>NC_137266.1:44527450-45727450 GCF_053477335.1 Acartia tonsa
TACAAAACAAGGATAATGAGGTTCGAAGTTTTCAGCAAAAATGAAATTGGAGAATATTGAAGAAGGTACAAACCCCATAGAATATATCAAATTAATATTTTCTAAAAAGTATAACCTATAAATACAGAAAGGAGAAACAGATTTTCGCGGAAATAGAAATAAACATTATAATATCTAAACCATTTTATTGTAATATTCGTGGAAAAATTTCTGTAATACGATGCTATACATAATATTTCAGTTAGCCTGTTGATATTAATCGGTTTCTAACGCACACTGTGAAATTATATTAAAAACTTCTAAACGTTTAAACTCTGATAAATTAGTTAAGATGTTGCAAAGGTCACTTTTTGGAGACCATTTTTAGTTAACTATAGCCATAGACATGACGAGAAAGCATAAAAATTTGTTGATGAAAAAAGTAAAAAACATAAATGACCAACCTGAGCTAAATAGACCTTGGAATAGTACCCACGTCCAAGTTCTTTCACTATGCTAGTTGTCCGCAGGGACCACGTTGGTTTTCTAGTTAAATAGATCATATAGGTATAGAGATTATTTTCATACTGTAATAAGTTTTTTGTTTGTTTTGTGAAAAAGATAAAATAACAATTTGATACAACTATCCATAAAGTTCCAAGGGGTCTACACACAACATTACAAAATAAGTTACATTTCTTAAGAAATATTGAAGTGAGACACCTGCCATACTCGGAAGAGAGGAATACACGGATAATTAAGCCCTGATTTGAAATGTGAGCACAATTTATGATGTTAAATTATTAAAACTATTTTGGACACTCTTTAATTACACAACCTTTGTCTGAAAATTATAATTGTGCAAGGTATGAATAATGCCTGATTAGGGCCATGGCATTCGTAGTTTCTTCGAGCATCTTAAATAAAACATACCCTACCCAGATAAGAGAAGTCACAAAGTTATTTGTCTATATATATAAACATACATAGTTCTGCCTACCTATCTATTAAAATATCTTACCTATCAACAATAGGTGACTTAATATTGGCGACATAGACGTTGCTGGAACTGTTGGTAGAAACCTGGCGCTCAAATGATCCTGGCAGGATTATATTGGCATAATCTGGTTCCTAAATGATATAATTGGAATGTTGATTCCTAGGACAACAAGGTACAATACTAAAAGCGAAGCATCTCTATAATCAAATCCTAAAAATGAAAGTATGTCCTTATATTGTATCCTGTATTTACGCAATTATATATTGAATTTATGTATAATTTTGTTTAGACTTATAAATTAATGTTCTGTTTATCAAGTTCTGAAACTCTACAAGAATTTGTACATCCTTCTGACAGTAGAAGTGGTGTCATAGTTCCTAAAATCAATAGCATGTCTTTTCCCAGGAGTACAAAACTTGTATTACAATTTTATTACATTTTTTGACAGAAAATTTAAATTTTAAAAAAATGGATAAAAATATAAGTATTATACCTCTAAAATCTATGAAAGTATATTTTATCTATCTATTACATTTTTACATTGAGACATTTTTAATTAAAACTTTCTGAGTTTAATGATATTTTTTAATTGAAAAAGTCAGCAAAGACCTATTTGTACATTTTAGAAACTTTTAATTTAGATTTTACTCTTACTGAAAATTAAACACAACTACTTTAAAGGATTGTTCAAACTATAATAGAAAATTTTAGTAAAATCAAATGCTTGGAAGTGGTGTTTTATGGATTTTGGAAATGAAATATCTTAATTTGGTGTCATATTAGCCTTAGTTTTCAAGTATGGCTAAGAAACCGATTAATATCTGTAGAATTAGAACCGGTTATCAGCCATACTGAAAAATCATGAATGGCATCGTATTAAATACAATTGAAACTAAAATTATAATGAAAAATCTTGTAATAAATACCAGTTTTGTCAGCTAGGGTCTTCAGCCGGTCATGGCAAGCAAAACTGGTTTAAACCTTCTAATTTTTCATATTAATATCCGCCAAAGCAGTCTATAATACGATGCAATAGATAACTATCTTGTTTTGAAGTAAATGATCTCTAAATTACCGGATTGGTTAAGTTCTTTACTCCAAAGGCCTTTAATATTAAACAAATTAATTAGGTTCCTAGAGGCGTAACTTTGAACATCGGGTTGAAAATGAGATATTTACTTTTAGGACATAAGGACGTAATGACATTACTTTACTATAGAGTATCTGCGCAACAATATGTATATATACCTTATTTTTTCTTTTGCTCAGTTTGATCATAATATAGATAATCGCAACACAGCAGCCTAAATAAATAAAAAATATTTCTAGTGTAGTACCATAGACAGTTGACAATTGATGCTGAAATAATGCTTTGTACAATGATATTAAGGCATATTTGATAAAATATTCTTAAGGGTATAATTGGTTTGATGCTGTTAGACATTAACCTTATTCTAAACGAAGTAAGGAAAATAGTAAATAAAACGTTTTTAAACACGTTGTTGAAGTCAAGCTGTTGTCAATTAGATTAAATTGAAAATCTAATTAACTTGCAATTTATTTGTGAAAAGAAACTTCATACATAGAAAATTAAATAATTAACAATAGTTTAGTGTCTGCGCCCCAACCAACTAGGGACTTTGTTAAAGCAAGTTCAGAAAAAAAGTTTAAAGTTTTAATCTTATATAATAAAAACATGTTTATTACTTAGGGGAAGGTAGGTTGTTCTAAAATTTCGTAAAGGTATGAGTTTTATGGCTTAAAAAGAAGAGTAGAACGATAATACTCACAAAATATGTGTATTCCTTATTAAAAAGAACTATAGACTAAAGAATTTTTTAAAAGTTAACATAAATTGTATCGTTCTACTACTGTTTTTAAGCGTTAAAACTCACACCTTAACGGAATTTTAGTACAATTACCTCCCCCTTTTTCCAAATTTATACTTTGGTTTCAAACCAATTTTTTACTAAAAAATTTGGCTGACAGCTTAGTTAGCGGCCAAAAAAACTTATGATGTTGAATACCAGATTCCTACCTACTGCTGATAGTATTAGCACCACAAGTATTCCTATCAACATATTGAGTTCCATTACATTGCTGGAGATTTTTACATTGTCATCCTCGAGTAGTCCCTGAAAAGAGAACAAATGATTATCAAATCAAAATTTTTTTTGCCAGCAATTTGTTTTTTTGTTATGTCAACTCTTAACGGTTGAATGGATGGGGAGGTGAGGGCCAAATATGGGTATGACACATAACTGATATTTTTAATATCTCCATTCTAGCGGGCACAGGATGAAAGCAAGCCTGGCAGGGTCATCCAGGTAAAGAGCAATTAATGTTTAAAATGATTGACAACAACCATATTTTTAACAGATAAACATATTGGTAATGCCTCGATGAAGTACTATTTTTGAAAATTTATACTAGCAAGTTAGAAAAATTATTTTCTATAGCAATTATATGTAAAATAAATCATTTTTTGCAAGCTTAATTCAATAAATGTAAATATTTGATTTACAGTTTTCTGTTTTTGTGTTTACAACAATTTACTGTGGCTGAAACTGTGATAGGTAAATTTGTCAAAATTAAAGCAGGGAGGGGGGGGTTCAGAATTCAAAGACGTCCAAGCTTTTTTTGTTGGCGATAAGAAATCTGCATGGGGTAGAGTAAAGAGTAAACACCCATTAACCCCTCCCCCTTGGCTATCATTGGTTTGATTGCTTGTATATTGATTATTTCAGGTTTACTGGAGTCAAGATGCGAGAGAATTAAGAGTGTATTTACCCCCCTGGCAAAATTAAGGGGGTGAATAGTAATACCTCCTATTTACAAGAGTCTTAACTCCTCTAATACAACCTTCTAAAACAGTCAAGGTGTGCCAAGTTTAAAAAAGGTACACCTCTTTTATAGGGGTTAAAAATGAAGTGTATCCACCCCTCTTACCAACAAAAACTGCCTGAAAACGATCTACGTCACTCTTTTACCAATTTACAATCCCTTTGTTTACTAGCTGTGTTTTACAGTAGAGTTTTGTGGAGTAAATAAATTATAAATTGGTCAATAAAACTCAAACAGAGATTCACTATTTCCCTTTCAACATTACCATTTATTATTTCATTTCCTTTCACATTTTATTTTATTTATTCTGACTTTCCTGTTTTTTAAATTTCGAAGCATTTCGGAGAGAGGGGACTTTGGGCTGTTTATCACACTAGACCACAAAGTTTTATCATAACGTTTTCTGATTCGTTGGACTAAAAAACCTAGGAACTTTTTTATAAATAACAAAGATTACATAAATTACATGATAAAAATGTTTCACAAAAAGATTATACAAAAAGAAAATCTCAAGTATAAAGATGAATGAAAGAGTAAGAATTGGAATAATTGAATCATAATGAACCAAATATATTCTTCAAAGCGAATCTGTACTAAATAAATCTGAAGGCCAAATACATTTTTAACAACTTATGAATTTATTGTCAACCAATTGACAATTCTATTAAAGGGGGATTTACCTTTTTTGAAAAATTTAAAACTTCCACTATAAGTTTAAACAACTTATTTAACTGTACGTATACATTACCTTTAATCTATCTATCCATTTAACTACAGTTTTCAAAGAGAATCTCAATGAATTTAGAAGGTTAAATCTTTTAAGAATTTAACCAAATTGTATAACCTATTTCTTTCTATCCATCTATCTACAATTAACATTTGCTTATGGTTTTAGTTGTAGATGGATAGGATCTATCTACCCATAAAATTTAACATCCATCCATTCATCCGTACATCTATCTATCTATCTTTATTTAAGAGGTTAACTTTCAAAATCTTACATATTTATTCAGACATTACAAATTTTTTCGTGCATGTTTCCACTTTTTAGATGACAATGTAAAACTAAAGTTAAAATGAAAAAAAAAATAATTTACCAATCAAAATTTAAAGAATTTTGACAAATATTTTTGAAGATTTTTTGAATATAATAATTTTTTAAAATTTTATCTTACTATGTATAATACCTTCAGTATATTAGTCTTATTAAGTGTAGCTTCAGTAATCTCTACCGCTGTGAAGTTCTCCTGGAAAGGTTCAATTGATGTATCTTCTAGAACCTCAACCTTTTTTGTTGGATATATCATTTATTATGCACAGTTTAACGTTTACATGTACATGTGAATATGAAAAGCATTGATTACGACTTTTCGTCTGAATGAATTTTGAACAGTAAAGCTTAAAAATGTTCAGTTTTCAAGCTTTTTATGTAAGGGAATTATTTGTCGACTCATTAGTAGTGAAAATACTCAATAACTTGAAATGTCCTTCTGTCATCTACGTTTAGTTGATATACAATATGAAAATAAAAGACAAATCTTGTTTTAACATAACATTTGATAATCTACTCATGGTGTTCATCTTAAAAATCATGACATCCTTGTTTTAATGCAATTAAGCTTGCAAAAAGAAGGTAGAAATGAATAAAAATCAATGTATATCCATTCCTTATATTCTCCCTCGGTATCAATACCAAAGTCTAACTCGAGCTCGCGACCCTCGCGGCCTTCCTCCACCTCAGGGGTAGTTGTATCTGATTACATTTTAGTAATTTTTCAAAAGTATTTTATAAATTTTTCCTATAAAGTTTTGAATATTTTCATTTTTTTATTTCCTATTTAGAGGAGATATGGGAAGTGTCATGTGTGACGTCATAAAAATACGTCTAAAAAGGAAGGATGAGAGGAGTAGTGGGAAATGGTACCCCTAAAAAAGAGAAGGATTTTTATAAAAAATGTCTTCAATAGACTTTTTATTGAAAGTAATTACGAGGCTAGATAAATGAGCGAAAATGGTCTTTAGTTTATATTTCTGGGAGTACTCCAAGGTCATTTTTAAGTCTCACTAATTTTAGATCGCTCAGAGTAAGAGGTTCATCGTGGTTTTTAGTATTTTTAAAGTACTAAAATTCCTTGTTGACATAGCTCAGGATTTTCATCTTCTCCATTCACACAATCTGTGTAACCATCACAGATCTTACCATTATACCTAATATAAAATATAGATTTGCTCTCAGGTAAAAAAAATCGTCCAACATATAATACTCAGCAGAGGAACAAATATTTTTAAAAAATGTTTGCACGATAATATCCGAATGCTAGCTTTATCAACTATTTTTAGCTGATATATGGATGAAATACGAACCAAAATGTGTACACGTTCTAACCAATAATATGGCCGAATCGTTCCTGTACTCTAAATAGGACGTAGATAGATAAATCAACTAACCATTATAAATTCATTCAAAGAAGATAAACCTTTTATCTTCAAAATTTTTCCTGAACTATGAATGTATAATAGTTATTTCTTGCATCGTATTATAAACAGCTTTCCGCGGATTTTGAATGTACACTTATAAGATTAAAACCAGTTTTTTAGCCCCGAGGTGCCAAAGGCACCGGTTGAAAAAACTGGTTTTAATCATATGATTGTACTTTTTTTATATTCGTAGAAAGCTGGATATAATACGATTCTAGAAATAGTTTTTTTTTGTATGGATAAGAACCGGTTCCTATCCACTGGACTCGGATGAATAAGAGAAAAGTTTTTATTCTCTTTTAAAGATAAATACAGTGATTTTGCTAAAAATAAAATACTGTGAATAATTATAAAAATATAGCTTTACCTGCCAATACAGACAGACCCAAGTATATGGCTTGACTTATGGTTTCTACCCATACTTCTATAGAATAATCTAGCACCTTCTCCATCCCTAGATAGATAGGTATGTATTTACATAGATATTTAGATTAAGTCCCAAGTATATATGGCTTTACTAATGGTTTTTACCCATACTTCTATAGAATTATCTAGCACCTTCTCCATCCCTGGATAGATAGATAGATAGATATATAGTTAGATAGTTGGATAGATGTAGTCCCAAGGATATATGGCTTCACTTATGGTTTCTATCCATACTTCTATAGAATAATCTAGCACCTTCTCCATCTCTATAGAGATAGATAGATAGATAGATAGGTATGTATGAAGATAGGTAGATAGATGTAGTCCCAAGGATATATGACTTCACTTACGGTTTCTACTCATACTTCTATAGAATAATCTAGCACCTTCTCCATCCCTAGACAGATAGATAGATAGATATGAAGTTAGATAGATAGATAGATAGATAGATAGATATAGTCCCAAGTATATATGGCTTCACTTATGGTTTCTACCCATACTTCTATAGAATAATCTAGCACCTTCTCCATCCCTATAAAGTTAGATAGATGGATTGATAGATAGTTATATATATAAATGTAGTCCCGAAGTATATATGGCTTCACTTATGGTTTCTACCCATATTTTTATAAAATAATCTAGCACCTTCTCCATCCCTAGACAGATAGATAGATAGATATGAATGTGGATAGATAGATAGGTATAGTCACAAGTATATAAGGCTTCACTTATGGTTTCTACCCATACTTCTATAGAATAATCTAGCACCTTCTCTATCCCTAGACAGATAGATAGATAGATTGATAGACAGATAGATAGATAATTGGTAATGAAATAGATACATATTGGATAGAAAATGAGAAAGATAGATAGTAAGACAGATATAATTATGTTTAGATTGATAAATTAGTATATTAATGGTTGTAAGAACATTTCCACAACAACAAATGTAAGTATTCATAAAAAGGCCAGTGAAAAAGAGTCTATAATTAATTTGAAAAAGGGTATAAGGTATTAGAGTCTACTTTTCATTAACCTATCTCAGTATGTTGAAAAAAATATTAAAAGTATTCTATTTTTCTATGTGATGTAGATATTATAAAAATATGGATAGCAGACAGAGTATTGGTACTTTATAACAAAATAAACATACTGTGCTTTTAGCCTTTATTAGGTTTAGCCAAGAAATTCAGAAGGATTATATTTCCAAACACCCTAAATCCAAGTTTAAAAATTCTAAACTAGGTTCTACAAAACAAACTGAAAACTACCTAAAAATGTATTCCATTGCAAAAAACGCGATGTTTGGTTTAAGTAAATATTCATTTATTTAGCCTTTTTCAAACATTGTGATTTAAATGATACCATGGGAAAATTTTTTGATCGTGAGAACCAATTATTTTGAATTAAATGACACATATAATTTACATTTAATTTCATATTTTTGACCCGTGGGAAATTTTTTTTACCATGAGAACCATTAAATTTTCATTTAATTTCATTTTTGCAATCATTGAAAAAAACGGGAGAAAAAATATGAAAAAATAAAGAAATGTTAAATCGGTTTCATACCTTTTCTATTCGATAGATCTTAGTGAAGAAGTGAAAACGAGATATCTTTTTTTCAAAAAGGAATCTAGTCAGAATAGCTTAGTTTTGCATTACATCTGTAATCTTGGTAAACATTAAAACTCAGTTATATCATGTTACATTATCGTCCAAAGATGTACATACAGATATGCTATCAAATAGTTGTTGTACTGTCTTCACGCCAAGGCAGACCATATAATGTATTTCTGCCAAATGACAAGAGAAAAATTGATGGATAAATGGTTTTATCCAATATTGTTCTAGTATAAAAGGGTTGTACCTTCTAGACTTTTTGGTAACCAAACATTTATAGAGGCTTTTTTAGTAATATCATTAAGAAAACATACTTTTCTCCTATCTCATAATAAGAATGTAATAATGGTTATTTCTCGCATCGTATTATAAACAGCTTTCCGCGAATATAGAATGTACAATTATAAGATTAAAACCAGTTTTTTTAGCCCCGAGATGCCGAAGGCACGGGCTAAAAGAACTGGTTTTAATCCTATGATTGTACATTTCTATATTCGTAGAAAACTGGATATAATACGATGCTTGACATAGTTTTTTCGTATGGATGAGAACCGGTTCTAATTCACCGGATTCGAATACGAGAAAAAAAGTTTATAGGTACCCAAACTTTTTAAGATAGAGTCCGGTAATGATTTAATGTAGACATATTTTTAAAAATCCTTTAAAGCTATACTCAAAGAACAAATAAACATAAATTTGATTATCCTTTACAGCCTTTACTTGGTCTACATCCTATCCTAATTTCATCTAGTAGTCCAGAAGTACATTTTATAGTACCTTTTTACCTTTTCTTTTTCTTTTATTAAAAATTACTGCTATCATAGTCAGTATGGCCCTTGATGTATTTGTTTTTTTTTTGGATGAAATCTTACTTGCTTTTATTTTTAGCAAAATTTCATACTGCGTAAAAGTATAATATCAAAGGTGTGTGTGTGTGTGTATTTGGGTGTGAATGTGTGTTTTAGTAAGAGTAAAGAGAAAATAATGTGTGTATAGGAGAGTTCTTTAAATTGTCTTGTAGCTAAAAAATGACACCTAAGCAGCAGGCTAGCACAGGCATATATCATAATGTCATACTTTGATATTAAACAACTATAGAAACCATATTTAGTATCAATATCAGACCAGCCACATTAATCAAACCATCATCACTCTATATAGAAATGATAGATATACAGATACTAGATATACAGATACTAGATATACAGATACTAGATATACATGGATATAGAAAGATTAAAAGACAGATATTGGGTATATATGAATTAATAAGGTATTTATAGAGATAGACAGATTGGAAGAAAGAAACATATTACTGTAGCTAAACAAATAAATACATGGACATGGTGACATGGTAATTTTGGTCATAAACTTAGGTTGCTAATATAGTCCTTATATATTAGTAAATACATTCTTACATAGTCAGGGAAGAGATGGGATAAAGTTAAATAGGGAGAGTTGAGTTATCATTACATTAGCCAGCTGTGAGAAACATTTTATCAGATAATTTTAGAATCCCAAAAAAATATCTACGTATTTTTTATCTATTGCATTACTGATAGATAGAGAGTTTATGAAGCATAGATCAACTTTAACCGTCAAAGCAAAAATTTACCTCAAATCACAGAAACATTCGCTACCATTTGTTATTCTAAAAGGCAGGTTTTACAGTTAAAGATTTTCAAAAATAAATAAAATAGTTATATTTATCTTATATGTTATAGATAAATGTTATTTCAAAAAGTTTTTGAATAATTTTGACATACCCAAAACAAAACAAATCAAAACCTAAAAAAGTTTTTGTTAGTGTCAAATTATCCATTTTAAAAGACAATATACAAAACAGATTACAGGACAAGTAAAAGAATCCAAACCTAAAGCATGATGTTATTTTTCAGTTTTGATTAATTCAAAGAACCACACTTTACCTGGAAAATGTTTGCTATTTTCTAGTGTAGTGTTCCCTTAAAAAAGGTTTGAATTTATTTGAAATCAGTCTCTTATTGTAACGAGAAATGAGTTATGATTGCTATATATGAAAATCACAATTGGAAAATAAGCAAATAACAATGCATTATGCCTATTTATTGTTTTTACTCTCCCCTAAATGTGAGAAACAAAGTTTTAGTTCTGTTAACTTTTATCCTTTTTTTGAATGTGATAATATATTTAAAATGTTTGTGATTTTTGTACTTTATTGCTTGTATTTTCCAAGCATAATGTACACTCTTTACTCTTAAGAGAAAAATGCATCAAACATAGAAAAAAGATTGTTTATTCAATGTTAAGATTTGTATCTTGATAAATAAGGAATGAAAATATTTTTAAAGATTTTTTTCAATAATTAATCCCCTTATTATTCCTGATATGCTGTTTTTTTTATTTATATTTAAAATCAGCATTATTCTTGGCTATGTTGTGTTATAAAATTTTCAACTGTATTTTAGAAACATACAAACCAAGGTATTCCTTTAATCTTTAACCTCCAAAGGTATGGTAGCACTCTACATATAATATGAAAATTAGCAAACTAGGGTAAGCTTTGTAACACCAGTAAGATGCTTTTTTCAAAAAAATTTAATTTGCAATCCACAATCAAAGATTGTATTCTTAAAACCAAAAAAATATAAATGGGCGAGGGACATAAGGGAGGTAGGGAACAGGGAAGTTAAAAGATTCATTTGTGTTAAAGTTCAAATTTAAGAACAGTGCAATTTCTTAAAAGTTGGGGGATCCTTAATATCTTCTAGGGGGTTTAAATTAATTAATCAACTTAACTGATTATAATATTCACTTGAAATCGACGACTAATCAAATTCAACTGTTTATTTGATTTGTCTACAGGCACAAATATATACCTCACCTAGCTCCTTTGTACATAAGAAACAAGAAAATAGAAAAAAAAATAGTTAAATTCAGACTTTTCTAAAGACACCTAAACCCAATTGCTGGTCCAAAGTATTCTTGTTTAAAATGTAAAACATACTTTGTGTTACTAATCTTCTCTAACTAATTAAACTAAGATACTGCTCTGTACTTTCTTACTTAAACCAAAAACAAGGAAATGTAGCATAAAAAGAGTAAGAGGGGAAAAAAAGTAAATTACATACATCAACTTATTTTTCTTTCTGGGAAACTATGCTTTAGAAATAAGTATTTTCTTGCACATTTTTATATTCCCAAATTCAAAGCTTTAGTTTATTCTGTGTGCCAAATAAATCTATTGTAATAAAGTTCCTTTAAATTTTCAATATTCTATTTCATTGGCAAAACTTAATGTAGTGATTTTATTTTATAATTTAAAAAATCTTTATGCTTTACAACATATTTACTTTCATGCAAATGTGAAAAAATATAAAAAGCATGACAAAATATTGCACATTTCTGGGAAATAACCAAACAAAAAGTGTTTATTTCTAAACAGCAAAATTGGACACAAACTTTAAACTTCTTAACATTCTAAAGTAATGTCTAACAACAGGACATATAATCAATAATGCTAAGATTTATTTTCTTTTAAAAAATTCATATCACTTAAATTCTAAAAATGTATATGTATATATGTTGTTCCATATGCACATGACATAAAAGAAGATTTATGACAAACTTCCATTCAAAACATCTCTTAGAGGAGAGACAAAATACCCATCTTAGTTTGTTTATGTTTTATTTACACTTTATAAGCTTTTCATATTTTTGCACAACAAAAAAATATTTTCCCCTTACCACTTAGAATGTGTTTCATTTTACACCAGTAATGAGCACAATTTTCAAGTATATCACTAGCACATGATTAAATATAAAAGAATATGATTAATAAGTTTTAGAATGTCCTTATTTTAGAAAGTTATGACATTATTAATTAGTCAATAAATGAATTAATTGAAATGATAACTCTTCTGTATAATGAGTTTATCTAACAATTTTTATCTAATTTAATGATTGGTTATGAAACTTTTAAGATGAATAAATCTCATTTTACTTGAATAATATTCAACTGAACCAAAATTAAATTTAATACCAATAAATCTTTAATTTTACATCTTACAAGATTCTAATTAAATCCATTTAAATCTCATATTGACAAATTTGAAGTGTGTGAAGTTATATATGTGAGTTCATACACCTTACACCTGATGAATTAGGACTAACAAGCAATTCAAAGTATTTTAATTTAACATATTAAGAAATGAAATTTGTTATTTTTATGTAACAACTATTTGAATTGTATTTAATTCCTATATGCCAAAAAATGAATTGTTAGATATTTCATTGTACCATGTTCTGCTAGATACTAAATGGTACTGTGCATTATGTATGCAAAAATCAGTTGTTTAGATTTTAAGAACTGTCCCAAATTACTTAATTTACTGTGTGTACTGTGTGGAAGATGCATTGCTTTGATTGAATGCAATTTTGTCCATCTTTCTATCCCTCCTCTTACTTTTTATCTTTCTATCTTTTCATTCAATATCTCCATGTAAGCTAAGATTGGAATTTGAATCCTAAAAGTTTTTTAAATCTGGTTCCTGAATATTTATCAATGTTAACATAATTCTCTAAAAAAACCTATCATTAAACAATCCTTCCATGACATTCCAAAGATTTGACTCGTAACATGATTTCCTGCTTAATCCTTATTAAGGTCTAAATAAGGCACCTGAGGCTTGATTTATATTCCATTTAGTGTGTATTGTAACTAAAAATATTCTTTGGAATAAATTTCAGAATCAAAATCTATGCATGTGTGTGTCTCTTTCCTAATTCCAATATCCTTAGGAAATATATCTAAGATGATCCAATCAAAGATTATTGATAAAATAAAATGTGCATCCCATTTAAATGCACATTTTCTTCATTTTATACATTATCAATGTCTAAAGATTGATTGATAAAAAGATTGGGAAGGTTACAAAAAAATGCAGTTATGAAAATATGAATAAACTAATATTAGAAGGAATGAGTTTAAATATTAATTCTCTTCAAGTAAACTTTATTGGGCTTACTCCATATTTGTTTTATTTGTATTTAATGTTTAAATCTCTTTAAACATTTCATCTTAAAGTTTTAAAGTTTATCAAAGCTTACACTCAAATATACTTTTAACAATATAGAGATTTAATTTTCAATCTATTTTATTTCATGTTCTGAAATATGATTTTTTTTATAACTTTTTAGAAAATAAAAAGAAAATTTATTAAAACAGATCAAATGATATGAATGATTCTATGGTAATACAATTGGGTGATATGTGTATATGGCTATGAGTTGGTAGGTATACTAAATCATCACAGGAACCTCCAAAAAAAAAAAAGAATTCAAACTGCATAGCAAAAATTTATCTAATGATTTTGATTTAAAAACAAAACTGACATACATATACCTGCCTTTTTAGAAAATAGAAATAGAGCTGTGTAGTTCTAGAATCAATTGACTGAGGAAACTGGCAAAAATGTTCCAATATTTCGATACAGACAAACACATGTGCACTGAGATACTTTTGCTGCAGCAAATAAAGGTAAACTCAGTCTAAAGAATTTCTTTGCACATTATATTCTCTAATATTTTTGTTGCAAGTTAACATATTAACTTTTGAACAACAGTTATTAAAAGTATTGTGGTGATACATAGAACGATTAGGTAAATTGTTATAAGGTAAATATCATTAAAACTTTTTTAGAATGTAAATACTTCCTCATAAAAGTGGTCATGTGAAATGGCTGACATAACTTCGACAATATTTTTAAGGTATGTTTTTATATCTCAATGGTGCTAAAATTTCTAAATTATAATGTTCTTGGACAAGACAATATACAGGAGTTTGTTTTTAAAAGATTGAAAATATTTAAGGTACACAATTTAGATCCTATGTAAATATTCTCTTGCCAACTTAAGATTTTATATTATATCCCAAGACCTGGTTGAAGTATTTTATTTTAAAGCTTTGGAACAAGACATACAATGATTTGATTGGATACTTGATTATTTATCATAGACTAGCGGATACGCCCCCTAGAAGCCTCTAGGGGCACTTAAGGTATGAGGGGAAAAATCCGATCTCATCCCATTTTAAATTTGAGTTTCAAAAGAATAAAAAAAATTGAGGGGGAAGGGGGGTGAAGACACCCTCCCCAAAAATAGTTTAAAACCTTCCCAGGACTTATAATAAGCTTCACTGTAAAGGAAAACAATATCGGTTCAGCGGTTAGCGAGATCCTTCGGGACAGACAAAAAACGCTCACTACTTTATATTATAGGATTAAATGTTTTAGGGAAATTTGATATTGACGGTAATACAGAAATCAGAACCAATCAATCAAAATTCACTATAGTCCCCAAAGTTGTAAAGCTAACAAATAAGAAAACGAATTATAACTTTCAGGACTAGTGTAATAAACAGCCCATTGTCTCATCTCTCTCTGTGTTAAACATACTACAAATATAATACATTAATATTTTTTTGTCAGAAAATCAAAATCTGTCCCTGAAATATATTGTGTAAATGACAGGCACATGTTACAGAATAGTGTCAAAGGCCCTTCTCAAGTCCAAAATATGTCAAATTGACCCAAATAGATAACTGACATTAAAAGGCCAGTTAATGAAATTTTATTGTATTGATTTACATTTGTTGAAACTTTAATATGTTCGTTATAAATTTAACAAAAATACAACGAAATGAAATTCTAATATATCTCTTTTTCCATCATAAATTTGGAAGCAAAAGTGCTTATATCTTTAAAATTACATTGTGCTTCTTATAATGCTTGTAGGCAAAAAAATCAATACAAGTAACATGATTTCTGTTTTACTGTACATTTGAAGCAAATGATCTCGGTAACCACTTTGGTTCTCCTTTACATATAGTTAGAAGAAGGGAGGGGGGCGGGGGAGGTCTGGTCTACCTCCAACCTACTAAGAGAAATAGTCCCTGTTTTTTCTTTCTTTTTTAAACCAAAATTGAAAGGGTCGACTCAAGTGCCCATAGAGGCCGCTAGTTACATATGAACGTTATAGGTGAAATTTTTGACTGTAAATCCTGCCTCCTGCCCATGTCCGTGCTGATGAACTTGCCGCTGTACACCGTGTGGGTGCAGTGCTTCTGGTCTGATCCGTCACCACACACAGCCTCGCCACCTTTTCCAGAACCTAAATTATTAAAAAGTTTGAAAATAATAGAACAATTCGTTCAATAATTAGAAAATGACCTTAAATAGAATTTAAAATATTTTAACTATTGTTGAATTACTATGTAAAATAACGTTTAATTTTTCAAATATTTTGCATGACCCATTAATAATTTTGTTTATAGGCCTTTTTTCTTAATGTATCATCAAAAGTGGCATTTAAGAAATAAGGGTTGTAAACCCTAGAAAATACTTTTTATGGGTAACGCTGTATTTTTTTTATTTCACATGGTCTATTCATTCATCTATAGATGCATAGTAGTATAAGAAAATATATTCATTTGACCAGTTTTCCAACAAAAATAATTGTATTTCTAGAACTAATGATAAACAAACATTGTGTTAACATAATTATTCATTCTAAGAATAACAAATAACCTAGTGTAGCTTTGCAATAATACTCGAGAGCCTTTTTATAATAAGAAAGATAGAACAGCATTTTTGGGATCTTAATAGACACACAATTGAACACCAAAAAATTATACAGTGTGTTTTTTTTATGAGAACTTTTTTGAAAGCAATTTTATCCCACTTATAGTTATCAGAATTCAATGATTAATGGCTTATTTTCTTTGTTTTTTAAGGCAATTAATAAAACAACAAAAAAATATTTCAGTTTTTATTTAAAAAGTACAGTAAAATCTAAATTTCAAAACTTAGGTGTCAACATATAAAAATGGTTTTAGCGCATTTTTCTTTAAAAAATGGATTTTCTGTAGTCGACTTTGGGGGGCCAGTACTCCCTCCCTGGTTGAGATATGACCTTCAAACTTTGATATGTTCTAGTACATGTCCCTAATAGTATCTGTATACATTTTTAGCTCTATATCTCAAATTTAAGTGTTTAGCAACCATTCTTGCAAAAGGTTGATTATTTGAGCATAAGAAAAATGCGCTAAAACCATTTTTAGATGTTGACACCTAAGTATTGAGTTTTAGATTTTACTGTACTTTTTAAATAAAAACTGAAATATTTTTTGTTGTTCTATTAATTGCCTTAAAAAACGAAGAAAATAAGCCATTATACAATAAATTCTGATAACTATAAGTGGGGTAAAATTGCTTTCAAAAAAGTTCTCATAAAAAAACACACTGTATATGTAATATGTATGTGTTTCTAATTAGATCTCGTAAACGGCTGATTCCACTAAAAATGCAGGGCTTTGTCTCCTCTTTTCCCTAATCCATAATTATCTATTTAATTACTAATTATTAGCAGACACGCTCCTAGAGACCTCTAGGGAAATGTGAGGGGATAGGGGAGGGAAGTCAGTCATCCACACCCATTTTTTTTTCAATTTTCAATTCCTTACCCCCCCCCCCCTTTGATAAAAAAAGCTTAGACGTTCTTGCATATTGGTGCAAGGGTTAGCGAGATCAATTAGTGTATATAGACATCATGTTACATTTATAGCGAAGCCATCAAAGTTATATTAAAAAGTGAGCAATACAATAATATAAAATAGCAACATATTAAAGATTTATAAGCAACATTACTCATTGAAAATATTTGCAATTTTCATTGACATCAACTATTTTTTATGCCAATGATTTTCCGTAGCGCAGATATTTTGTAATAAATTTTGTAAGTATGCATGATTCATTTAAAGAGCAAATCTTTCCTTTAAAATGCACAGATTTTAAAGAAACATATAAGAAACAAGGATGACAACATCCATAAGTAGCGAAGCACAAAAAATCGTCGATTTGAATACGTAGATTTAAAAGGTTTTTACTAAAATCAAGAATAGATTTATTGGATAAAATAAACATGAAACCTTGTTTTATTTTGCATGATGACGATGGTCAAAGTAAATTATATTAACCCTTTACAGTCGGGCCCCTTGCCGCACCTTAATCGGTCGGGGGGGGGGGGGGGGGGGCGTTCAAAGCCCCCCCTTATTATCTCAGTTCCTATTAGAGCTAGAGGGCTAAATTTTTTTGTGCAAGTCCCCTGTTTGATAATGAATTTCCGACCTTTTATAAGTCTAAGTCAATTTTCGCTTCCTTCACCCTTTTATTTAACAACCTTTGTTTTTAGGTCTTTTTTTATTTAAAAATTTCAAACGGCTGTAATTTTCTTATTTTTGAAGCTAGAAGAAAATTTTTTTCCCATAAAAAGTTTATTTTTATGTAAATTTTACATTAGAAATATCAAAATATAAATTTCAGCAGCCGCAGCTGTACTTGACAGCTGCCAGCCGCTGCAGTCGGCGGTCGGCGGGAAAACGGCGGCGGATCTTCATGAAATTTTAATACGTTATGTAGACATGTAAGAAACGCTTAAGTTTAAAATTTGAAGTCTCTAAGTCAAAAATTGCGGCCACAGGAACCTTTTAAAGATTTCTGGAGACCTGGAGGATCAGGACCTGCAGGATCATACCTGGAACCTGAAAGTGACTTGAACATCTGTATTTCATATGAGGATGTACTACTAGAGGATTTTTTAGTATTTTGGTATGATAAAATGCTTTGTTTTAGTCAAAAAAATATTTTTGCTTTTTACCTGGATGACCCTGCCAGGTTTGCTGGCATCCTGTGCCCGCCAGGATGGATATATTCAAAAAATTCCAACTCTCAGTTGTGTGTCATACCCATACTTAAAAAGTCAAGCAGTTTGGGCTCTTTATCTTTCACACACAGAAAATGAGATAGAAACCCTCCCCCCCCCCCCCGACCGTTAAGGGTTAAAGATGCTCATAACAATGGGAAAAATTATTTTGATACAGATATCCCATAAAAGTTTGAAAATTGCATCAAAATATACAAAGATATGGGGAAATATGTAAAAAATATAAAAATAGCCAAAAACCTGATAAAAGGCAGTCTGGCCGTCATGGTTGTTTTATGCAAAGGACAAAAAATTTAATTTTTAAATCCTTAACTTAAAAAATTTGGAAAATCGGACCATATACACTAAATATATGGAAAAAAGTGTTAAATATATAAAAATAGCCTAAAACATGCTAAAAAGGCAGTCTGGCCGTCATGGTTATTTTGTTTAAAAGACGGGAAATTTAATTTTGATATGTATAACTGAAAAATTTTGAAAATCGGACTATAAACACTGAAGATATGGAGAAAGATGTTAAATATATAAAAAACAGCCTAAAACCTGCTAAAAAGGCCGTCTGGCCGTCATGGTTGTTTTCTTTAAAAGGCGGAAAATTTAATTTTGATATCTATAACTGAAAAAATTTTGAAAATCGGACCATAAACACTGAAGATATGGAGAAAAATTTGAAAATATAAAAATAGCCTAAAACCTGCTAAACAGGCAGTCTGGCCTTCATGGTTGTTCCTTTAAACGACGGGAAATTTAATTTTGATATCTGTAACTGAAAAAATTTTGAAAATCGGACCATAAACACTGAAGATATGGAGAAAAATGTGAAAAATATAAAAATAGCCTAAAACCTGCTAAAAATCGGTCCGAACGCCAATGATATTTTATAGTCAATTGTGCTCCTTAATGATGGGAATGTTGTCAAAAAATTTCAGCATTCTATCTTTTATAGGCGCTGAGTAAATCCCATTTCCCCCATAGCGTTACGGACTGACGGACTGACGGACTGACGGACTGACTGACTGACGGACGGACAAAGTGAATTATAGAGTAGCTTCGCTACTAAAAATATTAATACTTGATCCTATTCCGGGGAGGGGGAAGGAGTTATCCAAATATGCGAGGGAGAAAAAAACTAGGGTATTGCATTCGACAGGCCTACTACAAAGAAAACATCGACATCTACATTTATCTTTAATTTTAAGTTGAAAGCTTCGTGCATCTTGTAATAAGTCGTCCTGGTTCCACAGTTTCGGTTCAAAGAGTATTTGAATTCTAATTAATCTTAGTTTTCCTTCCCGGTTAAATTATGAAGAAATTATTAAGAAAAGCATACAGTGGTAGAACAGGGTAGACAAATATTTTATTATTTTTTTTTTTTCAAATAGATAATCTTAAGTATTTGAATCGATTAGGTTCTCCTTTTTAGGAAAGATTCTTCTGTCAAATTCAGAAGTGATGACACTTTGCCTTTGTTGACATATTAAGCAAGGAGGGAGGGGACATTGGGCTGCTTATTACTATAGTCCCCAAAGTCTTAAAATTACGCTTTCTTATTTTTTGGCTTAACAACTTTGGGGACTTTTATTGAATTTGATTGGTTGGTTCGTTGAGTTGGTTTAACCACTAATTGTAATCTAGAGAAGGGGTAATTTTGTTTATAGTCATTGGGGATGTACACCATCATATCGGCCATTGTCTTATCTCTTTAAATTCATGCAAAGTAAGAGAACAAAAGGACTTTTAAATTAGCTGGAAAATATAATTTTACCTAAACACATGGTTTGATGTGGGATATAGATACAGACAGGATTTCTTTCACATCGTACACCAACCTAAATAGATAAATTATAGATTGATGAACAAATAGAAAAATTTGATTGATATATATTTAAATTGGTTCATAAATAGACTATGAGATTGAAGTGTGAAATATCGAACGAATTTGTGAATGGATGTATAAATACATAAAGGGTCTTATAGATATACTGATATATGTATATGTAGACATACACATATTTGATAAATTGATTAAAGTATAGATGGAATAATGAATGAATGGATAGACGGATGAATAAAACAATAGACGAATTGGTCAAAAATCATTGATTTAACGTTAGATAGGTACCAAATTATGCATTTTGTTGTATAAACTTTTTTATGTATGTCCGTTTTCATTCGCAAATTACTAAATCTAATAAAATTATTCATCTCGAGAAGCTTTGGTTTCTAATGTCCTTCCTCATCTAGATTCTAGGGGCGCGATTGATAGTATACAATTTAAGATACAAACTGACCTCACAAACCCATTGATTACAAATTTCAGGACTTTCATCTCTTCCATTCTTACAGTCTACTCGTCCATTACAGATCTAAAAATATAAAAAAGCTATCATATGATCATCACACATATTAGAAGATTAATGTACGTTTTTTTACTTTCAGAATTTTAAAAAAAAACTTATGGACACTATAAAACTGTTTTCTCGTATTCATTCGAATCCGGTGGATAGGAACCGGTTCTCATCCATACGAAAAAACTATGTCTAGCCTCGTATTATATCCAGTTTTCTACGAATATAAAAATGTACAATCATAAGATTAAAAACAGTTTTTTTAGTCCGTGCCTTCGGCACCTCGGGGCTAAAAAAACTGGTTTTAATAATATAATTGTACATTCTATACCTGCAGAAAGCTGTTTATAATACGATGCGAGAAATAACTATTCCTAGTCCTTGTTGAAATCTCTATCCCTGCGGGGGCCTAACCATGTTTGGATTTTCTTGTCCCAAATCTATCCTAACCTAGAATTAATGTTACAGCTATACGAGAAATATTCTTAAAAGTATTCTGATTTAAATCCTGACTTTTTTGTTCTTAAAGCTATGCTTTTTAAAAAGTGTAATATAGTTATTTAATATCTTTTTAATCTGTAGTCTAATTTCTTAATATATTTTTTTTAATTGTATATGCTACAGTTTATAAATTATGATTAAAACTTTCAAAGGTTTCTAAAGTTTTAATTTATTTTCATATCTAAAACTGTTTCTTATAATAAAAGTACATGAAACTTTGTTCTATTGGAATGCAATTTAGGATTTTGAAATTGCAAAAACAATTTCTTGAATTTAAATTGCCTTTTATATTTTATCTGTAGGGACAGTAATCCTAATTTTATGTACATACAATTAAACTACAGGGTGCCTTAAATTCTTTATTTTTTTATTTACAGTTTCATAAACAGGGTGCCCTAGGAAATTTTTGTCTTATGTACTAAGTACTTAGACTACAGAGTGCAATTAGTAATTCTTATTTTATGTAAATATTCCTAAACTACAGGGTGCCTTTAGTAATTCTTATTTTATGTATATATACTTAAACTACAGGGTGTCCTTAGGTATTCTTATTTTATGTAAATATTCTTAAACTACAGGGTGTCCTTAGTAATTCTTTTTTTTTGTAAATATTCTTAAACTACAGTGTGCTCTTAGTAATTCTTATTTTATTTAGATATTCTTAAACTAAAGTGTGTCCTTAGAAATTCTTATTTTATATAAATATTCCTTAACTACAGGGTGCTCTTAGTAATTCGTATTTTATGTAAATATTCTTAAACTACATGGTGTCCTTAGTAATTCTTATTTTATGTAAATATTCTTAACTACAGGGTGTATCTAGTAATTCTTATGTTATGTAAATATTCTTAACTATACAGGGTGTCCTTAGTAATTCTTTTTTATGTACATATTCGTAAAATACAGGGTGTCCTTAGTAATTTTTATCTTATGTAAATATTCTTGATCTACACAGTGCCATAAATAATTCTTTTTTTATGTAGTTATTCTTAATCTAAATGATGCACTTTCAAAATATTTATTTTGAGGTTTTACCCACCCATCCCCAAGTCCATTATAATGTTAAGTAGTTAGTATTCTAGAGTTGTGTATGACTAATACTATGCATATACTGTACAGTTATACGTTACAGAATATATAACAACAAGTATAGCAAAATAAGTAATAAGAACAACCAAGAATGATACAATAATTTAACGCTCGGAGATTATATGATTCTTCAAATAAATAAATACAGCAGTCTATCTTTGATAATAGCTAATAAAAATATATATCTATCTATCCTATTATATAAAGTAGTAAGCGTTTTTTGTCTGTCCTGAAGGATTTCGCTAACCGCTAAACCGATATTGTTCTGCTTTACAGTGAAGCTACGTATAGGTCCTGGAAATGTTTTAAACTATTTTTGGGAAGTGTGTCTGCACCCCAATCCCCCCAAAAAATATTTTTTTTACTATTTTGAAACTCAAATTTAAAATGGGATGAGGTAGACTTCTGCCGCTCCTACCCTACGTGCCCCTAGAGGCTTCTAGGGGCGCAGCCGCTAGTTCTTTAAAAAGTAGTAACTGAAATTAGATTCATAGAGTAGCTTAACTGCATAAATGTACCCTCTCTTTAAGTAGTGTACCTTTTTCATACACGAACATGTATTATAAAAAAAAGTTTTTATACCATGATTAGATCATAATATCGACTATATTATTAAGAGTAGCCTGACATACTGTACAAATGAACCTAGTAAAAGTGTCTGACTCTGATTATGACGTAAAAAAATTAGCCAATGAGCGGCCAGTATACACTGTAATTTACCAATGATAAAATTTAAAGTGGCCTCTCATTGACTATTTTTTTTTACGTCATAATCAGAGTCAGACAATTTTACTAGGTTCTGTACAAATCACTAGATAATTAGCCTGTTATTGACGTCGATTTCGAGGACATCCTGAAGCAAAATCTGTATTTTGATTTGCTTTTGAAATTTAATGGTTAAAAAAAATGTCTTAAAATTACTTAAATATCTTTCAAAATAAAAGCCTTGAAATTTAACACTTTGTCTAACTGTTATTTTCATAAACAATATCTACAACCCTGTGTTTAATAAAACAAGATAAATTATGATAAATTTTACTGCACTATCCGTAATATAAGCAGAAAAAGGGACAGATTTTCAGTAAATCAAATAAGCTTAAATTGCATTAAACTTTTTATGAATGCAAGCAGGAAGGGGAAGTACAATGAAAATTCTATGAATATAAAACCCATCCATCCCCCCTAACAGCCAATTGGAATATTGGATGATTAAAATTGGGATGGTGATTTATCACAAAGTACGTGTTGAGATTTGATATCCCCTCTCTTATTTTGAAAAAAAAATTTAAAATGGGAAGGGGAAACGTTTATTTCATATGCCTAACACTGCGAAGCCTACCTGCGGTGTCCTATGCCAGCGGAGCTTCTCATTACTAAATAAAACCTAACCTGACCTAAACAAACCTAAACGAAAAAAACCTATCATTATTTTCATATTTAAGTGCTTAACAATGTAATTTGTGTGAAAGCTCTATGTAGAGTAATGTAAACAAACATAACATGATACAAATCAATTAAACTAGCTAAAAAACAGTCCGCCTCCTTGGATAAAAAAATAAAACACTATGGCATATGCTACCTAAACATTAAACACAGCTACTGGAGTTATAATTTAGGGGTTAGTATTAAATGCTTTGTTGATATCAAGGTGTCATCAAAATTTGAATATTTCTAAAGACAATTGACTGTCGAATCTTACACTATTGATAAAAAGTCCCCTGGAAATATTTCTATATTTTTCTACTAGTGGCTTCGCAATTAGAGACTTCTGGGATAACTTGAGGTGGAAGCTCCCACGCCCCCCCCCCCCTCTTTTTAATTTAAGTGTTAAAATAAAAATTAAAAAAAATTTTTTTATTGGGTTTCAATTGTTATAGGAGAGGTTTCACTTGGGATGGTGGTGTTAGCCTCCCCCTAAATAATTATAAATATTCCCTTGACCTGTAAGAAGCTTCACTGCCAAAGAGAACCATTTAGGTTCAGTGATTACCGAGATACTAGCAGACAAACATAAACAAACAAGTATAATGTTATTTTCAAATATGAATAATGTCAAATTCAACGAAAAGCCTATTATAAGCTGTTAAAAGTACAAAGTTTATTATAGAGAATATTTGCTTGTAATTACTAGTACATGATGTGCTATTACTCTGTGTCAAACTTTTTAGTAACTTTGAAACCTGGGATGGGGGCAGTTATTCCCAGATTATAATCTATTATAATCAAGTATATTTTAAAGCGGTTGAAATGTTTTTTTTTTTATATGATTACTTCATAATGTTAACTCGCCCTTAGTATAAAACGTATTATTTCAATTTACATTTGAAAAAAATGCTAAATTATTGTTTTAAACTCAGAAAACTGAATCTTAAAATCAGAATTAGGGAAAAGCAATAAATCCATAAGAAAAAGCTTCTTCTTTGATACTTTTTAAAATCTACATTATTAATTTTTATAATAATTCGATTAAACTTTACTTTTTCCATGAAGAAAGTTTATTTTGAAATATATGGTCCCCTATTTAGACAAGCTTTAACCATAATAGACCATTAAAATCATGATCATTTCTAGATACTAAAGTTTTGTATATTTTTATGGTAGCTACCTCTAAATGTGCATTCAAAAACTTCTTTAAATGAAGTATCTTTATGCTTTGCTTCCTAATATATAATTTGTACAGTAGTCATTTGTTGTCTAAAGTCTAAGTTTTATCTGTACTGATTCTATTATAAGAACGATTTGGATAGGTCCAGGGATGGGTTTTGGCTATTTATTTAAAGATCTAAGTCTTTGGATGATTGTATGTTTTTTTTCAAGCCCCTCCTCATTTTAGACTAAAATTAAGAGCCCCTGCATACTTTTATCATTTAGAAAAAAGATGAGACAAATAAAGAATGGCTATATCTGAATATTTTAGAGATCAAATTCAAAATGTTAATTTCTCTTGGATGCAAACCAATGCATTATCAAACAGGATTAAAAACAGTGTGTTTTATCAGGAACAATGACACACATTGTGACAAAACAGGAACAATATATTCCATATTATGGCGCAGCTTCAATTAACTGACAAATTTAAAAATAAAACGTGTAATTGCGTTTTAGAAAATATTAAAAATTTATGGTATGCTGACAAACGAAAAAATTTTTATAGAAAATTGCTAATCTATTTTTAGCTCTAGCTGTTCTCTTACATATAAGAATTGATATTTACCAAATGCAAAAAGTAAAATATTCTGCCATTTACTAGGTTGTTTTACTGTTAATATTTATCATTCTCGGTTTTAGAAAATAGCTAAAAGGCCATAAAATTTATCTCCCTCTCTCTCTCCTTTTCAACCACTCTATTTAATATTTTGTCAAAGTTTGTGAATATCAAAGAAGATTTTTCATCAGGAAAAAGGAAAAACGTTGTATTTCCCCATTCTATTCTAATTGGGCCTTATGGCAATCCCTCTTTGGCTATTTTAGGGGTGTGTCAGAGTAATGTAGACCCCTGTCAAGGGGTGCAGAGGGATGTAGGATGTCAAAAGGGGGTGGGGGGTATACCCTTGAGGGGTTGACGAGGGATATAGGGGTGTAAATTTTGGCCGGGGGTTTGATAAAATCACTTGCAAAAAAAATTAAAATCACCTAAAGATAAAACATAGCTAAAAGATAGTTGCGCTACTAAAATGGGTAAATTTGAATTATTTAGGAAATTGTGAAAAATAGTATAAGAGCGAAGTGCATAAAGGAAAACCTTTAGGCAGAAAACCATGGATACGAACAAATAATCTTAAAATCTTTGAAAACTTTCTATTTTCCAGTGGTGGATGTTTCATATTCTTGTTTTATATTTTGCACAGAAACAGTTAAAACTCTTTATTATTTATAGCAAGCATTTCCAGTCAAAGGGATGGTTGTCTGTCGGATGTGTGAACTTAATCAGCCAGGTGTTCTAGTGTCAGAGACAGCGGCAGTTGGACAGCTAACTCTGATAGAAATGCTATATATAGTATATATCTGTTTCTTTTTTTGGAATTTTTTTGACGTAATGTCATGTAGATAATACATAATTTATGACCACTTTTAAAGCTATGTTTTCGTTATACCTATTCACTCAGTTTGTGCATGCTTTCAGGGTTAAAATGATATTTGTAAGCAACTTCTTTATTTTATAACTTATTTCTTATTTTATATTAAAGAAAAATTCTCCATGTTTTTACAAAAGATAATTTAAAATCTGAGTAACAACTTAAATTTTGTGCAAAAGGAAAAGTTTGATTTTTACAGATCAATTAAAATTAATGATATATACTATTAATAACATAGGAATTTTTATATAAATATAGGTATTTTTTAATGGATTTGCCTATGTTATAGCTATGGATAACTATGTCGAAAAAGGAAAGGGGAGATGCTAGGTGAATCATTTGAAAACAAAAATTCAAACGTTAGGATAAGGTATGATCGCGTAATATTTTGTATTTTAAGAATATTTTGTAATTAACATATGTTGTTTTAATTAATTAGATTTAATATATAATCATGGTGAAATTCTATATAAAACAAACATGTATAACTTTAATGAAATCGGAACTAGTATTCAGAAAAAAATTGCAGTCGCGTAGGTCATAGACGTTCAAGGGAGGGGGGGTAATGAGGTGATTACCCCCCCCCCCAAGCCAATTTTACCCCCAGGGTAAAAATTTTTTTTTGGGGGGGGGTAAAAAAAATTTGCCATTTTACCCCCCCCCCCCAAAAAAAAAAAAGCTTGGACGTCTATGGCGTTGGTACTTTATATTTAGGGTAAATATGTACGTTTAATGAACCCATTGACGATTCGTAAAAAATATTAACTGCATCAATTATTGAGAATATAAAGACTTTTATTCCTACATAATACTTTTTTGTACTTTTTCATTCAAATTTTGTAAAAAAAAACAAAGATATTTTTTTTCTAATAACATTTAACTTTAAGTAAATAAACATTTATTTGTCCTGTTCTACTATTTGTTAATCCGAATACTTGTCATTGTTCCTAATTAATTATGAATCTGAAACTTGTTTATTTTTTTTCTAGACTTACACAGACACATTTTCAACTTGAAAATTAAAAGTCAAAGAAAACACAACTCTACATCATGCAAAAATATCTTTTTTTCATAAATAGAGCTGCCTTTTATAATACTTAGTATGTTGGTTTTTTTAGTAGCGAAGCTACTCTATAATTCACTTTGTCTGTCCGTCAGTCAGTCAGTAACGCTATGGGGGAAACGTGATTTTCTCGGCTCCTATTAGAGATAGACAGCTGCAATTTTTAGTGAAGATTACTAAGACATGTGCGCATCTAATCTATACATTGTTTTGTCCATCTGTCTATCAATTGGGGTGCTAGATTGATTCCTAGGTTTTTACTTTTTGCAATTTTTCAATTCCTGTTCAAGATGAATGGCTGGAATTTTCAGGGATTAAATAAATTCAAATTCTACATATTTCCATCAAGTTTTATTAATATGCCTTTTTTGGTTAAGGTGCTAGATCAATTCCTAGATTTTTAGGTTTTCTTGATTTTTTCAATCCCTATACAATATAGACAGCTGAAAATTTCAGGGATTGAATAAGTATAAACTACATATTTCCATCAAGTTTTATTACGATACCCTTATTAGTTGGGGTGCTAGATTGATTTCTAGTTTTTAAAGTTTTTGTGATTTTCTTAACTCCTGTTCAAGATAAACGGGTGGAATTTTAAACGGTTTCGTGATTTTTAATATTGAAGTTTTTTATAACATACTCTATAGATCATTTTCCCCAGATGTCTATTCAAGATTTTTGAGCTTTGCTACTTTTGGATGTTGTCATTCTTGTTAGTCTGCAATTTTGTTTCCAAAAATCAGGGAGGCAGGGGATATTGGGCTGTAAATTGCACTATTTCCCAAAGTCTTATTCATTTGCCTAACAAATAATGTGACTTTTTATAAAATTTTGATTTGTTGGTTCATTTAGTTGAGTGTCTTAACATTTTAACTACTCTAATTGTAATCTACAGAAGGTATATTTTTGTGTATCATCAACGAGGATGTACATCAAATTATCATACATTATCCTATCCCTTTAGATCTCTGCTGAAATTGCACATACTTCCATAGCATTATATTTCTCGGCTGCTATTCTGGATAGACGACTAAATATTTTCCTATTGTATGAATATCAACTTTATTATTACTTAGATTTGTGCAGGATTTTTGTGCTTCACTTATGGATATTGTCCTTGTTTTTAACTATATTCAATTCTAAGGCTGGTTTTTCCTATTATAAAAATTGTTTTTGAAGGAAAAAAATGTTTTTTTAGCACCTAACTATAAACTACAGTTTTGACATTTTGTCAATGAATCAAATTATTGCACTAACAAAAATAAAGGTCAACATGGAAAAATGTACACATTTTATTTTATACTTTCTTCTAGGCAGGGAGTTGTCAATAATAGATTCTGGCCCTTAATCTTATCTCTAATGCTGAAGGTCCGGGCTAACACAACTGGTATGTATCTTATGATTTTCATTTTTATTTCTATGGAAAAATGTCTGTTATATAATGCCAAGGGCGTCCAAGCCTTTTCTTTACTTCGGGGTAAATATTCAAAATTTTTTGGGTGCCGTAGGCCGTGGTTATCATTTGTTGATCAATTTGTTCATCCAGTAAGAGCGGAGGGGATGGGTTAAGTTGTTTATTTAGTCAGTTACAAGTTTATCTTCTTATTAGAGTACATGTTAATCTGTAATATCCAAGCAATAATAAATTTATTGTCGCTCATAACCAATTAAATAATATTCTATTCAGTTTATTTGGAATCTATCAATGCAAATATCTTAATGTTTTAAAGAGTCGGTTAATTTGTAATACTAACCTGAGATTTATTGATGCACTGTCCATCCTCCTGGCAGACGGCCCATTGAACACCGCTGCCTTCATCGCCACCGCCGCCGCCACCAGCCTCCGGCAGTTCCTCCAGCTGGTCAGGGACAGGCGGGTCGCATGAGAGTTTGGTGCGCCATAACGGTTCCTTCGGGTGAGATTCGGAACTTGAAACAAGAACCTAAACGCAAAACATTTTATATACATTATAATTTAGTAAATAAAAATATTAGTAATTCTCTCGTTTCATATTTACACGGTAGAAAATAGGCAATCAATTAATTTCCATTACTCCGAGACAAACTAATGGATATAGAATATATGTGGATACTATGACAAGAGAAAATTTTTGTCAATTTAGGTTGCTTACATGGATATTATTTATTGGTCAGTTGGTTCACCTAGTATGAAGGGAGCAAATGATAGGTGGAAAGACAGCCGCATATAGATAAATGCAAATCACTTGTAACATCCAAGTAATAATATTTTCATTACAGAATGGTTTTATGTGTATACTGCTAATAAAAAAAAGGATTTTAAAAATTTTTTTTAAAGAAACAAAATAAACAATAAACAGTTACCTAACATGAGACGGACGGACATGAAGATATACAAAATACCTTAGTTAATACGTAGCTACGCAACTCCAAATAACCTACCTTAGATAAAAGTATGATAATTCCAACACTAAGCATTTTTTCACTTTTTTATTCGCACATTTTTAAACAGAATTTCCCGCGTATTCCCTCCATAGGGGAATATCTTGTTAATTCTCTGTTTAAAGATTAGTTGTAATAGTTATATCTGAAAATAAATTATATTTCAATTTAGTTTTTATCTCGCTATCCTTTGTGTTAATTTAAAGCAAAAAATAGCAATATTTAGAACAGCCAAACGAACGGACAGAGTTACATAGTTCATGACAATTTTCTTAGAAATAGTCACAACTAATTTCAGAAACTTATAACTTATTCATCGGCTCAAAAAGTTCAGCCACATTTATTGAATTTTGATTGGTTGGTTTCAAACTAATAGCGTTCAAACTTTTTAACCATTAATATTAACATACAGAGGACTAAATGTTTATGGTTACAAATAAAGTTGTGAAATAATATCATATGCTTTATTTTTATTATTATCATCTTCAGTTTTCATAAAACAACTTGACTAATATCTTTCAAAAACTAAATGTGAAATTAAAGTATTATTAATCAAGAAATCTTACATAGATTTTTATAAATAATACTGATATAATTTTGATACAAGTTCGAACACAAATAACAGTGATATAAACTACCAAACACTAGGGGCGACGCCACTAGAAAAAAGCATATAGTTCTATGTAGATGAACTGAAATTAGTTTCCGAATGTGAACACATTTTCCGAGGTGTTTCCTAATCCTATCTCAATATTTGCTACTAGCTACAAAACCTTCAAACTTCAAAAAAAATCAAAATTTGAATGTATTAACGATTTATACATTATACATTCAAAGTTTTAATTTTTCAAATTTTGATTTTTTTTTTTGGAAGTTTGAAGGTTTTTTAGCTAGTAGGGTAAGGGGGGGGGGGAAATTTCGGTTTTTTTTCGGTTTTTTTGAAAAAAAATGGGGTAAATATTAATATTTTCAAATGAAACCAAGACCAGTAGAAAGCTTACGAAAAGGACTATCAGGTCCTAAAAGGACATTATCCTAGGACTTTTATAAGTTGGCCGAAATTGACCGCAAAAAAGTTACCGATATTTCCCCACCACCGGGGGAAATATCGGTAATTTTTTTCATTCTAAAAAAAATCGATGAAAAACGGCCAAACGGCCAGTCGAACATAAATAATCATAATTAGTATAGGTTATAGGGATTATCCACAAAAAGTTTCATAATGATCGGACTATTCCTTCTATGTTAAAAATGAATTTTTTTGAAAGACGCGAATTTTCGATTTTTTTTTTCGAAAATTTTTTTTTTAAAAACTTAAAATTAATATAAGAAAAACACGTAATTTATTACTTTTTAGGCCTGATCCTAAAAAAGCTCACATTGAACTATAGATTTAGCCCAAAAAACATGAAAATTGATTAAAAATTGACCTCAAAAATTGAATTTGAAGCAAAAGTGTCATCTTTGCAAAAAATCTTGACTACATTTTAACCTTAAAAAAATTGATGAAAAAAGGCCAAACGACCAAACAAGCGTAAAAAATCATAATTAGTATAGGTGATTGGGATTAACCACAAAAAAATTCATAAAGATCGGACTATTCCTCCTATGTCAAAAATATTTTTTTTTCAAAGGACCAGAAATTTAGATTTTTTCCTCGCAAAATTTTGATTCAAAAAATAAAATTAATTTTTTTTTTGTTTTTTATCTGTTCTATTCATTTTTAGGCCTAATTCTTAAAAAGTCCATATGGAATAATAGATTTGACAAAAGAAAACATGAAAACATGACCTTAAAAGTTGAATTTTAATTTCTTTTGAAATTACCGATTTTTCCCCCGGCGCCAACTTTGGTCATTTTTGAAAAAAATATTAACCCGATTTTAAAGCTCTCAACGGATTTGGAAAAAGCGGGCAATTTCTAGTTCAAAAAGTTTTTCAGATCAGCTCTAGGTCTTACCAATTTTTGTGTAGGTCGATCTTTACACACCTACTAAAAAATTTTTGGGAAAAAAAAAATTTTCGTCCGACTTTGAGACCCAATAAGTACCCTTAATATTCATCTCACAAAAAATTCATTTTATACTTTTTTGTAGGCAATTTAATAAGGAACAAATTTGCTTTTATGTTTTTTTCTGTCATTTGAAAGGAACATGGAGAAAAAGGTCATTTAATGAAGGTAGGTCGAAATTACCGAGAATAGCCCCTTACCGAAACTTCCCCCCCCTTACCCTAGCAAATATTGAGATAGGATTGGGAAACACCTAGGAAAATGTGTTCACATTCGGAAACTAATTTCAGTTCACCTCTATGTAAGAATTAAAGGGTGTGCAAAAAAATGCGTACCGTTTTAAAATTCAAATTGCGCGGCTTGTGTTAATAGTAGAAAAATGTTACGCATACCGTTAGAACCGCTAAGAAGACTGTTTTTAGGAAATATAAAAACGACTCCTGTGCTACGCATAGTTCATGAGATACTTGTTAAAATGTCCCAAATGACAGCTCCAAGATTATTTGAAGCACAGGAACCATTCTTATATTTTCAAAAAATAAAGATCATTGCGGTTATCACGGTATGCGTAACATGTTTCTACTAATAACACAAGCCGCGCAATTTGAAATTTAAAAACGTACGCATCTATTTTTGCAAAAAAAATTCTCTAATTTTTAGTTATATACTCGCAAGTCAAGTTTTACGTAATTTAGGACATTTTAACACGTAGCTCCCTAACTATACTTAGCAGAGGAATCGTTCTTATATTTCCTAAAATAGACTTCTTAGTGGTTCTAACGGCATGCGTAATATTTGCCACTATTAACATAAGCCGCGCAATTTGTCTTTTAAAAGGTACGCATTTTTTTGCACACCTTTAACTTTAGTTAAAATGATAATTCAGAATCTTGTTTAACTGGCATTAGTAGGCAGAATTTATATTAAAGCATACTGCGGATTACAAGTACAGATTAGTCTTTGCAGTACAAAGCTACTCTATATTGTCCTTTTTAAACAATATAGAGTGGTCAGGTTTTTTATTTGTTTGTCTATTACGATCTTGCTAACTACTTATCTGATTGTAATCATCATTTTAGGGAGGTAAGCCTTACATTGACCCCAGGATGGTTTAAGGCTATTTAAATGTGTAATGGTTTTATGTAGTTAAAGAGCTCAAAAATTGCTGATTTAGTTAGAACCTCCCGTTCATTCCCTGGAGGCTATAGGATCTGAGAATTAACTAGTTTATAAATTAAATATTGTTATTGTCCACCTATCGTAATAACGGCCAATCGGCTGTTTAAGAAAAAGTTTCGTCAGTTAGAAAAATCGACACATAATTACATGGCTTTTGCACCAGATTATCATGTACTCTAAGATTAAGTAATACTACCACCTGGCTAAAATAATGATACCTCCCATCCACCACCTTTAATCAATCCCCTGTCCTCCTACTGAATGAACGAACTGGGCATTTTATATGTTCCATATTAGCAACCTTAATTGACGACAAATTTTGCCCTGTCAATATATACTCGTTTATTCTATCCACTATTACAAATTACAAATATCGCACTGGAAATGCGTGTCTGTCCTCAACGCGCGTGTAACTGAATTTTTTTGTATTGGTTATTTATGACTATTTTATGGTCTAAATATTTCTTTACATTAAGACTAAAATTAAATATTTGTAAATAGTTTAACAAACATAATCATTTATTAAACAAATATTGAATTCCAATAATTTTCTTGGTAAGGGGTCTTTTTACAACATAGCAACACAAATATAGAAGATTATACATCAATTGTATAAAAAAAAGCGTAAATATAAATAAAAAGTCCAGTTTATATTTAGACTTTTAAAAAACATTTTTATAAAGCAAAGAATTGCTATTAAAAAAAGATTAGAGGGGGATTAATTAATTATATAGATATGCCTCAAAATTATGTTTCCTCCTTTCAAAAACCTCGGTTAATTCTAGAATTGTTTTGCTTTTGAATTTCAATAAGAAATATATGAAAATTAAACGGACTATCTATGAAAAAAAGCACTAAAAGAGTGTCTTTTAAAAAATATTTAATTTAAATATTTAAATACCTCTTCAGTGGTGGTATCTATAATTATGATATATTAAATAAGTTTAGGATAGTAAGATTTTAATCTGCCAAAGTCTACCAATTTCATACAATTCTTGTTTCGACAATTTTTATTATTTTTAGCTTATATCAATTTTAAGTCTTGTTCGGAAATTCCAAAAAGATGAAACAGAACGTTTTTATAAAACCGTAAAAAAAACGATGAATTTATGTCAAAATTCATTTACAAAGAGTATTAGGATAACTTAGGACTTACATATAAGAGTTATTAAATGTGCAGTTATTGTATGAACATAAGTTCATTGATATATTGTCCTTAAAATTGCGTTATATGAAAGAAAAAGGTGGATTTAAAGAAATTTAATAGTAAGCATTAATATATATCAGCTACAACCAATTATTTAAACAGCATACAGTACTGTGAAAAGAATATAGATACTTTTGCTATTTTCATAATAATTTTTGTATAAACGTCTTGCCTTTTGTTTAAAGCAGATTGTCATTACTCCAATGTTTATTCATTATCGCAATTATTTATTTTATGTTTCACTACTATATTCAAACCATGCATGAATGTTTGAAATCCTAGTATTATTTGTGTTTGAATATCATTGAATTTATTCTAAGGAGAATATCAACTAAATTTTTCTCCATAAATTTGCTGTTTTGAGGATACACCAACATTTTTTCTTGTTTTTTAAATTTTTAAAATGCATTTAATAAAAAAGCGTAACTTATCTGCATTTATGGCATGTCTGTCTTAAATATCAAATATGTATTTTTGATCATTTGTTTATATTACATTTTGGGGAATAATATCTGAAGTCAGTTCTATAAACTGTGTCTCATAATTTAGACCACGAAATTATAACATGTATTTTTTATGCACCAAGTTTATCTAATTATAGTTGATGTCAAATAACTGTTGTTTTTTAAAGATTTAAATTACCTAGTCAATTTTTTTTTCAGTTTTCTAAAACAATTGAATAAACTGTGAAAATATGTTACATAGTTGCATAAATGTTGAGTTAAAATAATTATTCGGCCAACTAATTATTTTAATTATCATTCATAAACTTCCAAACCTGTCAATTCTAAATTGTAATTATCAGGAATATGAGGATCAGAGGCTGTGATTCAGCAAATTAATTTCTTTTAAAGCTGCTGATAATTTAGGTAATGCTGGCTTAAACTTATTTTAAGAGGAAGTGGACAAGAAAGGGGGGGGGGGAGGAAGTAAGTTTATGCATCAGCCCAGCCGTTCATGCGATCTTTAGAGAATTTTACTCAAACATAAATATACAACTTTACCACTTATAACCTACTCTAAAATTTAATATTAAATAATTATCTTAAATAGTTTAAATAAAATGACGGGACAATGAAAAACAATAGATTTACACCACTTTCTTCTTGCCAATATTGATAAGCAAGATAAACTTAATATTCATTTTCCTATCTCTATAGCCATGGCATTTAATTCAATTAAATTCTAAACTATATTTGAGTTCCATTTTGTCAAATTTAAGCATATTTAAGCCAAGCTGTTTCAGAGATCTTATCTAGCATACAATCACATTCATGATGTGTAGTTAAAAAAACTAGCGGATACTTCAAAGGGCTTTGTATTTGAAGGGAATGGGAGCAAGCAGAAAATAGACTAAAACCTTCCAAAGATACAAATTTTAAAAATATGATTGCCTTAAAACATCTTAGGACCTTTTGAACCTTCTCTAAAATGTTTAATGAAATATGTTCATATAAAAAGAATATTTTACAATTAAATTATTGAAATTTTTAATACTATGTGGATACAATACAGATTTTTGTCATAATAATTACTGTTTTTTATTATATATTACTGTTTCCATTAAGTGTACCTATTCATGGTTTAGTTGTAAATATAATAAAATAACTAAAAAATGCATAATTTGACCTTAAACAGGGTTTAAAAACAAAAGTAACTAAAGTATAACTGTAAAATTACTAGCAAAGCTAGCCTGAAACAGCCCTGTTATACAATTGTTTAAAATAACCATAGAACCAAAGACTTATGCATTTTTTCAAGACATAAAATAGTTTAGTATATTTGTTTATGTAAAAAATTACCCCATTTTAAGAAAATTATGATTATTGTAAGAAAAGAGACAGGTTTCTCAAAAGAAAATGTATAATGAATGAAAAATAATCATATATTAAAAATAATATTTTTGAAGCCTTTTAAATAGCTGATTCGTTTCTGCTGGATTAAAACAAGTTTTGAGGCATACTGTAGCCGCGTTTTAGGGCAGTTGGCATTGCAAGCAGTGACAGTACAAACCTTGATTAAAAATTACAAAATTGTAAAAATTGTAAACTACAGAGCTGGATCTTTAAATCATTTCAATGGTGCGCTAGCTCAGATAAAATTAACCAGAAATTTCTAAATCCAAACAAGTAAGTATACTAAAAATAAGAATAGAAAATTAAAAGAAATTGGGACTTTCCCTAAGTTCAGATACTTTTTAGAAATAGTAAAACTAGTTTGAAAGAAGAAACTATTCGATTATGTAAAGAACTAAGGGTTTCTCGTGTAAATCTATAGATCTCAGAAAATTCTTGTTCAAATAAGTTGTACTTTTCAAGGAATCTTCATAAGTGTAAGTCAGAGCGTAGGCTATTTTTCTAGCCTTTCGAGTTCACCCCAGAAGCTAGAGGCGATGCAACAAGTTTTAAAAAAAAGAAAAATAAAATAAGAGTTTTAGATCTTTGCCAAACAATAACAATAAAAAATGAACCTTAGTAGGACTTAATATTTTTGGTGAACAATTTATTGTATTGGCAATTCTTCTTGATTTTTGTTGCGGCTGCTTATGTTCTTAATCAACAATTCAAATTCTTTAATAAACTAGGAAAATTGATAAAAATGATAGGATCATATAAAGAAAATTAAGTCATTCCTTAAAAGGATAGAAATTTCATTCTAAAAAGGACAGAAATCATCTTCCTTTTTCTCAGATAAGTGAAATATGGACAAAAATAACTCTCCTTTTTCTCACATATCTGAAAAAAAGAATAAAAATCACTTTCCTAAATCTCACTTAATCTTCCTAATCCTAAGAAAATAAACCTAGTTCCTCCAAATTCTACCTTTTCATAACAAAGTCTACCTTTTCCTTACACATTCCCTCTTATTCTCAGATAACCTACCTTATTCTAAGAAATTCTTCCTAAATCTAAGAAAATCTACCTTACTCCCCCAAATTCTTCATTAGTCCCACAAATTCTTTCTTATTCTGGGAAATTCTACCTTATTCTAAGAAATTCTTCCTTATTCTAAGAAATTCTTCCTTATTCTAAGAAATCTACCTTATTCCCCCAAATTCTTCCTTATTCTAAGAAATTCTTACTTGTTCTAAGAAAATCTTCCCTATTCTAAGAAATTCTTCCTTATTCTAAGAAAATCTACCTAATTCTCCCAAATTCTTCCTTAGTCTAAGAAAATCTACCTTATTCTAAGAAAGTATACCTTATTCTAAGAAAATCTACCTTATTCTGAGAAATTCTTCCTTATTCTAAGAAAATCTACCTTATTTTAAGAAATTCTTCCTTGTTCTAAGAAAATCTACCTTATTCTAAGAAATTCTACCTTATTCTAAGAAAATTTACCTTATTCTCCCTAATTCTTTCTTATTCCCCAAATTCTACCTTATTCTAAGAAAATCTTACTTGTTCTAAGAAAATCTACTTTATTCTGAGAAATTCTTTCTTATTCTAAAAAAATCTACCTAATTCTCCCAAATTCTTCCTTATTCTAAGAAAATCTACCTTATTCTAATAAAATATCCAAATACATTAAAATAGACAATACCAAGTACAATCATGGTTTGTAAAAAAATTAATAAAAAACATTTTTTTGCCATTTCTTAATATCATTAACAAAAGCTGCACTTGTTAAAGATATAATTATCCTTTTTTCTGCATAACTTCTAAACAAAATATTAAAGAAATTATAAAATTATCATCTGCTAACTAAACAAGAATCTCAATCCTAAAAAAATTCTAAGGCTAGCCTAAAGATTAGGGCTTTCTAAGCCTGCGTTAAGGTTGAAAACCTTAATTCCTAGCCTACAAATTATATAAAATTTGACCTAATGTCAAAATCATCCAAAAGTATCTGACAATTTAAAACCATGAGAGATATACAGACCTACCACACTAATAAGTTATGTAGTTGCGTCGTTCCTCAAAAGTTTCTTTTAGCATTGACAAAAATTGTAAGTGAAGCAATTTAATGGAATCAAGTTTTAAAAGGTGTAAAGAGTAATTGTATATAATTTTATCATTTACCAACAAAAATTGTCTACAAGCAATAGAGTTTTCAACTAGAGTGGTTTTGTCAACAAAAGTTGTCCATCAGCAATAGAGGTTTAAAATAGAGTGTTTTTTAACAAAAATTGTCTACGAGCAATAGCAGTTTAAACTAGAGTGGTTTTGGCAGCATGAGCAAAGCTACTCTTTATGCATGCTCAAGTACATATTAATGTAACAGAATAATATAATTTTTCCTAGTTTATCTTAAAATATTAGCCGTTTAATGGCAAGGCACAAGGTTAAAGTGATGTCACACCACCTACACCTTTGTAACGCAGCTGCTCTATAACTAGGGCATGTCTGTTTGTTATTGACTTCATTTGACTATTCAATAAAGTATAGAACTCTACCATGTGTTTTTATTTTATCATGGCCCAATGTTACAAAACTAAAAATGTAATTCAAATCTTATAATAAATGGAATGTTCATTATTTTCCATTCAAAATTGTGATTGTCTGGCTGCAGCTACTTTTGTATATGATTGTCCTTGTTATCCTCTATTTCCCTTATCCCAAATAATAGAGGCCTGTCTGGAAATAATTGGGGTATTCAGCTAAAAAACTTTCCAGACCCAAATTTTGATCAGAACGGGAAAAATTTTGAACAAAAAAATTAGTTGAGATAAAAATTTAATGTTTATTTCAAATCCAAGACATTAGAATAAAACACTAGAGGAAGAAGGGATTGAATAACTGCATGTCCCCTTCCTAAGGACCCTGTGCCGACTTTCAATTGGGTCTTTGAAAATGAACGAATAACACGGGAACACTAACACAAGCAAGTCGAGCAGAAAGCAATTTGATAGCATAAAAAAAGATCCTTAACAAGGGGGATCCAGGTAGTTGTCTGGTTATACATGTAAACTATAAATGTATTTCTAAGACATTTAATTTTTACTGTCATCCTGTTGTTCTGTAATCTAGATTTGGCTGATATTAACATCAACAAAATGTTCACCTTTAAGCATAAAGAAATACTAGTATTGTTATCTTGTCATAATAACTTTTCAACTTTTTTTTCGATTAATTGTCAATTTCTCTGCTTTTTGATTATTTTGCTTTCAAATAAACATTCCAAGTTTTATCAAAGAACACATTTTATATAATGTTAAGGGAAACTTTTTAAAATGTTGAAGCTACTCTACAATTATCCCGTGATGGTCCGTCGGTATGACTTTGGTTTCTTTTTTATTTTTTCTTATTGCATTTGATCCTTCGATCCTATTCTAGATATTAAAATACATACTCAAACAAAAATGATTTGCAATTTTGTCATTTTAAAAAAAATTCTGTGAATCTTAAACTTTTTATTTCTTGTTTTAAAATGTTAGGAAAAATGTTTCACAGATCGCAAAATTCAATATTTGATTTTTATTAGATTTATTTGGGTAAATACAATACGGTTTTAACACATTTATCATATTTTATTTTTTTTCAAGTGAAAAGACATATTTTTCAAATGGGTTATCATATTTCACAAGGACTCTGGTAGGAAATTGACAACTTATTCATACGTACTGTACTAAATCAATCATTACTTGGACTAATTTAACCAAATTAGGTTTTTTTTAGGTTTTTGATATTTCATACAACCCCCTTAAGTTATTCATTACAGTAAAATACAATTTTAAAATTTATTTACTGTGTAAATATGCATAAATATGACGTTTTTACTGACAATTATGTTGATTTTTACTCAAAGCATATATCTTGTAGACAATAAAATGATTATAACTTTCGTTCTATTTAAGATAAATTGATGAAATAAAAAGTACATTCAATTTTATTAAGCTGAAAAGTCACTTATTGATATTAAGAAATAATAAACCCCTTTGAGTGGGGGAGGGGGGGGGGGCGTTGAGTATCGAAATAAGAAACTAATGTAAATTTCTTTTCTACGGTGGGTTTTAATGATTCATATAGCAGCCAAACTGTTTTAGGCAATACCCATTTGTCTGTCTGTCCCTCTGTCTGTCTGTCCTTTTGTCTGTCTGTCCCACCACTTGTCTGTCTATCTGTCTAACTGCCTCTCTTTTGGATTTCAATGAATCATCTAGCATAGCCTAATTCTAATTTGTTAATGCCTCAAAGACTCTCTGTTACTATTTACCTGTCCCTCTGTCTGTCTGTCTGTCCCTCTGTCTGTCTGATCATTCACAGGTTCTCTATTGGATTTTATCTAATTAATTGTCTATTTTAGTAAAATTTTGATAATTCTTCTTGCCCGTCTGTCTGTCTATCTACTGAGCTTCTACCCTTGGTCTAACAGACTTATTCACTTAATTTATAAAAAATTAGATTTAACTAATAATATGGTGGTATCTTGTACCAAGAGATACACAAATAACCTTGTGTTGAAAAAAAACAAATAAAAAATGATTCAATTTCTTCTATGAAGAAAAGTGTAATACATGTTTCTTTATTCTCTTTGTACATCAAAAATATGTTTCAAATTTATAATATAAGGTTATATTCCATTATTTTAATAACAACTAAATTTTTTGACACCCCATTTATGACTTTTAACAGCCCCCTTTAACTAAAATCAAGGGTGATTTTATTAAGATTTTACCAAACCTACTTTACATAAGAAATTTATTACATTTTAAAATTTTTTTTTATAAAAAGAGGATTGGGATATATCTCCCTCCCAACATTAACTTTAAAAACTATTGTAAAATATATTAAAAGTTATAAACATATATCTATCAAGATCATTAAAGGAATTAACTCAAGTTTGAGGGGGGGGGGGGGGCTTAATGCAACCATCTCGTAATCAATGCACAAATTGCACTTAGAATTCGAATTTTGTTACAAAACTTGGTACATCTATTTTCCCAAAATGGAACAAAAAGTTGCAAAAGTGACGGCTAACAGCTGGCGGCTCAGTCATTTAGCCGTTTTTGGGCTATATTCAGGGCGAAACTATCATTAATTGCATAGGAATCAACTTTTGAAACATATTTTTGCTTTAAATATCCATTTTTAAAATTTCTTGTACCAGCTGCTAGAACTGGCTGAAAATGGCTGGGAGCGGCTAAGAGTATGAAGAGTATATAGGGCTTGTGACATGTCTAGGGGTAGGTTTTTATTGGTACTGAGCTCAAAAATACTACTATAAATAGTGGGGGTCCATCCATTTGGCAGCTGGGGCTGTTACACAGACTGTTAAAAACCTACCTAGAGACACGTCATAAGTCCTATCTACTCATTCTACTCTTGGCCGCTCCCAGCTGTGCTGCGGCCATTAGCAAGCTGCCAAATGAATTTTTTTGTGGTATTTTAAAAATTAATAAAATAAAATTAATGGTCTTCTTATCAATAAAGGGGGGTTTGGTGCTGGAGGGTGGGCAAAATTGATATATATTGAGCTAAAATTTTTAAACTACCTGGTCCAGTAGTTACTGCATCTAAAAGAAAAACAAAATTATAATTTTTTTTTAAGTTAGGTAAGAAAAACTGCAAAAATGGAATTTGACTTTGCAGATTTCTTGCTACACCTTCATATGTTATATTCGAGACTGCTCCATTTTTTTGGTAAATTTCAGGTTTATTTTGACATACTAGAATTGAAATTTTGTAAAAATCTTTAAAATTGAGATCACACAAAAGAACTAAAAAAACATTCTTTTTGCAGATTTCAAAAACTTTGAAGTGCTCGTGAGGTCACAATTATTGCATCACAGAAAAAAATATTTAGCATGGGTCATTTTTTTGCTTAAATCAACCACATTTTTACTGGGGGCAAAATTTTTTTCAAAATTTTTTCATGGTGGGATGATTTAATCTACAATACATACTTTTGGCTGTTGACAGCTGTTCTCAGCCATTTTTGGCAGTTTTCAGCTGTTATGACAGCGAAATCTAGAAATTAAAAAACTATTTTTAGTAATATGTCCTTGTCCATGACATAAAGTTATAATGTTAATTAAGAAAAGTTTAATTCCATGGAAATATTCAATTTTTTATATCCTTATAAGCCATTACCCAGCTGCCACTATTTTTGGTAATATTTTTCAGCTCAACACCCCTTAAAACCTATCCCTAATGGATGATTCCTAAGTAATTATTGCTGGATTTGCCCTGAAAATAGCCCAACAATGGCTAAACAGCTGAGCAAAAAGCCCTTAGCCATTACTTTTCCAAATTTTTGTTCCATTTTGGGAAAAAAGATCTACCAAGGATTACTCATGCCAAGTTTTGTAATGAAATTCGAATTCTAGGTGCCATTTGTGCATTGATTACATGATGGTTGCCTTAACCCCCCCCCATTAAGCTTAACTTTTTGTTAAATTTTGAAAAACAGACCTACTAAGGATTAAACATGCCAATTTTCATAACAAAATTTGGATTAATTGATTATGGGATGGTTGCATTAACTCCCCCCCCCCCCTACATATGTATGAGAGTTTCCTCATGTCTCTATTTACTAATTAAAAGTTGTACAGTACAGTTGTACAGAATATTGCAAGATTTTTTTAGTAAAGTCTGGTAATTAATTTACCTAAAAATAGATAGCATAGAATTATCTAAATCAGTGACTTGCTTAAATACACCCTCCTTAAACACCCCCAACCTCACTTTATTTTAAGGGGTGTAAATTTATTTCCTTTATACCCCCTTGTAATTTATAGAGGGGTGTATCTGAGGGTGTAGGCTCTTGTCAAGAGGGTGGACATGGGTGGACACCTAGGGAGGTGTATCCATCCCCCTTAATTTTACAAGGGTGGTGTAAACAACCCCTATACCAACCTTTTGCACGCCTTTGATCTTAACTATACTTTTAGAGTATATAAAGTTGTAAATTCAGTAACTATTCTACAAAAATTATCTTCCTAAATTGATATATGATTTTCAGGGTAATCTCCGGTGGACTTAACATTAAAATTTTATGGAAAAAAAGATATCTTTGGAACATGCATGTCTTGAAATTATCCCCCCTTTGTACTCAATACGCATTATTAATTCTAAGTGCGTCAATTTTGCGTTTAAAGATACCCTTAGTTTAAGCATTAATTTCTCCAAAAAATGATGAAAAAAGATAAATTTTTTTTTGATAAAATGATAAAAGTATATGTAAAATGAAATAACCAGCAAAAAAAATTACAAAATTACGTTAAATAGAACGAAAATTAGAGCGTTTTTTATGCCTTATAAAATGCGTATTTCTCATGAAAATTGTAACGATTTAGTGTGTTGAGTAAAGTATTTACAAACTTCCCGCTTTTATAAGTAGCTAGAGCCTTTGTCCTATTATATAAAGTAGTAAGGATTAAGATCTCCAAACCCACTGACCCGATTGGGTCCTTTTATTTAAGTAAGCTTCACATAGGTCCTGTGATAGTTTTAGGCTTTCTATCTATTTTCACTTTTAAGTCTCGGGATGGTTACTAGTGATAATACAAAGTAGAACAATGTCTGTCTGTCTGTCCCTTAAGATCTCGGTAAACACTGAACTGATCGGATTCTACTCTTCAGGGAATATACCTACTGGTCCTGTGGTGGTTTTAGGCTACTTTCTTGAGGGGTGGGACACCCCCAACTACCCCAAAAATTGAAATCCCCCCCTCAATTTTTTTTTCTTGCGTAGTTACCTATTTTTCCACGATTTTTTTATATGTGGAAGTTAGTTCACATAAAACTACTGGCGGCAGCACCAGTAGTACTTAATTTTTTTTTTTAATTACCTCTTGGTGCAAAGCCCCTAGAGGCTAGGGGTGAAGCCGCTAGTTAATTATAAAGAGATAGACAGATGGATAGATATAAAGATGAGTGGAAGGAGAAATAGATAGATAAATAGGAAAGTAGAACACACTCATATATTTGTCAATGGGTCGCCAATAAAACATATAGCTTAGACAATATACTAATATATAGATTGAGTAGGATATAGATAGATAGACAAATAAAAAAGTAGAACACATATTTTTCAATGGGTCACCAAGGTAATAAATAGATAGATAGATAGAAAAAATAGATCAATAGATTGATAGACACATAAATAGATAGACAGATAGATAAATAGACAAATATATACAATGTAAGCATATATACAGATAGATAAATATACAAATATATAGGTAAGCATATGTGCAGATAGATAGATATACAAATATATAAGTAGGCATATATGCAGATAGATAGATAGATAAAAGTGAAAAAGTAGAACACATATTTTTCAATGAGGCGCCAATATAAAAGTTTTAAGTTGTTCAAAACTTTGGATAATTGAAAATATAAACAACAGGGAAAGATCAATGAAAGAAAAAAATATTTTCTCTTCCTATTTTTGAAGTGATTGGATGTGTGGCCAGAAAGATCACAAAAACGGTATCAAGAGCCCTCAGAGTTAAGGAGCATTTCTAATTAGAAATCTAAGCAAAAAGGTCAAATAATCGAGATTAATTAAAAATCTTATTTTGGTTGTGGGATTCATGTAATCTTGGCCTTATCAAACCCTTCTCCACCCCAAAAAAAAAAATAGAAACCTCAAAAAATATTTTGCCCCTTGGCGCTGCGGATTAAAGAACTTGTTTTTTCACAAAACAGGTAAATTTTGGAGGTATTATGATATGTAAAAGTAATCTACACAACTTTAATTAAAATTACCTGCCATTGTCCTATCCCTGTTAAGTAACAATTCTGCTGTTGGTTGCCTAATTTGTTTGTGTAAACTTTTCAGGGATGGAGGGGAGAGTTCAGTAATCTACAATTTTTGTCTACTCCCCCCGACCTCCAAAACCCACAAATAATTAACCAAATGTCAATAACTACTATAAACTAGATGGTTTTAATTGAAAAAAAGTCAAGCCAACCTCATCAAATTATGCACCTTTTTTTTACTTTTTTATGTTCCCTACCATTATCGCCGTTATCAATGGTAAATAACGGTGCAACGTCTATACTTTAATCTGTATTTTAAAAATTTACATCTTTGCTTTTGAATATGAGTTGATATCTCATATAGTTTCTGAGATAGTAGTTGGTTCCCGCTCCCCGGAAACAGGAGTACGCCCTCATTATGGGTTAAATAAAGATAAAATAACAGTAGCATAATTCAGGGAGGGAGGAGATATTGGACTATTTATTACACTAGTCACCAACATTTTATAATAATGTTTTCTTATTCGTTGGATTGATAAATTTTGAGACTTTCATTGAATTTAAATGTTTAGTTTATTAATGTGTCCAAACGTTCCAATCACTAATTGTAATTGTAATCTACAGGAGGTAATTTTATGTATCAGCATTGGTGCTGTATATCAACTCATCGGCAATTGTCTTATCCCTTTAGATCCCTGAGCATAATTGATTTGTTGTGTATACTCTATTGTCATATCCTTGTATTCCTGAAACTTTTACTTGATAATTTCCTACATAACCTTGGACAAAAAAAGTGTATATTATGCAAAAATATATAAAAAACCAAGTATTTCAATAACCATAAAAACGACGACTTTTGAGGTTATGTGTTTGGTAGACCTATAAAAAGGAAGTTCTAAGATAGTTAGGACTCTTTATATTCGCTTGAAATACGATTTGGCGTTACAAGTCTTCAATGATTTTCATTTTATTTAATTCTTTTATATTATTATAATTTTTCCAACTGTTTGATCTTTAAAATAACAATTTACTGTTCTTTTTTTCTTCAATCTATTGTTAACTTAAGGTACTTATTTAGTTATGGAAATATTGTCCTTTGGTGGCTTAACTTTTATTGTTAATGATAACTATGCAATCCTTATACTAAAGTAATAGGATCTGGTCCGAAGGATCTCGCTGACCGCTCATACGATATTGTTTTCCTTTAGAATGTAGACCCTTGGAAGGTTTATAACTATTTTTAGGGAGAGTACTACCGCCCTACCTAAAGAACTGCCCCTAGATTTAAGAAAAGATCAAATAAATATGGGGGGTCGAGTTCAATGAATATAAAATCTGGTACTTGCTTACATGTGGTAGACTGGAGCACTGAAACCCCCCCCCCCCCCCCCGCTTAGTTTTGACAAAAATAAAAAATAAGGGGGGGGGGGGTAGTTTTTTAATGTCTGGAAAACGGCAAGGAGGAAAAGTGCTCAGCAAGGCAAAGACTTAACCCCCCCCTTAATTTTAAAGAAAATCAAAAATAAGGGGGGGGTAGTTTTTTCACTGTACAACACGCCAGAAAGTTGAGTGAGGTAAATCAAGAAAATCCAGTATACCAGAGGGGAAACCTTATTACAGGGATATTCATGTTTTGGGGCATAATTTCCTTATTTATTGACTTTGGCCAGTAAAAGGTTTTAATTTTGCGCAAAATTAAAACCTTTTACTGGCCAAAAAAAAAAACTACCCCCCCCCCCTTATTTTTGATTTTCTTCAAAATTAAGGGGGGGGGGTTAAAAACTACCCCCCCCTTATTTTTGATTTTTGTCAAAACTAAGCGGGGGGTTAAAAAACTACCCCCTCCCCCCTTATTTTTGATTTTTGTCAAAACTAAGCGGGGGGGGGGTTTCGGTGCTCCGGTCTTCACATGTAAGCAAGCACCTAAAATCTACAGATTGGCTGATTTTTGATAGGTTTTTGGTACAAAGAACTATATACTATAGACATGCTAACAGTTTATAATCATTATAGAGAAGCATCGCAAGTAAAAATGCATGAATATAAAAGTTTAATAAATTTCATAAAAGAAGATAAAAAGCTTAGGAAATGAAACTTATACCAACAATTTTGGTAACATCCAATCTTTGTTTTATATGGAGCTTTTTTCAAACCCCCCGCCTCCCCCTCCCTTACTTTTTTCCAAGCTAGCCCTGAAGCAATAATATATTTGATTAACTAACAACTTACAGAATTTTATTTCAATAAACTAGGGGCGAAGCAAAATGAAATTAAAAAAATAGATTTTGGGGGGAGGACTTATTTTTACACATACAGAGGATATTTTGCAAAGTTATTACATATTTTAGTATTTATGTATAATTCAGGGAGAAAGTAAAACAAAAGTACATTTAAAATCTCAAGTAAAGAATCAAAAAACGGTAATTTGTAATACAGACAAGAACTTCATTTGTATATGTAAAACCAATATGTGTTTAAGTGACAACGACTGCAAGTTTGCATAGAGCAACATACTTTGTAAACAAGAAAAATTCTGCTTAGTCCTTTTTTAACGAAACAGCATAAATCTTTCAAATGAATATTATTTAAACATAAATCGTAAAGATTTACTTTTCCATAAATTTCTGTTCTGTAATGGCATATTAGAATATTTAACAACTTTTACTTTTTTCTGCATTTTTTTAAACGTATTTATTATGTAAGAAAAAATTGAAGGGTAAGTTTTTGATGCATAAGAGTCATATAATGACGGGTAAGGTTATTGGTTCGAATCTCAGCCAAAACATAATAAAAGACACTAAAGTGTCCACGGATGCGGGATATATGTATGGGGAAATCCCTTGACCAATAACAGGCGCATCTCACTACCGTAAAAAGTTTGAACTTACAAACAAAAGTTTTGCAATAAAAAAAGTTAATTATATGTTACGTTAGCCCGAATGATCATTAAGTTTTCTTAGAATCGATTTTTTTAGTCAGCTACAAGTTTAACTTTCTTAGAGAACATTAAAACCTTGGGTAACATTCCATTAATAAAATATCCATTAGTATAAAAGTAAATAAAGTATTAGCTTGTCGACAGAAAACTGATTTTGGTCGGATTAGAAATATCTTTTTCCGATAATTTAATTCCCCCCTTTATAGGTAGATAGATATATATATAGTTATTTCAAATTAAAGGCAAGTTGGTAGATAGGTAGATATTCAAAACAAGGATGACAACATCCATAAAAGCGAAGCCCTGAAACGATAGGACAAACGGACATTAACACTTATATAATGTCAGAACTGAATAATCAGAATATAAATGAATAAGAGTCAAAGCAAAATTTTGTGTTTTGTTGAAAAACTTCTTGATACAGGATAATGTTAAAGAATATGAACACATTTTTAGGACTTGATTATAGAGTTGCTTTGCTTATAATATTGTACTTTGTTGTCCCAGAAATCAGTATACCAAAAATCAGAACAATCGGATAATTAGATCAAATAAAAATTTGTTGGTAAAAAAGTAAAAACATTAACATGTTTAAATTGGACGTAAGGAAGTTCTGGTAATGATTATATGGTTGCTACGTTTTCTAAATTGTACCTAACTACTACAGGAATCACCATGGAAAATTTGAAATCGATAGGACCATTCTGACGAAATTAACGAAACAAGTTATTCGTCACGGACGGACGTACGGACGGGCGGACGGACCTACCCTAATTATAGAAATGCTTCGCTTTAAAAAGATAGGTGTATGGATAAGTATTTAGATAGAAAATAGATAAATATTAATTAAGTAGATAGATAAATATTAATTAAGTAGATAGATAAGTAGATAAGTGAGAAAATGATAAATAGAATGAATAGAACACAGTAATAGTGTCTGACTGATTATGATGTAACAAAAAAAATAGCCAATGAGAGGCCGTTATTGACCAATGGTAAAATTTATAGTGGCCTCTCATTGGCTAATTATTTTTGTTACGTCATAATCAGTCAGACACTATTACTGTGTTCGAATGAATAGATAGTTTTGTGGATTGCAAGATAGATGGATGGATAATGTAAATTAATAATGTGGTAAAAGTATATTTAAGTATTAATATAAACAATATACCTTTTATAAAATAGAAAATTAGACAATAAAAAGATATTTTGCTATCTTGTTAAAAAAAATTAAAAAATTTAAATTTGTGGAAGAAGTGAAAACTATATGCCTTTTTTCAAAAAAAGCAATTAAATACAGTAGCCTAAAACAATCAAAGGAACTACGCTAAACTTTTCCAAAAAACGAGGAATCCAATAAATATAGTGGATTGCGAAATCTAATTAGACAAACCAAAAATCATTACTACTTTAAATAAAAGGATGCTATATATCAGTTCTATTGAAAAGTAAAAATCTTTAATTATTGAGATGATAAAACTTAAACTTTTAAAACCAAAACAACTTTTTTCTAAATGTAAAATTGTTTAAATAAATCCAAATTCATACTTATCTATTGCATTTATTGTTTCACTTTAATAGAACAATTCCATCATATTCAAAGTGTAGAAACATAATAATATTCGTGACGTTCCATTATAATATCAGCTGATTTTTAAATTACAATTTTTTTAGATGAAAAACTTGATGACAGTTCATTCAATACTAATAAATTAATTCACTTTTAACTATATTAAAGAAATGATCACTTTTAAAATTAGAATATTTCATTTTAGTATTAAAATGTCTTAAAAATATATTACTGGTTCACTGTTTAAAATGTAACTAACTCTAAAACATATAAAAAGTAACCATTGCCTCTAAATGTAAAATGATTCATTTGTAAAAGCAAGATCTTATAATATGATTCACAATGTTTTGTATTTCCCCCCTCTATAGCTAGCCCACTTCCCTATTGTATGTGTGTGTGTGTGTGTGTACACATTATCTAGGCATGTATCTAATGCCTAGTTGTTTAGACTAGGCCTATCTTTACTTACTGAGTTATAAAGCCTCTTGTCCCCCCTTTCTCTTCTCCCTTTTCTCCCCCACTTCTTTCTCTCATGTCTACTTTTGCTTTGCTCTCTTCTCTCTCCATTCTCTCTCTCTCTCTCTCTGTCTCTCTTTCTCTTTCTTTCTCTGAATGAAAGCACTATGTGACTTCTCCCATTTGTATACATAGACTTCTAGAGTGATTTTAATATTTTTTAACTATTCTATTTTATTATATTTGTAATTTCTGACTGTAAATAATAGAGGCTAAGGACTGAACTGCTGATCTGTAATATAAAGTGTTAAAAATAAATTGAAAATAACGAAGCAGCTTAGAGTGCCAATATGAAAAATAAAATCATAAATTACAATTGACCAATAATAGGCCAGTATAGATTGTAATCGACCAATGGCCAATGTACACTGGCCTAATATTAGTCATTTGTATTTTATGATGTCATTTTATTAGGTACTATAAGCTTCTTTGGAAATAGCCGATCTGATTGAATTTTGCTTTAGAAAAAGATATTTTTTGTCCTTCTAAAACGTTCTGTTTTCTAAAATTTTCTCTTTCGTTGAGGTATAAGACCTCACAGTGGTACCCCCTACCACAATTGAATTCCATGCCTCTCTTTCTGACCCCTGCCCCCCACAACCCCTCACCTCTCCTCTCTTTTTGACCCTGCCCTCCACAACTCCTCACCTCCCAGAGAGACGGAGCTCCCAAAAGACTTCTTCTCTTTTTAAGGTGTTTTCCCAAAACAGCTAATACACGTTCTTATTATTTATGTTTTTTTAATGACATTAGACAACAAACCTTTTAAACTTTTTTATTCTTAATAACACATAAATATACCATATTCAAAGATAAAGCTTTTTTACTCTATAAAATAAGAGAATATTTTCATATATGTTTTGGGCTCACATGAAGGAGACTAGCACCGAAATCGATGAATGAAGAAAGCTAGCACCAAATGTCTTGAAGTGAAGAAATCTAGCACCGACCCTTCTTAATTGTATTATGTATTAACTAGCGGCTACGCCCCTAGAGGCCTCTAGGGGCACTTGAGGAGGAGAGAGTCGAATTTAATAACCCCCCCTCATTTTTAATTTTAATTAAAAAAAAATTCGGGGGGGGGTTCATTTTTATGGATGGTTGGGGGTGTCCCAGCGCCCAAGAAAATTGTTATAAACCTTCACGGGACTTATGAGAAGCTACCCTGTTAAGGAGAACCCGATCGGTTAAGCAGTTAGCGACATCCTTTGGTACAGACACACAAACACACAGACATCCTGTTACTTTAGTATAAGGATAATACATAAATTGCTCCTCCCTCTTTCTCTCACAAAATATGTCCCGGCCCTTTTATACCTAAACCCCTCCCACTATTAGAAATCTTGTAAATCTTAAGGGTGAAGAACCCTAGCACCAAATGGTGTAAAATGAAGGAAACTAGCACCGGTGCTAGTCTCCTTCATGTGAGCCATGTTTTGTTTGCTGAATTTTATACTAACTTATTTTGACCCTCTCCCCTTTTAATTCTACTTTTCTCCCCCACAAAATCACCTCTTTATCATCTATTCCCCCCATTAGAAAAATGCCTTCTCTTTTATATGAGGACTATTTTTCTTTACCCCATAGGCCTCTAAGACATTTATTCTCTTTTTGTCTTTATTTCTCTTTTGGTCTTTCAGGGATAAGACAGTTGACAACAAATAATTTTCCTCTCAAATATTACATATTATGTGTAAATTTCTTGGGGAATTTTGTTAAAATTATGGGGGGAAAAGGGTGTTGATTAATTTTACTGCAATATACTCTCCCTCCCTGGGTCTTACATATATTTTATATTATGTCTTTCTTATATAGGGCCTTTTTTATTTTTTCTCTTTATTATCTCTTTTTGGTTGTCTTTCTTTCTCCTTTTTCATTCTGTTTTCTGTCTTTCTCTAACCCTCTCCCTTTAATATATGTATATATATATATATACAATATATATATATGTATATTGAATACTACTATGATTCATAAAAATCTCCCACCGATTATTTAATCATCAATGTATTACATACAAGCGCCATCTTCGCCTACAGCCTTGAGTGAAATTTTGCAGTTATCTTTTTATTTGAAGATTTTTAAAATTTCCAAATAAATATACAATGATTTTACAAATCTTATATAAAAATATTTAAATCTGTTGGATCTTAAGAATAAATGTGTAACCCAGACAACTATCTAACCCAAGTAGTGGGGATCTTTTTAATCTGTTAGCAAATTGCTTTCTGCGCCTTCGTAGCGTTTTGGCTATGTTTATATTTCCGACGTCATTAGCTGATATTCAAAGACCCAATTAAAAGTCGGCATAGGTTCCTCACCCCATATGTTCTTTACCTCATTATTTGACTATTTATTCCTTTCGGATTTATTTGTTTTCATTTAATTTTAGGTGTCCAAAAATATTAGTTTATTTTTTATCTTATGCATTCTTTTAAGCAAACACAGTAAAAGTGTCTGACTGATTATGACGTAACAAAAAAAATTAGCCAATGAGAGGCCACTATAAAGTTTACCATTGGTCAATAAAGGCCTCTCATTGGCAAATTTTTTTTGTTGCGTCATAATCAGTCAGACACTATTACTGTGTTCTTTTAAGCAAAAGAGCGACAAGACTATGTATTACAAATATAAACAGATACACATACATTATATCACTTTATTGATAGGATAGGCTTGTATTTGTATGTGTTAAATGGGGCAGAAGAAAAATATAATTAATAACATCAAGGATCAGAGATTTATATTCGGAATAAAAAATATTAAGGACAAAATTTATAACTCAACTGTTAAAAATTTGTCTGTTATTTGGAAGGTTTGATTGAAGAATTGGATATTTTTCAGGTTTTCAAAAACAAAACAAAAACTAGCTTAAATCTTTGGAACAACCAGCAGCATTTTCTCGAATTAAAAATTGGTTCAGCAGTAAGAGATTACTTAAGTTTTATCCGGACTTTGTATATTAGTTATTAACATATTGCTTTCATAATAAATTTATAGAATAGATGTATAAACAGATTACTAAATGATTTCCAATTGCAAAGACCTAGAGCTCAGCAATATTTTTCAACAAATAAACAGTATTTAGACAATGCAAAACAAATTTAACTAGGAAAAAATGCAGAAATCATTACAGCTCATACATAGGGTAAAGGGGTGTTTACCCCATTAGACTTTGAATCCTCACAAGTTTTAAAAAAATATATTATATTACCCCCTTGAACGTATGGAACCCTTCATTCAAAGTAAAAAGCTTGGGCGTCCTTGTAATACAATTAGTTTACAATTTGCAGTTTGTTCTTTTTGCCAGCACCCGGTTGTATTTACATTTTTGAAAGATTCAGCTGATCTCGAAGACCCAACCCATAGTCTGTAGAAGGCCTTTGAAAAGGGGTGATTGTTACATATACTATTTATCGCTCTATATATATTACTTTAATGTTTTCATATACCCAATATGGAACTGATTATCCTGTATAGCTTCTAAAACGGTTTAAATATGAAGACGAAGAAAGTCGCTCAATGTGACGTCATAAAAATGAAGGTTTATCCATCTCTTTTTTAGGAGTTTTCTTTCCCACTCCTCCTTTCATCATCCCTCATTTTTTTGAGCGATTTTCTTCGTCTTCTATTCATAAAAAGGACGCGTACCAACTATTATATTCCCCAACAAGGAAAAATCAACACATCAGCTACCGAATATTTTCGTTTATTGCATAAACATCATCAGGGTCTAAAAAATATTAAATTTATATATCCGCTGTTTTAGAAAATTATGTATCGTATCGTATTATATACAATTTTCTACGAATAATAAAAATACAATAAAAACCATGGGGATAACAAAAACTGTAATCTACATTATGTATAACTTTTTATTTTACACTCTGCGGAAAGCTGTCTATAATACGATAAATAAATAATTATTTCTGAACCCTTATCCATATTCTTCAAAAAAGAAAACACACAAAGAAAGAAAACAGATGATATTTTTATCTTAACATATATTTATCATAATTTATTTATAGTTATTACATTAATAAATGGCAAACAAGGATAATAATGTTCAATAGCTTTTTCATGAACAAAATTCAATATAAAATTTTAGGACTAAAAAGTAAAATGTATATTGACAAAAAAATGGACACGAACTTTTAACTACAGAACAGAGATTTTATTCAAAATTTTGATTTACATCAATGTCTGGTTATTTGTCTTATCCCTTAATTTCTCTGCAAAAATGACAAAACTGAAGATAAACAGACCAAATTATACTACTTGTAGAGTTGTTTTGCTTTATGCTACTTCTGTAATGTTTTCTGAAATGAAATAGGTCTAACAGTAATATCAGAGAATGTAACACAAAAAAGTCGTCGCTTTTAGCATCGTCAAATTGCAAATTTACTAGAAAAAGTTGAAAATAATTCAAACATTTTAAATTAATCTTGTAATAAACTTTTTCTTGGATATGAGTCTTTTTTCTTAAGTTAATTTTTAAAACATGATATTCTTATGTGCATGAATTATTTTAAGTTTCTTGTTTAACCCGTTCAATAGCGGATATGATCTTCTTTCTGAAATAATTATAATATTTAATAATGTTAGGTTATATTTATTAGTAGCCTCCAAGGGTTATCAACCACCCCCTCATCCCACCACCTATTTCTATTTGGGCTGTAAAACTGTAAAAGTTGCCCCTCCCTTTCCAATCCTTATATAAAAGTAACTGGATGCCTGACTTCGGTAAGAAACGGTGGAAAAGGTCATGTGTTACGTCATAAAATGCGTCTAAAACGGAGGGATTAGAGGAGTATATTTTTACGACGTCACACATGGCACTTTTCAACGCTCCTTCACTAACCATAGAGCCTAACTGGTTCTCCTTTACAGTGAATCCTCTTGAAGGTACAGGGAAAGTTTAAAACTATTTATAGAAAGTGTAACTCCAATCAGTCTAAGAAAAATCCTCCCCCCCCCCCAAAAAAAAAAAGAATTATTATTTCTATCCCTATATATAATACTAACCTAGGCCCAAGTAGATTTATACCAATCTGTTTTAGATCCGTGTCATTCAAAGATAATAACAAGTCAAAATCTATCTCTTGGTCTCTAAAAAATTTAATTAATTTGAATTTCATTTAATGGTAGAATAAAAGTGCAGCCAATGAAAAAAAAGAATTACAACACCCATATAATTATAGAGAAGCTCAACAATTTAAATGGTCAACAACACGAATAAAGATAGAGTGGCAAGTCATTTATTATTTTTATTTTCCATAGACGCCAAACCAAAAGTGAATAAAACGCAGGGAGGTAGGGGACATTAGGCGGTTTATTACACTATTCCTCAAAGTTTTATAATAACGTTTTCTTATTCGTTGACTTAAAAAAATTTTGGGAACTTTTATTGAATTTTTATTCGTTAGTTCATTAAGTTGAGGGTCCAAATGTTTCAACTACTGATTGAAATCTACAGGAGGGGTAATAATGTTTATCATCCTTAGGGTGAACATAAATTTATCGGCCATTGCCTTATACCATTAGATCTCTGATAAAACTGCAATATTATTTGTAATTCCAACCTGAAAATTTGAGAATATTTTTCCAGTCCAAGACTCGCCAGAAACTCATCTTAAAATATAAACAAAGTGAAATTGAAATATTTCTTAAACAAAAAACATTATGGAGGCAAAGTTAATTTATTTTTAAGTTAAAAAAGGAAAATAGTTTCAAGATTTTTTATTAGTTTATAATCTCACTAGCGGTTGCGTCCCTAGCATCTAGGGGCTCTATATTCAAAGAAATAAGGAAAGGCAGAAAGATAGCAAAAAATCATACCCAGACTTTTAAGGTATACAAATAAAACAGCCTAAAACCATCCAAGGAACTATTAGAAGCTTCACTGTAAATGAGGACCATATCGGTTCAGCGGTTAGCAAGGTCCTTGGCTACAGACAAAAAATGCTTTTTACTTTAATAATAGAATATTATCTTTTTTTGTTGCCACGGAACATTTGCTCTAAAAATCACCTGTTTTTTCCTTCCATATTTCTTATTGTGATTCGCTACTTAACGATGTTGCTATGCTTGTTTGATTTAGGATATGAAAATTGGTCTGATTAAAAATAGATATAGAAGCAACAAAAAAATAGAGCGTGAATCTTATTTGTCCTCTTACAAAATTAATCAATGCAGTGTCATCGAATCATGGAACTACAGAACATAGATTGTAAAATTAATTTACAACCCTTTCATTCACACAAAGGCAGGAGAAACATTCAAAAAGGGAGGAGAAAAATGCCTATTTACACTAGTCCCCAAAATTTAAAATAGCATTTTTTTATTTGTTGGCTTTACAATTTTTGGGATTTTTATTGAATTTTGATTGATTGGTTAATTAGGTTTAGTGTCCAAAGTTTCATCCATTAATTATAATCTAAAGATGGTGTAATCATTGGAGATAAACATATATTTATCAGCCATTGTCTTATCCCTTTAGATACCTAAAAAATATTAGAATTTGGAAGAGAATTAATATGTAATCAGTAGTCCTGTGACTCCCTGAGGTGGATACTTAAAAACATCAAAAACACTTGAAGACACTTTCGACGACTCAGTCTTCCACGAGTCGAGGTTAGATTTTTACCTCTTCTTAAAAACACTTCAAGACACGTTTGAAGACACGTCAAGTTTTGTGTAGTTTCGCGTAATTTTCCGTTAAAAAATCCTACTGCTTTCCCACCTAGTATTCTGTCATTAATAAGAGTTCACAACTTTTTTTCTTAAGTTTTTTTTACATTTTTTCAAAATGAAAATCACAAGCGATTTCGCACCTAGCATTTAGGAACTCTATATTTGAAGGGTAGAAAATAGCATAAAACCATTTATAATTGGATATTGTATTGTATAACAAACAATTTTCAATGAATAATAAAATAAAGCTTCGGTCCCTCGGAAAATAGCAATTGATAATAAACTTATGATATTTAATTTTACTATCCGTGGAAATATTAAATAAATATTTAGATAAAAAAATTTGTAAAAATACTTGTTTGTCCCCCTATGACCTCCTACTGAAGGAAAGTGCCTATTTTACAGACTAACATACACACACTGTTCGATGTAAATTGAGAACACTTCGAAGACATCTTCAACTACCTACTTGAAGACTTGTCTTCAAAGAGTAGCTCTTCAAGAAAAAGTTTTTAAGAATTACTTTTTGCCAAAATACTTGAAGACTACAAGACTTCAAGACGTCGACAATGTTTTAAGTATCCACCTCTGTGGGTAATAGATATCAGTGTCTGAATTTCAATTCTTGGATAAATTCCCCAAAGAAAAGTCCTCACAATTTTTATCAAAATATCATCTTTACATGTTATGGGGAAATTAAATTTGTTGTAAAAAAATTCTTTTTTTAAAATTTCTCAATCGCCATGCAACGTAGAACTCTTTTTATTCTAAATTAATTATTGCGGCAACATGGCTTCTTAAATCATGGTAACTTGCTTAATAATAGATAAAAAAATACTAAACATTTTTTTATTATCATTTAAACTCTAAAAAGGGATGGGGGCATAATAAGAGCAATGAAATCAAAAATCTCAATTGGTTCAGTGGTTAGAGATATCTTAAGAAACAAACAAAAAAATACTACTTTAAATATTATCAAATGGGAATTACAAGAAATAAAAAAAAAATTAAAGGGGGATTTGACCCTGGCAAATCTGCTTAGCAACAAAATCTCTAGAATATTTGCAAACACTCACAAACTAAACAGTTCTACAGTTGACACACATTAAAATTCAAATTTGGCACATTTTTATCATTTTTTGTTAAATTCAAACCAAGAATTTGAATATAAAATAGTATTGAAATTTTCATAAATCTGTAATGTTGCGAAAACATTGCTATAAGCAGCCCTAAACTTCTTGAAAAAAGCAAAACTTCTTAAATACGGGACTCTGTTTATTAAGAATATACCTACATTTTTAGAACTGGTTTATAGAGATGCTTCGCTTAAAACATTGTATTAGGAATCAGTTTAAATTTACAAAAAGAGATAACCGTTCCACCGTCCACAATGAAAGCTTACTTTCCGTGATGGACGGACGGACCGATCCTAATTATAGAACTACCTTTGCTTTTAAAAAACTTCCTTCGGTACTAACAAAAAATAAATTAATCCTTTAATTTTTCCTTTTCCTAGCCGCGCCGACAACTTTGTCTTTGGTTTAAAATCAAATGCAATTCTAGTACGTGTAATATGTAGTTCCTTTACCTTAAAACATATATTGTGTCATGTAAAACAGTATGAAATATTTTGTTTGGTTGTGAGAAAAAAGGTTAAATATATATTAATAGTAAATAGTATAGAGAGTTACAATGATATGATTATTAACATAACATAGCATGAATTAAATCTATATTAATTTTTTATAAATTTTCTCATTTTCCATTTAGTTCCAGTAATAAGGTATAGCCAAAAAGCAAAATAAATCTAAAATAAGGGGTTGATAAAAACATCGTCATAACTACAACGCGTTGTTCCCCAAATCACGAAACCTTCACAAATTTCTTTTTTCGAACTAATACAGTTGTTGGTTAGATCTGATCTTGTACTAAATGCGACAAAGCGCATATTGTCCTGTTGTGACGTCATAAATTTCGGGATAGGAGAAAGGAAGGGGGAAAGAACATCTCTTCAAAGGAGATAGGAGAAATGGAATTTTCCTTTCCCTTTCCTGAAATTTATGACGTCACAACAGGGCTATGTCACTAAATGCTATCATTATTATGCTGTCAGATAAAATTATCCTTTATTTATACTTTACGTATGAACATAAATTTATTGAATTTAAAATTGGGACACAAAATTTGATCGATGTTTCCAACTTGAAATATTAATATCTATCTTTCTATCAATATATATTTTTCACCCTAGATAGTCGTGTAACCCCCTCAGGCTCACCCCCTCCAAAAATAATTCTATAAAAGATGTGGGATGAAGGTTGAATTATTGCCCAGTTTCATTTTATTAGAAATAACATAGATCATTGAAAGAAAAAGAAGTAGCAGGCTTCGTCTTATTTTAACAGTAGCTTTTGATAGGTTATTTTAGGTAAGGCTGGGTTAGGTAAATATTAATGTTTGTCCCTCAGGGTTAGAGTCCACGCAGTGGGCTAGAAACAGCTGAAAAGCTACTGTGAAAATACAACGAAACCCGTTACTACGCTTTCTTTCCATGATCCATTTATCTGAATATAAATGTACAATTCCTTAAATCCAACTGTCTATTTTATTCATTAGATCTAGAAGCTTCGTTTTAGTCTTTATAAGCCCTGCATATATATTGGCTTTGACAGGTTTGAAAAGTGTTAGCAATAGAGTAGAACTGGAAAACAAAAATAAAAACAAATAGAAAAGCATACCTACTGTTAGACCCATTTTCTTCTGTTTTGCCATTAGAGGATTTTTCTGTAGTTAACCATTTGATAAGTTTTTCAAATTATTATTTTTATGTTTACACTATTATATTGGTGTTTTTTGACAAATTATATTTTAGTTTACAAAAAAATTTCGGGCGAAGCTGGTATTTTTCTAGAGGCGATTTGTCTTAGGAAGGTGGTGGTATCCTCCCTTAAAATAGGTTTAAACTTTCATATGACCTAGAAGAAGGTACCCTGTAAAGGAAAACTTTAACAGTTCAGCTGTTAGCAAGATCCTTTAGTACAAACAGACACACAAGCATCCTGTTACTTTATTATTAGGATGTTTTTTTTATGATAATGTTTCGCCCTCCTGATAATTTTGTCCTTGAAAGAATTACATAATGGCTGAGCTGGTATGCATATTTGTCAATCTTGTTTTGTAAAAGTCAATACACAATATATCCCCACAAGGATCAACATAGAATTCCCCCCATACAGGATTGCATCAGGTAATTACAAGAAAGGAGGTAAAGGCGTAAATTACACCCCTCCCCCTCAAATAAATCTTATTGCCTTCCCGTAGGCATCCCTTAAAAGTTTTTGAAAAATAATAGATTTTAACAGCATTAACAATTTTACCCCAAAGTTCTAAAGTTTGTGTGGTATTACCTTTCCCCCATGTCAATAAATTACATCAACTACATGTATTAATTGTATTAGCAGCAAAAAAATGTATCACCTACAAATGAACTATTCGACTACTACTAAAAATAATTTGCTTCAGTAAACAGCTTAGAAGCAGCTGCAAGAAAATCATAAAACCTTAGTGATACAAAAGCCTTTTTTCTACTTTTATCTGCTTTTTAATATGCTGACAACACTGGATAATTAACTCTGTTGCTACTCTATAACCCTTGAGAAAATCTCTCTTGTCTCAGGTTGACATAACTCCATCTTCTTGCAAACTTTACTTTTTGCCAGGGATAAGGGATAGGAAACCTGGCCATAAATTAGGTCTCGGCCTGGTTTTGAAAGGGATCATGCAACTTTTACCATTTGCCTAATTTATTGACCTTACTGACGGACGGCTCATATTGGCTACCGCTCTAAACCAATAGTGTTGGCGGCGCCAATTGGTGATTGGTTGATACAAAACAAGCCCAAATCACAGATGGCGGAAATTTTAGAAGCAGACAATTCTAGAAAAAATAATGATTTTGTCTGCTACGAAAAAATAAATATAAATGGTGTTAGATCACATTAGTTTAATTATTAAATCTGCTTAGAGTTAAACATTAAAAAAGGGCCATATAGAAAAAACAAAAATAACGGGATTATTTTTTTGGAAAGAAGGTAGCTACGAATTTTCATTTGGTAGTTTATAAATTAGATGTTGTATTTTGAATTTTAAAAATTTAGTACGGAATTGATACAACACCTTAACCCTAATTTTTGTACAATACAACACAGTACAGATATATCATTACATTATAGTATCCAAAGAACTTGATAGAATGTTACCCAAGTGCATATTTATTTATTTATTTTGAATTTTAATTAGCAATGAAATTTTCAAATAAAATTTTTACTCATTAATAAAAATGCAAATAATACAAACTAAAATCTGTCTGAGGGAAACCCAACGATAGCTTTCTGACAGTTCAAATTACCAAAGTAAAAGATAAAAAATTTTGGGAGAGAAAAAACTTCATTTTAACAAAAGCCATTAATTTATAGGTTTATAAAAAGTTATGTTTTTTACTTTAAACTAGCTACCTGAATTTGATTCTATACTTTATCTACACACACACACACAGCTTTTTCATTAGAGTTTAGGACGAACCAATGCGTCATCCCAAAACTGGTTTATTAGGCCTAGGCTTGAAATAGGCCTGAAATAATATTTTCCTACGTTTCCCATCCCTTATCCCTGACTTTTTGCAGATAAGTACATCACACAAAAGTGGATTCTAGAATAGTTTTGCTATTGCTGTATGACACCTCAATCACTTTATAAAACAAACAACTATTCTAATGTTATTCTAATTAATTTTGCAACCCATAAAATCACTTAAAATTATGTAAGAAAACCCATTTGATTCAATTAGCCAGAGTGTGTGTTTTCTTCGATCATAAAGATCAGAGAGAACAGGGATGACCAAATTCATAAATAACCATGCCCTGATGATGTTTATGCCAATAAACAAAAATATTCGGTACCTGATGTGTTGATTTTAGTCCTTGTTTGGGAATAGAATAGTTTGTGCGCGTCCATTTCATGAATATATCATAAATGCAAGGATAGATAAAAAAAAACAACAATACCAAATATGTATATAGTAATAGCTTCTAATCTTAAAAGTTAATATACTCCCGCTACCATTCCTATAGAATATCTTATGCTTTTTGTAATCATACTATTTCCTTCTACAAAAGAAAAGGATGACAAAAAGATACTCCAAACTTCATTAAAATAGTAAAATATTTGTATCTTAATTAACTTCAAAATGGTTTCCTGAGAGCTGTGCTTGAACCAATTGTTCTCCATTAAAAGTTTAGCTGCGCGCTCTGGTCCTTTGGATGCTGATACTCCTGTTTCCCTACATTAAATCAATGATAACTATATCCATATGAAGTAATGGCTGTAGAATATACGTAACGTGGATATTATGACAAGGGAAAATTGTCGTCAATTTAGGTTCCTATTTCCCTGTCATTTATTAGTCAGTTCATTTATCCATTAGGAGGGAAAAGGATGGTTTAAAGGGTGCAGAGGAAAGGGATAGTTAAATTAGCCCGCTATAAGTTTCACTTTATCAGAGAAAATGATAATCTGGTGTCAGACAACTCTTTCAGTAAAATACAATGATTCAGCTAATGTTTGATAGGTTTCGTGATTTTCATTGGACATTTGATATAGTCTGATAATACCAAAAACAAAGGTGTGAGTTTTAAGGCTTAAAAATAGTAGTAAATATGTTTATTTCTTATTGAAAAGAATTATAGACAACAAAATTTTAAAAGTTAATATGAATTTTTGTCGTTCTACTAATGTTTTTAACTTAAAACTTACAACCCTTACGGATTTTTAGCGCAACCTACTCCTCCCTTTATAAAGTGGTAAACTGATAGAAAACTTTCCGTGGATATAAAGGAAAATTAACACTATTAAAACTGGTATAAATTTTAAGATTTTTTAAAATTTTTATATTCGTGGAAAATTTACCTACTGTATTACGATACTATAAATGATTTTTCAGCATGGCCGAGAACTGATTCTATTTCAGCGGATATTAAACGGTTTCGAACCATATTTGAAAAAAATATTACCTTGAAAAGCTTCTCAATAATTGAACAATGTCTGTATGTCCATTTTCTTTTGCCATAGATAATGCAGTACTACCTTTTATTAACAAGGAACATTATGTTCATAAGTAGCTCAACAAACATATTTTTAGCTTGATGTATTTATATGTTTAAATGTGCTTAAGGTAAAAGTAGTATTTTTTCGGGAGATTGGGGGGGGGGGGGGGTTACACGGCCCATCCCTTTTTAGAGTCATTTTACCTTTAATAGGATAAATATAAAAATACAAATCAAGAATTTATAAAAATCTCTAAATGTAAAAACATTACTTTCATAATTTCAAAAATCGACTTACCTTCGGGAGATGTATAATTTATATCTAAAAATAAAAAAATATAACTAATCAATAAATTAAAAACAATAATAAACATTTACTATGTAACTGTATTTTAAAAATTCCAATAATCCAAATGGGTTATAATTTTAGGCTTCGTCGCGGCTGCTGACCCCTGTTTTAAACTTGGATAATAGTACCTGCTTTAAATTGAAGCAAAGATTCAACAAGATCGTAACAACCCGTAGAAGCGGCCAACATTAACATACTTAAACCCTAAAATTCAATTGGGTAGTTTTATGATTCTATAAAATATGAAATAGGTATCAAAATTCTAATAAATCTATTTTCATTACTTTCTTTTAATTAAATCATTATGAAACAAATTAAAGTAAATTTTATACAAATTAAAACCAAATTATTCTTACAATCAGCCAGTACAAATCATAAAATCAGTAATTAAAAATGTTTATAACTCTTCCAATTATATGTAATATCATATTTACTGATTCCCTTAATATATTCGGATCCACAGATGAAATAGTGAATTATTGACTTGAACACAACCTTTTCATTTTCAATAAGATTAGGATCAGCTCCATATTCAAGTAGAAATTCAGCGACATCTGTGTGACCGGTATGGACAGCATGAGTTAGGGCACTGAAGTTTCTAAAACAGTTGTTCATTGTTTATGATATGAATAGCAGGAACAATGATGCCAACTTTCAATAAAATAAATTGAGAAGAACAAAGGAACATGAAAACTTGTAAAGTGTAAAAAATTATAAGCCGAATATTGAGTCGAAGATAGTAGTTCCTTTGCACCTAGTCTCTGTTGGAAGGTGAAGAAGGTCAGGCAAATAACCTAAAACAATTCCAAGAAAATTATATTACTTTCTAAAAAATACAAACTATTTTGACCAATTTTTTATATCTTTAGCTTCCAACAAAAACCCCTTCTATTTTATTTTAGCAGATAGAATAAACAAAATTGTATTCAAACTTGCTTCATAATTGCTCAAATACAGGATTCTGTCTAAAAATGTTTTTTTTTATATCAGGAAATCTTTGTACTGCAGTAGTAGCAGCTGTGTTTTCCAATAAACCTGCCTTACCTATTATCTGTAACATGTAGAGCTTTTCTCGATTCAACAGAAAAGGCGAGAATATCTTTTAATAACTCCAAATTTCCACACATTACAGCTAAATATGTAATTGCATATTCCTTTTAAAGTATATTATTCGTATCCCTTTATTAAGAATACTTTATTTAATTAAGAGTACAAAATCAAAACTGTTTTTTATAAAATGTTTACCTAGCATTAATGGGGTTCGACCTTGATCATTTTTCTTTGATACAGAACAGCTCTAAACATTTTTAAAGTTATAAATACACATTTAGGAAAAAAAAGATCAATGAAAAATTTCTACTTTATTGATTTCCACAGTTTTAAAGTTTTGTCCTTGAGAAAAGGGCCATACGTAATTACAAGGTAGTGCCTTTAAAAGAATAGTGTGTTTTTTTAATTTGTGACGTAATATTAATTCAGCTGTGTGTGAGATCTGTTGCAACAGACAAACATCCTGTTACTTTCAATTATGAATACCTGATCAAGTAAAAAGTTAGTGACACTTCTATGTCCAAGATAGGAGGCATACATCAGTGGGGTCCATGTGGCTTTGTTATAATCATCAAAATCAAGGCTTGATGGTAGTCCAGTTATATACTGAAACTATGTAATTATCAACATGTTTTATGATAATTTGGGTGCTTAATAAAAACCTTGAAAATTTTGAATTATATTTATAAAACATGAATTATAAAACAGAAAAAGATTATAGAACTGCCTATGGTATTATTTTATAAGTGACTACTGATATTAAAACTTATAGGGTGTAAATGACCCCAGTAAAAAAGTTATGGCGCATTATTATGATTTTAACAATCAATTACAAATATGAAAGTCCTATTTTATTATGGTAAAAAGTTGCAATTTTTTTCGACCAAGGTATATTATCTATCAACGATTGACATGGCATGGGTGACTTTAATTATAACTTAATTAATGACATAAAGTCTTTCCCTCCACTGCTAAAGGTAACGGCGTTTTATAGGAATGTTATACAGATAATAGGGTGGGCCCATTTCATCCTTTTTTTAGATTTTACTGTTATCATAAGTTGTGGAAGTCATATATATGTATGATAATCCCCATTCAAGTTTCAAAAGTGACTTGGCTCTTATGGCTGCCGGCGCGCGGGGGGTATAAATAGTACCCACCCCCTTAAAAAACCAAAAATTTAAATTCCTTTAAACACAGGCATGTTGCATATCAAAATGACCGCATTGAAATGCTGATTACGAATCTGAAATTCGTTTTGAAAAATATTGCTCCTAGTTCGAATAAGATCTCATTAAGTACCTAAAAACAGCTGATTTAGTCAAAATTGTTCATTTTATTAGGTTATTTGAAAATCATTTCAGACTGAATCAATATTATTCAAAACGGTTTTCAGATCTGTAATCAGCATTTCAATGCGGTCATTTTGATATGCAACATGCCTGTGTTTGAAGGAATTTCAATTTTTGGTTTTATAAGGGGGCGGGCACATTTTCAACCCCCCGCGCGCCCGTTGTTTTTGGATTAAAAAACCTTTTTCGAGTTTTACAGTGTTTTATATTGGCCCAGTAACCCTTGCCAATGTCTACTAATGTGAAATTCCAAAATCGACCCACCCTAACAGATAATGAAAAATGACTCACCTGAAGATCCCCAATGCTTGCAGCTGTATGAATATCCAAATCTACAACACTTTCTCCTTCTAAATCAGAACAATAACCAATATTTCAGAATTTTTTTTAAAAATAATTTTGGAATAAAATGAACTTAATGTTTTTAGTATTTATTGTAACTTTGAATTAAGCAAAACGTTTGATAACGAGTTGATTAAATTATTACCTGTCCAAAGTTTGAAGCTTTTCTCGAACTCAGAATACACTGGAATTTCCTCGGATTCGTCCATTTTATATTTTATTAACCTAAGATATTTTTTCTCTATAAAAGGATATATATGTCTATTTTAAGCATTGAAACAACAAGAATGACAACATCCATAAGTAGCGAAGCTCAAAAATTATGAATGGATATCGGGAAAAATTACTATAAAGCAGTGTCATACAATAAACCTTAATCTTGATAAAATAGGGAAATCAGGAAACCGTAAAAATCACAAAATTAAAAAATCTAGGAATCGATCTAGCACCCCAAATAACAGACAGGTGACCAAAACAAAGTATAGATTAGATAGGCATATGTTATGAGAATCTTCACTAAAAAATTCAGCTGTCTATCTTTTATAGGAGCCGAGAAAATCACGTTTCCCCCACTTTGTCTCAGACGGACGGACATTTCGAATTATAGAGTAGCTTCGCTACTATCAAGCCAATGTGCCAATATTTTAATCACATAATATATATATCATTTTTTTTAAATTTTATTTTAAAATGGAAACATAGGTGAGTTTTGCATTAACTCTGTACTTTCACATTTGAAAATATTAAAAATGTTTTTAAAAAAGATATGCTTCTATTAAAATGGGAAAACTATTTTTGAATTAGTCATCATTTTATAATAATGAGCATTTATTTTACATATAAAGTGTGTTACTTTTTTATATGTTTCATCATTATTTTGCCACAACTCAGTCAAAAATGCTTACAAAACATACCTTTTTCGACCTAAAGTACTCAAATACTTCCTTTACTTGCCCCATCATTCAGTTTTGAGATATCTCCATATTTCAAGGAAAATTGACAAAAAAGGCAAATTTGGGTGTTACCTTTTTATATGTTCAGATACCATAAAATCAATAAAAAAATACTTATTTTTACTTTTCTCTTATTTTTAAAGTTTGATTCTGTTAAAGTAATTATTCTTGAAGGGATTTATGCATTGTTTTTACAGAAACATAATATTTGGTGGAAATAAATGATCTTCAAAAGAATTTTTTTTTGGAAAATAAGAAATTTAACCCCCATTGCCCTAGAGGACAGCTGCTGACCTCTAGTGTTCATGGTTTTGTTAAATACATGTTAAAGAAAAAAATTTGCCAAAAAAGTACATAAAAAAGTATTTTAATTTGTTAGAAAATTAAATTGTTTAACTTCAAATTTGGGGATGCTGACCTTAAAGATGCTCTTACTGGGGGTGATGGTGACCCGGAAGGCATTGAAGTACATGAACATTATGGCAACACAACTATTGATATATGTTTTGATTTTTATATTCCTAGCAGCCTCCAATGAAAAAATACAACAAGAACTTTTCAAAATCACAGTATTTACCTTATGAATTTGAGAATAAAAAAATCATTTAGGGATTTCCCTTGATCGGAGGCTGCTAGGAATATAAAAATCAAAACATAGATCAATAGTTGTGTTGCCATAATGTTCATGTACTTCAATGCCTTCCGGGTCACCATCACCACCAGTAAGAGCATCTTTAAGGTCAGCATCCCCAAATTTGAAGTTAAACAATTTAATTTTCTAACACATTAAAATACTTTTTTATGTACTTTTTTGGCTAATTTTTTTCTTTCACATGTATTTAACATAACCATGAACACTAGAGGTCAGCAGCTGTCCTCTAGGGCAATGGAGGATAAATTTCTTATTTTCCAAAAAGAATACTTTTGGATACAATTTATTTCCACCCAATATTATGTTTCTGTATAAATCAATGCATAAATCCCTTCAAGAATATTTACTTTAACAGAATCAAACTTTAAAAATGAGAGAAAAGTATAAATAAGTATTTTTTTATTGATTTTATGGTATCTGAGCATATAAAAAGGTAACACCCAAATTTGCCTTTTTTGTCAATTTTCCTTGAAATATGGAGATATCTCAAAACTGATTGATGGGGCAAGTAAAGGAAGTATTTGAGTACTTTAGGTCGAAAAAGGTATGTTTTTTAAGCATTTTTGACTGAGTTGTGGCAAAATAATAATGAAACATATAAAAAAGTAACACACTTTATAAGTTTAGAATAACCACATACTTATAATTTGGAAAATTCGCCCATATAAAACTAGTACATAAAAAAAAAATGTTTCGGTAAAGTTAATTTAAACAAAGTAACTGATTAATTTGCTTTCTTCATTAATAGCAAAAACACTACTATTGATTGTTGAAATATAAAATATATGGTTTATAAATTATTCAGAAAATTGACCAAACGTATAAAATTAAATATATACCTATATGTATAATATCAACAAGTGTAATTATGTCCATGAGGAATGTAGCAATAACAATCTAATAATTTCCAAGTAGTAAGGTTTTTTTGGCCGAAGCTAAATATTTCGAAAATGCCTGGTCTGATTGAGTTATGATATTATTTTTTAAAGCCTTGGGAGCGGTTTAAGGCTATTTCGAACATTTTGCTTTGAATAGTTAGGAATTTACGTTTGAAAAATATATAGCAAATTTATATGTATGTAGATAAACTAATATACATATCTCGTCATAGAGTTGTTGCGCCTCTAAAAAACAGAACCATGTTAAAATAAGAAGGTGCTAATATTATTCTATAATTTACTCATTAATTTAAAGAGCTATAGTTAAAGTAACGAAGTGTAATATGGAACCATTTTTAAATAGTATAAATTATGAAATAAAAACGAAAGAATTAAAAAAAAACAGGGTTTATAATACTTTTTACTTTTAATTGGTTTTTTTAGAAAATCTATTCTTCTTTGTTTTTTTGCATAGTGTACGTTGATAGAAAACAAGCAAAAACATATTTGGATGTCGTCGTATGATTATCTTTTTAAAAATATAAAACGTTGATATTCAGTTGTATACTAATTTCATGTATAACCCTACAAGTGACTTCACCCCTAGTTAGTCTATGTATTAAAAATAATTCTATCCGCGACCGTGGCTCAATACGTCGTGCATCCGCTCGTGATAGGTTCGAATCTCGGTCTGACACCGCGTCATAACTAAAGACGTTAAAAATGGTTTTCACTACTACTATGTCAGATGCACGACGTAAATAGTTAGAGTGGGGGGAATGCTTTGGCCCAAAACAGGCGCAACTCGTTACCATGCACAGTAAGGACTTCTCAGACAAAGGTCGTGCATCTCAGAGAGTTGGTTGTCTGATGGGCGAATGGACGCTTTACACCGCAATCATAAGCGGAGTGTGTTTCAAGGTGCGTGGAGAGAGGTCTAGTATCCGAATTGAAGCGACACCAAGCCCCCTAGAGTCTAACCTTTTATCAAAAATAATTCTATGTATTAAAAATATCCAATGGCTGGGTCAAAGCTCCATTGAAATTTTAAAAATTCCAATTCTAAGTTGAGTAGCGTTCTTTTTAAAGTCAGTTTATCCTTGATTCACACAACAGAGTACAGTATATGTAGATGTATATACAGACAACTACCTCCCTTAATTTTTCAAAGACCTCTTTCGTCTGCTTCTAAATTATTTTCTGCTAATTGACTATGTAATATAAGCGACACCATTGGTTGATTTTCAAATACCCAATAGAAAGGTTGCACAAGACGGTTGCGATGGGGAGATACAGTTAACCCTTTAACCCTTTCTTCCTCTAGTGTTTTACTCTAATATTCACACACAAACAAAACTAAGAGAGAAGATTTCAGTGGGTTGATAAAATTTGTGTTTTTTTCTCAAGTAACCTATCCTTGGCTCCAACCTTTCAAAATAATATTTTGTCTTCATTAAAAGTAAATAAAAGAACAGTAAAAAAAAGGGAAAACAAAATTCTTTTTGTGCATTTAAAAAAAGCATAAATTACCTTGAATATTAATTTTTAAACATAAATATATATGTTATTTTTTCCAAAACATATTAAATTGTTATTGTTGCGCTACTTGATATAATTATTCTTGATGTACTTTTTATTAAGTTATAATCAATAAAAAATAATTATGTTTTTTCATGCATTTGTATTGTTAAAAGAAAAAAAAATATAGATCTTTTTGTTTTTCTTTGTTTGAATAATTATAAGCAAGGACTAACAACCCAATCCATAGCCACAATTTACCGCTGCAAAAATGAAGTTAAAGCTGCGAACAACCCAATAATTTGCACTCTTCAGAGTTTTTAGGTGATTTTAGAAGATAAATTGATGTAAATATATCCCTATTTAGATAGACATAATTACCCCTTCTGTAGATTGAAAACAAAAATTTATACAAAAATTTGACGATTGCTCGAGGCTAAACTTTATGTCTTTCATTACAAATATTTTTTTAAAGAAAATAATACTTGTATATTAGCTACGCGGTTAGAAATTAAGACGGATAGTCATATATTATCGATAATGTGTATTCTTATAATTTGCGTTTTATTATTGTTATGAAAACAGTTTGTATTTTAGAGGCACTCAGGCAGTATGGAAGGTAAAAATATTTTAGTTGATGCTGTACGTATTGGTGCAAAAAATGGGGACAATTTTTAAATTGATTTGACGGGGCTGTTTATTTACGTCACAAGTGAGGGGAAAGAAAAGGGAAGGAGGAAAGAAACCCCCTAGAAAAGAGATGGGGGTATGACGTCACACGCCAAAACAATTTGAAATTTGTCCCCATTTTTTGCACCAATACGTACAGCATCTTTTAGTTTAATAAAATTCTATTTATCATATTTTTACACTTAGACTGGCGGCTGTGTGCCTAGCTTCCTCAAAACATCTCAGAAAATCTCCCTAAAATGGAGAACGTTTTATTCTTTTAGAACTTTTAGAGATTATAGATACTGGTTTCGTGTTACTTACGGCTGGACGGACCGACCCTAATTATAGGAAAACTGTGCTTTTAAAAGTTAAAATCACTATTTACAAGAAAAGTACAATACTGATATATTGTTTCTTAAAATTTGTTTAGTTTTCGTGGTGTTTAAAGTGGTTATTCTTATTATTTCCACATTTATGTTTTGCTATCAGGAAATTTTACAAAACAAAATTACCATATTAGGGTCAATTTTTGAAATTAATTATAACTAGTAAAAATGTTTCTCAATATTAAATAGTTTTTTTATATATTCAATTAAGATTCTTAAGTTTACATTAATTATTTCTAATTGTTTTTTTTTGTAATAGCAGAAAAAAGTATATATATTTGATTATCCTTATACTAAAGTAACAGGAGGTCTATGTGTTTGTGTGTTTGTCTGTGTGTTTTACCGAAGGATCTCACTAACCGCTGAACCGATCGGGTTCTCCTTTACAGGGTAGATTCTCATATGTCCTGGGAAGGTTTATAACTATTTGGGGGAGTGTGGTGGTACCCTCCCAAGAGAAATCACCCCTAGAAAAAAATTACCCCTTCCCAAAAAAGAGACTTGAACGAAACATAAACCAATTATTTCTCTAATTAAATACTTTAAATAAAAAAAACATTCAAAGTGCCCCTAGAGGCCTCTAGGGGCGTAGCCGCTAGTAGAGTATATATAAATTGGCATTAATTTTTATATAAAAGTATCAGAATCTGTGGCTGTCTGTGTGTTTGTTTGTCTGTACCGAAGGATCTCTGTAACCGCTGAACCGATATGGTTCTCCTGTACAGTGTAGCTTCTCATAGGTCCTGGGAAGGTTTATAACTATTTTTGGGGGAGGGTACCACCATCCCTCTAGGAGAAATCAACCTTAAAATAATAACCCCCGCAATTTTTAAAGCTTTTTTAAAAACAACTATTGGGTGGCGAGTTCCTCTCCCTCCCCCTTAAGTATTTCTAAATAGAAGAAGAAAAATATGCATTTTACTAAAAGAATTATTAACGGCAGAAATTAATAAGTTTAAATTTGTCTTTACTCTAAAAGCCTTTATTTGATGCTGTCATCCGTGTTTTTTTTTTAAATTATTGTTTTGTAAAATATGAAATAATTAGACTTACAATTCTGTCAATAATCTGATTGATCCACCAGTACTAGACTCCACAGGATTACATTTAAATAAATATGTAGATATAGATAGATAGTTAAATGAAATATATGTATAATGTCTAACAGTACAGGGTGTTTTTTAATAGGACAAAAATATTACTTAATTTAACCGACTTGCTAATGACAGAAGTTCATGATCTATATCCTAATTTCTTCATTGGGTTGGGGAGTTTTGTATAAGTAAAACATGTTTAGTGATTTCCAACGAATTATGCCATAAAAACCGGTTTTTCCAAAGTATCTATATTTGGAAGATTTTTGGATCATGACCAAATTAAAGAGAGTGCAAAAATGTGTATATTTTTTAAATTCAAATTGCGCAGCTCTTGTTAATAGTAGAAAAATGTTATTCATACCGTCATTCCTGCTATTTGTAGTATAGAAGCTACTTTGAAAAATGTGAGAAAGGTTGAAAAAGTTTTAAGTGAGTTGGGACATTGTAACACGTAGCTTCTAAACTTGACGTAGCACAGGAATAATTCTTAAATATCTAAAAACTAGAGATTATGACGATGCTTACGGTATATTAACACTACTATTAACACAAGCCGCGCATTTTGAATTTTAAAAATGTGCGCATTTTTGCACACCCTTTAAATTAGTCATGATCCAAAAATCTTCATTTAATGGGCACTTTGGAAAACCGGTTTTAAGGCATAATTTACTGAAAATCGCTAACTATTTTTTTCTTATACAAATCTCCCCAACCCAACGAAGAAATTAAGATATAGATTATAAACTTTTGTCAATGGCGAGTAGGTTAAATTAAGCAATACACCCTATGTAAAATTCATATTTGTTTAGACATACAAATTGTTTCAAACATGTTTGCTCTCTTTCAGATGTCAATGTAATCTTATTGTATAAAATAGAAAGGACTTTTGGTCTGAATCTTAAGATCTCAATAACTACTGAACCAATTAATTAATCATATTTAGGTAAGCTTCATTTAGCTCCTGTGATGGTTTTAGGCCATTCTATTTTCAGATATAAGTCTAGGGATGGTTTTATGCATTTTTCCAGCCCCTAGTTTGTCTATAGTTTGAAATAGTTAGATCTAAAGTCTAAGATCTCGGAAATTACTGGTCCTCCTTTGCTGTACTCTTTGGTGTGGTTTTGGGCTTCTTGCCTTCTTCTGTCCTCTCTAAAAGCTAAGGACAAAGCAACTTGTATATATATAAAGATAGATAGGCACATGTTGTACACGACAACTCAACTTGTATATATATATAAAGATAGATAGACAATTAATTTACATAAATAGGCACATACAAACATAGATAAGTCAATAAATGATTATTATTTAAGTCATTAATTTAACAAGAATTATATAATTTAATAATAAATGCAATAATTGCATAAAACATATATAAATAGGTCCACATTAACAATAATTAGCTTTAAAAAATTCCTGAAAATTAAAAAAAAATAATATTTTGACCGATCTGGTTCTCCTCTACAGTGAAGATTATTATAGTTTCAGGATGGTTATTACAATTTTGGGGAAGTCCAATATTTCCAAGAAAAATCGCCCCTTTTATAAAAATATAATTGAACAGGAAGATTCAAGAGGCATAGTCTCTTGTGAGGAATGAAGTCGTACCTTAAAAAGTGTGTATCTCTCTGTGTTTGAGTACAAAACACAGTCTGTACAGGATTGTGCGTGTTTGAGTGTACAACACAAAGTAGGAATAAAAGACCAATGTACTGTGTTGACAAGGAAGATAGTTTATTTTACTTAGCTTTGATGGATTGATGTACAGAATACGTTATTCAATGTCCTGCTGGGCCCCAACAAAATAATCAGGAATAAGGGATAGATCTTCTGGCCAACAATGCTAAAGATTTCATTCCCAGATTAAACTGGATGTTAAGAATGAGCAACCTTAAGCAAAACTATTATTTTTACATATGAAGGAGTAGATATAATCAACTCATAATTAAGAAAAAAAACTTGCAATGGCTGAACTTTCTACATTCTTCTTTTCTTGGGAGCTAAAGATTAGTTTAGACAAAAATTTAAAATATCTTTAATAAAAGAAATTAAAATTTAAGGAACACAGTAAAAGTGTCGGACTGATTATGACGTAAACAAAATTAGCCACTTTAAATTTTATTATTGGTCAATAATGGCCTCTCATTGGATAGACCAACTTTGCCACTTTCAATATTGGTTTAAAATAATGGGAGGGGATGAATAATCTCCTTAATATGTGCAATATGAGGTGCATTATGTGCAATAAAGGGGGGATGGGGAGTAAATTTTGCATTTGCTGGTGAACAATATATTACTTTAAAGTTTCATTGTAAAATAATGTATGCCCTTTATTTGATTTGCTCAAAATAAATATATTTAATCATAACAATTACCAAATTGTATAAATCGCAAAACTTTCTAAAGCAAACATTTATATATATATTTACAGGTTATAAGTATACAACTTTGTTAAACTATTTCTGGGGAAATTTTTAAGGTTTTAATTTTTACAGACAAAGGGCAGATAAACTTGGAACTTTAAGTACCTGGTGTGTCCTGCTAACTTTAAATGGCCCTAAAATCATAAATTTTTATGAATCCCCTGAATATGGAATTTCCATCTTGAATAGAGTTAATGCTAGTACCAAAACTTTAAAAAGTATCCTGGATACAATACAATTAATATCTTTTAGGTATGTTTTAATGTCATATATGAATTTAGTCACTTCCTTTCACCTTGAATATAGTTATTTTGTAGTTATACATTTGTAAAATATTTCAATAGTCTAATCATATATATTTAATATTTACGTCCCCGATATGAATTTATTTAATTCTTTTTTTCAATTATAATAAAAGGCATATATGTATAGTTTTGTTACACCAAAACAGTCAGTAGAAGCCTTCCTAACAACATGGAAGGTATATTTTCTTTTGATTCCACTCCGAATATGCACATAGTATCATAGCTTTTGTTATCTCTAGAAATTATATTTGGTTACTCTGTTCAATAAAAATTTTCCAAACATTACATAAAATTATATTGATTTAATCCACTCCTTTAACAACCTTTTTTGAGTTCTCTCTTAATTTGAAATAATGTATTGGTATTTTGTCATTAAAAAGGATAATTATTTTCTAGTACTATTAACATATTCTCAAAATTATGAGTCTGACTATAAAATTTTTTTCATAATAATTTTTTTCTGAAATACATTACTGTATATATTGTGTAGTACCCCTCCTCAAAATAAAAAGCTTAGTTATCCCTCTGATCAAACTCTAATTTAATTAGATTAGCTTTCAATTTGCTTTTTGTTCTTTTACCTGCACTGGCTGTGTTTACAATTTTGAAGCTATCAGCTGATCTTGAAGACCCAGTGAGGAGTCGGGACAAGGTCTACATGGGTTGATCATAGTTTCATATAGCTCATAAGTCCCCTATATATATAATAGGATATAAGTTGGAAAGAATTTTAATGTTAGAGGGAGATTTGATGCAGATTTCAAATCTCCCTCTAACATTAATATTCTTTCCAACTTATATATCTTAATATATAACTTTAATGCTGTACATGTATTACATAATCAGCTGCAAAAACAGAGGTGCAAATACTCAGGAATAAGGTATAACCAACAAGGGAATTAAATCTAAAATAATATTTGGGGGCAAATGGAGAGGTCGTCAATTTTCCGATGTGTTGCCCCCCAACGACAGCTGAAAAACTGTATCTACTTGGTGAAAAAATAAATTAATGGAAAATCAACAAAAAATAATGGAGTCATATCTTAATCATTACATGATTTGTTCAGTTTTCTGGGCTTTGAAGGTGGTTATTCTTGTTATATCAACATTTATGTTTGGTTATCAGGTTTTACAAAACAAAATTTACATAATATAGTAAATAGGAAAGTTTAGATTTATTAAATATTGTTCTCGGTCATTCATAGGTTTGTCGGGGGAGGTAAGGTGGGTAAAAAAATTTTTAAAAATGAAAAAATAATTGTAAGAGGATAACACATATTTTTGTTGTCAGAATCGGACAATATTTTATTGGGTGTGATTTTTTTACAATTAGACAACACTTACAATGTTGTGTTCAAATCTGACAATGTTTCATATCGGCATATCTTACTACAAACTTTGATCACTTTGTAGTAAGACACTTATTGGATATGTTTTTCCTCAAATATAAAGGCTTATTGGAAACTACCTTACTATGTATTTTATTGTCCGTATCCTACTACTTTTTGTTCCAATTAAGAATTATTCATTGTAAAAAAGACTTGCTGGGGGATGAGTACATTAATTAAGTAGACAGAATGCCTTGGCCTAAAACAGACACAACTAATTAACATACACAGTTAGGACTTCCAGATAAAGGTCATGCAATCAAAGGATTGGTTGTCTAAAGGCATGTGACCATATAATCATGCACAGCAAATAAGCAAGATTTGGTTTAGAGGATCAAATCTCTCTCAAATCATTTTGATTTGGTTATTCTACATATAATTTAAAATATTTGGATGTTGGCAAATTTTTTTTTTCTGTTTTGTAAATAAAATCTTTAGACTCTCAAGTCTCTAAACAACCTTAATGATCCACCTACACTAGACTCAACAGGATTTCATTTAGATAAATAAAAATTTAGATTGTGTCAAATGCTTTTTAGTTTAAATTGATTCATTACAATGATTATTTTGGTCTAGAGGAGATGTCATTTCATTAATTTTACTCCTACACATTCCTGGAGATGCTTATAGAATCATCTGTAAATTCGGTCAACTGAATTTGAGTTGCCGATTGTGTACTTAGTTTCTCAATATTTACAACTAACTAAAAAAGTTTCAAACTTCCAATGTATAATATATAAATCGTTTATACATTCAAAATTTAAATTTTTCAATTAGTAAATATTGACATAGGATGAGGAAACTGTGTACACAATCGGCAACTCAAATTCAGCTGACCTTAAATTCTCCATCTATCAAGTGTGAACGAAATATATATGTTTATACACATTTCACTTTAAATAATAATTTAGAAGTTCAAATAAGCAAATTTTTAATTTAAATGAATAATATTTAGAGTTAAACTTACAGTAAACAAATTAGTGTAAAATTGTGATAGATCCAAATAAATTATATAAATGTATTGTTGCACAGAACGGCTTAGTATTGAAAAGATCACCCCACCAATGATTACTATTTGCCCATCAGGTAAAAAAAAAGTTTATAATCTAATGTAAAGAAGTAGGATTTCTTAATACCTGTATGTTTTCTAGATCATAATAAACAAGTGGAGGATGGAGAACCAAGAGAAAAAGTTCACCCCGTCAATAAAGTTTTTTTATAAACATAAAGGATAACTCCAACCCAACTTAGTTTGCCAAATCCCTTTGAGGCTAAGAGCTAAGAGTCAAAAGTAGGAGTGAAAAATAAAACAGAAAAGTACTAAAACATAAAAAAGATTTTAAAGTTTTTGTTTCCTAGGTCAATTGGATATGTCTAAGCTACAAAAGGAATATGGTTATTCTTGGACAGGTAAGAAAAAAGTGTATTAATTTAGTTACAATTGTTTGCTCTTTTCTAATCCTAAAGATCCAGGAACTAATCTTTCTATTTATAGGTGATTTACTAAGAGGAGAGGCTGCAGGAAAATTTGAGGGTTGGGGTGAAAACACAGAAACCAATTCCTATTGGAAGATTATTCAGGAATATTAATGTAGACTCATCTATACTTCTTAGCTTTTAATCAATCTTGTTTTTAGCACAACTTCTCATCTAAAAATAAGATTATTATACATTCTAGATTTTTTTGTTTTGAAATTGTCCTCAACAGTAATTTAGTAGTGATATTCTACTCTGAAACCATTATGTCTGCCTGTTTTACCTAAAACTGTTAATGCTTTGCTACTTATGGATGCTGTCATCTTGTTTCTTCTTTATTTTTAAATTTCTGTTTACTAAATAATATTATTAGAGCCTACTTATTTACAACATGAAAACTGATGTTACTATTGAAATGAGAATTGGAAGAACTAAATTTGGTAAGGTTATCTTGAGAAATATATTTAAACATATCAATCAAAATTAAAAATTATGATTTTAAACTATATTTGAAAAAAAACATGTTTTACAAATACAGTGATTTTTATTTGTAATTACTTTTGAGGTCAATGTAACACTAAAAGAAAAAAATACTAATTCATGATGGAATTTTAGAAAACAAAGACTTTGAGAGAAAATACTATGCTTCATATGGTTATTGCTGGGAGATAAGAAACTATACAATCAATGATGCACTCAAAATAGGAAAGTTCTATGATTAATAATAAAAAAGCCAATAATTATTGTTATTGTTATTGTTACCGTCAAGAATTACATTTAAGGCGCAGTATATTTGTAAACACTTATGAAAAAAATTTAATTGAGACATGACAACAGGCCGACTTTTAATTGTCAATTAGAATAATCTACATCTTCCTAAAATGAAGAAAAGTCCAAACTGCTTTTCTGTGAACTTAAGAGTTATTTAATTGTTATATGGTAATCTAAGTTTTGTAAATGACAACAAGTATAATAAAACTCCTCTTTATACTTTGAGATACTAAAGAGATAATTGTTACTGAGAAAATCAATTGAACTTGTTGAACAGCTGTGAGCTTTAGTAACAGCTTTGTTGCCAGAAATATTTCAGTGAATAATTTGAAAGTCTCTGTAACTGATCAGACACTTAGAACCTTCAGGTTTCAATACATACAAATATAATAGCTGAAGTAAATATAGAAATAGAATAAATCAGCACTCTAATCTAATTGCAAATATTACATGATTTTTTTTGATTTTTTCTTGAATATTAGATAATATGGAAATATCCTTTCTACTTTTAATTTTTAAAAATAATTAATCATAATCTGCATTGCAAACAAATATTGTATGTATATTAAAATTAGTATACCAGCTTCTGAAACTCACAGAGATGATTTAATTGAGATCAAGGAAGGTGAGGGCAGAGCAAGGTAAGTTTATTCATATTCGCCTCAGCAGCATTTTTATTCTTTTCTTTTATTAAATTTAAACAGAGTCATAAATCAAACAAATGTAAGATACAAATACAATTGAAATTGCTATAACATTAAACAACCTAAATCCTAATCAGTTCTGTCTGGGTAACCATAAATAGATCACTATGAATCTGTCTACTTTGCCCAAAATAAACCTTGATTAAGTCCACCAACTGTAACATTTGGCAATATTTTCATGTCAATTCAAGAAATAGAATTATAGTATGGATGTATTATATACAGACAACTACATCCCTTCAGTTTTCAATAACCTGTTTCTTCTGCTTCTAAATTATTTTCTGCTACTTGGCTGTGTGAATATAAGCGATACCATTGGTTGATTTTCAATGACCCAATAGGAAAGTTGCACAAGACGGTTGTGATGGGGAGATACAGTTATTTAACCCTTTCTCCCCTTAGTGTTTTACTCTAATATTCAAGAATTGAACAATTTATTATCCACCATCCAAAGATAATTAGATAATTGTATGTTAGGTATGAAGTTAATGTAAGGTTGGATTCTTATTTTGACCCAAGGTAATACTACTTTCATTATTCAGTATTATGTTTGATTAATCTATTAGGTATTAAAAGTAACATTTTTGCATAGAAAATTGGTACCTATGTGTTATTATGAAATAATGCAAGTCTAAAGAAGAATTTTATCTTTTCTCCTGCTATTGACTGATTTATCCTTACCTTTTAATTTATTGTTATAATCAATACTTGATTATTTACAGATAATGGCTCTATTCTTTAATTCCTGTTCCATTTTAGAAAACCTGAAAAATGTGTGTCCTATTTAAACAATGATTTTCTACAGGGATATTTTAGGCTATACTATATATTATCAGGGAGTAAGGGAGTGGACAATGGACAATTAATTCAATTTTAGAGTTCTAACTCAATATCTTCAAAACCAGAAAATTCCAAAAATTTAGATCTAGCAATCTTTATTAGATTTGTATAATTATTTAACACTGAAGGAAAAGTATTTAACATTATGTTATTTTTTTCAAATAGTCTGCTAGTATTTGTATTGGTTAGTTCAGTAAGAGACGTCTGCTTTGAAAATAATTGTCTTGGCAGCATTCTTTGCGCTGGTACCCAAAGTCTTTATATTGTTAAAATAATAAAAGTTGCATGTGTTCTGGTACCCAAAGTCCAAGAGTAAGACTGTCAGAAAAATGAATTTTAGATCCATTGTCCCCTCCCTTTCTCCCTGATATATTATACATTGAAATAAATATTTTTCATTCAATATTTGAAAAGCCGACAGGCATACATACAGTTACACTCTAATTTTGTCATTTTATGAATTAATTATATACATAGTTTCTAAAATACAAATTGTAGTTTGTTGATAAAAATGTTGACAACAAGTTTAGGTAAATCTTATTTTCTTCATAAGTTTTATAAAGATTTATGAAAAAATGCATTTTTTTAATCTTTCTGAACTTTATTTTAATTTTTCAACTTCTAAATTCTAAGACCCCTGCTTGGTTGTCTACCACCATGGTTATCACCTTCAAGTGTTTGCTCTGGTTCTCAGTATGTTAAAGATATGCAAAGGGTAGGACAAATATATAAAAAATATATATTTCCTTTTTTGGGTATAGTCCCTTTTGTGGCAACGCCCATTAAGGGGCTATTCGTTGCATTTTTAAAATGGCTTTTGAAGGTTATTTTAGGTTAGGATAGTTTATATTAGATTAGGTGATTGCCCCGCAGGGTTAGATAATTTGCTCCGCAGGGTTAGAGCCCCCAGAAGGTGTTATAAATAGGAGAAAATCTAATGTGAAAAAACGAAGTATCAACCCTTAAGAGACGTTGCACACGATAGGGACCATACACCCTTTTTTGCCCTTGAAAATTATTTTTAAAATTTACTTTGATTTGATCTAAGGAAATGGTAAAATACTAAATTTAAAACTTGTTTAGAAATCGGGAACAGATGAAATGAAGGCATATGATGATGCAATGTCTGAGTACATATACCCAATCATGTCTATGGACAGGTTTTATTTATTCCTTGAAAATATTATACTATTCATCCTTATAATAAAGTAACAGGATGTCTTTCTGTTTGTTTGTCTGTACCAAAGGATCTCGCTAACCGCTGAACCGATCGGGCTCTCCTTAACAGGGTACCTTTCATAAGTTCCGGGAAGGTTTATAACTATTTTGGGGGAGGATACCACCACCCTCCAAAGAGAAATCACAATATATCAAAAAAATCTCAAATAGAGACTCCTACGTAACATTGGAAGGTATTAGCGTATTATTTATTTAAAAAAAAAAAGCCGCTAGTATTCTTTACTCTAGACAGTGGCTAATCAAATAGTCCCAATCACAAAATATGATATTTACATGAACTTAATTTGAAAAGGTACCCTGCATTAGATGGATGTACTCGTGCCTGTACAGTCACAAAGTCTTTTGTAAAGGTAAATATTTTAAATGAAAATTGTATGTGCAAAATATATCTGATATGGTTGGATTTATTCATCTTTAAAAGTCTAGATATCATTGAGCAGTTCCTGATTTAATGTAGATGATATATTTTTTGATAAATTCCAGTGAATTAGAACCAGTTCTCATCTAAACGAGAGAAAAAAAATTGTCTAGCATCGTATTATATCCAGTTTTTTATGAATAAAATGTACAATCATAAAATTAAAACCAGATTTTTAGCCCGTGCCTTAGGCATATCGTGGCTAAAAAACTGTTTTTAAACTTATTATCAGCGGAAATCCATTTATAATACAATGCAAAAAATAACTATTATTAGTTCAGAGGACGTGAACCTTTTGCTATGACGGCTACATTCAGGAAATATTAACTCAAGAAAAATTCTTAATTATTCTTAATTTCATCTGAAAATTATTATTATTAGATAAAAAATCACAAAATGTTTTTAAATTTGTATACTAAATTAGAGTTATATAATGTAAAGTTTGATTTTGGATTTTCAAAAGGAGGTTATGTACACCAGGAATTTGTTTATTTATGGACACTGCTTAGGATATGACAAAGATTAGACAAGTATGATAGATATACTAAAATCTCCTTGTAAGTTAACTGTCAATCATACAGAATAATGAAGTTATATACTAAATGCACCTTACATGTATGATATGAGCAGGAGAATACTTCACAAAAAAATATCTTCTTATTTTAGATATCTTCCCAAAAATGTTTTATATAATTGGAATTTTATAAAAGAAATGGTCACTTCAATAAGGACAGAATAAAACTACAGAAAAATAGCATTAATTTTTAGGCTTTTCTTTCAAAGGCAACCCTAAAAGAAAGGAATATAAATGAACAGAAATATCTCCAGAAAAGTATTAGCCTATGGATTTTCAAACTTTCTCATTGATCTCGGAAGTTCTCTGGGTAAACATATTTCTCGTATTCATTCGAATCCGGTGGATAGGAGCCGGTTCTCATCCATACGAAAAAACAATGTCTAGCATCGTATTATATCCAGCTTTCTACGAATATAGAAATGTACAATCATAAGATTAAAACTAGTTTTTTTAGCCGGTGACTTCTTACCTCGGGGCTAAAAAAACTAGTTTTAATCTCATAATTGTACATTCTATATCCGCGGAAAGCCGTTTATAAAACAATGCGAGAAATAACTATTAAAATGTTCTTTAAAGATATAGCATTCTTCATTTTCATAACTTAAAATATCTTATACATATATGTATGTAGGTCTATGGTTTGGACAATCTGTATTTGGCTTGGCAGATCTGTGGATCTCACTGGTTGTCTTTGCAAAGAAATGGATCACAAATACTAAATGATTGATCTTAATGATATTAAAAGTTTATTATTATAATTAATATGCTTTACTTTATAAGTGTGATAAGGGCAAAATAAATATTACAGTTTGATAATGGATGTCCTTTTATTTACTTTGACGTAAATTTGCTTAAAGCAAACAGTTATTATTACAAATTTAAGTATACAATTTTTGTATAAACTTAAACTTTATCCTAAAGAATTGTTTGTTCAGATCCACCATTCCCAAATGCCAACCAAAATCCAAGAATAACATTGACAGCAAGCATTCTTAAGCCACTATTAGGATATGAAAAAACATTGAAAATTATACATGGCTGTAGAAGGATCTGGTACCTTAAGTGTCCTGCTTGGAATGGCCCTAAAAATAGTTTTTTTAGCAGAAGAGGGGGGGGGGGACATTAAATAGGATTATACTTTAGAAGTGTTAATGTTTGTTTGTCCTTCTGTTGCAGAGTTTCCTTTCTATTGAAGTCTAAATGTGATTTGAATTCAAGTAAATACTTTTAAAAATCACTCAACCTAATAACGAAAAAATCACCAAACCTTATTAAATAAATTCAATATGATAACAAGATATCAGATAGGTATACTCAAGAGAAAGAGTAGCACATCTAATTAAAATATGAATAGATATGCACATTAGCAAAGATCTAAATATCATTATTTTTAAGCTTTTTATTTGCAAACTATTAAATCCTCGTTTCTTTTCAATGATTTATACAAGTTTAATTGGTAGATTTATAATCAATTATACTATCATATATTATAAACAAATAAACTATTTCTACTAATAAATTTTTAACCATTTTTCAGTTTACAAACTTTAACCCTTACAGATCGGGGGGAAGAGGAGGGGGCTCAAAGAGCTCCCCCCCCCCCCTCTAGTTTTTTCAATCTCATTTTTTTTGTAGGTAAGATGGAGAGCTGTAACTTCATGACTTTTTAAGTTTAGTAATTATACGTCGGCAAGAGTTGATTTTATTAGGATATCTGGTCTGTGTCGGTGGTGGTGGACCCAGCAGAAGTGGACATCAACCTACAGGCTGGAGTACATCTAAATTATTTGGCTTATACAATGAAATCTACCCTTGGAAATCTAGATACAGTGTTGCGTCAAACCATCTGCAAAGCGCAATATCACAGTGAGAAGGATCAGCCCATTCCCCTTACTGAAGATAATTTTGGGATGATCGAAGGGGATTTATTGAAGAAAAGTTCTGTTATCAGGACATACCAGTTGAGCCTGAGGGCTTCGCCGATGCTAATCAAAGGGGATTTATTGTTGACCTTTACATGTAAGAAGGAAGCTAAAAGAATCTGTGAAGAAAAGTTCTGTTATCAGGACATACCAGTTGAGCCTGAGGGCTTCGCCGATGCTAAAACAAACATCTAGTTATGCATTCATCGAAGGTGACATGCAGTGACACCTTCTCCTTGACTGTTAGAGCGCGAGAAAGTGACACTCAAGATACGGCCAGAGCCATTGGAAATGACAGAACAATCGTGGACAGTGAATTTTTTACCGATTTCTCGCATCGCGGTTTTTATACCTGTTTATACTCTGGACAATTTAATTCCTGACTGAGAAAAAGTTGAATCTTTGGGGAAAGCTCAAAGACTTCTACTACTGATGTTAGAACTGCAACCAATAGTGACTCTACAAACCAGAGCCGGAGATCAAGGACATCCAGCAGCAGTTTTCTATAGGAGGTATTTAGCGACATGAACTGTAATAAGTAGGATGTTGGCTGTCTTGTCTTTTGCCGACCACTATGTTTTTGGTAACCAACTGTCTACCAAAAAAAAGGGGAGAAATGTAGTGGGTAGTTAGTCTTTATCTTTTCTTTAACTTTGGATTTTATTGTAGATAGATCTTTGCGAGATCTACCACTATGTACTGAAATATATGTTGTTTGGTATCATTGGAAAGCTTATAAACATGCATTTTAAATTTTAAGCAATTCAAATATTTTTATCCAACAAATACAGAAACGCGTCATATAGAAAATGTGAAATCTTTTTATAATTTTTGTACTATGTAAAATTAACAGCATAGTAGTTGTAAATTCATGTGAATTTACAACATGAACTTATATAAGCATAACCTAGTCAGTACGCACCCTACGCTATCCAGACACACGCTAATGATTGTATCTTTTAGCTGAACGCGCAACCATGAATCACCAGGGAGACTCAAGCATGAGACACAAGAACATTCAAATCCCTGCATATAGACAATTCAGTGATTCTGTAGATATTTAGGCTCTGGGACTTAAATCCTTGAGCAATGTGACTTTTGTTCTGTAATGATCTTTAGTTGTGCCTGCCTGTGTACCGTATTGTCCACATGCCCGCACAACCTAAGTGCCTATATAACTTTATTGTACTTTTGTATCAGTTATCTGCGTTCCTTTCAATAAACTACATAATACTCAAAATACGATAATATACCTGCGTATATTCTTTGCTAGGTAATCATTCAGTTATAAGTATTGTCTGCGTAGAGGACTTGGAGAACGAACCGAAAACCTCATCTACCGCATAGATACACCTGTAGAGCGTATCCGAAGAAACTTTTTAAAAACCTATTTTTTTTGAGTGCAGACACTACAGTAATGGATGACCCTAATTGTAGAAAAGCTCTGTTTGTAAAGACTCTTTTACCTGTGTATATTTTATGTGTGTGTGGCTTTTTTTCATAAGGATAGTACAAATTATCCTAAAAAGAAAAAATCAACCTAAGAATTGGAGTATCATTATACATAAACCATATTAACATTCATTTTAATAATGATTCTCATGTCATATGCTTTGTTGATATCTGATTTTATGATATTCGCATCCTTGTTTATTTATCCTCCCCTTGATGCTACATTTGTTTGAAACTATTTTACCTGTGCTGTATCCTCTAGATGGGTGGCCTATAGTCCTTAAGGATAGTAAAACCTTTCCTGAAAAGAAAAGAAAAATATATTATTGGAGTCCATTATACATAAATGAATTATCAGGGAATATCAGGGAGGGTATATGACAATGACAGTTTCCTTTATTCTGTAATGCCTAATGTTTAACCTACCAAGGTGTTATCCTTTACATGATTTGGTGAAGATCCTTTTTCTGTTGTGAAAAGCATATCAGAATTGTACTATTGATTTCAAACGTTTCATTATATTTTCTGTAACTTTTAGGTAGAATTGAGAAACTTTATTAATAATAGAAAATTTAGTCTAATTTCAATTAAGGCTTTCTGAACACTTTTTGTTTATTTGATTTGTCAATTCTGATTGTGAGGATACCAACGACCGCATGTCGTTTGCTTAGTTGATCTCCGTTTTTATGGATTTCACATCCTTGTTTATCTACCCCCCCCCTTTAATGCTGGATTTTGAAAACTTTTGAACCTGTTGTGCTGTGTTCTCTAGATGTTTGACTTATAGTCCACAACAGGAATAAGGTATAGCCAAAAAATCTAAAAAAGTTTTGGGGGGTGGGCAGATAAAAATGTCGTTCATTCTACTAAGAGTTGCCCACCAATGACAGCTGAAAATCAGGTATAAGTTTCATGATTTTTTATTAAATAAATTTTGTTGTTTGAATAAGCTGTCTGTATCCTCTAAATGGGTGGCCTAAGGTACACAAGAATAACAAATTTTCCTGAAAAGAAAAGTGCTGGAAGAGTGCCATTATACCTATACTTTATAGTTATATGAATATCAGGAAGGAAGATGCCAATGACAATAAAATGATTCTACAGATCCTTTCTTATCCCAATAAGAAAGAATTTATTTAGGGTGGATCTATTTTCTAACTATTATTTCATCCCTTGCCCTCTGAAGATTTAAAAAAATGTAGTAATATTTATTAGTAAAAAGTTAGAAATACCCTAATTGCAACTGAAGATTACTGTATACTCTAGTTGTGTAGCTCATAATCAATAAGGGTAAGTTCTTTGTCTTAAAAAAAACATTGATAAATATGTAAATGATAGACAAAAAGTTCTTATTTCATTCCTATGTTTATAAGCTACCAAAGAGAGAATTCTCTAAATGATTTGGTGAAATTAATAATTAATATTAGCTATCTATTATGACTTTAAAAAATAAAGAACAGCTTCCTTTTTAAAAAATAATTCACATATCATATCAACCCTTTGTACTTGACTCTTACAAACAGCATATTCTTAATTTATTTTCATTTTCACCTTATTCCTGAGACTTTTGATAAGGTAATGTATGAAAACTGTTTGTTGGACTAAACTATGTGTTTGAATTATGGGTGTTATCTTTATTAAAATAATATTTTAATCAATTCCAAGAATTATATTTTCTATACAAATTTATATGAAAATGTTTTACTTAACCCATTAGTGCCGAGCGCCACTTTTATGGGCCGATCGAGCTGTAAGTTTCAGGGAAGCTTTATAATGGTCAAAACGGAATTCGTATTTTTTTGTTTTGCTCTAGTGGCGTGCACAGGAAAGTTGCAAAAAAACCCGGTTCGGCTTGGCCATAAATACCAACCAGGCATTAACACCCGTTTTTGGAGCTTTCCCCCAGTTTTAAAACCCGGTTGACCTGTATAAACCCGGTTATTTTGACCAAAAATCGAAAAATGTAATTTTTTAACGCCAAAAGTGAGATGAACACTTTTTAGAAATTTGATACGATCCGTAATTGAAAACTACACAACCTCATGTAATCTAAAGAGCTACAAGTATAATACGAAGCGATTTATTTCAAATTTAGTGTTTCGGCTATAGGTGCCGCCGTTTCGGGTAAAAAAACCCATTGCTCGAAGTTTTAAAAGACACACACTACAAAAAAAGAACATTAAAATTTGGGTGTTACATATCAGAAAACGATCATAAAACTATTGGGTGACACCTATAGAGATTACTAGGGTTATTATGGTGGCTCAAACCCTTACTAATGACGTTAATTGTTATTTTTATTGGTTGAAAAGTTAAAACCGGGTAATAAAAACCGAAACCGAGCCGGGTTTTAAAATTTTCGGGTATGTATGGCCAAGCCGAACCGGGTCATAATAGGGCGTAAAAAAACGATAAAAAAATCATATAAAAAATAATAATTTGAATAAAACGAATTCACATATAGATGCACTTGTCAATAAACATTAGATTTCACGAAAAAAATCAGCGACTTTACTATAAAAACAAAAAAGTTAGAAGGGGTATTTTGAATTTCATGATTTTCAAATTTTGTTGAGCTATACCATAAAACGGAAGTAAGCTTAACTGCCTGCTCCAGGGGGAAAAGAAAGCCAGGGTAGTAGAGGAGGGATTCATACTGAGAATGATGCAATTATGGAGCCGGAAACCGGTTTTTTTTCCATTTTTCGGAACCGGGTTTTAATGTCCGGTTCGGCACTAATGGGTTAATACTTAATTACATTTTTTATAATACATGTTTAAATGTTTGGTACTTTCTCACAAAGTGCCTTGCAATTGTTTAAAAAAAGTAATTATTGATTTTTTGTTAATTTACAATGAACATTGAGATATAGCTTGAAGAAACAACTAGTAAGGAAGATCAAATTTGAATTATATAGTTGCTAATTTAAAGTTAAAAATCAGAAAAAGATTACCAAAATTTATGTGGAAAAAAGGTAATAATTTTTAAGTATTCAAAGAAACCATCCTAAATTATTAATGAAATATGGATGGTTGACCCTAATTTTACAGTTGCTCTGCATCTCCTAATAAAACATTGGTGTCGGTGATCTTGGACCTGTAAAAGTTAGGAGTCTTAAACTGTTTTTAACCTATTTTTAAAACGTATATAAAAAATATACTATGACACCAGTAAAATCAGACTGCAGAGCCTAAATTTGAATTAAGTCCCCAATAAACTTTTTTGGGGGGATTTAAATATTAATTTTTACTGTTGCCGTAGTCATTTTGATCAAAGCAAAAGGTCTTTTTTTTATTTGGGTAAAATTCGTAGCTTTTAGAGTGTTTTGCTTCATAAATATTGTATTCTGGTATAGAGTAAAATTAGGACTTATGATTTTACTATAAAAATTCACTAAAAAGTTAAATCTTTACAATATACCAATGAATTAACATTAACATGTTTGTGTTCGTTCACCTATTTTAAACACATAAAAATTGGCTGTAAAGGGTTAAATTTGATGTCAACATGCCAAGATGTCAACAAATGTTTATGCAATACAACTAAATTATTTTTGACACATATACAAATATGATATAAAATAAGATTATTCAAACTTATTTTTTTAAAATATTTTTAAAAATTATGTATCTTTTATGTGTATAGTTTTCATTCTTTTCATTTTGATTAAATAAAAATTATTTAACTACATTGTAAATAAGTCACTTTGTGAAAACACTCTTTCGGAAATCATAAAAAATTGAAATGAAACAAGAAATCTTATTGGTTTAACTTTAGCAAATGTGTTTTATTGTATTATGTTAAATTTTTTACTGAAATTGATTGTTAAGAAAAAAAATTATTTCCATCGAACAGAGTAGAGTTTTTTTTATTATTGTATTGATATAAACTGAATCATATAAAATTGTTCTGTAAGAAACAATTTAACCCTAAACTAAAAGTTGCTTTTGCTTCCATCAAAATGATCACAGCAACATATAAAATTAATTTTTAAATCCCCCCCAAAAAGTTTATTGGGGACTTAATTCAAATTTGGGCTCTGCAGTCTGTTTCTACTGGTGTCATAGTATATTTTTGATATATGATTAAAAAATAGGTTAAAAACAGTTTAAGGGATAAGACAATAATAATAAATTGATGTACAACCCATATCAAGATAATCAAAAGTATGTCTTCTGTAGAATGATTTGGACACATCTAGTTTGTGTACAAAAGATGAACTAAGATTTAAGATGTTAAGATGTTTTTTGTATATATATTCTCTGCAATGATTATTAGGAATGTACTTTCCTTGCTAATATATTTAGAATTTTTATGAAAATGGAAAATAATACTAATAAACTTTATAAGAAATCATACATATGAAAATTATCAATTATATATAATCTTTTAAAATTTCATAAAGCTTTATGTCTTATTGCCTATTTTGAAATAATAATTTATAAGATACATTTCTTTCTATCTTGATTGAAAAAAAATCCATATAGATGGGCGTTTTAAAAAAGTTGAAAAAAAAGATATAAAGATAAAGATAAAGGGTCAAACATTACACACACAACACCACAACCCCCCCCCCCCCCCCCCCCCAACATACTGAAAAAATTAAAGATGGAGGGAAAAAAGATAAAGTGTCAGAGTTATAAACACCAAATAAACAAAACCACACCACCCCCCCCCCCCCGGAATTATACATTGTAACAGGGGTGACATATTAAAATGATTATTTAAGAAAACATTAAATAAAAGAATGTCCTTTTATAAACTACCTTTTTAAAGGGACACTTACAAAGAAAAATTTATAAGATAAAAAATATAAAAATGAAAGACTTGTAAATTATTCTTCATAAAAGATAATGTGGTTTATGAAATATGATAAAAGATAACTTGGGTTATTAAATTATAAAAATGAAAGACTTGTAAAAGATAATGTGGTTTATGAAATATGATAAAAGATAACTTAGGTTATAAAAAATTGTTGAAATAAAGTTAAAAACAAAGTTAGAAAGTCAAAAGAAAAAAGAGACTGTCCTTTTATAAATTATGCTTTAAAAAAGGGACACTCGGTCTGTTAATATATCAAATTGAAATAAATATTGTTGAGAAATTATTAAATAAATTATTAATCAAAAATAACAAAAGAAATATAAAAAATCTGTTTTAAATGGAAATAATAAACAAGGAAAAAAACTTTAGAAAAACAAACATAAGACGGTTCTTTTAAATAAAACATCTTTTTAAACAAACATAAGACTGTTCTTTTAAATAAAACATCTTTTTAGAACTGGACAAAAAACTATCAAACTAAAGTAAAGCAGCTGGTATGACATTAGTTAGTTAGAAATACTCTTATATGAAACAAATCTCAAACTAAAATAATTAATGATCTCAGTTATAGTAAACAAGAATTCTTGGTTTTAATTTATTTAAAATAAGAAATAAATTAAAATTATAATACAGTTAATGATATATGTGAAATTTCAGAAGAAAATGGAGCAAGCAAGAGATAGAGAAAGAGACAGGAATAAAGATATGAGGTAAAAATTATTACCTAATTTCTTCTTGAGCAGACGGGTTTTTGTCAGTGGCACGCTTCTTACAGAAAAAAATATAAAAGTCTATGGGCTAGTGAATAGAGAATTGAGTAAAATCTATTAGAACACTATAATAAAGATATCCCTCAATTGAACAAAGTATAGTTAAACGTTCAGAAATATCATTATTAAACCATAGCAAAAATTCTTTGAATTAATTAATTTACGGTAACCATTAATTCGAAGCTTTTTAGAATTATGAATTATATGTTAAAAGTAATTCTAAAAAGATTACCCTTATGAGGTAAAGGGTAATAATACTTTTAAAATGAAAGTAAAAATGGTGAATTCATTTTAAAAGGGGTAATTTTGTATGGGATTCATATGAAGTCACCAGTAAAACCATTATTATGGAGTAACAGACAAGCAAGTAGCGAAGAAATTGCGTGCACAGAGTTGTAATCAGGGTTCCATCCTTAAAAGAAAATTTTTCTTCAAATATAAATTTCACACATTATATCAAATATATTCTTACGCTTATGATACTTAAAATTCTCATTTTTAGTGATATTGGAAACTAAATGCTCAAAGATAATATTAAATACTCAAATTTCCTGTGATTATTAAATACTCGTCAAATCCTTTTACTCATAAATTGTCAGATAATTAATGCCATACCATAGTTTAATGTTTTTTCTACGATAATTTTAAGGTTTAAACCTTAAATCCTCCATATATCATCCATATCTTAAGGTTTAAACCTCAAAAAGATACTTATCATATGCTATTAAAAATATATTTAAGGTTTCAAATTTAATGAAACTTTAAAATGGTAAATTTGTGAAATATTTAAGGTTTCAACTTATGAAATTTTATAAAACAATAATATTTAAAGAAATATTTGAAGAAAAATTTAAAAAGATAATTTAAACAAAAAGATAAAATGGTTAAAGAAAATTTTAAAAGATAAATAAAATTTAAGATAGAAAATGCCTAAAGAAAATTTTAAAACAATACAGCATTATTGGTAAAAATGTTTATGAAATAAAAGAAATAAAACCAATAATAAACTAAGGTAAATTTGAGAAAGATAATTAATTTAAAGATGTATAGAATTAAATAACAGGTGAAAAAATTCATTAAAGTAAAATTCTGTTACTTTTAGGGTGTCCAAGGATATGTCAACGGATCCTGATAAAAACAAAATGGCGCTGAACGGCTCATTGAGTAGGAATTTGAATGCCTGTGCCACGGTAAACACAGACATAAGTTTGTTAAACTGAAGGTAAATGGTATTACTACAACTCATTTTAGAAAATATCTATAAAAATTATTAAAAAGATATTACTTTTCTTGGAATACTTATGATAGACTATACAAAGTTATTGAAAGTTTAAAAGATAATTAAAATAAATTTATCAAGAAAAATAAAAAAAATTAGAGATTAAAATGATAGATTCTAGTAGATGTATATAGATCACTGGAAACGGTAAAACTAATGATTAAATATATTACAGAAAATTGGGTTGAAACTGGTATCAACAAAAACCTGAAATCAAGAAACTCAAACTAAACAGGATAAAGGAATAGTCAAGTGATTTCTATGTTTAATCTCTTATTGTAAATGTTCTAATGTAAAAGTTGTGGTTTTATTTCCTTTTTAAAAAATAGAAAATTTTATTATTTAAAGAAATTTTTACAATTATGTTGAAGTCTCCTCGGAAAGCTTCAGTTAAAATCTTATTAAAAGTAAAAAGTAAACATAAAATTTTTTTGTTGAAAAGTAAAATTACAGAAGAAATTTTTTTTCCTTTTAATCATTTGAATATTATGAATAGCAAATTAAAAATGTTTTTTGTCTTTTGATAGCAATTTAGAACTTAAGAAAATTCTTTTTTATAGCGTTTGGAAATATTATTAAATGCAAATTAAAGGGAAATCACTTATGTTACCTGACCAATGATGAGTCAACAACGTCGATCCGTGTGCGAGTTCGACCAATAAAAGCAGAGAAATCCATTAATCTGCTGAGGCACCATGAAACATCCATTCATCCCTGGAAATAAAGAGAAATGAACACATTGAATACATGAAACTGGAACCATCAGGAGCTGATGAAGTATAGAATACTATAACAACAGATGCCACCAGGAATGCCTACAAAAACAAGAACATCTACATAATAAAAAGCTGAATCCCTAAATAATATTGTAATTATAATTTTTCCAAGATGTCTAAATATTATTACTATTCTAAGTTCTGAATAAAAGCTGTAATTCGTTTTTTTTGAAAAAATAAGCAAAACTACAGTATGTTTTTAAATTTTTATTTTTAAGTAAAACAAAAAAAGTACAATTTTTTATATATTCAAATATTCAATTTTGTTCAGAAAAATAAAATTTTTTTATCAAACAGTCCAATTGAAATTTTGTTTTCCCTAATTAGATGAATTTTTAAGCTTTGTGGGGGCAGACTGTAACACTTTTCTGATAAAAAAGTAAAATTTAAATAAATTTAAGCAATGAAATTGTAGAAAAATTGTTTTAATTTGGACAAAATATATAATTTTATGACGTCAATCAAAATATTAACCACACTTGTCAAATGTGATTTAGGATTATTAATTTTTGTATTTGATGAGTTGGATTGTTACTGTTGAATGTGAACATTGAAAATATAACTAAGAGAAAGATATAATTTTGTTATCATTTATTAGCGAATTATTACAGCCCCCCCCCCCCCCCTACATCATTTACTAAAATGTCTTTCTATGTGAATGAAAATCAATTAAGTATAAATGTTCAATAATTCATATCTATTATTGAAGAGATATTGATTTGACAAACAAATAGAAAAGTTTACTGATCAACTACTCAAGGTAAATCTTTGAGCAACAATAAACAGATAAAAATATTAATTGGCGCCGCCAACTGTGGTTTTACCACCATAATTGCCAAAAATGGCTGTTTTCATTACTTGCTGTTTTTTGGCAATGATTAAAAATTACTTTTTCTGTTATGAAAAATAAAACTTCGTCCTAAAATTTGGTTATCCTAGCTGCAAAATTGGCCGCTCTACAGATGTTTTAAAATATATGCTGGCCGTTAAGGAGCGGTCTGACTGCTATGACTAGAAAAAGTAATTTCCTCTAAAAATACACATGAACCATTAGAAAAAAATTTTTACGTCTTTATCTGTAACAGGAGCCGAGATAGAGAGGGGGGCTCTAAGAGCCCCCCCCCCCCTGATCTGATAAGGTGGGAATTGGGGCTCATTTTGTAAGGGTTAAAAAAAATAGACATAATTATAGAAAATAAACCAAAAACTGGTTATAATTTAAATAATTTCCCTGCAGATTACAAATATAATCTACAAACTCTTTTCTAAGAATAGTTGATTGGCCTTTTAAATTTTTAAAACCTTGTGAAACAAAATCATTTTTTGCCACCTTAACTAAAAAACATAGTAATTAAAAGACTTTCATGGATGATCTCAGACTCACATATAATAAAAGAAATAATTTATTCTTCACATTTTTTTTGTTAGTATACACTATTAGATACTCTAAAGTAGTACTGAGATTTTTAAAATAATAAATCATAATTAATTATGAGTTTCATGTACCTTAAAACACCTATTACATTATTAAAAATTCCTTAAAAGTGATTTTAAATTAAAATTAAATTACTTTAGTCTCAAAAAGTATGGATTTGGATTGTCCATTGAATGTAGATAGTTTTAGGCACCTTAACTTTCCAATTTGGTCAATTAGGAGCAAAATTAGAAAGATTTATATGAAGATACGTAAAAAATAAGTAATTTTATATTTCAACTTTTTGCTGTATAAAAGATGATTTTACAGCAATACTTTGAAATAAGATATCTCAAAAAGTATTAGAGCTAGAAAAATATTAGAGACCTTTTTAGAAAGCTCCAATATATAATTTATAATGCTGGATATCAAGTATTCAGGTTTATATAGACACACTAGAATTGAAATTTTTTTAAAATTGTTGAAATTGAGATGGAAAAAAGCTTTAAAATCGGTCTTTTTGCAGATTTTAAAAAGTTTGTACCATCTCAATTTTAAAGATTTTAACAAAATTTAAATTCTAGTGTGTCAATATGAACCTGAATACTTGATATCCAGCATTATAAATTAGATATTGGAGCTTTCTTAAAAGGTCTCTAATATTTTTCTAGCTCTAATACTTTTTGAGATATCTTATTTCAAAGCATTGCTGTAAAATCATCTTTTATACAGCAAAAAATTGAAATATAAAATTATAAATCAGCCATATATCTGTAACTGTCCAATCCGGCCCAACCCTATTATTTATGTATGAAATTTGGCAATTTTTACTTTGGAAAATTACTTGAGCCACCTACGTCCTTCATATGTTATAATTGAGATGGCCCCCCTTTTTTTTTTGGTAAATTTCAGGTCTATAGTGACACACTAGAGTTAAAATTTTGTAAAAATCTTAAAAATTAGGATGATACAAGAGCTTTAAAAACAGGTCTTTTTGCAAATTTTAAAAACTTTGCAGTGCTTGTACCATCGCAATTTTTGCATTACAGAAAAAAATATTTTGCTTGAGTCATTATTTTGCATAAATCAACCATATTATGACTGGGGGCAAAAATTTTAAATTTTTTTTTCTAAAACAGGACGCTAGCTGTAATAGAAGCCACAATATTCATGATATATGTCTATATTAACCCATTAGTGCCGAGCACCACTTATATGGGCCGCTCGAGCTGAAAATCTCAGGGTAGCTTTATAATGTTCTAAACGGAATTCCAGTTTTTTTGTTTTGCTCTAGTGGCTTGCACAGGAAAGTTGAAAAAAAAACCAGTTCGGCATGGCCATAAATGCACAACAGGTATTTTGACCCGTTTTGGGTGGTTTTAAGCCGGCATTAAAACCAGTTTTTTCCTAAATACCCGGTTATTTTGACAAAAAAATGAAAAATGTAATTTTTGAATGCCCAAAGTGAGATGAACACTTTTTAGAACTTTGATACAATCCGTAAGTAATATATGAAGCCATTTATATCCAATTTAGTGTTTCGGCTATAGTTGCCACTGTTTTCGGTTAAAAAAACCCGTTTGTCGAAGTTTTAAAAAACACACACTACAAAAAAAGAACATATAAAATTTGGGTGTTACATATCAGAAAAAGAGCATAACAATATTGGGTGACACATATAGAGATTACTAGGGTATACTGATTAGGGTGGCTCAAGAATAATAAATCATAAACAAATATTTAATGGTTGAAAAGTTAAAACCGGGTAGTAAAACCAAAACCAGGCAGGGTTTTAAAACTGTCGGGTATTTATGGCTATGCCGAACCGGGTCCTAATAGGGCGTAAAAAAACGATAAAAAAATAATAATTTGAATAAAACGAATTCACAAATAGATGTACTTGTCAATAAACTTTAGATTTCATGAAAAAAATCAGCAACTTTACTATAAAAACAAAAAAGTTAGAAGGGGTATTTTGAATTCACCTAAATTTTCATGATTGTTGAGCTATACCGGCAAACGGAACTAAGCAAAACTGCCTGCTCCAGGGGGAAATGAAAGCCAGGGTAGTAGAGGGGGGATTCATACAGAGAATGATGCAATTATGAAGCTGGAAATCATTTTTTTTACATTTTCTGGAACCGGGTTTTAATACAGAACTCTTGCCAATGAAAATTACTAAACTTTAAAAGTCATGAAGTCACAGCTCTCTATCTTGCCTATGAAAAAAAATTACAATGAAAAAACTAGATGGGGGGGGGGGGGGGGTTGGTGGGTAAAATAATTAAAAAACACTAATTCTAAGAACTAAATTTAATTATCTAAATTGTTTAGTGTTAAAAATTAAATAATTTAATTAATTCTCAGAACTACCTTAAATTATACAAATTGTTGATTCAAAGAAATTCAAACTATATCCTTAGATACAATTCCAATAATTGAATTAATTCTTAGAACTACCAAAAATTCTTTATTACCTTTAAATTGTACAAACTGATGAGTCAAATAAATTCAACATACATGCGTTGTTAAAAATCCAATAATTTCATAAATTACTATAAGCAACCTAAAAAACTTAATACCAATGAAGTTAACACCCAGAAATGAAACAAATTGTTAGTCCTACTAATTGTTTGTTAATTGGCACCTTATTCTGAGCTAGTAAAAGAATACCAAGTATGTAAAGTACATTGGAGTAAAGTTACATAATTATAAGAAAAAAGGTTTACTGGTTTACTATTTATTTCCTTACTGTCTACCTTTTTATTTCTATTTTAGAGGATAAATTCATATCAATCCAAATCCTATAACTATTAGGCCCTATGCAATAGGCATAGCCTCTCTCCATATGTTTAGGTAGTCATCTTGTTTTGTAAGAACCTATGCTATTAGCAAGGTAAAAGTATTCTTTTCCACCCCTTTCAAAGACCTGAAAATGGTTTAGGGGCAAGATTTATATTGGTTCATTGCAATCTTAATTTTAGAAACTTTTAAAATGCATAATTCTGTTTTTGCTGACTTCAAGCCAATTAAAAAAAAAAACAAGAAGAAATGAGGGATTGTTGATTTCAAATTAAAAGTTTGGATTATGAGAGTTGAGCTTCAGAGCAGTACTAGACCCTGCAGTTTTAGCTTTAGTTTGAAGTTTGGTTTTAAAAATATCCTAATTGAATTACTGTGAACTTTTGGAATGAAAACTAAATATTTGGATCTTTATAGCATTTTTAGATTTGAGCTTTTATGCAGACAAAACACATATATTTTTATTTTTTAAGTTCAAATTTAATATCAAAAATTTTGAAAAAAATTATTTTTAGTGTAACATAAATTTGAATTAGTTTGATATTTTAAAAGTTTTCATTAGACTTAATTATTTAACAATATGTGTTGTAGCTTCTAATCCATAGAATTCAGATATGTAATCGTTTTTTTTGTAGACCTCTTATTTTTTAAGTAATTTAAGTTTTTTAAAAAAATAATTAAGTCGGTTTTAAGGTACTAAAACGCAACAAAATAAAAGAAGAAAATGGCCAGTATGAACAAAAATAGTAAGATCTTTAATTTGACACCTTACTTTTAAAATTCTGTTGAGTAATTATAGAAAAAATCTATTTTTTTAACCTCGGTTAAATAAAAACTTTAAACCTAAATATTTTCTCAAACAGACATAAAAAATATGGGTTCATAAATACCTTTAGAATCAGAAAAATATTACGAATCTATTCTAAGCAAAATTGAAAAAGTTCTATAAAACTATAATAAAAAAATAAGTTTATTTTAAGAATCATAATTTTCGGCTTCAAAGGGTTGACTTGATCAAAACCTGATCAAAACCAAAACAAATGTACATACACTGTAACAGATATTTTTTAAACACATAAATAATGCATTTTTAACTGCATTGTTTTGAAGTTTATAAACAGACTGAAGCATACTTGTTCATAATTTTTCATTCTTTACATGTTATGTAAGTATCACTATTTTAATTGTAGTATCTATTGTATATATTGTTTGAACATTATCCTTTTTTTTTGTAAATTCTATTGGTTAAGTTTTGAGGTGAAGCTTCTTGATTCGTCAATTTTAGAGATTTTTGATTGGCTAGTTTAATAGTTACAATTAAGTCTTGCCTGTAAAAATATAATATTTTTGGCCATTTTTTTTTTAAAAGTTTTACTTGTTTTCAATTTTGCTTAGAATGGATTCGTAATATTTTTTCTGAAGGTATATATGAACCCATGTTTTTATGTTTGTTTAAAAAAATATTAAGGTTTAAAGTTTTTATTCAACCGAGGTTAAAAAAATAGATTTTTTCAATAATTACTCAACAGAATTTTAAAAGTAAGGTGTCAAATTAAAGATCTTACTATTTTTGTTCATACTGGACATTTTCTTCTTTTATTTTGTTGCGTTTTAGTACCTTAAAACCGACTTAATTATTTTTTAAAAAAAACTTAAATTACTTAAAAAATAAGAGGTCTACAAAAAAAACGATTGTATATCTGAATTCTATAAAAAAATTTACATCTACTACTTACTAAAAGCACCGGCTAGCTATTTTAAATAAAAAGCAAAAAAGCTAATACACCTTCTTTACATATATTTACAGGTTATAAGTATACAATTTTGTTAAACATATTTCTGGGGAAATTTTTAAGGTTTTAAAATCATAGACAAAGGCCAGATAAACTTGAAACTTTAAGTACCTGGTACCTGGTGTGTCCTGCTAACTTTAAATGTCCCTAAAATCATAAATTTTTGTGAATCCCCTGAATATGGAATTTCTATCTTGAATAGAGTTAATGCTAGTACCAAAACTTTAAAAAGTACCCTGGATACATAGGCGTCCAAGGGGGGGGGTAATGGGGCGATTACCCCCCCCCCAAACGAATTTTTTTCATTTTACTCCCCCCATTTAAAATTTACCCCTACCCTGGGGGTGCCGTAGGCACCCCCAACCATTTAGGAGGGGGTATTTACCCCCCCCAAACAATTTTGGGGGGGTTAATACCTCCCAAAATAGAAAATCTCTAACAAAAAAAATTTTTGCGCGCTTCGATTGCATTTTTAATACTAAATTTTTGATAAAATTTAAATTACCCCCCCCAAAATTTTACCCCAGGGGTAAATTTTGGGGGGGGTAAACAAAATTTACCCCTACCAGCAGATTTCAGGGGGGGTAATTAACCCCCCCAAGCAAATTTTACCCCCAGGGTAAAAATTTTGGGGGGGGTAGAAAAAATTTGCGACGCGCTTCGCGCGCCATTTTACCCCCCCCAAAACTGAATTACCCCCCCCTTTAAAAAATTTTACCCCCCCCCAAAATAAAAAGCTTGGACGCCCCTGCCTGGATACAATACAATTAATATCTTTTAGGTATGTTTTAATGTCATATATGAATTTAGTCACTTCCTTTCACCTTGAATATACATAGTTATTTTGTAGTTATACATTTGTAAAATATTTCAATAGTTTAATCCAGGGGCGTCCAAGCTTTTTTTTTTTGGGGGGGTAAAAAATTTTAGAGGGGGGGGTAATTCGTGTTTGGGGGGGGTAAAATGGCGCGCGAAGCGCGCCGAAATTTTTTTTTACCCCTCCCAAAATTTTTACCCCGGTGGTAAAATTTGATTGGGGGGGGTAATTACCCCCCCTAAAGTCTGTTGGGGGGGGGTAAATACTCCCCCCAAATCTATTGGGGGGGGGGTAATTACCCCCCCCAAACTAATTCACCCCGGGGGTAAAATTTTTGGGGGGGGTAGTTTAATTATGTAAAAAAAGCACCTACCTAATCTATTAAGTTAATAAGTACTATCTTATAACATAAAGTAGTAAGCAAGGTTTATTTGACTATAGCTTCAGATTTCATTACTTTTAATACTGAGTTCTCCTTTTTAGGAAAGCTTCACACTATTATAGGTCAATCCTTTGAGTGGTTTTAGGCTATTTTTCTCCTCCCTTTTTACCCTTTAGAAAACACGAGTTCTTAGATGCTAAGGGCGCCACTACTATTCAAATATATAGTAGTATCTCATTCTTTAGAACATAAAAATACAATAATTAACTCACTAACCAATGAACCAATATGATTTTACTTTAAAGTGAAGCGTCTTATAGTTCCTGGTAAGTTTTATAACTAGTTTTGAGACACCCTGACATCCTCCCAAAAGAAATCGCCTATAGAAATTCTTTTTCATTATTTAATGAAATATTTAATTTAGTTAGGTATCTATTTTATGGAATCTTCAGTGCTTTACAATTACATCATAGATCCCCGGGATGGTTTTAGCCCTTATAAAGGCCTAAGCAAATAAAACATGATCAAACTATTAAATTTTTTGTTATCATGGTTAAGAACTGTTTTAACTGGTTGGACAGTAAAACTTTTTTTTAAGAACATTCAATTTGGGGGGGGTAAATACCCCCCCAAAAAATTTTTTTTTAAAGAACATTTATTTTGGGGGGGGTAATTACCCCCCCCAAAATGGTTTGGGGGGATAAATACCCCCCCCAAAATCGTTGGGGGTGCCTACGGCACCCCCAAGGTAGGGGTAATTTTTTTTTGGGGGGGGTATTAATCACAAAATTTTGGGGGTGCCAAATGGCCCATTACCCCCCCCCTTGGACGCCTATGGTTTAATCATATATATTTAATATTTATTTAATTCTTTTTTTCAATTATAATAAAAGGCATATATGTATAGTTTTGTTACACCAAAACAGTCAGTAGAAACCTTCCTAACAACATGGAAGGTATATTTTCTTTTGATTCCACTCCGAATATGCACATAGTATCATAGCTTTTGTTATCTCTAGAAATTATATTTGGTTACTCTGTTTGATCAAAATTTCTTAAACATTACATAAAATTATATTGATTTCTCTCCTAATTTGAAATTTAAATACTGTATTGTTATTTTGTCATTAAAAAGAATAAATATTTTTTAGTGCCATTAACATATTCTCAAAATTATGAGCCTGACTATAAAATTATATTCATAATCATTTTTTTCTGAAATACATTACTGTATATATTGTGTAATACCCCCCTCAAAATAAAAAGCTTAGATATCCCTCTGATCAAACACTAATTTAGTTTAGCTTGCAATTAGCTTTTTGTTCTTTTGCCTGAACTGGCTGTGTTGACAATTTTCAAGCTATCAGCTGATCTTACAGACCCAATGAGGAGTCGGAACAAGGTCTTCATGGGTGGGTCATAGTTTCATATAGCTCATAAGACCTCGATATATGTAAAACTTTAACGCTGTACATGTATTACATAATCAGCTGCAAAAACAGAGGTGCAAATACTGCAGCTATGCCCTCTATCTACTTGGTGAAAAAAGAAATTAAGGGAAAATCAACAAAAAATAATGGAGTCATATCTCAATTATTTGTTTAGTTTTCTGGGCTTTGAAGGTGGTTATTATTGTTATATCAACATTTATGTTTGGTTATCAGGTTTTACAAAACAAAATATGCATAATATAGTAAATAGGAAAATTTGATTTATTAATAGTTATTTCTCGCATCGTATTATAAACGGCTTTCCGCGGATATAGAATGTACAATTATAAGATTAAAACCAGTTTTTTTTAGCCCCGAGGTGCCAAAGGCACGGGCTAAAAAACTGGTTTAATCTTATGATTGTACATTTTAATATTCGTTGAAAGCTGGATATGATACAATGCTAGACATAGTTTTTTTGTATGGATGAGAACCGGTTCCTATCCACCGGATTTGAATGAATACGAGAAATTATGTTCTCGGTCATTCATAGGTTTGTCCAGGGAGGGAAGGTGGGTAAAAATTTTTTCAAAAATGAAAAAATAATTTTAAGAGGATAACACAGATTTTTGTTGTCAGAATCGGACAATATTTTATTGGGTGTGATTTTTTTAAAATTAGACAACACTTACAATGTTACAATCTTACTAAAAACTTTGATCACTTTGTAGTAAGACACTTATTGGATATGTTTTTCCTCAAATATAAAGGCTTATTGGAAACTACCTTACTATGTATTTTATTGTCCGTATCCTACTACTTTTTGTTCCAATTAAGAATTATTCATTTTAAAAAGACTTGCTGGGATATGAGCAACATAAATAGAGTAGACAGAATGCCTTGTCCTAAAACAGACACAACTAATTAACATGCACAGTTAGGACTTCCAGATAAAGGACATGCAATCAAAGGATTGGTTGTCTAAAGGCCATCTGACCATATAATCATGCACAGCAAATAAGCAAGATTTGGTTTAAAACATCAAATCCTCATATAAATCATTTTGATTTGGTTATTCTACATATAATTTAAAATATTTGGATGTTGGCAAATTTATTTTTTTCTGTTTTGTAACTAATATCTTTAGACTCTCAAGTCTCTAAACAACCTTAATGATCCACCTATACTAGACTCTACAGGATTACATTTAGATAAATAAAAATTAAGATTGTGCCAAATGCTTTTTAGTTTAAACTGACTCAAAACAATAATTATTTTGGTCTAGAAGAGATGACATTTCATTAATTTTACTCCTACACATTCCTGGAAATGCTTATAGAATCATCTATAAATTCGATCAACTGAATTTGAGTTGTCGATTGTGTACTTAGTCTCTCAATATTTACAACTAACTAAAAAAGTTTCAAACTTCCAATGTATAATGTATAAATTGTTTATATACATTCAAAATTTTAATTTTTCAAAGGACCTAGGAAATCTTCCGCAAATCCTCCTAGAATCAATTATATGAAAGAAGTGTTACAACAATCTTGTGAAATTTTATTTAAAGATTTAATAAATTAAATTATTTTTTTGAAAAATAAGTTATTTTTATAGTTTTTTATAAAAAAAATTTAATCGGTTAATTTAGGAAAAGTCCGCCTTAAGATGTAAAATGTCGTCTTTTTATTGAGAAAACTTGTTCTAATCCGCCATAAGTGTCACAATTCTTTTTTATATAAATATTTCTATATTCTTATTATAGGAAAAAATGGTTAAATTTTATTTTGACCGTGCGTTAAAAGAATGTTTTATGTTTGTGATTGGTTTTTGTTTGATTTGTGGCCATAATAGTATTAGAATTTTGGCAACATTGACCCAATAAAATGATTCTTTTGATTGTATTGATTAATGCTTACTACACTTTTTCATAAAAGCTTTTGGGGAAAACTTAAGTAAAATTTTATTAGTTTTTGATGCTATTTAGGGTATTTTAGATCTAAAAACAATAAAATTGAGTATTTACAATATTTTCCTCTAAAGCACCTATACAAAAAACGTTTGTAAGCCCATACTACAAGTGTCTGCATACAATAGAAGTCAAGAATAATAAAGGAATACTATTTAAAAGGGTTTTAAAATACTTAAGCCTTAAATTACAAAATAACACATGGGAAATATTTAAAGGGTGATGTTGATGTCAAATAATTATTGTTAACTGCTGCAAAATTTTCAAGTTAAGAATATGGGTTATTATTGTTTAAGCCTTGGATTTGTTTTCATAGTGTTCTTCGTTTAAAACTTATTAAATCTATTGTGAAATAAAAAAAAACGGTGAACTGAAATTAGTTTCCGAATGTGAACACATTTTCCTAGGTGTTTCCCAATCCTATCTCAATATTTGCTACTAGCTAAAAAACCTTCAAACTTCCAAAAATAAAAATCAAAATTTGAAAAATTAAAACTTTGAATGTATAATGTATAAATCGTTAATACATTCAAATTTTGATTTTTTTTTGAAGTTTGAAGGTTTTTTAGCTAGTAGCAAATATTGAGATAGGATTGGGAAACACCTAGGAAAATGTGTTCACATTCGGAAACTAATTTCAGTTCATCAAAAAAACGAGTGTTAATGTATAATGTGTTTTGTAGATTTTGTTTAGTTGAAAACTTAATCGCAGTAAAAGAAATAATAGAAGATTAAAGTTTTAAATGTTTTTAAAATTATATTGAAAATTTTGATCTTCAAAATTAAAAAACTCTTCTAAGGCGGTATAGATCAAAAAATATCTAAAGCTTTTTTCAGATGGCGGAAAATTGTCTAAATGTGTCGATTAAATTTTTTGTTTAAAAAAAACATACAAAAAAGCAAAATTTTAAAAATTCAACCTCATTTTAGAAATCTACATAAAAAATTTCTCAACTTTATTGTACAAACATACAAGCAGGGATAAGGGATAAGGGATTCGTAGAAGATTTCCTAGGTCCTTTGGATTTTTTTTAAGATTAAAGTTTTTTGCTAGTAGTAAATATTGAGATAGGATGAGGAAACTGTGTACACAATCGGCAACTCAAATTCAACTGACCTTAAATTCTCCATCTATCAAGTTTGAACAAATATACAATATATGTTTGTACACATTACACTTTAAAATATAATTTAGAAGTTCAAATAAGCACATTTTTAATTTAAAGAAATAATATTTAGAGTTTAGCAAACAGTAAACAAATTATAGTGTAAAATTGTGAAAGATCCAAATAGACTATATAAATGTATTGTTGCACAGAACGGCTTAGTATTGAAAGCATCACCCCACCAATGATTACAATTTGCCCATCAGGTAAAAACAACAATCGTTATATGGTTAGTTTACAGAAATTTAGCACTTTTCCAAGACAAGTTTTGGTGGAGTCAAGGATGTGAATTAATTCACCCCTTCAACCATTTTCTAACAAAAATGAAAAAATTGCATAGAATACCTCCCCACTTTCCATCGATGGCTAGGAGCTAAGAAACAGAAACAAATAAGAAAGAAACTTTGTCCAAACTAAAACTATAAGAATATCTAAACATAAATAAGGTTTTAAAGTTTTTGTTTCCTAGGTCAATTGGATATGACTAAGCTACAAAAGGAATGTGGTTACTCTTGGACAGGTAAGAAAAAAGTGTATCAATTCTGTGCTCTTTCCTAATCCTTATGATGCAGGTACAAATCTTTCTATTTATAGGTGATTTACTAAGAGGAGAGGCTAAAGGAAAATTTGAGGGTTGGGGTGAAAACACAGAAACCAATTCCTATTGGAAGATTATTCAGGAATATTAACTACTCAACTAAAATTAAGATTATTATACATTCTTGATTTTTTTGTTTTGAAATTTTCTTCAACATTAATTTAGTAGTGTTATTCTACTCTGAAACCATTATGTCTGCCTGTTTTACCTAACACTGTTAATGCTTTGCTACTTATGGATGTTGTCATCCTGGTTTCCTTTATTTTTAAATTTCTGTTTACTCAGGGATAAGGAATAGGAAACCTGGCCATTAATTAGGTCCTGGCCTAGATTCTAAAGGGATATTGCAACTATTACAAATTCCTATTAAACTGGCGGACGCACCCAAGTAGCTATTGCTCTAAACCAATAAGAATCGGCCTGTTTTTAACAACCAATCACCAATTGGCGGAAATTTTAGAAGCAGACAATTCTAGAAAAAATAATGATTTTGTCTGCTACTGAAAAATAAATAAAAATGGTGTTAGATCACATTAGCTTAATTATTAAATCTGCTTAGAGTTAAACATTAAAAAAGATCATATAGAAAAAACAAAAATAAAGGGATTATTTTTTGGAAAGTAGGTAGCTACGAATTTTCATTTGGTAGTTTATAAATTAGATGTTGTATTTTGAATTTTAAAAATTTAATACGGAATTGATACAACACCTTAACCCTATTATATGTATAATACAACACAGTACAATCACTACATAATAGTATCCAAAGAACTTGATAGAATATTACCAAAGTGAATAATAATTTATTTATTTTGAATTTTAATTAGCAATGAAATTTACAAATAAAATTTTTACTCATTAATAAAAATGCAAATAATACAAACTAAAAACTGTCTGAGGGAAACCCAACGATAGCTTTCTAACAGTTAAAATTACCAAAGTAAAAGATAGAAAAATTTTGGGAGAGAAAAAAACTTTATTTTAACAAAAGCCATTAATATATAGGTTTATAAAAAGTTATGTTTTTTACTTTAAACTAGCTACCTGAATTTGATTCTATACTTTATCTACACACACACACACAGCTTTTTCATTAGCGTTTTATATGAACCACTGCGCCATCCCAAAACTAGTTTATTAGGCTAGAAATAGGCCTAGGCTTGAAATAGGCCTGGAATAATATTTTCCTACGTTTCCCATCCCTTATCCCTGTGTTTACTAAATAATATTATTAGAGCCTTCTTATTTACAATATGGAAACTGATGTTACTATTGAAATGAGAATTGGAAGAACTAAATTTGGTAAGGTTATCTTGAGAAATAAATTTAAACATATCAATCAAAATTGAAAATTATGATTTTAAACTAAATTTTAAAAAACATGTTTTACAAATACAATGATTTTTATTTGCAATTACTTTTGAGGTCAATGTAACACTAAAAGAAAAAAATACTAATTCATGATGGAATTTTAGAAAACAAAGACTTTGAGAGAAAATACTATGCTTCATATGGTTATTGCTGGGAGATAAGAAACTATACTATCACTGATGCACTCAAAATAGGACAGTTCTATGATTATTTATAAAAAAAGCTAAAGACTTTTAATGGCCAATTAGAATTATTTACATCTTCTTAAAACTGCTTTTCTGTGAACTTAAGAGTTATAAAATTGTTACATGCTTTTGCTTAACTTAGTTTTGCAAATGTCAATAATTCTCTTTTTCATACTGAATTAAGAGATAATTGATTTAACTGAGAAAATCAATTGAACTTGTTGAACAGCTGTGAGCTTTAGTAACAGCTTTGCTGCCAGAAATATTACTGTGAACAATTTGAAAGTCTCTGTAACTGATCAGACACTTAGAACCTTCAGGTTTCAATACATACAAATATATTTAATTTAATGTATAAAAGTAAGAGTCTAGCTGAAGTAAATGTGTAAAATTTTAACATAGAATTAATCAGCCAATAAACTAGTATGCAAATATTACATGTTTTTTTACATTCTTTCTTAAAATATAGAACATTAGAATTAGTCTTTCTACTTTTAATTCTTAATAGCATAAGCTGCATTGTAATCTGCAATGCAAACAAATATTGTATATATATTAAAATTAGTATACCAGCTTCTGAAACTCACAGAGATGATTTGATTGAGATCAAGGAAGGTGAGGGCAGAGCAAGGTAAGTTTATTCATATTCATCTCAGCAGCATTTTTATTCTTTTCTTTTATTAAATTTAAACAGAGTCATAAATCAAACAAATGTAAGATACAAATACAATTAAAATTGTTATAACATTAAACAACCTAAATCCTAATCAGTTCTGTCTGGGTAACCATAAATAGATCACTATGAATATGTCTACTTTGCCCAAAATAGATTAAACAAAGGTATCTTTGTTACATTAAATTATAGAACCTAGTTAGTATCGTCAAAATAAACCTTAATAAAGTCCATCAACTTTCATATTTTTCAACAATTCCATGTTAATTCTAGAAGTAAACTTTTCATTATCTAACATAAATATCAACTAAAAAATAAGAAATCTGTACTTTAGGTATGAAGTAAATGTAAGATTGGATTCTTATTTTGACCCAAGGTAAAATTAATATAAAAATTCTGCATTATCTTTAATTAATCTATAAGACATTAACATTAATATTTTCAACATAACATTTTTGCTTATTAAATTGGTTATAAAATAATGCAAGTCTGAAGAAGAATATTGCTAATAATTTTAGCTTTTCTCCTCCTGTTAAAAGGATTGACTGATTTTTTATCCTTACCTAAAGAGTTACCAAACCTCTTCATTATAATCAATACTTGATTATTTACATTTAATGGTTCAATTCTTTAATTCCTATTTCATTTTAGAAAACCTGAAAAATGTGTGTCCTATCTAAACAATGATTTTCTACAGGGATATTTTAGGCTATCCTCTTAATATATAAAGTAGTAAGCTTTTTTGTCTGTTGTGAAGGATCTCTCTAACTGCTGAACCAATAAGGTCCTCCTTTACAGTGACGCTACTTATAGTCTTGGATGGTTTTAGGCTATTTTTTTATAGTCCAGGTAGGTATGGTTTTAGGCTATTTTTCTGCCCTTCCATATTCCTTAGATATAGAGCCCCTAGATGCTTGTGGCGCAGCTGCTAGTACTATATATTATATATCGCAATAAATATTTTTCTCGTATTCATTCGAATCCGGTGAATAGGAACCAGTTCTCATCCATACGAAAAAATTATGTCTAGCATTGTATTATATCCAGCTTTCTATGAATAAAAAAATGGGTACTAGAACAAACGTCAGAGCGACAAACGTCAGAGAGACAAACGTCAGAGCGACAAACGTCAGAGAGACAAACATCAGACTGGACAAACGTCAGACTACACAAACATCAGAGTGGTACAAAGGTCAGACAAATTTAGCTTTTTGTAAAAGTCTGACGTTTTTATAAACCTTAAAAACTATGTTTGTATTCATTGTTTTGGTGAATGAATTAAGTCAAGTATAAGATATTTTTGTTTTTTTTACCCTAGATTTAGTACTGCTTTAAACCTTGCTCTTGCACATTAAAAATAACACTATAGTAAACAACTATACCTTATATTATGTTTTTTGGGATAAGTAAAAGTATATGTATTGTATAATTTATAAAATTAAAGTATGTGTTAGGGTGTGTCAAATTCAATTTTATTTTCAATAGTGATATGTAAAACAATGTAAATAGATTTTAACTCTGTTTTTATAAATAAGCTCTATCAATAGAAAAAAATAAGGATGACAACATCCATAAGTAGCCAAGCAAAAAAAAACAAGTAGATTTAAAGTGTATTTATAAAATCAAGAATAGATTTATTGGAAAAAATAAACACAAAACCTTGTTTTATTTTGTATGATAAAGACGGTGAAAGTAAATTACATACTAGATGCGCATAACAATGGAAAAAATATTATTATTTTGATATCTTTAACTGAAAAATTTTGAAAATCGGACCAAAAACAACAAAGATATGGGGAAAAATGTGGAAAATATAAAAATAGCCTAAAACCTGCAAAATGGCAGTCTGACTGTCATTGCTGTTTTCTTCAAACGACGGAAAATTTAATTTTGATATCTTTACTGAAAAAAATTAGAAAATCGGACCATAAACACCAAAGATATGGGGGAAAATGTGGAAAATATAAAAAAAGCCAAAAACCTGCTAAAAAGCGGCCCTACCATCTTGAGTGTTTTATGATTAATTGTGATCCTTAATGATAGGAATGTTGTCAAAAAATCTTTTATAGGAGCTGAGTAAATCCCCCATACATTATGGACTTACTGTCTGACGGACGGACTTACTGACGGACGGACATACAAAGTGAATTATAGAGTAGCATATTGTTCAAATGGATGTCAAACAAACATATGTAGCAAGTCTGTGATAAGTAAAACCATTTTTAATCTTTTTACAATTGATTAATCCTCAAAAACAATGAATACAAAACATAATTTTTACAAATTTTTATAAAACGTCAGACTTTTACAAAAAGCTTAATTTGTCTGACCTTTGTACCACTCTGATGTTTGTATAGTCTGATGTTTGTCCAGTCTGACGTTTGTCTCTCTGACGTTTGTCTCTCTGACGTTTGTCGCTCTGACGTTTGTCCTAGTACCAAAAAATGTACAATCATTCTATATCTGCCGAAAGCTGTTTATAATACGATGCGAGAAATAACTATTCTTTCAATATTTGGAAAACAGACAGGCATACTTACAGTTACACTTTAACTTTGTCATTTTATAAAATAATTATGTTTTCTTACTTAATTACATCAATAGTAACAAAAATACAAACTGTAGTGTGTGGATGAAAATGTTGACAACAAGTTTAGGTAAATCTTATTTTCTTCATAAGTTTCATAAAAATTTATGTAATATGTAGTTTTTGAAACTTTCTAAACTTTTTTTAAATTTTTCAACTTCTAAATTCTAAGACCCCTGCTTGGTTGTCTACCACCCTGGTTATCACCTACAAGTGTTTGCTCTGGTTCTCAGTATATTAAAGATATGCAAAAGGTAGGATAAAATTAAAATGTATTTCATTTTTTGCTTTTAAAATTATTATTTTAATTTACTTTGATTTGATCTAAAGTAAGAGTAAAAAAATAATTTTAAATCATGTCTAGAAATCTGGAACAGATGAAATGAAGGCATATGATGATGCATTGTCTGAATACATATACCCAATCACGTCTATGGATAGGTTTTATGTTTTCCTTGAAGATATCATACTATTCATTTACTATAATTAGATAGTGGCTAATAAAATAGCCACAATCACCAAATAGAATATTTACATGAACTTAATTTGTAAAGGTACCCCGCATTAGAAGGATGTACCCGAGCCTGTACAGTCACAAAGTCTTTTGTAAAGGTAAATATTTTATAGGATAAAAGTATATACAAAATATATCTGATATGGTTGGATTTTTTCACCTTTAAAAGTCTGGATATCATTGAGCAGTTCCTGATTTAATGAAGATGATATATTTTTTGATAAATTCCAGTGGATCAGAACCAGTTCTCATCCAAACGAGAAAAAAAATTGTCTAGCATCGTATTATATCCAGTTTTTTATGAATAAAATGTACAATCATAAAATTAAAACCAGATTTTTAGCCCGTGCCTTAGGCATATCGGGGCTAAAAAAAACTGGTTTTAATCTTACTGTATATTTTATATCAGCGGAAATCTGTTTATAATACAAAGCGAGAAATAACTATTATTAGTTCAGAGGACGTGAACCTTTTGCTATGAGGGCTACATTCAGGAAACATTAACTCAAAAACAATTTATTAATGAATCTTAATTTGTGTCTAAATATTATTATTAATAGATATAAAAATTAGAAAATATTTTAATTTGTATACTAAATTTGAGTTATATATATTGTGAAGTTTGATTTTCAAAAGGAGGTTATGTACACCAGGAATTTGTTTATTTATGGACACTGCTTAGGATTTGACAAAGATTGCAAAAGTATGATAGATAAAAAAATCTCAAAATCTCCTATTTTATTAACTGACAATCATACAGACCAATTAAGTTATATAATAAATGCACCTTACATATATGACCAGGTGAATTATTCACAAAAAATATATACTTATTTTAGATAGCAACTGAAAAAGAAAAGTCTTGCCAAAAATGTTTTAGATATTTGGAATTAAACAAGGATGACAACATCCATAAGTAGCGAAGCACAAACAATTAAATAAGAATTTAGATATTATTTGTCAAAAGCATGTATTAGGAAAAAAATCACGAAACCTTTTCAACATTTGTTTTTAATTTCTTAATATTTATATTTCAGTACTATGACTAACAGACTGACGGTCAAAGTAAACTACATACTGGATGCTCAAAGCAACGGGAAATTGAATTTTGATATTTTTAACTACAAAAATTTTTACAAACGGACCATAAACACCAAAGATATGAGGAAAAATATAAAAAATATAAAGATAGCCAAAAACCTCCAAAAAGGCAGTCTGACCGCCATTGATGTTTTCTTGAAACGATAGAAAATTTAATTTTGATTTATATAAATGAAAAACTTTAGAAATCGGGCCATAAACACCAAAGGTAAGGAGAAAAATGTGAAAAATACAAAAATAGCCTAAAACCTGCTTAAAGGCAGTCTGACCGTCATAGTTGTTTTTTGAAACGACAGGAAATTTAATTTTGATACTATAACTGAAAAAATTTTGGAAATCGGACCATAAACACTAAAGATATGGAGAAAAATGTGAAAAATACAAAAATAGCCTAAAACCGGCTAAAAAGCGGTCCTACTGCAATTGATGTTTCATAGTTAATTCTGCTCCTTAATACTGGGAATGTTGTCAAAAAATTTCAGCTTTTTATCTTTTATAGGAGCCGAGAAAATCACGTTTCCCCCAAACTAAGACGGACAGACGGACAGACGGTTATACGGACAGACGGACAGACGGACATTTCAAATTATAGAGTAGCTTCGCTACTAAAAAAAATATAATAACTAGGTATGATGGTATTTTCAGGTCTTAAATATAGTTTTGAATTACCATCAGAAAAAGTAACAAAATAAACCATAGAGGGAAAAATTTTACCAAAATAAATAACCATTTTAAAAAGGAACAAACATATTTAAATAACAAAAAGTTTAGTGTAATAAGTAAATAACTAAAAGTTGTTTAAAAATTAGTTTTCCTATAATTTACTTAATTGATTATTTGGGAGGTGCCGGGCTAAACCAAGTTTTTCAACTACAAGTAATCATTACTTAACTTTTTATTCTTTGTTAGCAACGCAACTACTCTATAACAAAGTAGAATGATGTCTGTCCGTCCGTCTGTCCGTCCCATAAGATCTCGGTAACCACTGAACCGATCGGATTCTACTATTTAGGGAATATACCTACTGGTCCTGTGGTGCTTTAAAAAAAAATCCCCCCGACAAACGTTTTTTAGGCATTTAATTTAAAATGTGATGGTGCTATTTTTTTAAGTTAAAGAATCACATCAACGTTTTTTCAATTGGACTGGTCTTTCTTAAATGCAACTCTTTTATATAAAAAAAATAGGGTGTGTGTCTTGCTGTCTGTCTTTGTGTCTGCATTTCGCTATCCGCTGAACTGATATGGTTCTCCTTGATAGTGAAACTTCTTATATGTCCCGGAAAGGTCAACAACAATTTAACAAAATGGTGCTATTAAACAGACAGATGGACTCTAGGATTTATAAAGAAGCTTTACTATCAACGGATTTAGATTTTTAAAAAATGGTCAATTTAATGTGGACAAAACAAAACTACAGAAAAATAGCATTAATTTTTAGGCTTTTCTTTCAAAGACAACCCTAAAAGTTAGGAATATAAATCAACAGACATATCTCTAGAAAAGTATTGGCCTATGGTTTTTCAAATTTTCTCATTGATCTTGGAAGTTCTCTGGGTAAAAAGATAAATTATTTTTGTTTTAATTTTTAAATTCTCCAAGTCTTTCATATTTACGTTTTCCAAATGTTATATATTTAGGTCTATGGTTTGGACAATCTGTATTTGGCTTGGCAGATCTGTGGATCTCACTGGTAGTCTTTGCAAAGAAATGGATCAAAAATACTAAATGATTGATCTTAATGATATTTATAAGCTTATTATTAAAATTAATATTCTTTATTTTAAATGTGTAATAAGGGCAAAATAAATATTACAGTTTGATAATGGATGTCCTTTTATTTACAATTTGCTTAAAGCAAACAGTTATAATTGCAAGTTAAAGAATACAATTGTTGTATAGAATTAAACTTTATCCTGAGGATTTTTTTTTATTTAGATCCACCATTCCTAAATGCCTTGAGTGTCCTGCTTTGCTTGGAATGGCCATAAAATAGTTTTTTAGCAGAAGAGGGGGGGGGGGAGGGACATTGAATAGGATTATACTTTAGAAGTGTTAATGTTTGTTTGTCCTACTGTTGCAGAGTTTCCTTTCTATTGAAGTCTAAATGTGATTTGAATTCAAGTAAATACTTTTAAAAATCACTCAACCTAATAACGAAAAAATCACCAAATCTTATTAAATAAGATCAATACAATAACAAGATATCAGATAGGTATACTCAAGAGAGCACATCTAATTAAAATATGAATAGATATGCACATTAGCAAAGATCTAAATATCATTATTTTTAAGCTTTTTATTTGCAAACTATTAAATTCTTTTTTTCTTTTTCTAATGATTTACACAAGTTTAATTGATAGATTTATAATCAATTATTCTATCATATATTATAAACAAATAAATTATATCTACTAGTAAATTTTTAATCATTTTTCAGTGAAGAAATTTTAAGGAGTTGTGAAAAAGGCTATGCGTTTAAACGTCCCTGATAAACTGAGAAGCAATATTAGTTTTACCTCATAGTAGGGGAGATAAATAGTTAGTCATAATAGCCTAAAACCACAACAAGCTTCCCCGAAAAGCATCCTCCGATTAGACCAACCATTCCTAATATCTAAAGCTTCAGACGAAACAAATTCTACGACTTTATATTACAGGATATAGGATAGAATTTTTTAAAAACATACTCATCTTATTATAGGACGTATGTATATGCCTTTAAATAAAAACATAAAAAAAAACTTTGAACACTGTTGGGTACCAGTATAATTCATATTCCAATGGCTCCTCCCTCTCTGCTAAATGCGAATTGTCTAAATACTAATATTTTTTACTGATGTATGATTTTTATGTTCTTTTTGTAAGTCCCTCTGAGAAATAAAAAAGAATAAATTTGTGTAGCTGGACAAAGTGTCTCAAAAATCAGCCTTGTGACGTCATAAAAATGAGGGTTTATCCATCTCTTTTTTATGGGTTTTCTTTCCCACTTCTCCTCTCAAGTCCCTCATTTTTATGACGTCAAATGGCTGATTTTTCAGACACTTTGGCCAGGTACACAAATTTATTCTTTTTTATTTCTTATTTCATTAGGGACAGAAAATGATAATAAATTTAAAACTCTTGCACTAACGAGAGTGCAGGGAAAAGGATTGGTATGTCAACAACCACCCAAGAGATACATCAGTTTTTCATTAAAAGGACAAAATGACTAAAAAATCAGCCATGTGACGTCATAAAAATTAGGGATTATCCATCTCTTTAGGGGTTTTATTCCCACCTCTCCTCTTATCTCCAGCTTTTTTATGACGATACATGCTGATTTTTGAGTCGATTTGTCGATCCCTCTACGCCTGCAGTTATTTGTTAAAATTCTAAGTTTGTTAAATTCCAATGGAATTGTCCTATCCTATTTATGCCTACAGCACAATTTGATCATTCTAAAATGAGATAATATACAGTTGAACCTGATTCAACAATCTAAAAATGCATGTGAGCAAGAATAAATATTTCCATTATGTTATAAAGGATGGTGATTTGCAGCGCAGCTACTTTTTAATAATTTTACTGCTGTATGTGTTTGTCACAAACAAAGATTTTTATTAGCAAAGCTATTCTAAAATTAACTTCTTCTGTCCGGCTATCCATTCGTCAGTCTGTCCTTTGGTCCGTCCATATCGCTTGGAGGAAATGTATACAAATCATAAACTTGATTCGTCGTTCTCTGTAGGTCATTAATCTTAAAAAGTCATCAAAATTGTTCAAGAATAAAGGTTTCGTGATTTATTTCTTATATTTATTGCATTTCAACAATCTTAGATTTTTTTATGACAAATGGGGGTAGCAAAATAGCCTAAAATAAACCCTGTTGATTAATTCTAATAGCCTAAAAGCATCACCTATTCACACAATGAACAGACAAAGACGTACCAATAAAATATGATTTATAGATTTGCTTCGCAACTTGTAAAGGGTCAAAAACTATAATTATTTTGCTCCCTCATCTGATCGTGATGAAAAACTGTTTTTATACATATTTATCAATGTTTCTCAGGCAGCACTATACAATTTCGGGAGGGAGGGAACATTGCATTGTAAATTTTTCTGGTCTCTAAAGTTTTTATGTTTTCTCATTAGTTTTCTTTAAAAACTTAATGGTTGATTTTAATGATTTAAAGTTATTGAGATTCCTTTAATGATGTATAAAATTAAAATGGAAGGAACTCTGTGATTATTACCAGCAGCAGTATTCTTAAAAGCAAAGCTATGCATGAAGATGGCAGCCTATACCAATAACGAAATTAATTAAGGGAAAAAAAACGGAACCTAAACGTGTATTTTAGCTGTTGTTGGGGGGCAACTCATCGTAAAATTAACGACCTCTCCATTTGTCTCCCAAATATTATTTTTAATTTATTTCACTTGTTGGTTATACCTTATACCTTGGGGGGAAGGAGATCTATACTCATATTATAGCTAGAGTTCTTAATGTCAATTAAACTTCTGATGGGCTAGTTATAGAAAAGTAGCAATGTTAACAAATCCCTAAGAACGAAAGAACTTAAGTAAAATAGAGCTTTAAATGTGTTACATAAAAAGATTACTTTCATGTGCAACAAATTAAGATCTTGCGCTTTAAAAGTGTTAGTAAGATATAAACAGCTTTGTTGATTGAATTTGTAAAAATGACAATATGACCCATAGAAATGATCTAAAAATAAGTATAGGAATTAAATTTGGGGAACTCTCAGACTAAATAAACCATGGAATTTCAGCAAATTTCAAGATTCTTTTAAAAGCAACTAAACCTAATTTTTGTTGAACATAATTGTAAATTGTTTATGTCCATAACAATGCAAGTTTGAAATATTTAGATTAGAAAATAATAACAGTGGTAGCTCTTCAATGCTACGTCTTGAAATAAGACAGCAAAGCACTAAACAGCGACTGTTGCTGAAATACAGAGGATATTCAGAAAGTGTCATGTGTGACGTTATAAAAATAGGTCTATTATCGTCTTTTTTATGGGTTCCTTTCTCACTTGTCTCATCCTTTCTTTTAGACGTATTCTTATGACGTCACACATGATACTTTCCACAAATACAGAACAATTATGTCCATTATTAGCGCAGCTAAAACCAGCAAACACAGTTGAAATGAGAAAATAAACTTATATATTTAGATATATTTAAGCAATTTACTTTCTTGCTAAAGCATTGTAATTTCACTAATATTTCAATTTTGATTGTTTCTTCAGTGTTTAGTTCATTATTTAAAGGAATCCTATAATAAAAAAAGGAATTTAGTTTTCTTTTTATAAAAAAAGATTAGTCATTACTGTTAAATAATACTTGTTTGTCTTATAACATCAATGATTATATAGGTGAATGACTCTAGATTCAGCTAGATCTTCAATAAAAAAGATAGTTGTATAAAGGGCACAAGAAGTTTTATAAAAAATTTTATTATAAAATATAAAAGGTCTCTCTTTGATCTAATTAAAATATAGTTAGAAAATTCCAATATTATCCTTTATTTTATAGATTAAGATTATTTGTGGAAAATTGTGTACACTGAAGGTTTGTACAGCCAAGAATTAATCAATGTCGTCAAATAGTTCAAGCCAGCGAATAAGAATTGTTTATAACACTTTGGGGACCAGTATAAATAAACATGGATTTTAAGGGATAAAGGAATTGCCGATAAATTTAAGTACATCCCCAATGGCGTGATAGTACACATTTTTTTCCTTCTGTAAATTTAAATTAATGGTTTGAATGGTTGGATATTTAACTGAATGAACCAACAAATCAAAATTCAATGGAAGTCCCCAAAGATGTTGAGCTTTTGGGACTAGTGTAATAAACAGTCCAATGTCCCCTCCCTTCCTAATAATTAATAGCTCAATATCCCCTCCCTTCAGGCATGAAAAAGACAATTTGACTAATTAAATTTAGCTGCAATGAACCCATCCTACTATGAAGTATAATGTTTATAACCTGAACAATGTTATTAACTCACACTTTTTACCCAACTCACCAATAAAATTAAATATGACAAAAAGGCTCGGCTCAAAATTACTCTGTTAAACAGGTTCAAAGGACAGTCTAAAAATATGCTATTGTCTTTAAATAAAAATGATTGGTGACCCCTAGCCTAGAGCATAACAGAGCATAAAGAGCGTAGCAAGCAGAAAACCCTTTTAACGTCTTAAGTTATGGCGCAGTTTTTAGCCGAGATTTGCATTTACCCCCTTAGAACCTTCAATTGGAGGCACTAAGTTTTACGCCCAAGTCGCAGGTACCCTGTATCCAATAGAGTATAACTTAACCTAGCCTAATGCAACACCAGATAGTAACTACCCCTATTTTTAAACAATTTTTTTAAATAAAAATATGTACTCGGCACTTTGAGAGAAACCACCAAGAGTATGTATCCTATTATATAAAGTAGTAAGCGTTTTTTGTCTGTCCCGAAGGATCTTGCTAACCGCTGAACCGAAATTGTTCTCCTTTACAGTGAAGCTTCTTATAGGTCCTGGGAAGGTTTTAAACTATTTTTGAAGAGGGTTTCTTCACCCCCCTTTCCCCAAAAAAATATTTTTAACTCTTTTGAAACTCAAATTTAAAATGGGATGAGGTCGACTTTTCACCCTCCTACCAGTGCCCCTAGAGGGTTCTAATGGCGTAGCCCCTAGTGTTACTTATAATGTAATGTTACCCTTCATAGACAGAGTGTCTTGAATAAATTACCCGAAGAAAAAAAACATTTGAAAGTAACAGAGTCTACCCTTCAAACCTGACAGGGATATAAGGATAAGTAGGAGATTACTAAAAAAATTATGGATTTGTAAATAAATTTATCAAACAGGGGTATTTTTATACAAAGGAACAAAAGTATTGCTTTACTTAACTTATTTACAAAAGATAAAAAGCTTTTCGTAATTTTTAATAAAATTTTCGGCATGGGAATTTAATGAACCCGGTATTAGTGTCGGACTGATTATGACGTAACAAAAAAAATTAGCCAATGAGAGGATATTATTGACCAATGGTAAAATTCATAGTAGCCTCCCATTGGCTAATTTTTTTGTTACGTCATAATCAGTCCGACACTAATACCGGGTTCGAATTTAATATTTTACAATGAAATGAGGGTTAGTATTCAACCTCTTCTACTTTTTCCTGCTGGTTGACTTGATGTGTTTTTATAAATCTTTTTCGTGCTATTGGACCATCCCTGTGAGCTGAGCGAAAAAATAGACCACACGCATATAGCAATTTTTTCCTTCGCGCTCTATTTCAGTGCACATTTGAGGTGTGCATGCAAAACTTTAGCAGTTAGTGTATCGAATAGCGCGCGAAAGTACTATCATAGAGGGTCAACCAGAAACAATCATTCATATCAAATCACATAAGATTCATACTGTACTGATATGGAGAGGATAGCCAGTTTCTCTATAAACCACTGCATATATGGACATACTTTCATTTCATTAAGGCGGGAAATGACATTGGACTGTATATTGCACTTGGACCCAAAGTTTTTTTAACCACGTTATCTTTGGGTACTTTTATTAAATTTTGATTGGTTGGTTTCAAACTAGCAGTGTTCAAACTTTTCAAAAATAATTTTAATTTTTAAACGGGATAATTTTGTTTATGATCATTGAGCAAGGGCATTTAAATCAATATATCATCCATTGTCTTATGTCTTAAGATTCTTGTATTCCAAAGGTTATAAATGATAAGTAAAAAATAGGGGTTCTTTTGCTTACACTAAAGAACATTTTCACATTTAAATGTTTTTATGGCAATAAGTGTAATTTATATGGAGTTTTTTTTGACCATACGAAAATTCTAATGTGAATTATTTCTAACAGCAAATCTTTTCTAAAGTACATCTGCATTTTTACGTTTGTCCAGCAGATCTATAGTATAGATGTTTATACAGACAACTACCTCCCTTTTTTTTCAAAGACCTCTTTCGTCTGTTTCTAAATTTTTTTCTGTGGCTTGGCTGTGTTAATATAACCGACACCATTGGTTGATTTTCAATGACTCAATGGAAAGGTTGCACACGGCGGTTGCGATGAAGAGATACTGTTATTTAACCTTTCCCCCTCTAGTGTTTTACTCTAATGTTTGTCCCTATGGAGAATAGCCCTGTCGTTTTAATACCTTGAGTTGTCATTTGTTTATAGGGCAAAATATAAAGTTTGTTTAAATAAAGCATTAATCCAAAAGTACGAGTTTGTACCCAAAAATTCATTTTTATGTATTTTTACAAATTTAGATTTTTAGGACAAGTTTATATAAGAACGTCATTATAATGCAATTTTAGATATTTTTTTTCTGATTCTGAAAGAAATATCTGTTAATCAGTGAAAACCTTCAAGTTGCTAAGTTATAGTTTATATTTTTGTCTATTTGCTTTTTTCAGTAAGTTTTATGTGAATATTGTCGTTCTTGTTACTAATATGCATGTTATATGTAAGTATATAATTATTAGAGAGCTTGCAAATAAAGTTATTTATGGACTATACCTGTCACCAAATAGCACTGGTGTTTTTCTTTTCTCTTTAAAACAAAGATGACAACATCATTAAGTAACGAAGCATAAAAATCATGGATTAATATACGGACAAAGTTATTTAAAGAGCAGGTGTTAAGTGGTCATAAATTAAGAATAACAATAAAAATATCACGAAAGCTTTCACATGTGGCACATTATTTACGAAAAAAAACATTTTTCTGCATGAGGTCTCAGATTTTGATAAAAACTTCCAGTCCCCTTCATTTGGTCATAAAACTAAGGGCTGGGTGATTTTTAACCTTTTTAATCCATTTAAAGTCCGATTTTTCGCGCATTTTCTCACTGTGGTGTTTTCACAATGAAAAAAAGGCATTTTTTCATGATTTTCAAGTTTAAAATTTTTACATTAAATTACAACTTACAGACATGTTTTATATATCAAATTAATCCCCCAGATGGGTACAATATAGAATTTGTCTTTAAAATCACAAAAATCATGAATTACAGGGTGTCCCAAGAAAAATGTCAAAACAGTTTTTTTAAACTTTTGACACTGTGAGGAAACAAAGTTTGCCCATTTCTTGCCTTGAGAGTGAATATCATCCATTTTACAACACATATGAAGTAAATTTGGCGTGGTAACTCCAAATTTGGACACCTGAGAAATTTTTGAAACACCCTGTAAAAGTGATTTTTGCGTCTGTAGAGCTAAAAATTGGTCCAAATTGATTTTTTTTTCAAATTAGTCTAAAAAGTATCTAAGTATGTTAGGCCATAGTGTTTTCTGACCAGATTACAATTTTTATATTTTTTGGACACCCTGTATTTTCAAAAAAATGAGAAATTTTTTTCTCGTATTCATTTGAATCCGGTGGATAGGAACCGGTTCTCATGAATACGAAAAAACTATGTCTAGCATCGTATTATATCCAGTTTTCTACGAATATAGAAATGTACAATCATAAGATTAAAACTAGTTTTTTTAGCCGGTGCCTCCGGCACCACGGGGCTAAAAAAACTAGTTTTAATCTTATAATTGTACATTCTATATCCGCGGAAATCCGTTTATAATACGATACGAGAAATAACTATTTTTGTTTTTTCAATTTTTTTTTCTTTTTTTAAGTTACCTAATAGATACAGATTTTGACTAATAACAATAAAATTTGCCTATTTTACAAATTTACACACTTTTGGGACACCCTGTGCATGTTTTTTAAAAATGGTTGTTTTTGCCCTTTTTTGGGGGGAAGGAGTCGTTTTAGGACCAGAGACTATTTCTTCATTTTTGTATAAATTTTCAAGGCACGTAATTTGTTATTTATACATCAACCGCCTCCGCTGAACCGTTTTGCCGTTATTCACCGCCAAAGGCGGAATTTTGACCTTTTTTACCGTTCTGGAGGTTTTAACGGGCATTGTTGGTAAGAAGGCGTTGATTTATCAAGATCACTCTGAAATACTTTTATTTAGGTTATTCTATTTACTAAATTTCATGTGAAGTAAAATTTTTTGTGCATCTAACCGTTTTTCGTCAAGATGGATTTCAATTGTTAAAACAAGTGATTGAAGTGAATATAATATTAATAATTGATATAACATTAGTAATAAAAGAAACATAAATCACGTTCATTTAAAATTCCTTTTGACAAAAATGGGTTGGATATACAAAAAATTTTACTTCACATGAAATTTAGTAAATAAAATAGCCTAAATAAAATAAAATAAAAATAAATAAATCAACGCCTTCTTACCAAAAATGCCCGTTAAAACCTCCAGAACGGTAAAAAGGTCAAAATTCCGCTTTTGGTGGTGAATAACGGCAAAACGGTTCGCCGGAGGCGGTTGATGTATAAATAACAAATATGTGCCTTGAAAAGTTGTACAAAAATGAAGAAATAGTCTCTGGCCCTAAAACGACTCCTTCCCCCCAAAAAAGGGCAAAAACAACCATTTTTAAAAAACATGCACAGGGTGTCCCAAAAGTGTGTAAATTTGTAAAATAGGCAAATTTTATTGTTATTAGTCAAAATCTGTATCTATATGACAGTTTCAGGTAGCTTAAAAAAAGGATACAAAATTGAAAAAACAAAAAAAAATTTCTCATTTTTTTGAAAATATATAAAAATTTCACCTTCCAGACGACGAGCGGATGCGCTATTTGTTGAGCCACGGTAGACCAACTGATTATTGATAATTAGAATATTGAATTCCATGGATCTAAAGGGATAAGACAATAACCGATAAGTTGATGAACATCACCCAACCCTTCCGTAAATAACAATAAGTGGTTGAAACGTTTGGACACTCAACCAATAAGATAATTGTATTTTCAAACTATCAAACAATAAGCAAATAGAAATGAAACTATGGGTTGGCAAACGTTGTCAATCAAAAGATTAACTTACATACAGACACAATAAAAGGCGATGGAATTAATCAAGATTGACATACCAATTAACAGACAAACAGACATATTGAAAAAAATTAAAACTTGAACTGATAGACAAACATAACAGAAGATAGACCAGCAAACTGACCAATGAATTGCAGAGAAGCTTTGCTACAACAAACAAACAAAAACATCTCTGTACATTTTAATCATTCTATATCTTGAATGTACTAAAATGCTCTAGGGTAGTACTATGCTGAGCAGTAGATATATTTTAAAGAAATAAAATATGTAATTATTGTTTATTGCTATGACTATTAGGCCTTAATAGATCGGTGTGTGTGTGGGGGGGGGGGGGTGGGGGGAGTTAACTATAGTTTTCTGGAGACCTGTAGGATCAGGACCTGCTGGATCATACCATTAAAACATTAAACTTTACTATAACGAACCATATGAAAAGCTATATTCTATTTCTTTTATCAATGTAATATAATATCCAACTGTCTTTCTGTAGTTTAGGATCTCACAAACTGCTGAACCGAGATGGATCTTCTTTATGCATCCTATAGGTCTATTTTGGTTTTTAAAACTAAAATTAAAAGAAATTTCTTTTTTACATTCTTATCTTAAATCTAAAATACGAAAATTTGGTTTGATCAAACCTCTTGGGGCCCAAGCCCCTAGATGCTAGGGGCGAAGCCGCTAGTAATATCATAAAAGATTAAAAATTATCAATAGTTGATTTAAAACAGACCACTTTTATTGGACGTTATTGTAGTTGTTGATAAGCTATATCTCTATTCCTACACCTGAGGTGGATTCTTAAAAAAGGTTTGCCCCACTAATCGCTTAGTGGGGCAAAATTGTTTTCGTGATAAATCCACCAAAATCACATTAAAAATCTACAAAAAATATACAGATTCATAGAAGGGTTATGAACATAAGATTTTATTTAATTTTTGTAGATTTTTTATGTGATTTTGGAGGATTTTTCACGAAAACAAATTTGCCCCACTAAGCGATTAGTGGGGCAAATTTTTTTTAAGAATCCACCTCTGAATGGCTGTAGGGAGGAATTTTCATTATCAGTTTGCAAAATCTTAGTGTACTCGTGCGTACGGATCAGTTAGATTGTAAATAAATCATAAAATGTGTATTTTTTATCAGTTTACTGTGTATTTATACCCCCTATAAACAAAGAAGGAAAATCTTTTTTAGTATCTTACTAATTAAGTAACGATAAGTTAGAATCATTTGTCCCATTTGCCTCTAGATGCATATTTGATTAATAAGAAAAAAATAGAACAAAACCTGACAGAGACCTTTTTAAAACTCCCATGGAATGGAGATTTTATCCCTAGCTCTAGGTGTATCTTTATTTTGGAATAAGCTTTATGCTTTAAGAGATATGTGATGGTCAAGTACATAGCAGAAAACCACAATAAGAAAAATAAATGCAAATAATGCAGGCAATTTTTGTTATACTTTCCTATAACCCTTAGCGGTCAGTGGGGGGGGGGGGGGGGCGTTGAACGCCTACTGCCGACTGCGGTGGTTGACAGCTGACAAGTACAGCTTCGACCACCGAAATTTATGTTTTGAGATTTTTAACATAAAATTTACATAAAGATAAACATTTTCTGAAAACAAAATTTTTCTAGCTTCAAAAATAAGAAAATGACAGCCTTTTGAAATTTTTAATTAAAAAAATACCTAAAAACAAAGATTGTTAAATAAAAGGGTGAAAGAGGCGAAAATTTACGTTGACTCATTTATATTCGGAAATTCATCAACAAACTGGGGACATGCACAATTTTTTTTAGCCCTCTAGCTCTAATAGGAGCTGAGATAAAAGGGGAGGGGGGCGTTTAACCCCCCCCCCCCCCCCCGACTGATTTAGGTGCGGCAAGGGGCCCGACTTTTAAGGGTTAATAAAAACTAAAAGTAGCTGAGTACCTATTCCATATAAAAAATAAAAATGCAAGTAATAAAGCTTTAGTGGATTATGGCGAATTGCTGATAATTGACACGTGCGGTGTTTTTATAGTCTTTTTTGCGTAGTTTAATTTTGGTGCTTAGATATACATCTTATTTAGTAGCAAAGCTTCTTTACAAGTGGTTGCAATCTTTTTCTGTCTAATATATATCAAAGTTTTTCTATTAAATTCACACTAACATAATCATTTTCATCAGAAGGACTAGCACATTTTTCTTTCTCTCTCTCTCCCTCTCTCTTTATTTATATCTTTTTTTTAATATCTAGTTTTTCGTTCTTTTTCATTTTTTTCTATCATTTTGTCTCTCTCTTTCTCTCTTTCTCTCTCTCTCTCTCTCTCTCTCTCTCTCTCTCTCTCTTTCTCTTTCTCCCTTTCTCTCTCTCTCTCTCTCTCTCTCTCTTTCCATCTCTATGTCTCTCTCTATTTATAAATATTTTTTTTTCTCCAGTTTTTCTATCTTTTTTACTTTTACTTTCTCTCTCTCTTTATTTTTTCAATCTTTTTTCATATTTTACTAATCATTACATAAAAGCTATGCTACTATATAAAAATCGTCCTTGTGTTGCAGCATTGAGTTTATCTTTTAACATCTAAATCACTTTTATTATGATCTAGAAAATTCTTGGTTCAGCTGTGAAATTTTAAAAATATTCGACATAGGCTTTTAGTTTCCTGGAAATCTCCTACCTTCAATCCTGCTTAACCTAACCAAATATGAGACGAGAATCAACAATTTAATTATTGAAAATAATCGATATTTACTTACATGGATGTGGCACCATTTTATGTACTCTATTACAGTGATACTCATAGCTTGCTAAAATAACGAAAACACAATCCTCCCCACTCCCACTGTATGAAAGAACTATCCAATATATGAGGTCTATATTAGCAACCTATATTGACAACACAATTTCCCCTGTCAATAATTCCACGTAAACCATTTTAAAAAGGTATCTTTGTATTAGGGAGGTCCATTTAGCAATTAAAGGATTTTTGCTAAAATGTTTTATAAATACTAAATACTTTTAAGCTACCGCCTACACGAGAATTAGATATTAAGTGAGCTAATTCTTCCTGTACATTTAACCTTCTTAGTACTCAGCACAGCTACTTTATAATATGACTAGCGGCTACGCCCCTAGAGACCTCTAGGGGCACTTGAGGAGGGGGGAGTCGAATTTGATAACCCAATTTTTTATTTTAGATTTTAAAAGAAGAAGTACCAAAAAAATTTTGGATTTTTATTTTTAAGGGGGGTTGGGGGTGTCCCATACCCCAAGAAAATAGTTATAAACCTTCCCGGGACCTATGAGAAGCTACCCTGTTAAGAGAACCCGATCGGTTCAGCGGTTAGCGAGATCCTTCGGTATACACAAACAGACAAACAGACAAACATCCTGTTACTTTAGTATAAGGATTAAAAAGACACTATTTTTTTTTGGTTCTGTTTATTAAGGTTTTTTCAAATCTGTATAACCATGACTACTTTTTTGATTTCACTTAAAATATATAATTTTGTTAAAGCCAAACAACTTGAACAATCTTGTTATCAATTATCAAGGAATCTTAATATTGGTTATAGTTAAGAAGGTGTAACGGCAAGGCAATCACCCTAACAAGAGAAATAATAAAAAAATCTAAAAATTCTCCTTAGGGCGGGATATATTAGGAAAAATTACTCTTAAAGAGACATTATCGTTAAGTATTATTGGATGAAATTGAATTTTTAAAAGGGTGTTTGAATATAAATTGTTAATTCCCTCAAAGTGCCTTCCGAGCACGGAAAGACCCCTCAGCATTTATTTTGAAAGGAATTTAAAATAAGGGGGGGGGGCTTCATTTATTTGTTAATTACTTTAGTTTAGATTATGTGTTTGTTAATTGGTTAGCCCCGCCGGGTTACAGCCCTCCGCAATGTTTAGACATATAGGAAAATAAATAAACCTCTTCTTATTCAAGTTAGATTACAGGGTTGACAATGAAAGGGGTTCATTGCTCAAGAGTCACATTGAGGGAATGCACCAAATTATATACTTACATTTCAATTAAATGATTTGAAAGTATCCACTCATAAAATATGTTTTTATTGAAAGGGAGTGGCAACCTAAAATCAAATAATAGAACAGGACAGACAAAGATAAAATTAGCTAGATAATATTATATTACATGTCAGTCAATTAACCCTTGATTAATGGGAGAGGGGAGAAAGGTTAAAACACCGGCCTCTTTTTTACCCGATTTCTGATTATAGATTGCTATGCAAACTTTTTTGATTTACCAAAATATAAAAATTGCTTGTTTACCGACGTTTGTTTTTTTAATTTTCTATCATTATCATACTATATATATATTTATTTGACTGTAAAGGTATTTCAAAGTGACTTTTGCACTTCAAGTAGTCTATATCACCAACAGTGCGCTTAAGTAAAAAGTATAACTTTGTTTGAATATCTTTGGTCTGACCCAACCTTTTTGTTGATATTCTTAGACGTGAAATTGATTTGTAATCTTTAATTACGATTGATGACCTAGGCACATGCTAAAAAAGAGTAACTTATACCAACCAATCAAGGTTAATTTACACTGACATATGATTTTGGATGGAAGGGGGCTGGAAAACAAAAATGGTGATGTGGGGGCAGGGGTCAAACTGTCTCTGAAAAATGTTATGGGTTAACATGTTTTTTTTATATCAATAATACCTGAATTGTTTAATTAAATAAAAGGTAATTTTTTTTAAAAAATGGGTGTTGGGAAGGGGTAGTATATAACACCTTCCCCTCATAGGATTAGAGGTAAAATTAAATATATATTTTTTTTTTTTTTGGGGGGGGGGTATTTATAATTCTAACATGGTCTAATGTCTCGGCACTTGTGTCTGTCTGAGCTCTATATTGAATGATCAATATCATACAGCTTTTTATACGCATACATATTTATATCTTGTACATATACATGTTTCTTTCATTGAAATTTCACCTACACGATATTACACTTCGAACTACACCTAGCCATTGCAAATAACCAAACTCCCACAGGGGCCTAACGCTTATAGGGTTTGTATAAAATTGAGTTAATTTTTATGTTTAATAGTGTTTTCACCCCAAGCAATAAAGATCATCGATACAGATTTTAAGTAACACTGTAACAAATTCCTTATTAAATTATTTAATTCTAAGAATTTAAACCCAGTGATATGTTTTTATAATTTTATAAAGATATGAAGTTACGAAGCTAAGTACACTTATAAAACAATGCAAAAACGATATTGTGCATCAAATGCGAAGCAATGATAAATTGATTGTAGCTTTCTCTGAAAGTGCCCAACAAACCTTCCACTTAGGTAAATAAGTACTTGAGAAATACCCCCTCCCCTTGATCTTATTTTTAACTGGTTTCAAAATAAATGGGGTGAGTTGCTGTGCTCGACGAGGCAATCTTAGAATTGTTAATCCCCCCCCTCCTTATTTTAAAATGATAGATTAAAAATTTGGTATTTGTTTTTTCAAGTTTGCTTCGGTTAAATTTGGTACTGGGTAGCCTCTCATTGGAACCTTAACCCCCCCCCCCCCAAATCTAAAGGGATTATCTGTACTCTACAGACACTCTGTGAAAGCACCAAAATTGCAGACCTATTCTGACACTATCACCTACCACAAGCAATACGGACAGACTTGCATTAATCACCGAATAGCATCGCTTGTAATAAAATGAAAAGGTCAATAATCTGTGTGTGCATTGTTGTTTTTTTTATTAGGAGCGTAGCTACTCTTTAATTATTATGTTTTAGTTTTTGTCCGTAATTATTGCACTCGTTTCGAGAATTCAGGTACTAATATATTACGTTTAATGTTCCTTGTGATTTTTATGTATGTAAATAAGATACATAATAATAAAAAACGTTTTTAGAAATATGCACATACACTTATATGCATTAGCTTTTGTCCTTGACAAATTTCATAAATCCTTTTTTCTTAAGTGGCTGTGTACATACGTGTCCAAAAAGATCTCATAAACGACATAAATTACCAGACCAAAATTTTAGAATTAAGAATCAGAATTAACACACAAAAGGTCCGACATTTAAAGTCCAAAGTAATATTAGGTTTTAATTTGTCTAATATTCTAAAACTTGGTCTCTGCTCTAACACTGCGGGGCCAATTGCCTAACCCTGCGAGGCAATCACATAACCCAATATAACATAACCTGACCTAAAATAACCTATTAAAAACCATTTTAAAGATACGACGAATCGCCCCTTTAGGGGCGTTGCCACGAACTATTCTCTAAAATTTTAATAAAATCATTTAAGCCACGCTGATATTAAGCTGCTATCATCCTTGTTACAAAAAAAAAAATTGAAAAAAATGTCGGTAAAGAATCCATCGGTTTACACAACTTTTTCTCATTCATCGCTGAGAAATTTGGAGAAAAAAATAGAGAAAAATGCGCTGTGCCAATATTTGAAGATTGTTGGCTAGAGTGAGAAAGCATAGCAAGGGAGAAGAAAAAATAAAATATAATCATGCTTGCAGTTAGTTTTCATAGAATAAATAAATCAGTAGATCAGATATTGTAATAAATATCGAAACCTAATTATTATTTTAGCTTCAAAGATGTAGCTACATCTGTTATGTCAGATGTATGAGATTAATTGAAAGGTTAAAGTGAATACCTTCACCTTTATTGCTATGCCTAAATAGGATTATCAGACAAAGGTCATGCGATCAAAGTGTTTGTCCTCTGCAACCGTTGAAATATTAGTGCCTTTGGACCTAATTTAAAGGTTGGCTTGCGTTATCTTCAACTAGGATGAATGCATACACAACAAGGGTCATACTTTTCATAGACTACAAATTACAAATGCATCTAAGACATCATAGATGAAAAGAAATTATATGTTGATAGAAATTTGCTAAGATAAGTAATGTAATGAAATTAGTTTTCTAGTTGATACATAGAAAGGAATTAAAATAAATTAGGAAAAATTTAAAATACAATTATGGTTACAAAATCTATAAGAGTACAACTATTTCCATATATAGTATAAAAACAACTATTTCAAAAAAATATTTGTTATCAAATGTTCAGAGAGCTAAGAACATTAGGAATCGATCTTGGATCCACTTATTGTTAACTCATATTCACCAATTTTTATTTTGACAAGTTCTCAGATTTTGTCTAGCTCTACAGTTTCTGTTATGCGTATTGAAATTATTTAGTTTTGAATCTTCTGTAATTCTTCAGTCTCTATGCAGTTTCTCTACCAGGCTTTCAAAATTACTGTCTTAACCCTAAACAGCCTCTTTCTGAACTTTAATAATCAGTTAGGGAGGGGAGGGGGGGGGGGGTTGGTGGAAGGGTGGACGTTGAACATTTTAGTGACGCTTTGGTAACACAAAATGCTTTGTTTAAGTAAAAAAATAGTTTACCTTGAAGACCATGTCCGGATTGCTGGCATCCAGTGCCCGCCAGGATTGAGACATTCAAAAAATTCCAACAAATGTGTATTCAATGAATGATAAATTTACAAGATTTCAATTTTTAGTAAATGTTTTATCTGGCACCTTCCTTGCACCCCCTCCCACCCTCCCTTCCTCTTTTTATAATTCTCTTTTCTATTACGTTAATTTTCTTATCAAATTGTTTCTTAAAAACCAAAGATTTTCCTTTGCTTCATGGGAAGCCAATTTTTCAGGGGTAGATACAGTTTTGATATTTTTGAAAAATTAAGAATATATTTTATTTATTTTTCGTTAATTTGTATTTTTAATAGCGGCTACGCCCACCAGAAGCCTATAGGGGGACTTTATGTGGAGGGGGGGGGGGGGGCGATTTATCTTTGTTTAAAACCTTAACGGACCTATGAGAAGCTAACCAGTAAAGGAGAACCATATCGGTTCAGTGCTTAGCAAGATCCTTTGGTACAAACAGACAGACATCCTGTTATTTTATTATAAGGATTTGAAATAATATTACTTTTGTTTCCAGTATTTACCCCTTTAAAATTCCCATGGCACGGGTAAAGCACACAGACACACACACACACACACACACATACATACACACAGATGCACATACACACATAAACTATAACTCAACCGTTTCCTTCCTCCCTTGTTTATTAGATTCATGGAAACAGACAAACATTCAATCATCCACATAATTTCAGTGTGAAATTGTAAAAAAAATAATACTTTCACAAAAAGTGCCTGTTGAGCAAAAATAACCCCCCCCCCCCTTTTTTTTCTTAATTGAAATAAATTGAAAATTTGGTTGAGGTAGTTTTTCCCTATGTCTAACTCATGTTACCCTGCAGGTACTGTTACTTAGATGGCCACGCAATATAACCTAACCTAAAATAAAACAAAACCTACCCCCCTTTATTTTCAATTTATTTTAAATTAGTGGGGGTTTAGCAAGTGCTCAACAAGGTACTTTTTGTGAAAGATTCTTAAAATTTTATACTTTTCCAGACAACCCTTCAGCAACCCAACTCTTCATATACAAAGGTTTGACTTTCTAATAACTGATGTTGAAAACCTAATTGTATGTTGATCTTAAATGCCATTAAAAAACGAGAAAGCCTAAAGTGTCATATGTGACGACAAAAAAATACGTCTAAAAAGGAGGGGTTAGAGGAGAAGTGGGAAAGGTAACCCCAAAATAATAGATCGATTTTTATGACGTCATACATGACACTTTAGGCTTACTAAAAAAAACTTCAATGCTAATAATTTTCCCTAGTCAACGTAATTATATTATGTATTAGCTGTCCTTTTCCCTGGATTATTATATGATTTAGTCTTCCCTAATAGTTTATAAGGTCTACTTAATTTATGATCGATTTATGACATAAACGTATCTTTAAAATTTAAGTAATATATTTTCTAGTATGGCTTCCAGGCCGATCAATATCCGCTGGATTAATACCGGATTTTAGCCATACTGAAAAATCATTTAATGTATCGTATTATTCTTTGAATAATGATATAAATGGTCAGAGCATTCGCTCTCTGACTGCCAACAAAATTGGAATTGATTTTATAACTTGTCATTTTACTATCCGAGGAAGGATGCCTACAATAAGTTGCGATTAATAACTTCTGTAAATATGCTAATTAAACTTTAATAGCTTAAATTTCATTTGTTCAGTAAAATCCTAAGAACTATTTGACCAATATCTCAACAATTTACAGAGAATTATAATTACATTATCATTTTTATTGGCAGGTTCTAGGCTATTGGTAGGCGATGGTTTTTTAGTCAAGTAAGTAAAATTTATTGGAATAGGGGAGGGATGTAATAATGGAATTATTATTAATTGGATCTTACACCAGAATATCGTGTACTCTAAATAATAAAGCTGGCTAAAAAAACGATACCCCCAATTCCCTTCCCTTCTACTAGATGAACGAACCTACCAATAAATGATGTTAGTATCTCATTATAGTAAGAATGTCGAATACTTAATCAATGATTAACTCCAAAGTCTGTGGTGAAGCCTGTTATAAAAATAATAGTTGTGTCGGTTATAAACAAGTTTGTTAAAATATAAAAGAAACAGGATCTGTGTCTGTAGGTCTGTACCGAAGAATCTCTGTACTCGCTGAACCGATATGGTTCTCCTTAAAAGTGTAGCTGTAAAGGTTATAATAATAAAGATATATATCAAATATGTAACTATTTTGGGGGAGGGTACCCCTACCGTGCTAAGAGAAATTGACCTTTAAAAAATAAATTCCCGCAAAAGTTTATTTTTACTTTTTCTTTTTTAAACTCGAATTGAAATGGATGGTCGAATCCAACCCCTCCCCCCACCCCCTGCAAACTCATAGGACCCTAGATATCTTTAGGGACGTTTTCGCTAGTTTATTATATATACAAACTAAAATCTAAGGAATGAAAAAACACCAAACCTTTCAATAGATTTTCATTATAAAAGGTAAATGAACTCTTTTATGGTTTTAATACGATTATTTCCACTCTTATTAGATTTATTGAAAACATAAATCAAGGTATTCTGATAGCAAAAATGTGTCATTATCAGAAAAGCGTTACATTGTAACTATAAATATATGATATAAAAATACTGAATGTTAATCCTATTGTCGAGAAAATATATGATAAGTTATCATAATTAGTTTGACACTGAACTAAATAAACCAACCAATCAAAGTTCAGTAAAAGTTCGCTAGGTTGTCAAGCCAACGAATAGGAAAACGTTATTATAAGACTTTGGAGACTAGTGAGATATACAGTCCAATTTCCCCTCCCTCTCTGGGTATTTCTTCACTTTACTTGTACTTTACAAAATAAACATTATTGGTAAAATTAAGGTAAAGAAGATTTTTAGCAGCGAAGCTAATCTATAATTTGGATATGTTTGTACATTTATAGCCATACGTCAAATCGAACAGTTAGTTTAGTTTAAAGCAGTAAGTTTGTTAAGATATTTTGTATCTAAAGTAGTTATCTTTTTTAAAATGAAATGAGATGAAATACAATAGCCTAAAACTATTTTAGGACTTATGTGAAGCTTCCTTCAAATGGAGAAATCAATCGGTTCTGTTGTTATCGAAAAAACCTTATGATAGGGTTCAAGTTGAAAGTTACTGGCAAATAACTGTTGTAAGTTGATATAGCTGCGCTACTTACAACTTATGAACATAAATTTCCCATTTTTTTTGTACATTCATGATGTGTTTATATTCTTTGGTCTAATTTGAATTACCCTAGACTACAAGGGATAAAGAATGATAAACCTTTTCATTGGACAACTTTTGTCTGAAAGTCTAAACAGTTCAATTTTAAAAAAAGTAGGCTACGCCTGTTTATTGGCCTGGGTATTTCATTTCCTATTACATTTTTGTCCGTTAAGATAGTTCAAACACTAAACCAATTCTCCATTTTAGCAAAGCTTTACATGGATGGTTTAAGGTTTTAAGCTATTTATCTGTTCCTTCCTCCCCCTTCTAATATTCAAATAAAGATCAAATTGTTGCTTCGCCCCTAGTCTTTAGTGGAGGGTAGAAAATTGCCTAAATCCAGCCCAGGATATTTATAAAACTTCCTTGAAAAGTACAATTCATTCGGAGCAGAAATTTAGGAGATATTTGGCCTCAGACAAAAAAATGAATAGAAGTTCTAATTAGAATAATAAATTTATGATTTAGAAATTTGTGAATCTGTTTAATTCCTGAAACTAATATTATTACTATTGCATGATAAGATGGTAACCAAAGTGCCATTACATTTTTTCCCCAGTGCGGTTAGCATGGAAAACAACATGTATTTTAAGATCTTGTAACGGCTTGCTTTATAAATGTGGGATATGACTAGAAAAAGCGCAAGTAAATTTAGATTTTGGAACGGCTAGTATGAATCAAAATAAATCCATTGAGATTTTGGAACTGTCATGATTATAATTTTGTTCATTTTATTGGTTATTAACTGTAGTACTTAAGTTTAATGGTTGGTTAATATTGATACAAGTCAATTTGACAAACTAATTAAATCTAAATTAGCAAATAGATAGATAAACAGACGTACAGACCCTAAATTTAGTTAAGCCTCGCTACGGATAATAAATATATACATGAAAATGTCGGAGCTCTACTTTAGAAACCAAACATTATTACAATTTCGCCATTTAACTGTGAAAATTCTGGTTGGCGCGACACGATATCATGGTTTAGTCCCCTCCCCCTCCCTCCTCCCACCCTACACATCTTTATTTACACCCCCTGAAATATTAGAAGAAGAGGGGGGAGGGTATTATTTTCCCACCCCCAAGTTTTCTCATGGGTTTAATAAATTTCCTTGGTACTGGATTTTCTTGGAGTGCAGTGGTTGCAAGCTAGGAGAACATTTTTAAAACACAGTTTTTAAAAGACTTTTCCAGTATGGCTTCGAAACCGTCTCCGCTGGATTAGAACTGGTTCTCAGTCATACTTAAATATCATGTATAGCATCGAATTATAGACAATTTTCCACTAATAATAAAATAATACATAAATTAAATACTAGTTTTTTGTGCCCGGACCTAAGACCCCTTTTGGAGGTAACAAAACTGGTTTTGATCTTTTCCTATTCCTATTTCCTATTCCAAACAAGTCAAATTTTTTAAAAGTTTTTTTTTATAGGGAGATAGGACGATAGGTTTGACTTTTGGTATTATATAAAAGGAAAAGGCGGTTGGCTTTCTCTACCTAGAATTGATGTCATTTTAAAAAGGTATTTGAATATTAATAAACCGTATTCATACCATTACTTAACTCCTTTTTTCCCTATTACTATAGTACCCTTATATGCAATTTTCTCATATTATGATAAAATAAATTTTAAAAACCTTTTAAAATTTGTGTTGGAGCGCAAAGCCAAGAAAATTGACCATCATCATATATTTCCTTCTCTCTCTTTCCCATTCTGCGCTATCTTCTTATTCTTCGTTCAAGATCCCCCCCCCCCCCCCCTATCTAACACGCTCTCTATCTATCTATCTCTTTTTCTCCTTTTCAGTGTTTCCCTGACCGTCTGGGCTTATTTGTGCTCGACTAAACCGTGCACGCACGCACACCACTCCCACATACATCCTACTACTTGTATTAATCATAATATAGAATATGAGTCAGAAGTGAAATTAATTAATAAATTTAATGAGAAATCTTGGAGTAAGAATGGAAGAGTGTTCCTCGCCTGAAATAGAATCATCCCCGACAATTAAGATTACAGATGAGATAACCATTACAAAACACGGCCAGATGTCAGGCTATATTGACTGCAACTTTAACTGGACTCCGGTCACAACCACCGCCGCAACCGCCGAAAATGGGGATTTTACCCGTTATAGTACACCCTTACATCATCATAACATGGATATTTATGGCCATAACGAGGGTGAACAAATCTCGCCGACGACGGCACAAAGTTTCGGCGATTTTTCTGATCCCAATAGCGGTAGTGGCGGTAACGATGACCAAAATTTATACCACCATCACCAAACCGCCGAAAATTCGGACGTTGTCGACATTAGTCAAGAAGACCTGTACCAATTTGATGTGAATACCAACATATCAACGGCGTATCCCAACCTAACCGCCGCCTATCCCTCGCCATATGAAACATCGCCACAGCAACAACAAAACCCGCCGACTTCACTACAAATATCGCCGATTTTATCTGATTACCTGCCCGAATATGCCTCGCCGTGTAGCACGCCAAACGGCTATACAGTTTCTGAAGAATACATCCATACCAACCCGTTATCAAACGGCCATAACGGTTTAACCACTGGCGGCGTTTCAACATTCAAGAAAGGCAAAGGGGGGCGTAAGAAAAGCCTACGACCGCCATCGCCAGCTGTGCTTAAACAACGGCGGGAAGCCGCCAACGCCCGCGAGAGAAAGCGAATGAACGGCTTGAACGATGCTTTTGAGAGACTAAGGGAGGTCGTCCCTAATTTAACGTCAGAACAGAAAATGTCCAAAATTGAAACCCTTCACATGGCTCAAACTTATATTAAGGTAAGCCATTTTTTTTCTTACAGTTGTGTATATGTGTGTAGTTGATCTACTTTTGATGTATGAATGAAAGACCAACTAAAAAACCTAATTAGAATAGCTTTGCTTTAATAACTTAATTTATTAAGTAAGCCTAAACTATTATAATTCAGTTATAATCAGTGAAAAATTAGGATAATTATATCCATAGTAGCTTTTAATTATCTATATATCATAACTTTTATTCTGTTAATAAAAGAACAGTTAACTCTAATACAGTTGTATAATTAGATAACAATTCTAGTTTTGCTAGAGATCACAACAGACGTACATAGTCTTAAAGTAGCTGAGCTATGAAAAATATGTTAATTAAAAATCTTGGCCGTTATTTTATCAAAGTTTTATTAATTATAATTTGCTTGAGAAAAATTAAATTGATATAGGAATAATAGTCTACGATAGAATAAAAATAAACTGTATTTTGAAAATATTTTAAATTGAAAAGCGTGACAAGCTTAAAAGTTGTTGGCAAATATTTTTTCAGATAGAAATAAACTAAAATAAACCCATCCAAAAAATTGCATTTTTCTCACAAAACCTCGAATTGTTAATTTTCATTCTATTAGTTCATTTCAACACAACTAGCAGTTGAACTCCTAGCATTTAAGGGAATGTATTAGAATAAACAGGGAAGAACCAAGTATTAGACTAAAACTATTCCAATACTTAAATCTTTAAAAAATAGCCTAAAACAACCACAAGACCTATGCAAAGCTTCCAAAAAAAAGAGAACTCAACCGGTTTATTAATTATTGAAATTTTAAGCTTCATACAAAAAAACCTACTACTTTATATTTTAGACTAATTTCTTCAAACTTACCTCCAAAGGAGGAAGGGGTGGTAAGAAAAAAATGATAAAACCATCCCAAGACATTTATAAAGCTTCCATAAAAAGACAACATATTCGGGTCCGCATTTTCTGAGATATCTAGCTTAATACATAAAAAACCTACTGTTTTATATTATAGATAAAAAATAATATTTTTTTTTCAGGCACTTGCTGGATTGATAGAACGTGAAGACGTCAAATTGGTGCAAAATTTTGACCCCCTGAACAAATCTGAAATATTAGAACTGATGGACACAAAACCAGAAATCAGCGAAATGTCATAACTTGTTGAGCAGATGCGCTACCGAAATTTCTTAATGTCTTAAATTAAAGGAAAGAAATGTATATTCTGTAAAAGAAATAGTAAATAAATAACTGGTTAGGTAATAGTTATTTCTTTCATTGTATTATAAACGGCTTTCCGCGGATATAGAATGTACAATTATAAGATTAAAACCAGTTTAGCCCCAAGGTGCAGAAGGCACGGGCTAAAAAAACTGGTTTTAATCTTTTGATTGTACATTTTTATTTTCGTAGAAAGCTGGATATAATACGATGCTAGACATAGTTTTTTCGTATGGATGAGAACCGGTTCCTATCCACCGGATTCGAATGAATACGAGAAAACCCTTTATACAAGTGGACTATTCTAGTATTTCTTAAATTACATTCATTTGGATTCTCTTAAACTTAAACTTTTTTTTAAAACTAGGTTCTATTATAAATTTCTACGATTTTTATAATTGCATATAACTTTTCTTTGAGGAGCCTTTACTTTCAGCCAACCAATATTTTCGCAAAACTTTTCTAAACCCTGGGTGAACGATTCCCCTGAGGGCTTTAAATAGAATTATTAGATTAACTTATAATAAATAAGCATTACAAAAACAGTTTTTGAGTAAAGTTCTACTTGTAAAAACATGGATTTTGCCTTACAGAATTTTTTTTAAATACCAACTCTTCAAGTTACCATTTTACCAGTTATCAATTTCTTGATTGAAAAATTTTAACTAGAAACTATAACCATAAAATATATATTAGAAAAAGGCATTGGGCGCGTGATTTTCAGTTTTCATTGTTTTAAGAACATTCAAACTTGTTTTTAGGTTATTTATTACTTTTAAATAACAGTTATTTCTAGGATGCATTTAACTCAGCATATTGTAATATTCATGAAATTGCAAATAAGAGTGTGAATTAAAGGGGGAAGAAAATTAGTGGTTTTTCAATATTTTGGTTTTACAATATAATGTACTAGCGGCTACGCCCCTAGAGGCCTCTAGGGGCACTTAAGAAGGAGAGAGTCGAATTTAATAACCCAATTTCTTATATTTAATTTTAGTTCAAAAAATTAAGAAAAATTTTTTTTCTTTGGGGGGGGGGATTTTTCATTTTTTGGGGGGGTTGGGGGTGTCCCACCCCCCAAAAAATAGTTATAAACCTTCCCGGGACCTATGAGAAGCTACCCTGTTAATGAGAACCTGATCGGTTCAGCGGTTAGCGAGATCTTTCGTTTCAGACACACAGACACACAGACATCCTGTTACTTTAGTATAAGGATTTGACGGAATTGATAACACACTAAATAAGTAAAATGCAAATAGAAAAGAATATGTTTTTCCAGTATGGCTTCGAAACCGATTTATATCAGCTGGATTAGAACCAGTTATTAGCTATATTAAAAGTCATGTACAGCATTGTATCACAGACAATTTTCCATGAATATTAAAATAAAAGTCATAAAATTAATTTTAGTTTAGTTGGTCAGGGCCTTCGGCTCCTCAGGACTAATAAACTGGTTGTAATTTTTAATTTTAATATCTGCGGACAGCTGTATATAATACGATGGGATAATAAAACTATTAAAAAGGTTAATTTTATGTCATTTTCAAAAAGCCCAATGCCTTAAATTTGTTGTAACTCTCACTGTGATAAATAAAACTATTAAAAATCTCTATATAATATTATTTGTAAACAAGGATAATAACGTCTAATAGTAGCGAAGCTGATATTAACCTTTTGGCATTTAAGATGGGTTGTTGACACCCTCAAACACCCCCTTATCGCATGCCACTGGTTCATTCTATGCAAAATTAGTAATATCGATGTCAATGTTATGTGTGCCATCGGAAAGTTTGTCCTTTTTAGACCTATCTATGTGACGTCACACATGACACTTTCCACTGTCCCTAATTTGTCTTCAATGACCATCTATTTAATGACATATAATCTACATCCAGTAATAAACTATTATATCAAAAGAACATATTGAAATGTAGAGTATCCACGCTACTATAAAATGTAGATAATTATATAATATAATATGTGCAATTAGTTATATTATAAAATTGTTATGATTGTAATGAAATCTCAATGTAAACCATCCTTAGTGCAATAAAATATATGTACAATAAATAAGTCTGCTTTTAAAGCAAAGCTCTTCTACATAAGCATTCCTTCCGTGCCGTTAATTTAGGCTTGTTAGAATTGGCGTAATGGTTTTACTTCCCATTGTGAATCCTAAAATTAAGGACACGTTGGAAATCGTAGCAACACTATAACAATTACCAGAAAGTATGTATACGCTATATTTAAATATGATGCATTTTTATGAGAACAATATTTTTAATGGTTTGATTATCCTTTTCTCCTATTGATTATTTAAGATATGGGTTTTCTAACTATTAAGAATTAAACTATTATAGTTGTAAGCGTTGCATCTCTATAATGGAAATGTAGGTATGTCCATATTATCTCCTGTATAACCAGTATAACCTCAGCTAAAAACACACTGGAATGCCTAGTAGAGCACCAAAAAACGCATCCTCATCTACTCTATTTCGAAAAATAAATTGAAAATCAAGAAAGGGAAGAGGAACTGTGCTCGCTAATCATTTTAAGGTAAAGTACTTACAACAACCTTAAAAAATAGTCTTTAAATTCTGATGGTTAGCTGCGAAATTTAATTATTAGTAAAAATTATTTTTTTAAATTGCAGTCTTCAAACATCTATGTATATGTGTCAAAACTTTTTATTGCCAGTCTATATCAATAATGAGTCCTGACTAATAATGTTCTGATAGACTGTAGTTATAGAGAAGCTTTCGCACTAAAAAGTGTATCAAAGTGACTAGTCTATTTATTCGCTTACTTATGATTTGACTCGCGTGTCTAGATGTTTGCACTTTTTACCTTTGCCTTTCTTAGGGTTAAGAAACATATTGATCGGTAATAATTCATTGTGCACTTTTTAGAAGTTGGTCAACTCCTACCTTAAAGGGGGTTGATTTGTATTTTTAAACCCCATTCCGTGGGGGGTAGCTATGAAGGACACCTCAAGGTTTTTTTTTCGAAAATTGTTTTATGTAAATGGCACAAATATGTATTTTTTTTATCTCTATCCATCCTTGCAATTATGCAAGTCATTAAATCATATCCAGGTAAATTTTTGGAGGTGCTTAAAAACAAAATTAAAATTTATGGCATTGTTTTTTTTTGCCATAGGACAGTTTTAGGCTATTTTTAGAAGAACAATCCTGGAAATAATAGGTCAAATCATATATTTTCTGGAATAGATAGTTCTCCTTTTAGAGAATGCTGAAGCATTTTCAAGTCTTTTATTTGTAAAGCATTTAACAATTGCATAGTCAATATGAACCATCCTTGCTAACACAGTAATTATTATCTGATCTAGCATATTTCTTATCATAGAATCAATAAATAGTAAAATAAATTCAACTAACACGACTAGAGTAGCAAAAACAAATTTAATAACTAATAATAAAGTATAAACCAAAATGAGTCAGGCAAGATAGGGATTAATATTCGGAATAAAAATATTTGATCAGCGTTAGTTCACGGTTAAATGTTTCTGGGATCGATAATCGCAGAAAATCTATTAACTTTCAAATCAGAAAATCTATTAACTTTCAAATCAGAACATCTATTAACTTTCAAATCAGAAAATCTATTAACTTTCAAATCAGAACATCTATTTACTTTCAAAGCCGATAGCTGCTAAACTGACGAATGTGCTTTTTCCGCATACAATGAAAATTCTGGAATTTTGGTAACAAATAGAGATTATATGCCACCTAAATAATTCCTCATTGTATCAGGAATCTTCAGAAATTGATAGAAATCGTTTTAGGTGTCTAAATCCGTTACAATTAACTGTTACAAAAGGGTACATTATTATTAAGGAAGATAGTAGAATCAGTTAATTTTAATAATATGATCCTTTCAATTATGTTTAAGAATATGAGCCCCTATTCATTGTTTGGACATGACAAATCAAAATATCTTTATCATAGTAAACATAAACTTTTTATCATAAACAAACTATTTTAAACTTTTTATAAAACAAATAAACTTTTTTGCAAATACCTTTTTCATAAATGAATTGTATGATTGTTAAACGTCTATAAACAAAGAGTAGCTTTTTTTCTTTTTGGTGTATATTTTGTAAGCCTTAACTTTTATTTAATTTGATTCCCCTCCCCCCTAAAAAAATTAGAAGGGGATATCAAACCTCCCGTCACCCCTTAAGGACGTCAAAGATTGTCCCTAAGTACAATAAGTCTTTTTGTGTTTTTTGGGTTGATTTGGAATATATTGCAACCTTGCCCAAAAGAACCAACTTCCCTTCCATATTTTTTTTTATGAAAAGTTAAAGGCAATAGGCGAAGTCACTAGTAGATAAAAATCCACTAATATCAACATTTATAGATCTGCATTTCATTCGGGTTCTAATAGCAGTTTCCATGGTTGTTGACTTAACGATATCACAGTACATTGGTATGCTGTAAATAACTTGTGATTTTAATGTAATGTTATTGTTATTTGTGTTTCTTGGAATCAATTCGTTTTTGCATTTCATTTATAGGTAGTATATAAAGTGTTGACTCAAAACTGATTTTTTTTGTGATTTCCCTCATACCGTATTTGAACCAAAATTGATCTTTTATAAGAAAAAAACTTATTGTAATGCTTGAATTAATTGAATGTTTGGAAAGCCATACAGGAATAGTATCCCCTACTGTTAGGGCCCCATACGGTTATAGCCCTCAATAATCCAAAATAATGGGACGGGAGCTCTTATTTTTTACGTCTTTAGTACGACGAGAGCATTCAAGTGCTTTCAAGCTTAATCATTCTGTAACAAGGATGTGTCAGAATTTGACTAGATAAATTTGGTAATTCCTTTGAATATTAGGCATAATGGTGTATTTTGTTCAGCAACTTTTATAGTATTCTGTTCAAATAGATTTCTTTTGTTTTTTTCCAATAACTTTATTTCTTAGGTTTTGCTCTTATAAAGTGATTCTTTAAAACCTATAAAATCAGCTATTTACGTTGTGGAAAAATCCTGTATTTTGTAGAAACACCAATCCTGGGACAAAAACTAAAATCAATCGTGAAATTTTGTATCACGAGTATCAACATTTATAATTTCACATACAGAAGGGATAGGTTAATTGGAGAAATGTTTTGCACTTAGAATTTCAGCTGCTCTATATCTAAGGTAAAGTGAAGCTCTAAAACCACAGGACAAAAGAAAATTAAGACTTGTAGAGTGTCAGAACTGAATAATCCGAATACAAATGTATAAGATAAAAAAATTGTAAGTATATTTCTTGCAAGACTGCAGAGACACAGGTTTCTGTTAAAGGACATCCTATGGAGATGCTTCGCTTATAACATTGTTTGTTATTGTCCTAGGAATTGTATTTAAAAACTCCAATGAAAATTTAATTATCAACATGTTTATTTTATATTAAACAACGATAACAGTTTTGACTGAATTTTTTTTTACTTATGAAAATCTATTATATATATGAAAAATAATATACTGCAAAAAAAGGCACATATGTATAAACCAACAGCGTAAAAAGGTGTAAGAAAACAATAAATAGAATGTTAGTTTACAAAATAAAGATTACTTGTTATAAAGTAAGAAAAAAGGGAAGAGCTTGGAAGCATCTTTAACATCTTTATTTATGATACAGTTTTATTAGAGTTATATTTATAACCAATTCTAAATTAGTTGGATGGATGAATGTCTATTCTGATCTATTAAACTGCTGAATTTTTTTAATAGGGATTTTTCGAGGAAATATATTATTCTTCATATAAAGGTTTTATGCTATTATGTGTTGATTTGGGGTGGTTAGCCCCTGTTTATGATGGTAGCAGGGTCATAAGCAATACGAGAGTGGTGATGGAATTCTCAGATTCGAGGACTAAATTTTATATGAGATTTGGACAAATTGTAATAAAACAAGGATGGCAACATTAAAAAAAAGCGAAGCTCTGAAACGGTAGAACAAAAGGGCATTAACACTTATAGAGTGTTAGAACTGAATAATCAGAATATAAAAGTATAAGAGTCGAAGCAAAATTGTAAGTAAATTTGTTGAAAAATTGCATGATGCAGGATAATGTTAATAACATCATTTTTAGAACTTGAATATAGAGTTGCTTCGCTTATAATATTGTACTTTGATGTCCCAGGAATCAGTATACGAAAAATCAGATCAATCGGATAGTTAGATCACATAACAAATTTGTTGTTAAAAAGTGAAAAATCAACATGTTGAAAATAGACATTTTGGTAACGATTATAGAGTTGCTACGTGCCTAAGTTAACGGAAAACGCTATCCGTCACGGACGGACGGACCGATCCTAATTATAGAAATGCTTCGCTTTTGATAAAATTTCTTACCCCGAGTCTATCTAGTTAGCAAAAGATCTTCGTGCACTGTAACTAATTATTTTTTTTAAATTTCACCCTCATAAAGATTTTATATGAAATATAAGATTTTTAAAAAGTTGGATTAAAATAGATTTTTTTATGTCGGAGTTATTAGAGTAAAACACTAGAGGGAGAAAGGGTTAAATAACTGTATCTCTCCATTGCAACCGTCTTGTGCAACCTTTCTATTGGGTATTTTAAAATCAACCAATGGTATCGCTTATATTAACACAGCTAAGTAGCAAAAAATAATTTGGAAGCAGACGAAAGAGGTCTTTGAAAAATGAAGGAAGGTAGTAGTCTGTTCATACATCTATACAATAGATCTGTTTGGGAGTTAAAATGATTGCATATACTCGATTTATTTTTGCTATTTTGTGTTAACACTCATTGGCATAGATATCATGAGTTTTCAAATTGAATATTTAAAATTCAGTACGGTCAAAGTTATCCTATTTATATAAAAAGTAGTAAGTTTTTCAACAGATTTACTTACAATTTGTTTCGACATTTATACATTTATATTGTGATTATTCAGTTCTGACACTCTACACGTGTTAATGTTCGTTTATCTTACCGTCTCAGAGCTTCGCTTTTATTGATGTTGTCATCCTTGTTATATCTTATTTCTAATTTATTTCTTCTTATTTATTTTGAAAAATATGTAAACTTATCACCCTCCCACTCATTTTTTGTGGGAAGGGAAGTGGGGGACAATCTTTTTCAAAGTTATAAAAATCATGAGAGTAGAAACTTTAATTGATAATTTCTGACTTAATTTCATTTAGTGTCTACATATTTTGATTGCAAGTCAATGCATTTTTTAGAACTTTTATATAGCAACTTTGATATTTTTTACATGCATTATTTCCAGGAATATATTGCAGGCGAAAGAATAACAAGGAATAAAGTTTACATTTCATAAAACAATAGAAAAAAAGATAAAATAAGATAACAAAATAAAAGGTGCAATGAACTATAAACGTTCACAAAAAAATTTAACTAATCTGAGGGGGGGAGGGGGTTGACAAAGTAACTTATGACCAAACTTTTTTCTCCAATAGGATTAATGCAAAGATGTTCAAGGTAGGAGGGAGGAGGGGATTCATGTTTGATTATCTCCACCTCTACCACCCTTCAATTGTATAAAAAATATGTATATTTTCCCTCCATCCTCCCTCATAAGAATTTTACCCTCATCTTGGGGTTAATAGGCATCCAAAAAAAATATTTGTATTCAGAGGGGTATAAACTCCCTCAACCAGTATTAGTAAAAGAAGGTGTATCAACTTTTTTTTTTTTATAGCTAGCCGGTTCTTTTAGTAAGTAGTAGATGTAAAATTTTTCATAGAATTCAGATATGCAATCGTTTTTTTTGTAGACCTCTTATTTTTAAAGTAATTTAAGTTTTTAAAAAAAAATTAAGTCGATTTTAAGGTACTAAAATGCAACAAAAAAAAAAGAAAGAAAATGGCCATTATGAACAAAAATAGTAAGATCTTTAATTTGACACCTTACTTTTTCAATTCTGTCAGGTAGTTATTGAAAAAATCGATTTTTTTAAACCCACGAGAATAAAAACTTTGAACTTAATTTTATCATTTCACAGGTAAAAAAAAATGGGTTCATATATACCATTAGAATCAGAAAAATATTACGAATCCATTGTAAGCAAAATTGAAAAAAAAAGTTTACAATATAGTATATAAACTACAATAAAAGGAATTATAAGAAAATATCATATTATATTATACAGGCAACGTTTTAATTCTTGAATTGAGTATAAAAATGGGAAGGGGGTAAAAAGGGGGTAAAGAGGGGGTAAAAAAGGGAAGACAAAAGTGTTGCCTGAACAAAAAATATAATTGGCCATTTGTTTATTTTTTATTTTTTTACTTTTTTTCAATTTTGCTTACAATGGATTCGTAATATTTTTCTGATTCTAAAGGTATATATGAACCCATATTTTTTTACCTGTGAAGTGATAAAATTAAGTTTAAAGTTTTTATTCTCGTGGGTTTAAAAAAATCTATTTTTTCAATAATTACCTGACAAAATTCAAAATGTAAGGTGTCAAATTAAAGATCTTACTATTTTTGTACATAATGGACATTTTCTTCCTTCTTTTTGTTGCGTTTTAGTACCTTAAAATCGACTTAATCTTTTTTTTTAAACTTAAATTACTTTAAAAATAAGAGGTCTACAAAAAAACGATTGCATATCTGAATTCTATGAAAAATTTTACATCTACTACTTACTAAAAGAACCGGCTAGCTATAAAAAAAAAAGTTGATACACCTTCTTTTAAAATAAAAACATCACGAAAGTCATATAGTAGCTGACCTTCTATATTGACGAACAAACTGGTATAACTAAAGAACATAAAATAAATATATTATGTCCAGCGAATATTAATTATTTAGCAATTGATTGTTTTGCAATGCTACTTTATAACTCACTTTGTCTGTCTGTACAATTTTCAATATCGTTGGTAAGATGGATTTTTTTAAACATTCCTATGGACATAAAGAATCCAATCTACACCTCACTTATCCATCCGTCTGCAATGGATGATTCTTAGAATGAAGACTCGGCGAACTGAAGCCGCAGCCACATTAAGACACAGTCTTCTGAAGCCTCTCTTAGCTGCAAGCATCTTAGACACAACAAATTTGTTTTAGCTTTAGCCACAGTAACTCAGCCGCAGATATATATCTTTATTCAGCCGCGAGGTTAAACAATGCAGCTGTCTACCGATTCCTGGAAAAAAAGTATCCTTGTTAATAAATATTGCACACAATGATTTGAAGGTTAATAATTTATTCGTCTTGCATTTTTTTCTAATTTTAAAACTCACTCATTAATTGCAATTTTAAAAGGTATTTATCAAAAGTACCCATAGAAATCATCGAAAGATTATTTTGAAATATGAACTAAAGAAAACCAACCTTTAATTCTAACAAGTTCAGATAATAAAAATGCAATTTGGCTATTTATAAATGATTATACGTGGTTAAAATGAAGGAACGCCTTTCTATGTCGCCTCCCATAGTCTATACTAACTTGCATTATTAAGTTCATTGGCATTTGTTGCCGTATTTTTGCACAGTTGATTAGATTGCACAGAATAATAAATAAAAAAAAGTCCATTATCTGTTTATATACAAAAGTGTAAGGATGTCTTTTGGCGATGTGTTTGTCTGTAACAAAGGATGAACTGATTGTGTTCTGTTTTACAATATTACAATAAAGCTAGGGCAAGTTTTAAACTATTTTGGGGGAGGGTATCTTTATCTTTCCAAGAGAAATTGTTCAGAAATATTTTTTTAAATTATAAAGTATATATAAGTATATATAATTTAGAATCAGGGTAAATTTGATGGAAATTGTTAGTTTAAACAAATAAAGAGTTACATTTGCTACAACATGCAATTTCTTTAGTATATGTACAAAACCAAATATTCATAAAAAGGACGCGTACCACAAACAAAAAAGTACAAAATCAAAATAAGTAAAAACATAAGTAATGGAAACGACGTTTCTAAGTATTAGAATAAGGCAGTAGGACCTAGAAATGTTGCCTTGAAGATACTATAGCTGATATATACTAATCTAAATTGATCTTTCAATAAAACAAAATGTTTGATATTTTTTATGCTCAAATTCAAGTTATGCTAGAAAACAAACCTGTGCTTTTTATTCCACTATCCAAACGGACCAGCAACACCCTCGCTTAAAAGTAAATTAATTTCACATTAATTGAAGCATTGTTCTTTACTCTGTCCAGCCCACAATAAATTTTGTTTAATCAAAAAAAATCAAATGAAAGTTCATTTTTTTCCACAAAATTTGAAAGGGCATTGTGTCTGTGTGCGCCACCAGATTTCACAAGAATCAAAGTTTGAATGTGTGTTTCAGCGGTGTAACCAAATAATACATATTTTAGATGTTTATTTTATATGATTTCCATTACTGCTATGTCAGATTGACAAACACAAAGTTCAGATAAGAAGAAGAATGTATTGGCCACTGAAAGCTGATAACCATAGTTGATAGGACTTGTATTCAAAGTTTTTTTTTAATGACATTTTCCAGTATGTTTCGAAACCGATTAATATCCATGGATTAGAAACTGTTTGCTGATGCTTTTATTAATTAGTGAAATAACATGATGTCTTTTTGACTGTACATATGAATGTAAGATCTCGCTAAGATCTCGTAAACGTCAGGACAGATCTATTACCTGATAAGAGGGTTATGGGCGAATGCAGATAATGATAAAGAAAAAGTGGTAATTTAGTTATTTGTAGCATCGTATAATAAATACAGCTTTCCTCGGATTGGCAAATGTATAATCATAAGATTAATGCCAGATCTGTTGGCTCCGAGGGGCCACAGGCCCAGACCTACAAAACTAGTATAAGTTTTATAATTTTTATTATTCGAGAGAAAAAAAAATTCAATCTGGCTAATAACGTGTTCTATTCCAAACGGATTCGAAGCGATACTGAAAAATTACAAATGGACAACCTATATGCCCATTTTTATAATTTTTGAGCAGTGGAGATCGAACTTTAAACTTAACTGTACCAAACCTAACGTCACAATGCTCACCAAAAAAATACTAAAAGTTATAAGAGCCCCTAAAAAGCAGTTCGTAACATTAATGCCTATAAAATTGCGTACTATCTTGCTAATCAAGAAATATAGAGAAATGGATTTATTTTTACTTGGATCTTACACCAGATTATCATGTACTCTAATAAAGTGAAACTTGTAGCTGGCTGAAATGACGATCCACCCTTTTACCCCATCCACTCCACTCCTACTGAATGAACGATCTGACCAATAAATAATGTCCATGTTAGCAACTTAAATTGACCCTGTCATTATATCCACAAATATTATATATCTATGTATTTATAAAGGTCAGAATATTACTTTTTAATCACTTTAAATTATATTTTCATGACATGATTATCTATAATAGAGATATTCCAAAACATAACTCTGTGTATAACAAGGATGATTTGCTCATTAGTAGGTTCATATGAAATGATATTAGTTATCTAATTGTATTTCAGACATTTTTCCACAGAGAGTAAAATGAAAAATTATGAGATGAAATCAAGTTTTGTTAGCCCCGAGTGTCCTAATGCACGAGCTTACAAAATTGGTATTAAATTTATGATTTTTATTGTCTGTATTACGAGCCTATACATAATTTTTCTGTATGGCTGTACACCGGTTCTTATCCTGCGGATATCCATAGGTTTCGAAGCTATACTTTGAAATAGCTTAAAACCACTCCAAGACATTTATGAAACCTTTCTGAAAAGTACATCTAATTGAGACCAGCAATTTTTTTTAGATCTTTAGCATTAATAAAATAGGATAAAATATAACTGATACGATGGAGTTCTCAGTTTTAGATAACAATCAAATAATTTCCAGGATGGTTTTTGGCTATTTTATACTTAAATTACTATATTTCTCTAATTTCTTACGTACCCTGTGCATGCATTTATAATAAATAATGTTATCCTTCTTTCAAATTAAAAGTGCAGTTACACTATTCTTTCAATGGGCGTTTGTTTGCCTTATTTAATTGAGCTTCGCTATTATATATGTTGTCATACTTGTTTTTTTTAAAGTTATTGTTAGTAGCGAAGCTACTCTATAATTCACTTTGTCCGTCCGTCAGTCAGTCCGTCAGTCAGTCCGTCAGTCCGTAACGCTATGGGGGAAATGGGATTTACTCAGCTCCTATAAAAGATAGAATTCTGAAATTTTTTGACAACATTCCCATCATTAAGGAGCACAATTAACTATAAAACAACACTGGCGGTCGGACGGCTTTTTAGCAGGTTTTAGGCTATTTTTAGATTTTCCACATTTTCCCCCATATCTTTGGTGTTTATGGTCCGATTTTCAAAATTCTTTCAGTTAAAGATATCAAAATTAAATTTTCCGTCGTTTGGAGAAAACAACAATAACGGTCAGACTGCCTTTTTGCAGGTTTTTAGCTATTTTTACATTTTCCACCATGTCTTTGGTGTTTATGAACCGATTTTCAAATTTTTTTCAGTTATAGATATCAAAATCAAATTTCCCGTCGTTTGAAGAAAACAACTATGAAGGTCAGACTGCCTTTTTTGCAGGTTTTTGGCTATTTTATATTTTTTTTACATTTTCCCCCATATCTTTGGTGTTTTTAGTCCAATTTTCAATTTTTTTTCAGTTAAAGATGTCAAAATTAAATTTCCCGTCGTTTGAAGAAAACAACAATAATGGTCAGACTGCCTTTTTGCAGGGTTTTGGCTATTTTCAAAATTTTTACATTTTTCCCCATATCTTTGGTGTTTATGATCCGATTTTCAAAATTTTTTTTGTTTTAGATATCAAAATTAAATTTCCCGTTGTTTGAAGAAAACAACCATGACGGTCATTCCCATCCACGAAATTTTGTGCTTCGCTACTTATGGATGTTGTCATCCTTGTTTTGTTTTAAAGCATATTAAGATATTTATTTTAGTACATTTTTTAGGTATAGTCCCTTTAGTGGCAACGCCTATTAAGGGGCGTTTCGTCGTATTTTCACAGTAAGTAGCTTTTCCCCTATTTCTAGCCCCAGCGGAGGCTCTAACCCTGAGGGGCAATAACCTAACCTAAAATAACCTATAAAAACTATTGTGAAAATACGAGGCGTTGCCACGAAAGAACTATACCCGATTTTTTTTTATTTTTAAAAATCTACATAAAACGAAAAATTGCTTAATTCCAATTTTAATTAACCTATATATGTTCATTATGAGAACAAAGTATATTTGAAATGAAAATTAATATCATAATTAATAACCACTAATTATGGCCACCTGCTCTAATAAAACAAGGATAACTATGTCCACGTGCATAGCAGCTATAATGTATAACAAAAAAAACAATCAATAATTCTCTAGAGGTCTTTAGGAACATTTGAGGGAAGGGGGATGGGGAAAACGACCCTCCATTTTCAATTTTAGTTTAATGAAAATAATTTAAGGGTGGTATTTTTTTCTAAGATCGATTACTCTCGGGAGGCTGTACCCTCCCCTAAAATAGTTACGAACCCTCCCTGGACTTATGAGAAGCTGTTATTGAGATCCCGTTGTACACACTGTCAAATATTAGGATTATTAAGGATAACTTGTTTAACTTCTGAGTATTTTGATTATGCAGCGTGGTGTTTCCAACCCCTGACAATAACATTTCAGTTGTTTGTTTAACTCACTCTCAATTTTGGTTTAGGGAGAAAAATGTTAAAATTTTCGGGTATAGTCCCTTTCGCCTCTTAATTGGCGTTTCGTCGTATTTTCACAGTAGCTTTTCTTCTATAGAGTCGTTGCCAGGAAAGGGACAATACTCAAATTTTCCACCCAGCATTTTATATACCTTACTCCCTGTATAATGAAATTAGCTAAAAAAGTCCCAAGTTCGTAATGATTAAATTTTGCCTTCAAGTCAAATTGTATTTTTAATCTGGGACTTTTTAATTGATGATTGTTTAGAAAAAGAGCTCATCATTAACTTATTTTCCCTTTTCTAAATATGCCTTTAAATTTTAAAACAATTATCCTTATACTAAAGTAACAGGATGTTTGTTTGTGTGTCTGTGTGTACCAAAGGATCTCGCTAACCGCTGAACCGATCGGATTCTCCTTAACAGGGTAGATACTCCTGGGTCCCGGGAAGGTTTATAACTATTTTTGGGGAAGGTACCACCACCCTCCCAAGAGAAATAACAAAAAAATCGATTTTTTTAAAGAATGTATGGGAGACTTCAACGTCAAGTAAAGAGGTATCGTACGTATAAATTATCGTAGAGACTTTAACAAACAAAAACATTTAAAGTGCCATGAGAGGCTTCTAGGGGCGTAGCCGCTAGTAAGTTACAAAATGCTGTTCGTTTTAAATATTTCCTTTTTTTGTTAAAGTACGACTATTAAAAGAATGTAATTTACTTTTAATAATAAGTTTAGTTTTATTAAATGTAATATACAATTACAGAAATAAATATAGGTATTTATAATGTGAAGACTGTTTTAATTTTATATGTTAATACGTTGGTTTTGATTTTAAAGTGTATGTTTATGTTCTTTAAATCAAACTTGAATCAAAAAATACTTAGCAATTTGGCCATTGAAATCATAATTTTTTTTATCGTATTCATTCGAATCCGGTGAATAGGAACCGGTTCTCATCCATACGAAAAAACTATGTCTAGCATCGTATTATATCCAGCTTTCTGCGAATATAGAAATGTACAATCATAAGAATAAAACTAGTTTTTTAGCCTGTGCCTTCGGCACCTCGGGGCTAAAAAACTAGTTTTTATCTCATAATTGTACTTTCTATATCCGCGGAAAGCCGTTTATAATACGATGCGAGAATTAACTATTATCAATTTTTGACAAGAAAATCATAGTAATCATATTACTTTTTGTTCGTTTAAGAGACGCTTTGCATTTAATTGTCCTCTTATTTGAATTACGTATCTTTTCCGTATCCTACCACTTATAGTTAATACATAGGATGAACATTCTGTAATTTTATTTCAACTTTTTCATGGGAATTTTTATTTAAAAGGACTCTCTGATATTTACTTTTTTGTAGATTTTTTTGAATAGTAACTAAATTACCATTTCTAATGACTACAAACAAAATTGTCCATCTATAGAAAAAATTATTTATCAAAAGTTTGGGAAAAAGCTTTATACAAAAGTATGTAAAGTTTTTTACTAATAAATTAGAAATTATATTTATAAAACTTTGGGGACCAGTGTAATTTATAGTGCACAACCCCTTACTATCAAAATTCACCAGGCAACCAATAACAAATGGAGTAATAAGACTAAAAGAGTTAAAAATGGCAGGGTCATCTATGTAAAGACCAAATTGTAATGACTTCAACAAAGCTTTAGATCTTTTTTTTTTATCAAAAAAGAAGTGTCCAGTATCAGTTTCAGGTTCCAGGTATAATATTATTAAGCTACATGTCCTGATCCTTCAGGTCTTCAAAAAAAACTTTTGATGGTTTCTGTGACTCCAATTTGTGACCTAGAGACTTGAAATTAGTGGCGTGCACAGCGATTCACCTTGGAAAGTGTTGAACTATTAGGGGATGATAAAATGTAGAACAGGACTTCCTTAGTTTAATTTTAAGGAGATTTTTGCGTCAAATTTTAAATTTATCTTATATTTCTAACTTTCTGCAAAAAAAGTGTCCCTTAGATGTTTTCAAGAAATTAAGTTTTATTTACATTTAATAAAGTCTTATCTTAACTAATATGATTATTATTTTCTAATTTTTCTTTAATTTCTTTAAACATATAATTTATACTTATCTAATTTGAGATAAATTAGATAAAAATTTACATTAGGAAATTATTTTGCTTTGATTACGAAATATTAATGTTTTTTTTTGTTTTTGCTGTTTTTAATTATGTTTTGGATGCTATATCAAATATTGCTAGAAATCTATGTGGTTTCCCTCAAAGTGCTTATAGAGCACTAAATACCTTTTTATCGTAAAATATAAGGGGGAGTGCAACTTTTTAAAATAGCAATCACTAAGGAAACCTAACCTTTATTGACCTTTACCTTCGGTGTTCTAACCCTGCAGACTACCCGGTGCTATGTATAACCAAACCTAACCTAACCTAAATTAAAAACTATAACGCCGCCTTCTGTAAAATTATTTAATGTATAAAACTTTTTTAAAACTTTTAATTACCTCGCTCATTATTTGTTTTTATGAAACGCTCCCTTTTCTAAATGTAAAATAATTTTAGGGAAAAACTTTTTAAAAATAATTTGCCTGTAACTGAAAGTGCTACTTTACTGCCTGACAACTATGTACGCTTTAAAGCTTCGTCTTGTGGGGTGCAAGGAAAGGTTTAAGAATCATGGAAAGGAATTTAACTTCCAAAAAATATTAGTTGTTAAAAAAAAACAAGCATACTTTATTAATTTGTATTTTTTTGACATTTTGTTAATGTCCAATGTTAATGGCAGGTATTAATGTGGTCATAATTGACATATTATGAACATTCTGTTTTAACTAAATTCGCATAATAAAAAATATGATTTAATAGGAGCAAAAATATAACTGTAAAGAAAATTTTCTTTAGTATATATATCTCAGTTTCCGTCTTAAAGTAAAATTAAGGTATTTATATGTAAATTTTTTGTAGGAAATTATTGCAATAAAGAGGCCAATAAAGAACCTACTATGCAAACAAAGCCACTTAAGATCTACACTGTAAAAATTAGGAGCCACTCTTAGGTATCACTAATTGTATTTAGGAAGGGAGGGGGGGCTTGTCGATGAACGCCCCTAACATAATATACCAGATAAAGGAATAGTTATTTCTCGCATCGTATTATAAACGGCTTTCCGCGGATAAAGAATGTACAATTATGAGATTAAAACTAGTTTTTTTAGCCACGAGGTGCCGAAGGCACCGTCTAAAAAAACTGGTTTTAATCTTATGATTGTACATTTTTTTATTCGTAGAAAGCTGGATATAATTCGGTGCTAGACATAGTTTTTTCGTATGGTTTTTTCGTATGGTTTCGTATGGTTCCTATTCACCGGATTCGAATGAATACGAGAAAATTGTTGAATGCTTTTTTATTTTGATAACTAAGCCAAAGTCATTTTGCGACCTTTTATTTAGGAACTTTTGTTTTAGAAGTACTTTTTTAAATATAAAAATTTTTTAATTAATGAATACAGTGGTCTAAAGGATAGGACAATGGCCGACTAAATTGCTTACATTCTTAATAATGATTTACAAAATACTCCTTCTGTAGATTGCGTTTAGTGGTTATAACGTTTGAACACTCAACCTTGATGAACCAACCAATCTATATTCAAAAGTAGTCCCCAAATTTGTTGAGCCAACGAAAATTAAACGTTAATACAAAACTTTGGGGACTAGTGTAATTGGCAGCTCATTGTCCCCTCCATCTCTGAAATGGATACTATTTTTTAGAGTGTATGTATAAAAGTGTGTACACTGTAGAACAAGTTAATTTTGTTAATATGACCCTTGGCGTTACCTAAGTATATAATTTTAAATTGTCAAACAAAAACTTTCCTAATAATGATATCTATGCTATCTAATCTAAAAAGTTCTACATAATACAAAGAAATTTTTAGGGGAGCTTTGTAATTGTCTAAAGCAAAATTTCATATGACCTATTAAACAATAAGGGGAGAGGGAAAAGAGGTAAAAGGGAGAATTAATCTCTAAGAGAGTTAAACTTAGTTTCAGGAAAAAAGTAAATAGTTTACATGAAAATAATAAGCAGTTTATGAGAAATTACTGGACACCAAATAAAGTACATTTAAGTAAAGTTTCACATGTCTAATCCTAAATTTACCATACTCAACAAAACATTACAATTTAGCATAATTTGGTTTGTTTGTAATAATGTAATTAAAATAGCATACTCTAAAAAATTAGGTTATTGTTTTGAAATTTGTTAATTAAAATTTCAATTTCTTTTTTCAAAATATATATAGAGGGCTATAGCTACTTATTTTTTAAAAATTATACATAACTGAGAAATTAAATTTTTTAAATATATCTTTCCTGGCGAGCACAGAACGCTAGCAAACCTGTTAAATTTATACAGACAGAGAGCAAAAGTATTGAATAGACTTCAACAAAACACCAAGTACTAATACTTAAATATCCTATTTGAAATTTAGATGTCCAAGTCAGTTTTAGGATCCTGCAAGTCTCCAGGAATCTTTGAATGGCCCCTAAAGCTAGTAAAAGTGGCTGACTTAGATTATGAAGTCAAAAAAATTAACCAATGAGAGGCTAGTATACACTGTAATTGACTAATGGTAAAATTTATAGTTGCCTCTCATTGGTTATTTTTTTTTGACTTCATAATCTGATTCAGCCACTTTTACTAGCTTCATGGCCCATAGACTTCAAAATTTAAAATTCACCCTTTAATGCTTAGAAATATCAAAATCTAAAATATTTTTTACAGTATACTATATGAACATGAGAAATTAGCATAGCTCTTTTATTTTTTCATGTAATTTATAGTCTTTACAAAAGTAGTTTATGCTTAAACAAGGATGATAACATCCATTAAAGCCTATTTTAGAATTCTAATAAAAGCTAACTTTTTTATATAAGAAATACTTCTTTTTTAAGTATGGTTCTGAACCAGTTCTAATCCAGCGGATATTAATTAGTTTAAAACCTATTCAAAAGAACGATGCTTTGAGAATTGGTGCAAAAAATATGACGTAACAAAAAAAATTAGCCAATGAGAGGCTGTTATTGACCAATGGCGGCCACTACCATTGCCGCCATTGGTCAATAACGGCCTCTCATTGGCTAATTTTTTTTTTACGTCATATTTTTTGCACCAATTCTCACAGCATCCAAAAGAACATTTACTGTATGTTTTTAGAAAAGCTATGCTTGAAAAGTACAAGGAGTATCATTAAAAAGAACACAAAAGAATTAAGATTAGGCATTAATGAATTGTATTTAAAAAAAAGAAAGGTGAACAATTAAGAGAGAGAGGATAATGAAAATACTTGTTGCTTAAGATCTTTAGAATTTCTTTACGATCGCTCTATAATGGTTAGAAAGTTTCGTATTGGTTTTGGGTAGGATTAAAATTCCAATCCCCCTCCAAAAAAAAATACGCTAAAAGATTTAAATGTATATTAGTATAATTAACAAGGATAAATATGTACAACATTATATTTTAATAGAATAATCATTATAAGAATATGTGATAAAAAGGGAAAAATTACGTATGAAGTTAAGGTAAAAGTTATAAAGACAGTTCATCTAAACCAAACAAAAATGGAGTTAATGTAGAGAGGAAGTTAGTAAGTATGAAAACAACGGAACGGATAAGTCTTTTTACAGTGACGACTGGAAACATTCCATATTATAGAGTAGCTGCGCTTCTTATAATAACATTAGTCAGGGTGGCTCATAAGCCCATGTAAGTGCAAAACATCTTTCTTTTATTATTTCTTAATATTTTCAGTTGGGAAGTTAAAAATTTGAATAGGTCATTTAGACATGTAGGATTTAAAAGTTGCGGTCATATGAGCAATTCAAAGTTTGCTGGAAACCTGGAGGGAGAGGTCCTGCAGGATCATAGCTGAAACTTGGATTTGGTTTCACCTTTACAATTTTAATTTGATATGTCTGATGTTATTGCTTATTCGGATGACTCTGCCAGGTTTGCTGGCATCCTGTGTTCCCATAAGGAAAAACTATAAAAAAAAAACACTACCTTTTACCTCTATTCAGATTTCAGGAATTATCCATTTAATTTTTACCACAACAACACATTCTTTTTTGTCTCTAAGAAATAGATCTATATTATTGATGTATGTACAGATAAGTACCCCCCCCCCCCCCCCCCCACTTCCAATGACCCTTTTCATCTGCTAGCAAATTGTTTTCTGCTACTTGGCTGTGTTAATATTACCGACACCATTGATCGATTTTCAAAGACCTAATTGAGAGTCAGCACAAGGTCATTGGGATAGGGAAAAGCAGTTGTTATTTATCCCCTTACCCCTCTAGTGTTTTACTCTAATTCTAAGAACAATCTTTTTTTGGTAATCAAATATCATTGTACATTCAAATAAAGAGGAAAGATACATTTTCACCATTCCAACTATTTTAGCATCACGCAAACAAAATGCGTATTTTTCGTTCTTGAAAGGCACTATAGTGTTAAATTTTCTTAGTTTTGAATGAAAAGTGTACATGCTGTGAAAAAAGGTAAAAAAGGTATAATTTAATAGATTAATAATCCATAATGGACATAAAGAATAAATATTAAATAAAAACGGTTAAAAAGCCGCTAAGAAGCAGCCTAACTGCCACAATTTTTGTCATATTCATCACCTGGCCTATCTTAGGAATCTCTTTATAGTGCCTATAAAAATTATGTCTTACTGGTCTACCATTGGTCAATTAAAATATTTACTGACCTGCAAATGGTAATTCAGTCTGTGTGTTGGCCTATCATTGGTAATTTGTATTGTATGACGTCATTTTTATAGGCACTATAAAGAGCCTTCTATATCAGCTACCTGCTGAGTAAAGACGGAATACCGTCTCTCTATTCGTCCATATGTATCTTTATAACAGCTGAGCAGAAACTTAATCGTGTGTACAAACGAAGTAGATTCAAAGCAGGTTTTAGGCTATTCGCAGGTAACCTATCATGGCATATTTAAGCACTGACCTTTAATATACAATAAAATGATTGTATATCTAGATATTTTTATATCTTTTATATTTTTAGGGCCTAGAAATTTCTGGGCAAAATTGAAAAACCAACGAGGCAATCAATAGCCATTATATTTATATACAATCAGCGTTTACTATTATGTTAATCTCAGAAATTTTCTCCTTTTAAGTTAGGAACATGAATTATTTTTATATCAATATTATTATTTAGAAAATGTGTAAGGCCAGTAAATAAGTTTTCTTTAACTACTTTTTAGTTATCTTCATTTTAGTAGCGGCGCTTAGATTCGTATTCCCTTCTGTATGTCTGTCTGTCTATTTACACATTTTTTGGGTAAATATGATTACAGACATATAGACGGCTGATTGTTTTATTAAAATTCACTTTAGCAATGCGCATCCAGTATATATTCTACTGTGAATGTTGGTATGCTTCATACAACAAAAGGCATATTCAAAGAAAGGTTTCGTATGTTATTATTAATTTTTTTTCATATATTTTATTTTAGTATCAGAAATGCATAGTTTTTAGAATTGAAAACTAAACTTAATTAAAACATCTTTGACATGTATTATCTCTATCTATCATATAAATTTGTAAATTGCAATGTATGACAACCTAATATATGTATAGGTATATACTAAAAGGTTATTGTATAAAAATATTGTTATTGTAGATTGTTTGAATTTAGGTAGGCAGAGGGATCATCAATAATAATTTACCATGCCTGATTAGAGAGAGGCGTTAAACATTAAATACGCTACCTTGCAAGGAGAGGGATTTATAATATGAAAATGAATCCCTAAGAATGATACGCAAAATTACCCCTTCTGTAGATTAATGTTAGTGGTTGAAACGTTTGGGCACACAACTTAATAAACCAACCAATCAAAGTTATATAAATTTCAAAAATAAATAAATTTCAAAATTTGATTGGAGGGGTCAAGTTCGAGTCTTTCTTTAATAAAAAAAATATATAGGAGACTGTAAATTATAATGGTTCTCCCCTAAGTTTTATAAACATGGTATCTAAATCTATTTTTTTTTCTATTTGTAATTAGGGGTTACATTAGTTTATCGTCCATTGTATTATCTCTAGGTCCTTTTTGTTAACACTGTTACAAAGTAAGCTATTCAAGTGAAACACCCTAGTTATTAAATATCTTCGCTACTAAAAAATAGGAAATTTAAAAAAAAATTCTATAGAATATTATAACATGTCTTTGAAATCGACCTAAAACTTTTTTTCTATATATAAAATCGTGTATTTGTGTGTTAGTAAGTGAATTTATTTAGGATAGGAATACAAATATTGAAAATTATTCTAAAATTAAATTTTTCCCCAAAGTTTAGTACTGTCGGTTAACACAAGAAAACAAGGTATATAGAAAAGGCTAATCATAAACATAAATTTCAATGAGAAAACATCCATAGAAGTTACAATATATGTTTCAGTTTAAATTTGCCTATACTGCAGATATTGTTAAATTGATTAGATAGTTTTATGTCATTTTGTCTTATGGTAACACCCTAAGCCAACAAACTGCTTTCTACCTTAGAAACCTTGCACGACACAGGTTGTTTTTATTTAATGCCAAAGCATCCCCACTTTCTATCATTGTCAAGTATCTTTCAACGCAGTATCAGACGGGTAGGACACACTGAAGATTGAAACTTATCAGACAACAAGCAGAAACTTTAGTAGGTTCCACGAAAGTGCATTGTAGATCATAAAAACACCAACTCTTAATTGTTAAATAAATTTTAAAATGACATAAGGAAGTTTTTTTTTGTTTGTTTGTTACTTTAGGTCAGGTAATGTTAGGTCATATTTGGTACTGGGCAGCCCCGCTGGGTTAAAGCTTCGAAAAAATCCTTCTTTCCTTAACTTCAGTTTATTTTAAAAAACAATTTGTTTATGAAAATCCTGTAACCTATTCCCTGTTCCATACATGAGAACTTTCATTCAATTTATTGTCCATTTAAAAGCCAAGCTAAAATTTAATGGATTTTTTAGGAGTTACAGCCATTCTTTAAGTTGCATTATTCACCCTTAGCGTATAATTTAACGCTTCCGTAATCGTTGTTAGGTTTTTATTACATAATGCATTAAAGTGATGACTAGTGCTGCTATGTCAGATTCGTGAATTTATTAGTAGGATGAGAGCTAATGAATCTACCACTTCGAAATAATATTTGAACCTTTACAATGAACTTTTAGATAAATGTTATCCAATTCAATATTTTTGTTAAGGATTTTCCTTAGGAGCATACTAGAGAAGGAAATGTTTTGGCGTATAAAAGGGCACACTGCATTGCATAGGTTTCTTCTGTTATATGTAATTGTTATAGGTTTATAAGTTTGTTTATATAGAGATCTCCAAGATGGCTATTAAGAATCTTTTTATTTTTCATTTCATACTTATTTGTTTAATTTTTATATTTAAAAAAACATATAAAATAAATGCATAAATGTATTGTACAAATCTCGTTCTTGTTTTGAAAAACCTTGTTTACATTTAAGTGGAAAGTTTGATGGAAATAATTGAAGGAAGAAAAATACTTTTCCAAAAAACATATTTATAAGACTAGCCCATATCATTTTGGGCAATGTATTTGAAGGGGAATGTACGGACGGAATATTAGCCTAAAACTAAAAACAAATAGCCTAAAATGACTCCCGGACATATGTAAAGCTACAAGAAAATCGAGAACTTAATCGGTAGAGTAGTTAACGAAATTTTAACCTACAGAAAAAAATCTCTTAAATAGCAAAAAAAGGATGTTCTTTTTACATGATTTTTTTTTTTATATTGTTTCCCATGACGTTTAGGTACAATGCTATGGCTATTAAGCATAATGTATATTAGTAATAAAATAATCTTAATCTAAATAATGTTACATATCTAATGAATTCGTTGTTAAATAGATTGTTGTTAATGTACGTTTGTCTGACCATCTAAACTTTAGTGAATGTTTGAAAGTGTGTCACAGCCCGTATTTTTCCCATAACTTTTCTAAATGAAAGTTATTCATTAAAATATCAATTATATAACATATAAATTATATAATGGTTACTGAATATGAAATAGAACAGTTTTAAGTTATCAATTATAATGTCCAAAATAGCACTTTTCCCTCTTTGTCATTATAAATGTTTGCTTTTTTTCAAATATGCCTATGTTGCGTTCAAGTCTGGACATAAAATTTAAATTTGTTTTTTTGTGATTCCTCTTGGGAGGGTGGTGGTACCCTCCACCAAATTAGCGATAAACCTTCCCGAGACCTATGAGAAGCTATCCTGTTAAGGAGAACCCGATTGTTTCAGCGGTAAGCGAGATCCTTCGGTAAAAACATACAAGCACACAAACATCCTGTTACTTTATTATAAGGATAGAGCAACAAGAACAATCTTTTCCCCAAATTGCATGTAAATTACTACTTTTAGTGGCTAGAAAAATTAAGGGGAAAGAAGGGGTTGTAGGTTAATTAAAACGTCTCTCTAAGTATATAAAATGATTTAAAACAAGGATGGCAACATCCATAAGTAGTAAATAAAAAAATCAGAGGTCTAGCTTTAATGGCAGCTGAGTAAATCTCATTTTTTTGCTTTACGTAGGGACTGACAGACAGACGGACGGACATATAAAATAAATAATAGAGTACCTAGTTTGCTTATAAAAACCTTCTGTAAAAAAAATTTAAAATTGCTTGGCTTACAAAATATCATTATGTTAATTTTTTTTTATAAAACAATGTTGATTATGATTTACAAATTTTCAAAATTATATACGACACGCTTATAAATATCAAAACTATGGCCAATGAATGAAATGGAACAGTTTAAACATATCTATTAATTAAAGATAAAGGTATAAATAAACAAGCTCATAACAGATAATAACATATAAATTAATCAAGTCTGTTTGCTATGGGAAACAATGCTGTTATCTTACTAAGGGTATATTTAGGTAAGGTTTAAAAATATGAGCCCTTTTTTACTCTATCTTATTGTTTAATTACCGTAACCCTTTTAAGGTTTAAAACATACTTATAGTTCCAGTTAGTGGCTAAAAACCTGCTGGGTTTTATCCCTACCGGAAGATAACTTCGGGGCTCACTTTTTTATTGACCTAACCCAAATAATGCAAACAAAATATTATCTTTTAAACAACAAAAACTCGTCTATGGCCCATATAAGATATTAGGAAAACTGTCAACTTTGTTTTAAAGAAAGATGTTTTAAAATTTTAGAATCCAAATAATCATTTAACTTTCTTATAACCCAAAAAAAAAACTTTTATCCAAAAATATTTGAAAGCAAACAGCATTATTAATACAAATTTCAAGTCTATTTACTTATTCTTTTATTCTCTGCTTTATATGATGGGAATATTGTAATATTGAAAATATGTTTGTTCATTGAAAGAGTTATGTCAAGTGTTATTTGAAAACTACTAAAAAATCTGTTTTAGAAACACATAAATAGAAACCATTTTATTGTCAGTTATAAGTATGAAAGGGAGCTACAATAGCCAAAATCCATTTCAAGACTCTGATTTAAAAACAAAATTACAAACAAACAAAAAAGGCACTATATGGAATTTTCCTAAAACGAAGAACAGTTCAGTTCAGTAGTTATAGATACAATTATTCCCATTTTAAAATATTCTGAATGTTCAATTGGTAAAGAACTTACTGCCATTGAATTTAAGAATTTGTTAATGTGAAATATGCTGGAATGATTGAACACCATGTTACATATATGTTATTCCTTACTTTATGTTATTACTAGCGGCTACGCCCCTAGAGGCCTCTAGTGGCACTTTGAATGTTTTTTTTATTTAAAATATCTAATTACAGAAATAATTGGTTTATGTTTCGTTGGAGTCTCTTTTTCGAGAGGGGTAATTTTTTTCGGGTATAGTCCTTTCCACGACATCCCTCCATAAGGAGCGATTCTTCGTATTTTTAAAATGGCTTTTTATAGGTTATTTTAGGTTAGGTTAGGTTATATTGTGTTAGGTGATTGCCCCACAGGGTTAGGTAATTGGCCCCGCAGGGTTAGAGCCCCCCGCAGGGGCTAGAAATAGGAGAAAAGCTACTGTGAAAAATACGAAGAATCGCTCCTTATGGAGGGATGTCGTGGAAAGGACTATACCCTTTTTTTCTAGGGGCGATTTCTCCTGATAGGGTGATGGTACCCTCCCCCAAAATAGTTATAAACCTTCCCGGGACTTATGAGAAGCTACCCTGTTAAGGAGAACCCGATCGGTTCAGCGGTTAGCGAGATCCTTCGCTACAAACAGACAAACACACAAACACACAAATACACAAACACACAAACACACAGACAGACATCGTTCTACTTTGTATTATAGATTATTTCACCACTAAGAGAAAATCCGGTTAAATAATAATAATAATATAGGAAGATATGTCTGCCTGTTGCTACATACTCTACATTCTAGGATTTGGGATGGGCAATGCCAATATACTAATGTTTCAACTGTTATAAAAACTCGACATTTTAATAATTATTTATCGCATCGTATAATAGACAGATTTTCGCAAATATTGGAATGAAAAACTATAAGTTTAAAACTATTTTTTAACCCAGGAGTGGCCGAAGGCCTGGGCTAACAAAACTAGTTTTAATCTTATGATTCGTGGAAAATTGTCTTTAATACTATGCTATACATGATTTTTCAATACGGCTGTACAGTTCTAATCCAGCGGATATAATCGGTTTTAAAGTCATACTGAAAAAGTGTATTGATTATTACTTTTCAGGTTAGGATAGGTTAAGGAAAGGTTAATAAAGTGCCCTGCTAGAATAGTACCAGCTAGGAATAGTGCTTTTTTAAATTTAAGTTATGTTGGAGGGGGGGGGGGGGGGGAGATTTCCTGGTCTAAAAAAGGATTTGAATGAAAGCACCCAAGCTTTTATTTATTCAACATTCCGTTGGAGTCTGAATAATTTCTTTATTGATAACAATACCTGCAACATATATACCTTATCCCTGGCATGCTCCCAGAAGCACATGTGTGTATCTGTAAATTTTGAATGGCGGAAAAACAAATATTTAAGTTATTGGCATGTGAATATACTTTCCTCAAGTAAGGATGGAGGATTTGTATTCTTATAAATATATAGATACACAAATTTGTCAAATTGTCAAATAAAATATTATCCTATTATATAAGTAGTGTGTGTTAATGTCTGAAGCTTAAAATCTCAGTAACTACTGAACCGATTGGGTTTTCTATGTTAGGTATACTTCAAATAGCCCTGTGATGGTTTTAGGCTATTTTATATTCAAATTTCAGGATGATTTTAAGCTATTTTTCTATCCCCTAGATGCTAGTGGCATATAAGGAATTAGAACAGAACAGAAACAGTTTTCAGTTATAGGTATTTTAACATTCTTTCATTAACATAAAAAGATCAATAAAATAATGGAAAGCTTTTATTTATTATTATTTGAAATATAAAAAAACAAGGATGAAAACATCCATAGCTTTGAAAACTTAGATTGAAAAAATGCCATACATTATGATTAAAAAAAAATTACAATTATTTATTAAAAACAGTTTTAATTAAAATAAATATTTATAAAAAATTTTATCAAATACCTTTAAATTTTATCAAAAAGATGCAAGGCTTAAAATATTGCCAGGCCTAAAATTAATAAGACAATTCTAACATCTCCAATGTTCGATAATTTTCTATGAAATTGGAATTGGAATTGTCTTGCTTTTTCTCCAATATACCTATTCCTGTCTTCTGTATAGCAACATGTCCGTACGTCCATCCGTCCCGGACATTTGTCAGCCAAATAGTTCATTTCCTTTGTGTTACACAAAAATTACTGAAACTATGAGAAAAATTTGGGAAAATCTAGATTATAAAATTTGTGGGGGGGGGGGCTGGGGGAGCGAATGGGTTGTGCTAAGAAGGTGGTCATATTAATTTTTCATAATATGTACAACCAATATAGGAATAGTTATTTCTCGCATCGTATTATAAACGGCTTTCCGCGGATATAAAATGCACAATTATAAGATTTAAACCAGTATTCATAGAATGGATACAAGAATAGTTATTTCTCGCATCGTATTATAAACGGCTTTCCGCGGAAATAGAATGTACAATTATAAGATTAAAACTAGTTTTTTTTAGCCCCGAGGTGCCAAAGGCACCGGCTAAAAAACTGGTTTTAATCTTATGATTGTACATTTTTATATTCGTAGAAAGCTGGATATAATACGATACACGGTTGGACCCTCAGATGTAAAAACTTTATTTTAGTGTTTGGCCAAAATGACTTAGCAATTGTATCTGTAAGTACGTCTAATAACACCCTTTGCTATTTTTAAAATCCTAGAAAATTTTTTTTGCAAGAAAATTGCATAAATTCTCAACCTTTTTTAGAACCACTACATAACTCGAGTTTTAAAACTTTTTATATAAAATCCTTTTTACAAAAAATATCAATAATTACTTAAAATTAAACCTGAAAGAAAAAAAATCTCATTACACGTGTTAATTTGCATGTTTTAGGTCTTTTTTTGAGGAAAGTATAACTTGCACATTTTTGACAATAATTATATTTTTTTATCATCTCAAAGTAAAATATAATAAAACTTAAACGATTTTTCTTGAATTATCAGTTGAAAATTTCATCAAACATGCAATTTAAGTGATGAAAATTTAATAAAATCATTTTTTGAATGTTTAGAATTACCAATTTTCTACATTTAAAACAAAATTTAAAAAACATTTTAACATATAACTTCAAAAATCAATAACATTTTATAAAAAGATGTTTCAAAAAATAAATCATTAAAAGGTATTAAAATGCATTTGAAATTACTTAAAATTAAAATGAGAACATCTTTTTACACTGTATTCTGTGTAATAGAGTTTAAATGACATGATTAGTGAATGAAATATTTCCTAAACTCATTAAGCCTTTTTGTGACTATATTAAAAATAATTTATTTTGTTTTATATTGTTTTTTTTATTCAAATATTTGACAAAATTTTCCCTACGTCAATAAAATAAAGTCAGTTTTTTACTGTTTCCAGGTTTTTCTTTATAATTATAACAATTAAATATAATATAAATCTTCATTATCTTTTATTTGAATTATCATACACATTAAAATGTAAAGTATAAGCTAGAATAGCACTTTTTTCAACAAATATTTTAATGACATTATATAAAAATAATTCCTCTTAAATATCACACAACATATGATTGGGAAGTATAGCCATTTCTTGGAGGTATAATATTTACAAAAATACCATTAATTCTTTTTTTATCAGAAGTTAAAAAAATGGAACAATTCTAAAACAATTGTTGGCTGTCTAGATATTGAGTACACTAAGACTACGGCTCTGTTCTATTGAAATAACGTTGCAAAAAGAGGGGTTCTGAAAGTAATGTACCTAATTTTTTTCAAAGAACCAACAAGTACTGTCAGTATCTTTTTTCTTGTAATCTAGCAGACAATCAAATCATAACACAATTTTCATGATAAAATATTCAGGTTTCTACTTCACATTTTAAAAAATATACTGATCAATAAAATGTTCAAAATTTTACTTTGTACTAATTGAAAAAATATGTTGTAATTCTTATTTTAAAGTTACATTTTTATCCCTGACAAAATCATAGATGACTTTTAAAGGCATCTTATCTAAAGTTTTTGAAGAAAAACTTAACCCTTACAGATCGGGCCCCAATTCCCACCTTAATAGATCGGGAGGGGGGTCATATTGACCCCCCCCTCTATCTCGGCTTCTGTTACAGATAAAGACGTAAAATTTTTTTCTGGTGGTTCATGTGTATTTTTAGAGAAAATTACTTTTTCTAGTCATAGCAGTCAGGCCGCTCCTTAGCCGCTTTTTAGCGGCCAGCCACTAAATTTTAAAACAGCTTTAGAGCGGCCAATTTTGCAGCTAGGATGACAAAATTTTAGGACGAACTTTTATTTTTCATAACAAAAAAAATACTTTTTCTGATCATCGCCGAAAAACGGCAAATAACGGAAACCGCCATTTTCGGCGGTTACGGCGGTAAAACGGCGGTTGGCGGCACCAATTAATATTTTTATCTGTTTACTGTTGCTCAAGGATTTACCAAAAAAAATTATAGGTCTCTAGCTGTAATAGAAGCCACGATATTCATGATATATGTCTGTAGTAAAAGCCGGACAAAAATCGGTCATAAAGTCGGTCAGGGTGCGGTCAAACGGTCATAACACCACTTTTCTCATAAGGTCAGTATTCACCAAAAAAAATTTAGGTTTCTACCTTATACACAAAAGTCATAATGTAGAAATTAAGATTTATTTAGAATTTTTTAAAAATTTTTGTGCTACCCAACCAACTTTGACCGGACACCACGACCGACACAGACCAGATATCCTAATAAAATCAACTCTTGCCGACGTATAATTACTAAACTTAAAAAGTCATGAAGTCACAACTCTCTATCTCACCTACAAAAAAAATGACATTGAAAAAACTAGAGGGGGGGGTCAATATGACCCCCCCCCCGATCTGTAAGGGTTAAAAACGTTAATTAAGTATGAAAACTATTTTCTTCGATTTTTCTGAAGTTATTATCGCATTCTATGGGTTTTTTATTATCATTTACTTATATCGAAAGTGCCAAACATTGTACCCTAACTTATTCATTTAATAAAAACCAACCGTGGATACTAGACATAGTTTTTTTGTATGGATGAGAACCGGTTCCTATCCACCGGATTCGAATGAATACGAGAAAACTGATTTTTATATTTCCTTACATAGGAGTAATAGGATCTATGTCTGTCTATCTGTGTGTCCCGTATGATCTCGCAAACCTCTAAACTGATATTGTTCTCATTAATGGGGAAATTTTTTTTGTTTGTGCTTTTATAACTCGCTAACCACTAAATCGATAAGGTTCTTTTTGTAGGATAGGTCCCAGGATGGTTTTAGATTATTTTGCTGCCCTCTCTCCAATAAATTAATGTGGCATCATACAAAAGATGTTAATAATGGAATATTCCTAATCGGTGGATCGAGTTTCTAGTATGTTTTAGTTTAAAAATGGACGACAATAAAGACATTAAATTAGGCTTTACTTAACACGAGAGCTTTGTATTTTAATCTATTTTTGAGGAGTAAATAACCAAAGGAGATAATGCCCCTTAAAATATTTTAGCACCCCCCCCCCCCAAAAAAAAAAAAAGATAGTGGGAGCAATAATTACCTGTAAGAAAAGAATAAGTTGTACATAATAGTAAATGAACAAAATTTTTATTGTTAAACAAACAGGAAGTGGGAACTCAATATTGTTTTTTTCTTCATTTATTGGGATCTTGGGTTTTCATAATTGAGTCCATGTAGTGCGCTGGTAAACCTTTGTATTTACTTCCCATTGTAAACCTGCTGAACTTAGAATCATTACATTGACACAAAGTTAATGTCGAATATTTAGAATGGTTATATCATATTATATAAAGTAGTAAGTTTTTTTTTGTCTTAAGCTTAAGGTTTCAATAACTACTGAACCTATTGAACTTTTATTTAGTTCCCCTCATGGAAAGATTGCATAGGACGAAAGTAGCTCAAAAAGTCAGCATGTGACGTAATTAAAAAGAGAAATTATACATCTCTTTTTTAGGGGTTTTCTTTTCCACTCCTCTTCTCCTCATCCCTCATTTTTATGACGTCAGAATTTAAATAAATCTAGATTTAAGCTATATTTGCTTACCCGGCCCCGTGTTTTTGGTCGTTCGCCAAAACCTAGTGATCTTCTTAAACGATTTTTTTTTTTAGATTTTGGGGAAGCTTAACATATTTCAAAGGATTGTTTTCAAATTTATGTCTTGGGATGGTTTTAGGCTCTTTTTTTGACCAATAGATACAGCAATTCAACATAATTTGTGATGATTTAGGTTTTAGCTTTACACTTTTAATTGATAAGACCACTAATTTACTTTTGTTCTATAAGACATTATAAACTTTGTTTTTCTGAGGCAGGTTTTAATCTATAATTATCAGTGGAGTATATTAATCCCTTAAAGACTAAGTACTGAATAATAGTGTGGCCCAAATGAAGGTCTAAATCGCTTTTCAATGTGCGGAATGTAAAAATAGGTTATGTATTGTTTGTAGATTTTAGTCCTATATTTGATTTTAAGAAAAAATCTATCGCTATTTCGTCAAATGCATTTTTATTTTCACCCTTTCTTCCCCAATTAATATAGCCTTACACCAAATATAAAGCAAAACATCAAATTTTCTGTCTGTTTGTTTACAAACATTGAAATAAAATATTAAAATCACCAGGAATAAACATATGAAGAAAGAAAGTATAAAAATTTATTTATGTACAATTACAATAATTTGGGAAAGCTAATTCATACTGCAAAATCATTGAAGAAAAATAATTAAAGAAAAGTCTTACTCTTTATTCCTGGTTTAATAAAAAACAATCAAATTATTTTTTGCAATATTAAAATTTTTATTAGTATGCTTTTTTTAAAGTTGAATATGAGAATAAGTATATTACATATTTTTAATTCATTTAATTTAAAAAAAAAAGTAAATTGTCTCTTTATTGGCGACAATGTCTGTTGAGCCATGAAATTTATTAAAAACACTTTTTCCTATTTTATGTCTTTAAAATGTATATCTTTTAGAGTTTTTCATCATTTCTCTTCTCATAAGAATAATAGCTACTGTTATAGTTCAATTTCTTACACAAATTATTGATTTAAATAAAACAATGTTTTTAGACGTTTTTCGGAATTATTTGGCAGGAATAGCGGTTCTGCCTACTTTTTATAATTGCTTCATATTTGAACTCTTGTTACATTATTTTAGGTTGGCAGTTTTTTAATTATTTCTTGTTAAAATCATGAAAATGTGAAGTTTTTGATAAAAAAACTTAAAATTGAAATTTTGAAATCAATTTTCATTGTAGAGAGGTCTAGTTTTCACTAAAAGGTCTACATTTGAGCCGGTAACAACTTCAAGGTATCCGCAAATTGATATGGTAAAGATTTAAAAATTCATGTTTTTTTGGGTCAGTCTACTGAATAAAGCCCTTGCTTTCCCACCACCCCCTTAGGGACAAAGCTACAAGTATAACAAGTATTAATAGAATGTAAAACTATTTGTGTTGTACAAAATTTTGCCACGGGCTAAAATTGCTTGTACGTTACTAAGAAGCTATATCAAAAATTAAAAATTAGGATATTTAATCTGAAAATTAATTGCTAGACAGTTTTTATGTTTAAAGTTTTATAGTTGCGTTCAGAGAGGGGGTTTGGGAGATGTATACACCCCCAAGGTGTCCTGTACTCACCACCCCCCAAAAGCAGGGTCTAAAACCTCCTGATAAATCAACCAAAACCATGTTAAAAACGTCGTTTACCCCAAAATTCAATGGGGATGTAAAAAATATAAGCCATTGAAAGCTAACCACGGATACACAAATAGTGGCACATTTGGGTAATTTTTTTTCAGAAAGTGTTTCCTTGTTTTTGAGTAGGGGGTAACTGAAATAATTTGACACAATAAATTTTATGAAATAAAATCCGTTAAAAATTATAAGCATTGCTACTACACGACACTTAATAGCTACACAAGAATAATCAGGTTCAAAAGCAGCACAGCAATAAAAAGAAAATTACAATTTACAATTAGGTTGTTTCCCTAAAAGTGCTTATCAGAGCAAATTTAATACACTTCCTTATTTTGAAATAAATGAAAAGGGAAGGGGTTGTTTGTTTATTACTACAGGTCAGTTTATCTTAGATAATAATGGGTACTGAGTTCAACAAGCACTTTCAGGAAAAGCACCGAATCTTTTTAAAATACTTTCCACTATGCGACGTACGGGAATAGGCTAGTTATAGAGTAGCTGCGCTACTTAAAATATTAAGCATTGCTACTTCACGACATTTAATAGGCATTGCAATAATACACACAGAGAAAAATAGATAGGTACAAGGACGCATAGGTTTTTATTTTTAAGGGTAACATGATGGGTTTCAAAAATTTGAGGGTGGTAATCTAATGTATTTTTAAAATTTTGAGGGGGTAAAATGAGTGCTTTAAAAGTTTGAGTTTTTTATCCCCACCCTGGGAAGTCTATTAAACCTCAAACAATATATCCCTAGAAATAAAATATATATAATAGGAGGTTTTCTAAGCTTAATATCTCTGTGTCTTTTTCATAGAAGCTTTGTTTTGGTCGTTGGTAACTTTTTTATCATTTGTTATTAAACTCTCCAGAGTTTTTCTTTAGTTTCTAGACTATTTCTTTTCAAATTTTATAATCATTTAAGGGTTATTATTTAAAGTTTCTACAAAAAGAAAAAAATATAAATAGAAACTATAAAAACTTTGGATTATTTACTTTTCTTTATTCCCTGTTACAATAAATGTAGTAGCAATATTTATTTATTGTGCTAAGATCAAAAGTTGCTGTTAGTAGCCACAGTTATGGAATCTCGACGACAAAGAATTTTTTATCCAATCTTGACAAGTGAGGTATTTTTGGAAAGAGGAATATATATAGAAAACGCCTATGTAAATTAGAAAATCCGCAGAAATCATATTTGCAAGTTATTTGCAAAAATCTGCAATGCTAATTTGCAAAATTAATTTCATGCCTTAAATGACTTATTTAGAAAGAAATCTTTTTATAACGTGTTTATCTATAAGTTTAGAACATACTTAGGGCAAAAAAAATTTCTTTAGTGTTACTTTTTTCACCTTATACATGAAAAAGCAGTTTCTCACATTTTATGATAAAAAAAGGTATAGGAACAAAAAATATGTTTTTTCTTGATGTAAACACAATTATTGGCATGAAATCTATCATCCTAAATGTAAAAATCAGATATAGAATCCTTTTTAGAGATAATATAGTGCAAAAAGTAACCAAGACATTTTTGCAAAGTATGAAAATCTAAAGAAAACAGTTCTTTTTGATTTTGATATACATATCAGATAAATGTATATAAAATTAGTGATCAAAAACTATAAAACAAGTTATAACTTTTTCAACCCTATCATTGATTAAAATGCACTTTTAGGTTTACTTATTACCAAAGTAGCACATAAAAACTCTTTTTATTAAGTTATTAAACAAAATAAATTCAAATCAACAATTAGGTGATTTTTATAATGCAGTAGACCATTTTGTAGTTGGTTTTTTGGCATTTATTTTGTTTAATTACATCATAAAAAGAGTTTTTATGCACTACTTTGGTAATTCTTAAACCTACAAGTGCAATTTAATCAATGACAGTGTTGAAAAAACTTATAACATGTTTTATAGTTTTTAATCACTAATTTTATATACATTTGTCTGATATGTATATCAAAAGCAAAAAGAACTATATACATATCAGATAAATGTATATAAAATTAGTGATTAAAAACTATAAAACATGTTATAAGTTTTTTCAACACTGTCATTGATTAAATTGCACTTGTAGGTTTAAGAATTACCAAAGTAGTGCATAAAAACTCTTTTTATGATGTAATTAAACAAAATAAATGCCAAAAAACCAACTACAAAATGGTCTACTGCATTATAAAAATCACCTAATTGTTGATTTGAATTTATTTTGTTTAATAACTTAATAAAAAGAGTTTTTATGTGCTACTTTGGTAATAAGTAAACCTAAAAGTGCATTTTAATCAATGATAGGGTTGAAAAAGTTATAACTTGTTTTATAGTTTTTGATCACTAATTTTATATACATTTATCTGATATGTATATCAAAATCAAAAAGAACTGTTTTCTTTAGATTTTCATACTTTGCAAAAATGTCTTGGTTACTTTTTGCACTATATTATCTCTAAAAAGGATTCTATATCTGATTTTTACATTTAGGATGATAGATTTTATGCCAATTATTGTGTTTACATCAAGAAAAATCATATTTTTTGTTCCTATACCTTTTTTTTATCATAAAATGTGAGAAACTGCTTTTTTCATATATAAGGTGAAAAAAGTAACACTAAAGAAATTTTTTTTGCCCTAAGTATGTTCTAAACTTATAAATAAACACATTTCATAAAAAGATTTTTTCTAAATAAGTCATTTAAGGCATGAAATTAATTTTGCAAATTAGCATTGCAGATTTTTGCAAATAACTTGCAAATATGATTTCTGCGGATTTTCTAATTTTCATAGGCGTTTTCTATATATATTCCTCTTTCCAAAAATACCTCACTTGTCAAGATTGGATAAAAAAATCTTTGTGGTCGAGATTCCATAACTGTGTAGCGTAGCTACTCTATAAATAGTCTGTACGGCAAAGCATGTTCACAAAAATAATGGGGATATAGCGACAATTTTTGTGTTTTGTAGCTTTTATGTTTTAATCTGGGTTAGAAAAAAATATTTAAAGATTAATTCAAATGAAGAAAAAAGAGATATTTTTCAGTATGGCTTCCTAAGCGATCATTATCCGCCGGATTATAACAGGTACTCAGCCATACTGAAAAACTATGAATAGCATGTTGTTACAAACAATTTTCTATTACTAATAAAATCAAAAAACATGAAATTTATCAGTTTTGTTAGCCCTGACCTTTGGTCCCTCGGGGATATCAAAATTGGTTTTATCTTTTGATTTTTATTTTTAATATTCGCAGAAAGCTGTCTATAATACAATGCCATAGATAACTATCAAAAATAAAAGTCACTGTTTTGAGTCTTGTAAATAAAGTGTTTTTAGTGAATAAGATCCCTATTAATATATAGTAAGCTGTTTAATGAAGTAATATCTACACTAATTAATATAAAAACTTAAATATTCTAAGAAACCTTTAATTATCACAGTCTATTCCATTCTTTTACAAATATTTTTATATAAAATTACAGTTCATTATCAAGAATGCATGTATGATACTAATATGTACTACTAAAAATAATTTGGCCTCAAACCCCGACTTAAAGCCCACTTTTTAATGGTTATTACTTCGCTGGGTCATAATCAGAGAGGGAGGGAGCATTGGGTTGTTTATTACACTAGTCCCCAAAGTTTTATAAAAACATTTTCTCATTTGTTGGCTTTACTACTTTCGTTGGTTCATTAAGTTGAGTGTCCTAATATTTCACCCAATAATTATAATCTACAAAAGGGGTAATTTTGTGTACCATCATTAGGAATTTACATCAATTTATCGGCCATTGTCCTATCCCTTTCAATCCCTGGTCATAACAACGACGCTAGAATTTGGTAAATTAAAACATTTTGGTAAGGCTTAACATTAAATAAACCGAGATATGCTAAATTCGCAAATTACTGGTTTAAAATACTAGAGATTTTTGGGGTTAGTGAAAAAAGTCCTGTTATGTTAATATAAGTAGGTGATGGGTTCGAACCCTTTTCTATAAATAGATGTAGTGTATCAAAGAAGAGTACTTTTAAAACTAAGCCTTGAGTTACAAAAGAAAAAAAAATAGATAATAAAAAAGGTTGCTCCCCTAACGTGTTTAAGAAGAACCGAAACCCCATCCGTTATTGTTTAAGTATTTTGAAATTAAGGTAGGTTGGGTATTTTCTCCATATGCCTAACCACTGCGGGGCCTGTATCTACATTACCCTTACTTTGGGAAAGGATATCATGACCTAAAATAAAAAAAATCCAACTGTACCTACTTTTTAATTTCATAATGAGGAAAAACCGCCTAAAATGTCAATGTACTGAATTATAGTTTCCAAAAGTGTTCCTAGCTTCCGCGTCATATCTCAATATTTGCTACTTGCTAACAAAGCTTCAAACTTATAAAAAAGATCAAAATTTGAAAAATTAAAATTTTGAATTTATCCTTATACTAAAGTAACAGGATGTTTGTTTGTGTGTGTGTCTGTGTGTACCGAAGGATCTCGCTAACCGCTGAACCGATCGGGTTCTCCTTAACAGGGTAGCTTCTCATAGGTCCCGGGAAGGTTTATAACTATTTTCTTGGAAGGTGGGACACCCCCAACCCCCCCCCAAAAAAAAAATGAAAAATCCCCCCCAAATTTTTTTTAATTTTTAAACTTAAATTAAAAATGAGGGGAGAGGGCAACCCCCCCCCCCAAAAAAAAAAAAAATTCGCTCCCCCCAAATTTTTTTTTACTTTTTCTTTTAAAATCTAAAATAAGAAATTGGGTTATTAAATTCGACTCTCTCCTCCTCAAGTGCCCCTAGAGGCCTCTAGGGGCGTAGCCGCTAGTAATGTATAAATCATTTATACATTATATCGCTTTTCCCTTTGACCGGAGTAGCTGAAAAGAGCGTTTGCAATAATTGGGTTATCTGCTGTACAACTTTGGAAAGTAGGAAAGAAATAGGCAATCCATTTTCAGTACATTAAAATGTCGGTTAAAGTTTGTTACAGAAATTCAACTGTTATAGTGTATATACATCCGTTTTGGAAACCACCCAGATTTACTTTTTAGTTCAGACGTGTGAAAATTTAATAACTTTTTTTGTGAATATTTATGATAAGGTTCGTTTTGCAACTTCTTATCTGAACTAAAGCATTTATGTGTCAAGTAAGATCTTGCTAACCGATGGACTCATTTGATTTATTGGAAGCTATTTGAAGGCTTTTTAAATTTAATTATTTGTTGATAAAACTAAGTGAAGCTATAATAGTAAACGTACCATTTACGAGGAAGATAACATTTATAACAAGGGAAGCCTAACAAATCAAACAATAGTCGGACAAACGTGCGTTGGACAATTGAAGAGTGACGGTACTTATATATTAATACATATATTTTATATTATCAATTATATTTTAAATTGACTATTGAGATGCTTTGCTTTTAACATTTTGCCTATTCGTCCTGAAAATCACAATTCAAAAATTTAAAATATTAGGTCAATTATGATTTTCTACACCTTCTAAATTATACCTCATTGTAAAAAGAAGCATCGCAACAATTTGGGCACAATTTAGGGTTTGACAATCATCATTTAATGTTTTAAATCCAACATTTCAAAATCAACGATCAGGGTAACCCGTTACGAACGGATGAACGGACAGACTGACCCCAAATAAAGAGCAGCTTCTCTTTCAAGACCACCCAATTTTTGTTTATTTTTGTTGCGAAAAGAATTTTGCCGCTGGATGACTGTCTATCTAAAATATGAGAATAAAAGCATTTTTTCACATTTTATAACTTTTACTGCATTTTAAGAAGCGAAAATTTTCTACAAAAATGGTTGGTCTGTTTGTCAGGCCGTCATAACGGATAGCATAGATCGAAAATTGATTCATGTAACAGTTAGGTATAATAGATAGTGATTTTTAACAGGAGGGTAAAGGTACCCTCCCTCAAACTAATTATAAATATACCCTGAACCAATGAGATGCTTTACTTTCCATATCGTTTTAGTGGTTAGCGAGATCGTTCAATACACTAAAAAAAGACAACTATCCTGTAATATTTAATGTCTGTTGTCATTCTTGTTTGGTGCATAATTTTAAGTACGGTAGTTGACAATAAAGTTTTTTTTACATATTTATTGCATAAATTGCATAGTACTTATACGTTTGTTCTTTTTTCTTTCCAAGCGACTGATCCCCTAATTTTTCTTTTTCACAAATGCATGATCCAATATAGAGCTACTTTGAAAAAATCTGGTCTTTTCCTCAAAGCCCAAAGTGGCTATCGACCCCCACTAAATTTAGGGAGTTGTAGCTTTTTTACCATGGCTATATCAGGGGGAAGTAGACCCTTGTCAATGTGGATGTAGGGGGGGGGGGGTGGACACCTAAAGGGTGTATCTAAAACGCCATAAATTTTACAAGTTGGTGGATAAATTTCCTTTCTGCATGCCTATAATTGGATTGTATTGACCTCGTTGAAGTCGTAATGCTTAGAATAGTTATTTCTCGCATCGTATTATAAACGTCTTTCCGCGGATATTGAATGTACAATTATAAGATTAAAACCAGTTTTTTAGCCCCGAGGTGCTGAAGGCACGGGCTAAACTGGTTTTAATCTTATGATTGTATATTTTTATATTCGTTGAAAGCTGGATATAATACGATGCTAGACATAGTTTTCTCGTATGGATAAGAACCGGCTCCTATCCACCGGATTCGAATGAATACGAGACAATTGTTTAATATGTTTACTAGTTAAAATTAAAAGTTTTAATATTTGATTTAAGGAAATGAAAAATTTAAAAAGGAAATTGATGTAATAAAATAATCAAAGGTCAAATGAAGTCACAATTTTAAAAGTTTTTGTCACGATAAACTTGTTAAAAGGACATAATAAGAAAAGCAAAATAAAATGTTAAACAATTTAGTTGAGAAGTAACAATTTTCAAGTTAAACTCTGTCTATTAAAATCTCTTAAACAGAAGATTAGATTACTCCAAAACTGTAACTATCTTTCTAATTTTCATTTTTTTCAATTTTCATGCTATTTCTTCAAGGCTTTTTTATTATCTTAACTATTTTTTTACTTAGTAAGTTTTTGTCAAATATTCTTTCTTTTGACTTTTAACCCTCCCCCCATTCTTATTTTTGAGATTTTTTAAAAGGTTAGTGTTTTATTTCTTAATGGTTAACCCTGTACCCAATATAACCTAACCTAAACTAAGGTAAAACCCTAGCGCAAGAAAAAATATATAAGTATAATTCAGACAATTATCTGTCCCAAGTTGCAGAGACCCTTTTCTTCTGCTAGCAAATTGTTTTTTTGTTCTATAGTAGGGACTCGGCTGTGTTTATATTCCCGACGCTATCAGCTGATTTTAAAGACCCAATACAAGAACGGTACAGGATCCCTGCCCTCAGGGTATGATAGCATAACAGGGGAGGTCATGCCCCTCTATTATTTTACTTCAATAACACACAAAAACCTACCACATCCTTATTTCAAAATAAGTAAGATGGGGGGCAAGGCTTAGGTCGCTAGGCACTTTGAGAGAAACCGCCAAGAAAAGAAATATTTTTATGAATAAAGTTGCATATTTATATAGAAAATAATATACAAACATGGATGATAAACATAATACATAAAAATTTATATGTCTATCATATGTCAAAATTGCCCTGCACTAATAGATCCTTGCCTTTAAATTAACAACGAGTAGCCAAGCAAAAAAATTCTTGGATTGACAAACAAACAAAAGTAAGATATGTATAGTTTGATCTATATTAATAAAATATATAATTGATATAATTCTTTTGTAGCATTACTTGACATACTGACGGACCAAGTAAATCATAAACTGCATACTCATTAAAACAGGGAATCTTCACCAAAAATTTGAGCTGTTTAACTCCAACTTTGTTTATCCTTTTTAGAGTCATTTTCATGATTAGAATAAAATTGAAAAAGAAAACGCCGTTATGAATTTCTAAAGTAAATCTATTATGTGTAAAGAATGATAATGATACTAATTTTTATCATCTCTAAAAGGTGCGGTCACTTTTATTTCATTTGCCCTAAAAAGGAGGTGTTAATAAAATGCAGTCTATATTCGAAATTACGCGTTGAGATAAAAAGAAACTTAAATCTTTTAAGACATAAAAATTACCTTTTGTGTTCAATATAATACAAGTGCAATAACTTACAATAAAATTATTTGTATTTGTTCATTTGTATGGAATTATATGCCTTTAAAACTGATTAATATCCACTGGTTTTAAACCGGTTTTTAACCATAACATTGTATTGCAGATAATTTTCTACAAATATTAAAATAAAGATCATAAAATTGATACAATTCGGCCCCTCGGGTATATCAAAACTGGTTTTAATCTTATTATATTTCATTTAAATATCCGTAGAAAGCTGTATATAATACGATTCAATAAATGAACTATATAAATTCTTTATATTCATAGAATTTTGTTTTTTTTGTATCAAAACCATTACTTCATAAAAGAATATATGAAGACGTTATCTTTCTGTCTGGGCGGGAGGATTAAATACAGAAATAAGGACGAAAACTTTCATAGAAGTAAACCCATCAACACAGACAGACGAACTTTTAAAAGTATGGACTCACAGCCCCTCTAATGGATGAAACAACAAAATTACTTTTTCTTATTATGCCTGAGCATCGTGGGAATCACAATTATGGGATGATTATAAAATTTTAAAAAATGATTTTAAAAAAATATACCGACCTTCTTGTATTGAATGACGGAACTACTAGGCATTCAAATTTGTACCTCGTTGTACCAGGAATCATTAGTTTAAATTTTAAAAGCTGATTTAAACATACCTAAATACCTAAATTAACTATCTAATAAATCTTAATGCTTTCGGTGTAATACTTAGAAATTCCTTGATAAATTGATAATTAAAGGCCTATTAATCAAATTTATGCATTTTGTACCTTAGGTAACTTGCAAAAAAATTTCAAAAATAATCAAAAAATCATTAAAAATTACTTAAAAAGTACTTTAGGTGCGATGAAAGGATGCAAAATTGCAATTCTATAAATTACCCTAATTAATTTTTCACTTTAAGAAGCATGCAATATATGATTAAATACAGTTTTGAATTGTAAAAAAAAAATCTAATTTATTATTTTGTTAAAGACATAAAATTGAAAAATATGTAATTACAATTTTAGTAGTTTTTCCTGAAAGTAAATAGTCAAGCACAAAAGCACTCCTCCTTATTTTTATATATATCGAAATAAGTGGGGGGGGGGGGAGTTTTGCGTATATTTGTTTTTTTACCATAGGGAAAGTTAAGAAAAAGAGTAGTTCATTAGAGTTAGAGAAGCACATAACTGCAAAAAAAATGTGGATTTAGGGGGGGGGGGGTTGGGGGGTTCGGTGCCAGCTTTGCAGTTTGAGGGAAAGCATTATGATTACTGTTTTACACTAATTAATCTAATATCAATCTTTATCTTTTTTTAAAAAAGAAAAAGAGAACAACATAATAATAGAGTAGCTGCGCTTCGCTTCAAAACGCGCGTAATTCAGTGTCAGTTCATATCATTTTACAAACGGACAAAGGCCTTTTTTTGAGGTATGGAATTTAAATTGCTGTTTAATTTCTAACTTTCAATTTTAGTTTAATATAATACTTTTTAAGAGCTTGGAGAACATAAACCTTTGCCTCACAAATAGAGATGTACAACTAATATTTAATTAAGGCGGTGCTTTTCTCTTAATTCAAAAATGTCCTCCTTTTTTATTTTAATCAAAAATTATCCACGTAATTTTATCATTTTTATGATTGCCCAAATAAATGTTAGTAGGTCGTTTTTCGAAAAAAAATGAGAATTTTCATCATCTGCACCATCAAAAAAATGAAAAAATTAGGGGGATTTTTTTATTTTTTTTGGGGGGGGGGGTTGTCCCACGCCCCAAGAAAATAGCCTAAAACCACCACAGGACCAGTAGGTATATTCCCTGAAGAGTAGAATCCGATCGGTTCAGTGGTTAACGAGATCTTAAGGAACAGACGAACAGACGGACAGACAGACGGACGGACGGACAGACATCAAGCTACTTTGTATTATAGACTAGCGACTTCGCCCCTAGCCTCTAGGGGCTTTGCCCCAAGAGATGACAACAACAAAAATTTAAAAAAAAAAATAAGAAGAACTAAAGAAATCTTCTACAAAAGAAATTTTCTACAAAAGAAATCTTCTACAAAAGAATTCTTCTACAAAAGAATTCTTCTACAAAAGAATATTTCTTCAAAAAAAAAAAAAAAAAAAAAATGGGGGGGATTTTTTTGTTTTTGGGGGGGTTGGGGGTGTCCCACCCCCCAAGAAAATAGCTTAAAACCACCACAGGACCAATAGGTATATACCCTCAAGAGTAGAATCCGATCGGTTCAGTGGTTACCGAGATCTTAAGGGACGGACGGACAGACAGACGGACGGACAGACGGACAGACATCGTTCTACTTTGTATTATAGATAGTCTGTTTATAGAGTTCCAAAACTCTACTACATGTCTTTGTCCTAATGATGATTTCAATTCAAAGGTTCTGAATTTAAAATTGCGACTTTTGTGAGAAATTCACTTGAGCACATTAATCTCCTTTTCTAATAGTTTTAACTAAACCCCCATAAAATAAGATACTGGGAAAAACTGCCTTCCAATTTTTCATCCACAACAAGTTTCACTACCCCCTGGTAAAACCCTATGCATGCCACTGGTATACAGAAATTCCATGTATCTGTCCCTGTGAAAACAAATCAATAATATTAACCGGAAATAATCTAAATGAATAAACTGTGGTAACTTTTATTCACACAAATATATCAAGATACATGTATCATGAAAAATAAATACCCTGCTACTATGTCAGAATGGTGACTTTGACGTTGGATTTCTTTGTCAAATAAATGACCAAAATGTAGCTTATCCTTATATAAAAGTAAAAGGATCTCGTCAACCGCTTAACTGAAATGTTATTCTTTTTCAGTGAAGCTTCTTATATGTCTAGGTAAGTAAGGTTTATAGCTATATTGTGGGAGGATACGCTCAACCCCCCAAGATAAATAGTAAAAAAAACATCACCAACCCCCCAAAATTTGTTTTTACTTTCCACTTTTAAACTAAATTTGAAAGATAATGGTTGAATTCTCACTCCTTCCTCCCATCATGTGGTTCTAGAGGCCTCTAGGGGCTTAGCCCCTAGTATTTATAAATACATTACTATACTTCATGGACTATTGACAAAAAATAACAATATTTGTGTTCGATTTAAACATGTTCAGTAAGGGAGTTACATTTAAGGGTAGACTTCAATAGTACCCAAAGTTTTTAAAACAATTTAAGAAGTATAAATACTTTGAGAACTTTTATTATTAAATTCTGATTGGGTTGTACAAACTTTTCCGCCAATAAAGTAATATAAAGGAAAGGAAATCTTGTTTATATTATAAATATTACTTTTTCGGCGTTTTATATTTCGAATAAAAGTCTCCATTTCTTTTCACATGCCAATTTTGGCCTAAATGTTTATTTAAAAGTGGTTTCTCAGAATTTTGAATCACAGCATATTACCAGTTTGTTGTAGCCTGCAACTCTACTGTCAAACTACAATAATTATTCACTTTAGAAACAGTGAGAAAAATTCACCACATATCTTCTTCCCTGTTATAATTGATTTCCTTCCTTCTGCTCTCTTTAATTTCTCAACCTTTGTCAACATGTTCTCACAAAATTACCATTCTGTCGAAAAATAAGGGAGTAGTGATACCCTCCTTCCCCCTTTTTAAAAAATGGAAAATAAGGGGGTTAAGGTAGAGACTAGTCAAAAATTAATTTTAACTTTTAACTATTCTTAACTTAAACCTCAACAATATACAAAAAAAAATCATGCCATTGCCAAGATCGACAGTATGAACCTTCAGAAAAGACCTATCTATAAAGAAGCTTCGCTCTTTTTCTGTCTCACCCTTTCTTGATAATGCCTGTCAAGACACATACCCCCAAATATCTCCCACACAGAAAGTCCAAACATTGGAATGGTTCTAATTTTCTTAATAAAAGTATAATAACAGTATAGTTGAAGGCAATCTAAAACATATACCCTACTGTGACATATTCCATTTTAATATTTCTAGAAACCAATTTAATAATAGTCCACTTATTATTAATAATATGCTCTATTAAATAACTTTCCCAACTTACCAAGATCTGGAAAATTTTAAATTGCTACCCCTTTCAATTTCATATCGGGTATGGAGGGGACATTGGACTGTAAATTACACAGGTACCCAAGGTTTTGTTACCACGTCATATAAAACTTCAGGTACTTTTATAGAAATATAAAGTGATTAGTTGGTTACAGACTAATTAAATTGAAATAAGGGGTAGTTTTGTTTATCATCATTGGGGATGAAGATTAAGTTATCGTCCCGTGGCATGTCCCTAAGATTTCCTATATTACAACCATTCCTAATTTGATATCTATTGAAAGGCCCTCAACAAAGAGACATATCTCCTTAGTTCTTGTAGTTTTGCATTTGTCATAGATTACCAATAATTAGGGACAGGTTAATTTTTTTTTCACGTTTTGGGCTATTTGCTATTATACTTTTATTATTTAGACAGCTTAAATTACTATATGTCGCCTTGTATCAAGCAAAAGTGTTGAAAAACATAAATATATATTTTCTTATAATATTCTATAAATATAGAATTTTAGAATATCATATAGTTTCATTTAAAATATAGCTTAAAACCTGCTCCAATAGAATAATCTACAAATTTAGTGTTTGGGTTAAAGAGGAATATTATTTAAATTTAGGGACCCTTTTTATTAAATAAGATATTTATGAAAATTGACCCTCTTATTTCCCTAATATTGACATTTTAATTATCCACTACATTTATTTATATGTCTGTAATAAATGTCCTATAAGATCCCAGAAAATGCACAAGCATAACATTGGTCTAGTGCTTTATTTGGGGTAATATCCCAATGAAATTTTATTAAAAGTTATATTTCTTTCTTGTTGTTTTAGAGATATTAACCACTAAATAGACAAACATCGTATTAAAAGCTTTATGAGAAAGGAGAAAAAAATTTCTGGTAAAAATTGCTGGAAAATTTATTTACTTTAATTTCCATATTTGTTTTTCAAAATACCACTTCCTCCTCCCCCCCCCCTCTCAATAAATATTAACCCTATCCCACCCTGGTAAAATTTATGTTAGTTGACAGGTAGGTACAGGAAATTGGGGGAATGGGGTAAATTAGCTTGGGGCATTATGAGTCTGGGTAATTACCATTCTATTAAGTAATATTAAATTATATGTTTATTGCAACGTGTCTATTAGAGTGTACATATAAAAACTATATTTTTTAAAGATGAAGCTTTGTATGATGATTCCCTTAACAGTTAGGCACGATTTAATAAGCGTAGCAACTCTAAAATACATGCTGATTTTTTTTGCTTTTTTGTTAACAATTTCTTTATGATAAATTTATTCTATTCATCTGATTTTTGGAATAATAATGATTCCTAGGACACTCGGTACAATATTATAAGCGTAGCAGCATCTCTATAATCAAATCCTGAATGAAATTAAGTTCTTTTATTGTATCCTTTATTTACGCCATTTCGCAACAAATTTGAGTAAAATTTTGTTTAAAGTTATAAATTAATGTTTTGCTATTTATAATTATTTGCTGAATTAAAGGAATCATATATGTCAATAGATATGACATTATCTATTTCATTTCTTATTATTCTACTTCTAAACTATTAGGATGAATAAATAGGTAAATGTATTTGAACTTCTTTTTAAAAGCGAAGCTTTTCTATAATTAGGGTCGGTCCGTACGTCCGTCCGTCCGTCCGTCCGTCCGAGATAGATAGCTTTTATTCGTTAATTTAGGCATGTTAGAATTGTCCTATCGATTTCAAACTTTGTATGGTGATTCCTGTAGTAGTTAGGTACGATTTAGAAAGCGCAGCAACTCTATAATCGTTACCAGAATGTCCGTACGTCCATTTTAAACATGTTGTTTTTTTTACTTTTTTAATAACAATTTTTTATGTGTTAAAATTATCCGATTGATCTGATTTTTTGATTACTGATTCCTATTACAATAAGGTTCAATATTATTAGCGAAGCATTTCTATAATCAAGTATTAAAAATGTCAGTATGTCCTTAAACAGAATTCTGTATTTAAGAAGTTTTGCAACAAATTTACCTATAATTTTGTCAAACCTTATATTTTCATGTTTTGTATATTCAGTTCTGACACTCAACAAAAGTTAATGCTCGTCTGTCATATCGTTTCAAAGCTTCGCTTTTATGGATGTTGTCATCCTTGTTTTTTTACAAAAATGATAAATTATTAATTAATATTGTAAACTAGAAGGATTTCACATTCTCTTTTTTTTTTCGTTTTTTTGCGCTTCGTACCAGTAAAAGGATGCTATAATGCGGTGTCGGTTGAAATCCGTCCTGGCCGTTTTTCCGTATCGTATTTAACAGCTACTTTAGCCATGTGATTTATATGTGCATGTGACTTAATTCAGATTTTCTAATAACTTGTGGTTATAGAAATTAAGTGGAAGGCAAGAAGTAGAACGCAGGGATCTTAAGGGATAAGACAATGGTCGATAAATTACTTCACATCCCTAATGATGAAACACAAAAGAACACAGTAATAGTGTCTGACTAATTATGACGTAACAAAAAATTAGCCAATGAGAGGCCGTTATTGACCAATGGTAAAATTTGTAGTGGCCTCTCATTGGCTAATTTTTTGTTACGTCATAATCAGTCAGACACTATTACTGTGTTCAACACAAAATTACCCTTTCTATTGATTACAATTAGTTTTTAAAACGATTAACCAATCAATCAAAATTCAATAGAAGATCCTATAGTTGTTAAGACAACGAATAAGAAAAAAATCATTTTAACTTTTGGGACTAGTGTAATTAGCATGACAATGTCCCTCCCGGAGTAGAACCGGACAGAAAAAGATTTTATAATAACTTCCCATACCTAAACAACCAGGACGATCAAGGGGGTTGGGGAAGGTGTACAGGGGCACCTCATTTAAAATAAATTTAAGGTCTAAATTATTGAAATTTTTTACCAAAAATTTGGCAAAAAAATTTATTCTAACAGCAATCTCTTTAATTGAATAACAAAAGTGCACTGAAAAATGAAAAAGAACCATTCCGGGACTTATCTGAAGCTTTCCTAAAATAGAGAACTCAATAGGTTAATTTATGGACAGATGAAGTTTATTCAAACTGGGGAACTCAAACGGTCCAGTGGTTAGCAAATTCTTGTCAGACAAACAAAAGATAATTGCGTATGATATTGAGATATATTTGCACTTTCAATATTAGGCGAAATTGAAGTATTTCCAAATTTTTTCTTACAATTTTTTTTCACAGGATACGGGCGAAGCAACATGTATGTAAAGTACAAGATAAGGAAAAAAAGAAACAAATCTACTGCAGATCACGGTAAAATATTGCTGGTAACGAATATTGCTAAAAATTTGTAAAAATTAAAGGCTGCTAGCTGGCAAACGGCTGAACGTACAGATCATACCCGCACACCATTTTTAGCGTTATAAGAAGGCCAACAAATAATCTGGAATATCCAAGATCCAATGATGCACAGGGAAAGCTTCACTGAAGAAAAAACGCGTAAAATAGGTCTTTTTCTAGCTAGCAGCCTTTAAAATTCATAAATTTTTGGCAATATTCCTTACCAGCAATATTTTAACGTGAACTGCAGTAGATCCAAAGAAACAAATATTGTAGAAATAAAAATTAGCTAAATTAATTCGAGTTGCAACAAATATTATTTTTTTTTACTGATAAAGGTTCTGAAATACAAAGTTATTAAAAAGTGAAGCATTTTTAAGATGTCTGTCCGTAAGTAAGTCTGTAACGGTTAGCCCTGATAGATAAAGAAACCAAATATGACAACATCAAAAGTATCGAGCCCTACATATATAAAAAATGGAAAATTTATTTACAAGAAAACATGACAACGTCCATTAAGTAGCGAGCCTTATAGATTTACGCCTTTTATACTATAGGCGTTTACTGAGATGACCTAAAGTATTATAGACACATATTTTTCATTTGCTGGCTTAAAATTTTTAGGGACTTGGCCGTAGTAAATCTAAGTAATGTCAAATCTTTGCCTACACTAATTTTGATTCACAAATGAGGTAATGTGTTTGATTTAAAAATGATAACATAAAATTCTTAATCTAATGTTGATTTAACAACTGAGTAGAGCAGATAGCTTAACCAATGGTAAAAAATAACCTAAAACCCTGTGTAAAATATTTTTTTCAACAAATAAAAACCGTAGCTGTACAGACGTTTAAGATATCTTACACAAACAACTATCATTTTGCTACATTAATTATTTAAGGAATCATTATCTCAGCCACTGTTAGGTGTAAGAGGGGGGCAAAAGAAATTGTAGATGGGGGCCGAACAATACCTAATTTTATGATGAAAATTTTTCAGCATTGTTTCTGTATATCAATGACATGTCTCAGGGCTAAATTAGAACATGCCATTTAATTACAAAGTAGCTAGGCTTAGCACAACACAAAGCAAATATTGCCACTGGTTTTTAGAGGCTATTTACCTATTTTTAACTCGTAAATTGTGTTTTATACAGCTTAATCTCACTTTGTAACCTAAGGTGTAAAGATGCAACTATGTAAAGCTAGTTTCTCCTTTGATTTTTACTTATATATTTACATTTCATATTTTTATATAGTGGCGTGCGTTAGGTGTATTTCAACACCACCCTTACAATTGACATTGGGAAGGCCTTTTTTCCCTTTTTCCCCCTTTTTTCCCAGTCACCTAAATCACAGTGCACGCCATTGTTCTCAGATCATCAGAATAGTGTGGCATATTGACGTTAAAGATTCGAATCCTTGCAAAATGTATCAATATTTTTACCCTGGGAAACTAGAATCTTACATTTGTAATTACTCAGAAATATTCTGTCTTTTTACTGATCTTGAAAAGATTGCACAAAATTTGATGAGCTGACTATTCAGTGATTTATTAATACTATTACTCATTTTAAAACATGCAAATAATATGTTCACTCTTACTGTATTACTGTACTTTATCTGTTATCTTTTAACTAAATTCTTGTTTTAATTTTATTGCTGCACTAATAATTTTCATAGGCTCTAAAACTTTATTAAATTTTGATTTTTGGTTCCAAATTAGTAGTGTCTAAACTTTTCAACCAATAATCTAATTCTGTAAGAGGGTAAATTTATTTAGCATAATTGGGGTCTACATAAATCTATCGTCCAACGTTTAACCCTTGAAGATCCCTGGTTAGTTTAGCAAGTAACCCGCGAATGTTGCTCGTCACCAGGGAGGTCATAGGTTCGAATCTCGGGCCAACACCGCGTCATCACTAAAGACGTTAAAATAGTTCCTACCGCTGCTATGTTAGGTGCGCGACTAAGAGTAGGGGGAATGCCTTGACCCAAAAACAGGCGCAACTCACTACCATGCACAGTTAGGACTTCTCAGACAAAGGTCGTGCAATCAAAGGGTTGGTTGTCTGATGGATGTTACTTAACCTAATATCCTTGATTGTGAGAGTATCGCATCCCATTACACGTGGATGATGCTCTGGATTCTCTAGATGATCACTTAAATCAAAGGAGAATCCCGCCCTTACGAGGTAATGGTAGTTCAGCAAGTAAACTGGGTTTAGAGAGTGAAATAACAGTAAAAGCAAATTTATGGACGTTTTAAGACTTGGGAATAAATCATATAGAATGTCATTGTCCACCGTCTTTTAACTTTTGTCTTTGTTTTGAAAAGCTGTATGTGTACTTTATTATTATTTTTCAATATACTACTACAACCCTAATTATATATCGTCGCAAAGAAATTAAAGAATCTTTTTATTACTCTCTCTCTCTCTTTTATGTCCCTCTCACTTTTTATCTGATTATCTTCTTATCTCTCTCTCTCTCACTCTATCTATTTTTATTGATATTTCACAATACTATCTATATAACATTATTACAAGGACGACAACGTCAATAAAAAGTGCCTTGAAATAGCGTTTATTTTGATTTTTAGAAACCCTTTTTTCTCTACTGTTTAAGGGTTGATGAAGCTTGTCTTTTACTTGCAATGTCTGTCCGTCTGTACGTCCTTTACATTATTTACTCAACTGTTGCTCTAATATTTGTATTGTAAATGTCATAATGACTATAAAATATAGAGGTCTCTAGGGTCACTTTGAAGTAGGGAATAATGGGGGGAGGTTAAGTTAGAGGTAAAAAAAACCTTTAACGATCTACAATTGTCTCACTGTTAAGAACCATAATCGGGTTTAATTAGCTTCCATTGTCCTATCTTTCCTATTCATATTAACTCTAGTAAATAAAAGGGTCATTTTTTATGTGATAGAGACACAGACAGCTTAAATCAAATGATTGCATCTACTCTTTAACTCAATCAGCCGTCCGTCCGTTTGTCCAAATGACGAACAGTTAATTCCATCCCAATGAATATTGTTAGTAACCAATCTAATTTAGATATTTTTCTCTGTACATCTAAAAATTGTGAGATTTTTTAGTTGCAAATTCGGTAGTTAAATAAAGTCAGATTTGGTAGGTATTGCCTTTAAAATCACCACGTTTGTTTAAGAAAATCTAGCCTAATAATTCATATTATATATAATGCTTGTTTATATGTTTACTCTGTTGGAGGTCTCAAAATTATAATCTTTGCTATGGATGCCTTAATAAGGAAAAGAGTTGGTGTTTATTCAAAATAACTACATAATAATATTTCAAATATAGGGAGCAGTAAATCTTTAAAATTCAGAATATGCTCACAAATAACAATATGACAACAACATTTTAAAGAAAAATAAGATTAAAGTATAATTTTACTTATGTAATAATAGAAAAAAACACTAAATTTACCATTTTGCTTGAATGAATTTATATTTTTTAGCAATTTATGCGTCGAATTTATTTCCTGCCCTTTTAATGTGTATTTTTTACAGTTGATTATTACATTTACTACTCCTTTGTTATGTGTCGTAAATTATTGCTATTTTTATAAAGTGAAAATTTAGCTGTTACAAATACACACTGAAATAGAGTTATTTCTTGTTGAAGTAATAATTTAGCTCCGAGATTTAACACACGCGCCCACAGTTGCAGCAGAAACAAGAACATTCATGTCCAAACTGGAATCGTAGTGACGGCGAACTTTTTATCTGACCCATATATAAAATTAACGATTTATTTTGCTTGTTGGCTATTTGGCTATACCGTATTAATGTTCATAACACATCAATTTCAAGGTTGCTTTAGTAATAGAATATCTGTGCTTTCCAAGCAACTATAGACCCCCCCCCCCCTGTAGTGTAGTTTTCTTTATGGCTTACCTAACCCACCTTATACCCTTATATCCAATATAACCTTTCCCAAATAACCTCCCCCTTATATAAAATTTATCTTAAGGTTTTGTGCACAACTAGGCATTTTAAACCAACTTTCGCATGTGGATTAAAGTCAGATATATCTTAGTTTTACCAGGTAGAAAGTGTTTATCGGATGCAATTTTTTAATTGGTACTCAAAGTTTTATAATCTGGCTTAAAATCTTTGGGGACTTTTATTAAAGGAAGCCTGCAAGAAATACCACGCTTTAACTGCTGAAAGACTGCCACAAGTAGACCAAATACCCCAAATTTGAGGCCTTCAGCTTCTATAACAAAAAAGTTCTAGGCATTTTAAAATGACATTTAATGTACAATGGGAATTTTGAAAGAATTGCAATGCTCATGTTGAAAACTTTAAAATTAAACTACGTGGCCTAGAAACAAAATTATAAGCTTATTTTTGTCATAAATTTAGGTTTCCAGTAACTAATTATATTTTTACAATAAAAATACCCATTTTTATAGTCAAAATCATTAAAAAAAATTAAGTTTTACTTTCGTTGTACCGAATGTACTGTAGCCAATCAGAAGGCTGAATCAGCTTAACAACCAATCACAGCTAAGCTTGTATTAGTTTACCCCTTTGTTTCCGCTATGATTTTCGTTTAAAAATGCAATTTAAATCGAATTTTTTTCATAGATTTTGACTATGAAATGTGGTGTTTTTATTGTAAAAATGTTATCAGTTACAGGCAATCTAAGTTTCTGACAAAGATAAGGTTATAATTTTATGTCTAGGCAACGTAATTTAATATTGTTTTTTCTTTTATGAGCATTGGAAATCTTTCAAAAATTCCATTGTACATAAAATGCTATTTTGAAATGCCTAGAACTTTTTTGTTATTGAAGCTGAAGGCTTATAATTTGGGGTATTGGGTCTTCTTGTGGCAGTCTTTTAGCAGTTAAAGCGTGTTATTTCTTGCAGGCGTCCTTTAAATCTTAATTGTGTCGTACAGACATTGATATTCACTCTTTTTAGAACAAATAATTCTCATTATTTGGGATATATATCAATTGTTCGACCAATGCCCTTTCCCTCCATAGTAATAAGTGAATAGAAGAAGATGGCTGAAAGAAGTCACTTATAAAGATGCTAGGCACCTAAAAATGCCCCAAATAAAGATCAGAGAGAGAAAGAAATAAAAAGGCCGAAAAAGGAGGAATTTAAAGGCCTGGATGTTAATACAAACCAAAAACACATCTTAGCAAAACTAGCAAAACTACTTTCTAAACGCAGAGAAACCTATCTTACTTGTATTTTTTTATACTTTTCTTAGCATTTTAAAGATATAATGTGGCTGATCCGTTCACGGGATATTATTTGACACAAATACATATAAACTTATCAATTAACTTATAGTAAAGATTTTTTTAAAAATTTGCTTTTTTGTGTAGGTTAACTTTATTTTATAAACATTTTATAAGCCCACCCTTCTTTGCAAACTAACAAGAATGAATATGTTTATGCTTGGCGAAGCCAAACATTGTGTTCTTCCAAATTAGAAATTAGCAGCAAAATAGCTTAAAACCATCCGGGACCTATGTGAGGGTTCCTTAAAATGTACTTAATCGGATCAGTAGTTTGCAAGATCTTACCGGACAAACAAATACATACTACTTCATATAATAGGAAAGCAATATCAGCGTGCATTACTTGAAAACAAACAGACAAACTCAAATGACTTATAGAGTAGCGTCGAGAGTAAAGTCGAGTAATAAATTTGCAGAAAAATTCGCCACCAGCAATTTGAGCCATTATTAGATTTAGAGACTAAAAACTAGGCGCGCAATTCTAGCTGGTTTACGGATTAGCAACAAGCGGGGCTTCTCTATAACAAGTTTGTGTTCGTTAGTACGTCCGTCATTGGTGTTTCTATCTAGGCTAGGGACTAAAAAAGACGCAATTCTAGTTAGTTTACGGATAAGCAACAAGCGGAGCTTCTCTATAAGAACATTAGTGGCTGTATACCTATCTAATATCTATCTATTATATTAAAGGACTAAAGACCAGGATTCAGTATTTGAAACAACAGATATATATACAGACAACTACCTCTCTTCCTTTTTCAATCACCTTTTTTGTCTGCTTCTAAATTATTTTCTGCCACTTGTTTCAATATAAACGACACCATTGGTTGATTTTCAATGTCTCAATCTGAGTCAATAGGAAGGTTGCACAAGGTTAATGCGATGGGAAGATACAGTTATTTAACCCTTTCTCCCTCTAGTGTTTTACTCTAATTTTAAAACAGTCAAAGCTTCTATATATTTATGCTATGTTTGTTTTCTCTTATTACTTTCTTCTTGTACCTACATACCAGTGTTCTGTCATCAAATAGTTGGTTGTCTACAATAGTTATTACTGTTGCAATGGGATCTTTTCAAAAGGTTATTTATCTGTTGGTGTTTAATATTGCCGGAGGTATTCTCTGAAGTTTTATTAATGCAGTGCCGTTTCAGTGATATTATCACAAATAAAAATAAAACTTTATTTACTAGTTTTTTCCTTCCCATCTTCTAGCGGAGAGCGGAAAGGCTATGGGAAATAGCTTAAAACTATACCCTTCAAGACATATATTAAGCTTCCAACAAAACCTTTTTAACCAGTAATTTTAGAGATCTTTTCCTTCAGACAAAAATACCTTATTTCTTTATATTATAGTATAATATATTGGCTGCACCCCTATCATCTAGGAAAACTGGCACTTGAGTCGCTAAAACCACCCCAAGACTAAAATCTAAAAAAAATAGTATAGTCTAAATTCATCTGAAGACCTAAAAAAACTCAATTGGTTTGGGGTTAGCGAGATCTTAAAGGTAATAGGGTAGATAATTGTAATTTGGCTATCTATCTATTTGCAATCATGATCTATCTATCTATCTATGAACAAGATATAACAATAAGAAATTTATCTATTTAATAATGGTTATATGTTAAAAAAGATATGCATTCAGAAGAAAAATATATAACATATTGTTCAGTAAGGTTTCGAAACCGATTGATATCCGTTGGATTAGAACCGGTTCTCTTCCACGTTGAAAAATCATATATATAGCATCATGTATTCGATAAATAAATATTCAAGGTCTCTAAGATTAGGGGATGTTCTTATAGCATTTGGTTAAATTATAACAGACATCAAACAACCTACCCTTTGATTGCACGACTTTTGTATTATTAGTGTCATAAATTAATAACTCAATGTAGACATAACTTCAATAGTAAGGACGGCAAAGCTTTTTTTATGTTGAGAAGGGTAAAATGAGGGGTTTTAAAGGATTGAGGGATTAATCAAATGTATTTTTTTTAAATTTGAAGAGTTAAAAAGATGGATTTCAAAGTCTGACAGGGGTAAATACTTTTACCTCCACTCTTGGACGTCTATGACATTAAGTACCTTTATTTCAGACATATGTCTACTTGAAATCTATTCAATATATCTTTGACGATGGAAATTTGAAACTCACATGTCAATATTTCTCAAATATTCCCCCTATTTTCGAACTGTCCAAAGTCGTTTATAATAATTAGGGAAAGGGTTGAATTTGGACATGAAACATAAATATTAAAATCTTTTCTAAATTTTTACGATCCTGAAAGTTAATATTTACTGATATTTTCCAATAAATTTTTTCGTTCCGTCAAAATTTGGAAAAATAGCCAATATGGCTGTCTAGAAAGAACACGAAACCTCTACACCTAATATTTTCTCAGTGTTTTTTTTTACTTTTTATACAATTTTTTTTTAAAAATTAAATATTGATGAGTTTTTTATTTTTATAGAATGAATTATAAAAAAAATAATATTGGTTGATTGGTTTTTGTGATATCAGAACCATATTTTGTATCATTGTTGGGGATGTACATCAATTTATTGGCTATTGTCTTATCTCTTAAGATCCCTGATTTTTCTTACTTTTAATTTTTATTGCAAGATATTTTGACTTTTAGACTGACATAACCTAAAACATAAAAAGGGAGGCGGAAAAATTAATATCCAGGGAGGGAGGGGACAATGAGCTGTTGATCACACTATTCCTATGTTCAACCCCTTCCTTTCTTTCCCCCCACCCCCCATTAATTATTTATGATGATGATAATCCCATTTTATGGGGGGGGGGGGTGGGAAATGTATGACATGTATATACTCAGTCATGGAAAATTTTAGAAAGGATTACAAGATCCATAAAAGCGAAGCACTGATACAGTAGGACAAACGGATATTAACACTTGTATAGTGTCAGAAGAGTCGAAGCAAAATTGTAAGTCAATTTGTTAAAAAACTGCTTGATATCTCAAACATGCCTAAATTAACAAAAAAAGCTATCCATTTGTGACGGATGGAAGGACCAACCCTAATTATAGAAAAGCCTCGCCTTTAAAATGTCTAAGCTATGATGAACATAAGCCTCCCCCCTCCCCCCCCCAAAAAAAAAAACAAACAAACCTAATAATAGACTTCAGATGGACAACAACTCATATCATATTACCTTAGATGGGGGGGGAAGGGGTTGGAGGGGCTGTAGTCCTGTATTCTTTATATGAGATCTAAAGGGATAAGACAATGGCAGATAAATTGATTCACATCCCCAATGATCATACACAACCCCTTCTGTAAATTACAATTTTTAAAGTTTAATAATTATAAGTTTAACACATAATACATCTTAAGACAAAGATAATAAAAAAAACATGTATAGAGTCATGAAAAATTAAAAGTATATTTCTGTTTTCAATATCTATTAAAATGTTTAAGTTTTTAACCATGCATAATATTAGTAATGTTATAAGCGAAGCATCTCCCTAATCAAGTCCTAAAAATCTTATATGTCCTTATATCTATTTATATTCTGCCCTCAGTTCTAACACTCTACAACTTACAAGTAATTATAAAGTTTATTTGTCCTACCATTACAGAGGTTCGCTTTGATATATGTTGTCATTCTTGTATTAGTTCTAATTTTTCTAAATGTTAGCGCCTCTTCTTATTGTAGAAACTAGAAATCTTTCTCATTTGTATTTTGAAGCTAGGGAAATCAGAAAATTGCTTCAAAACATCCCAAGACCTAAACAATAAATTGAATTTTGATTGGTTGATTCATTTAATTTAGTGTCAAAATGTTTTAAACACCAATTGTAATCTACATTTGCCTATTGTAGAAAAGGATATATACGTGGATATTATGACAAGGGAGAAATAGTGGTCTATTTAGATTGCTAACAGTGAACTCCCTTGGTGGTTAGTTCGATAATTCATTAGGAGGGGAGGGGATGGGGTAGGGAAGGGAAGGGGAAGGGAGAAATCATTACTTAGACTGCTGCGTAATTGCAACCTAAATTCAAATTAAAAAGCTGAAATGTTATATGAGTCATTATAAAAGGCTTGAAACAAGAAGGACGTGTCTATCACCCTAAAAATTAATCTGTTATGGGCTTTATGGACAAACAAAATTATATATAGAAACAAGGATGACAACATCCACAAAAGCGAAGCACTGAAAGTGTAGGACAAACGGACATTAACACTGATATAGTGTCAGAACTGAATAATCAGAGTATAAATGTATAAGAGTAAAAGCAAAATTGTAATTAAATTTGTTGAAAAACTGTTTGATACAGGATAATATTTATAGACATACTCAGATTTTTAGGAGGACCTCATTATAGTGTTGTTTCTCTTATAATATTGTACTTTGTTGTCCCAGGAATCATTATACCAAAAATCAGATCAATCGTATAATTAAATCACATTTGTTGTTAAAAAGTAGAAGAATTAACATGTTTGAAATGGACGTACTTACATTCTGGTAATGATTATAGAGTTTCTCAATCTTAACTAACTACTACAGAAATCACCATGCAAGAAATATATAGGACAATTCTAACATGCCTAAATTAACGGAAAAAGCTATCTGTCTCGGACAAATGGACCGATTCTAATTATAGAAAAGCTTCGCTTTTAAAAATCAACTGATGTTTAACATTATATTAAATTATATGAAAATAATTTTGTCTTTAAAGAAAATGAACAATAATAGTTATTTCTCGTATCGTATTATAAACGGCTTTCCGCGGTTATAGAATGTACAATTATAAGATTAAAACTCGGGGCTAGTTTTAATCTTATGATTGTACATTTCTATATTCGTAGAAAACTGGATATAATACGATGCTAGACATAGTTTTTTCGTATGGATGAGAACCGGTTCCTATCCACCGGATTCGAATGAATACAAGAAATTATATTAAACTAACTAAGAAGCATGGAAAAATAATCATGGTGATAACTTTAGTAGTTAGGTACGATTTAGAAAGCGTAGCAACTCTATAATCATTACCAAAATGTCCGTACGTCCATTTTAACCATGTTGATTTTTTTACTTTTTTAACAACAAATTTTTATGTGATCTAATCATCTGATTGATCTGATTTTTGGTATTTTGATTTCTGATTTTGATTAATGAAAAAAGCTATCCATCTCAGACGTACGGACGGACGGACGTACGGTTCAACCCTAATTATAGAAAAGCTTCGCTTTTAAAAATTTAAACTTATAAAATCATTAGATTAATTTAATATCCCTCCCATATTTCTTTACTAATACAACAACAGGAAGTTGAGGTTTTGATATGAGCAAGGGGTCCAACCTTACTTTTTATAAAGCAGGGCTTTTCTATACTTAGGGTCGGTAGGTCTGTCCTTTTAACATTATTCTGTATTTAACAGTTTTACAAAAAAAATAACGTATAATTTTGTCAAAAATAATCCAAAAATATTATGCTTAATTTGTTCTGACACTCTACAAAAGTTAATATCAGTCATTCCATTTTAGAGCTTCGCTTTTATGGATGTTGTTATCCTTGTAATTTTCTCAAAGTAGATAGTGTAAAAAGTAATGATAAATAATTGGAGGGGGGGGGGGAGCAGTATTTTTAATTATCCTATGATATAAAGTAGTAAGCGTTTTTGTCTGTCCCGAAGGATCTCGCTAACCGCTGAACCGGTATTGTTCTCTTTTACAGTAAAGCTTCTTGGGAAGGTTTTAAACTTCCCCCCCAAAATATTATTTTTTTACTCTTTCAAAACTTAATATTAAAATGGGATGAGGTCGACTTTTTCCCCTTCTACCTTAAGTACCCCTAGAGGCTTCTAGGGGCGTAACCGCTAGTATATGTATATTGTAAAACTACAAAAACATGTGTTAGGTGTGATTGGGAGAAGGTTGGAACTTGCCCTGATTAGTTCTGCTAACAAAATATCACATAGGTTTTGGGGGTTGTTGATGGTGTCCCCCCCCCCCCCCACACAATACAAATAGCCTATAACCACCACAGGACCAGTAGGTATATTCCCTGAAGAGTAGAATCCAGCAGTTACAAAGATCTTAAGGGACAGGCAGACAGACATCATTCTACTTTGTATTGTAGATTGTGGGGGAGGAAAACTTTTACTTTTATTTATTATCCCTTCATTCTTCTGGGTTAGACTTAGGAGTTGACTTTCCAAACTTTCGAAGCTACTCTATATTTTGAAATGTCTTTCTGTCTTTCTATTTTTGGTGTTTATGGTCGGAATATCAAAATAAGCATAATTTAAATGTACATGTGTACATCTAAATCACATTAAATGACCCGTGTATACATGTCATTCCCCCCCCCCCCCAAATAGACGTCATATTGTAATTTGATAATTATAACATGACCTCCCCTCCCCTCCCCCATCCTTTCATGCAATAATAAAAACAAGGTTGACTAGATCCAAAATCATTGATAGAAATACATACAACAAGATTATTTGTGTATTGTAGTTTAAGTTATTTAATCTAGAGAGTGACATATTCATAGAAGGTAATTTTGTGTATCATTGTTGAGGATGTACATCAATTTATTGGCCATTGTCTTATCTCTTAAGAACCCTGATTTTTCTTAATATTGATTGCAAGATATTTTGACTTTTAGACTGACCTAACCTAGTTATAGAGCAGCAGTTTCTTGTAACTAAAATTTGTTAGGGGAAGGAGGGGAAACTTTCTAACTTACTAGTAGCTTCGTCCCATGTTCCTAGGGATATCTTATATTTTATAGAGAAACTAGCTTAAAACCTGACCATTGATATTATTTATCTTCTCAATATTTCAACTACATACTACTTAACTTTTTAATAGCAAAGCTATTCTACAATTCTATAATGTATAACTCCTAACATTCGTCTATAAAAAGGTTACTATTAAAGATTTATGTCGGATTTTTTTACGAAGATTTTCATCAAATATACTTTTCAAAGTTCAAAGAGATAGGGGACAATGGGATGTTTATTACACTAATCCCAAAAGTTTTATAATATTTTCTTATTTGATGGCTTAACAACATGTTACTTGTAAGTGCAGCGCTGCATCTACAAGTTACATGATCCGAAGTTTTCAATAGGAAGACAATATCATTAATGATCAGTCTACAATTTTCTGGTCTGAATTATTGCTCTATCCCTGTATCTTAGGAATGCAATCTTAGCATTTCTTGGGGGGGGGGGGGGGGGGGAGGAGTTAAATAAACACTCACTCTCTCTCACTTCATACATCCCCCCCCCCCTAATAATTCTTCCTATAGAACATGATGATTTTACTTTTTGCCAAATTTTTTATTTGTGAAATGATAACTAAAATAGACATGTTACAATTATACTATCGATTTTAAACTTTACATGATGATTCCAATAATAGTTAGGTATAATTTATGAAGTGTAGCAACTCTATAATCATTACCAGAATCACATCCATTTAAAAACATGCTGGTTCCTTTTCAAAAATTCAAACAATATTATAAGCGAAGCATCTGTATAATCAAGTGTTTTCTTTCTTTATCTTTTATATTCATTTTATCTCTTTTTCTCTTTCTTTCTCTCTCTTTCTCTTTTGTTGGTTCTTTTCGTTAATTTAGGCATGTTAGAATTGTCCTAATGATTTCAAACTGTGCATGATGATTCCTATGACAGTTAGGTACAATTTAGAAAGCATAGCAACACTATAATCGTTACCAGAAAGTCCGTATATCCATTTAAAACATGCTGATTTTCTTGACACTTTGACAAAACAATTTTGTATGACATAATTATCTTATTCATCTGATTTTTTAAATAATGATTCTTAGTACAACAAGGTAAAGTATTATAATCAAATCCTAAAATTGAAAGTAAATATTAGAGAAAGGGAACAATGGGCTATTTATATCACATGTCCCCAAAGTTTTATAAAAAGCATTTTCTTATTTGTTGGCTTAACAACTTTGGGGACTTTTCCTGAATTTTAATTGGTTGGGATGTACATGAATTTAACAGCCATTGTCTTATCCTTTTAGATCCCTTCCTAACCTAAAAGTATAAAAGTCTGGGACTATAAATTAATAACTGAAATATCTTTAAAATGATGTTTCTTAGTTAGGGAAATTGATGGGTGCTTTCACACAAAGTACCTGTTAAGCACAAATACACCCCCCCATCCTCCTTTACTTATCATTTCTATAAATATGAATAAGGACCTAAAGAAATTAACAAACAGACATGGGGGTTTATCATTAATACACTTTCAGTGATAAATCTATTTATATAAATCAGGGATCAGAAGGAATATGACGATGGCCTTTAAATTAACACACATCCCTAATGTAGATCACAGTTAGTGGTTGAAACGTTTTGACACAACTAAATGAACCAATCAAAATTCCCAAAGTTGTTAAGCCAACGAATAAGAAATTTAAAACCCTAGAGACTAGTGTAATAAACAGCCCAATGTCCACTTCCTCCCTGCCAAATATTTATTTGAAATTGCCGTGGTTAAAACGGTCATGAGTGTATCTTAACGGTCATTGGAATGTGTGTTAATCCCCGCCCCATATTAAAACGGACATTAATCTCCGCCCAAATATTTCCTAAAAAACGAAACGGTCAGGTATTAATCTCTATTAGAATACGGTCATAGACTATTGTCTCCGCCCATTTATTTTTATTTAATGGTTATGAGTTAATCTGTACTTGATTTTTAAAAATTGGGGTTAAACTACCCTCCCCCCCCCCTCTCTACAATCAAACCAGGAGAGGTTAAAAGCCTGCCCAGGATTTATATAATACATAATTATTTTAATAGAGATTTTGAACATTGTTGTCATAGGAATCAATATTCCAAAATTCAGATGAATATCACACAAAAAAATGTTGCAAAAAAAACGTTAAAAATCACCCTATTTTAAATGGACATTCGGATTTTCATAGAGTTGCTATGCTTTCTAAATCGTACCTAACTGTTATTGGAATCATCATGCAAAGTTTGAAAACAATAGAACAATTCTAACCCATCCAAATTACAAACTGATGACCGTGCAGACAGAATTAGAAAAAAATCTTGTCTAAAAAAAGGTTTTCAAGAAAGAAATTTAAACAGTATAATGTAATAATGGAGCATGTATGAGATCTAAAGGGATATGACAATGGCAGATATATTGATGTACAATTCCAAAGATGATACACAAAATTACCCCTTCTGTAGATTACAATTGGTGGTTGAAACGTTAAGACACTTATTGAACTAACCAACCATTATTCTTCAAAAGTCCCCAAAGTTGTTCGACAAAAAAACTTTGTGGACAAGTGTAATAAACAGCCCAATGTCGTCTCCCTCCCTGGTATAATATAATAAGGGAAGATGTATGTAGCCTTGATGTGCATAGGTCTTACAAGTTTTCACCAAAAATTTTAGCTTTCCATTTTAAATAGTAGTCAGGAAATTTATGTTTCCCCTTAGCCATACAGATGGACAGACGCACTAAGTTATTTCTAGAGTAGCTTTGCTAAAAAAAATATAACATTAAATGATATTTAAAGATTTTTTCATAACAAATTGTTATAATTTAACGAGGGCTCTAAAGGGATAAGATAATGGCAGATATATTGATGTACAACCCCAAAGATGATACACAAAATTACCCCTTCTATAGATTACAATTAGTAGTTGAAACGTTAGGACACTTATTGAACTAACCAATCATTATTCTTTGAAAGTCCCCAAAGTTTTATTTAGCGCCTATATGAATGCTCATCTCTCATTGGTTAATTTGTTTACCGCTGAAATTTTCTATTGGTTAATATAGTTTAGTGTGAGTGAGTTTCTCCGTCAAAAGTTATGCTAACTCTCTCTCTCTATCTCTCTCTCTCTCTCTCTGACTCTCTCTTTCTCTTATTATCTCTCTCTCTCTCTGTCTGTCTCTTTCTCTCTGACTCTCTCTCTATCTCTCTCTGTCTGTCTCTTTCTCTCTCTCTCTCTTACTCTCTCTCTTACTCTCTCTCTCTCTGAATCTATCTTTCTCTTATTCTCTCTCTCTCTCTCTCTCTCTCTCTCTCTCTCTTTCTCTCTTTATGTTATTCTCTCTCTCTCTCTCTCTCTCTCTCTCTCTCTCTCTCTCTTTCTCTCTCTCTCTCTCTTTCTTTCTCTCTCTTTCTCTCATTCTCTCTCTTTCTCTCTTTCTCTGACTCTCTCTTTCTCTCTCTCTCTCTCGTTCTCTCTCATATTCTCTCTTTCTCTCTCTCTCTCTTAATTGCTTAACTACTCAATATTAAATTGTTAGGGAAGCTAAGTATTGTTGTATGGACAGGTTTCAGGCTATTTCTTTTTATTCGATTCTATCTATCTATGGGTTTATCTATCTATCTAAAAAGAACCTAAAAGTCATATTTAGTAAATTTTATTTCGGAATTGTTTAACGAACATACTTAATTTAAGATTGCGTGATTTATTTCGAAATAGAAATATAAAACGTAAAAATTTATTATTTTTCAAAATCTTCTATTTATTTACGAAGTACTTCGTAAATAAATATTAAGAAATTTGAATATTTAGAAAAATAGAAATAGGGATGTATTTTTGAACGAAGGGAGAGGGGAATAAATATCCTATTTTTGAAATAGAATTCTTGCACACGTAAATTAATATTCCCCAATTTCAATATTTTCATATCTCTAAATTCCCTTCCAAATTTTCTCGAAATACGATACGTTTAGGGTTTAGAATAGTTAATATTTTAAATATCTAGTAGACACATCATTGCTTTATTTAACGTCTTTAGCTTGATACAGTGAACTAAAATGCCTTAACAAATAGTGCGCATTATTTAAATTAATACTTATCTTTGTCTTAAGATTCTCTGTACAAAAGCAGGGAGGAAGAGGACAATAGCCTGTAAAAACTGTAAAAGTATAAGATTGATTCTTGATTTTGATGTATATTGACCAATTTATCGACTGATAATCATTAGGGTTATTTTTGTTAATCATAATTTGAGGGAGCACAAATTCAACATACATTGCCCCATCCCTATTAAGAAGACTACCTTGAAATTTATTACTTTAGATATTATTGATGATAGTTTGGCGGGTTTCTTCAAAATATTTAGTCACATTCTGTGACAGCAGATTAATAGGATTCTTATGTTAAAATCCAACTGTAATATTAAACCATTATGATATAATTTTTCATTAGTGTGCGTTACCCCCTGTAAATCGATATATTATTACATGGATGTTGCACCATATTTTCATGTACTCTAATAAAGTGATACAAGCAGCTGGCTAAAATAACGATACCCGCCATCCACACCCTTTACCCCATCCCTCCCTTACCAATGGGTTTACGAACTAACCAATAAATGAGGTCCTTGTTAGCAACCTTAAATGATAATAAATTTTCCTTAGTCAATAGATCCACGTATTCTATAACCATTCCCCTCTATATATTTTCCAACTATATAAAAGTACTGGCGACTGTGTCTCTATCATCTAGGGGCTCTGTGTTAGAAATATACATTTAAACCATCCCAAGACTAAAATGTTAAAAATGAAGTAGCGTAAAATCCCTGGCATATGTAAATCTTTTCTTTGTAGAAATAAAGAACACAATTGGTTCAGTGGTTAGTTAGATCTTAAAAGACACACAAAAAATTCTTCTACGAACACTAAAACAAATATTGGTAACTCAATATTGGTCTTTTGGTAACTGGTAACTCAAAATGTATGTAAAAACGGTCCTATTGTTTTTAAATCTTCTTTTAAGATTATTATTATTCAGGAAGGGGACAATGGACTTTAAATTTTACTGTTAAATGTTTCTAAACAAATTTTCTCATTTATTGGCTTAAAACTTAAGACGTTTTCTTGATCAGCCGTATCCAAAATTTTACAACAATATACAGTTTTATCTACAAGAGTGGTAATTGTGATGGTGATGAACATTTAATTATCGTCTATTGTCTTATACCCTAAGAACCCTGGATCCTATTGATATCACACATATAAGCAACACTATAGTTTACTATACAAGGGCCGTAATTTCTTGGGGGGGGGGGGGGGGTGGCTTGTTTGGTGGTTTTGGGAATTTCAGGGTTAAAGAGGTAAGGAACTGTGCGAATATTTGTTATTCGCATAGTTTTATAGACAATTTTCCGCAGATAATAAAAGGAAACAATTGTAACATTAATTTCAGTTTTTTCGAACCCTATAGTCCAAATTTTACAATTTACCTATACCTTGATTAACGGGTAAGTGTAATTGTGGTATTCGGCGACCCTGAGCCATGCTATGTGGCAACCCTGACCTTGGTTCGGAGGAGGGCCGAGGGCCCTCCCCCGAGTACCGGGGAAGGGGTCCACCTGACCCCTCCCCATGCTTTAAAATTAATGATATATTTGACAGCCGCATTATGGCTAAGCTGCATTGTTTGGTTCCCCCACCCCTTCCCAGGGATGGGGGATCATTATTGCCTATTTTGATTACTGTTTGTATAGTTATATTGATTTTGCTTTAGTATTATTTATTCCAATCTGTGTATTTATTATTTGTTGTATTATAAAGTAGTAACCTTTAGACCCTGAATAAAGTAACATCTGAGTAGACTTTTTTGTTATTTAGTGAAAGCTAGAGAAGCCCAGCTTCTCTATAATCATACGTGTCCACGTCTGTTCGCACTGCCGTAGTCATTTTGAACTTGGGTGTCTGCCACTTAACCGCGGCAGATACCACATAATATGGCTTGAAATATATCAATAGATCTCATCAGGGTTCTATAGTCTTTAGATGCATATAATATAACAGCACTCTAGCAAGCTCAATCAGACTGTAATTAGTCTGTTATACTAATGAACCACATAGTTATAGGAATAACCTTTTAGCTATATTTATCACTATCACATATAAAGGAAATAATAACTTTTGTTCGATAATGTTATTTCATTGGTTATTTCCTATTTTTAACAACATTGCAGTATGGTAAATCTATACTCTAAAATTAAAATTGTAAGTATGCCTGTCTGTCCATCAGAATTTTTATTTGTTTTGGAAGATAGTCTTCTAATTTTTTTCGGCTACTATTCAAGATAGTAGCCGAAAACTCATTTTGTCTATCAGTCTGTCCATAATCCTGGGAGAAAATAATATTTTTATGGGGATAATTGTGATTTACTTAGCTTAAATATCTTTTTAAAATTTTCTGGGCTAATGAGCAACAACTCTAGAAATAGATATGACCGTTCATTTTTATTGGGTTTAATATTTTGATATTTTGTGATTGATTGATTTTAAACAAGCAATATCCAAACTTTTCAACAAATAATTTTAATCTACATAATAGGCAATTTGTTCAGCATTTACAAAAATCATCGTACCTTTATCCCTTAAGATCCATGTTACTTATAGATGTTATCTTCATTGGTTTTTATTGTCTTGTAAATGTTTTGTTTATAAAGAATATGTTATTAAAGCATTTATTGGTTGAAGAACTCTTCAAATTCATTTTAAATGCAGTTTGGCTGCAGCTGCGAATTGTAGCATATTGTTTGTTCGACAGATGCTTCTGATTTTTGACTGTTTGGCTGCTACGGCTTAACAAAACTTATGCGACTGTGGTTTAACTTTTAAGCCGTTGGATGTTAGCGGCTGGAATCTGTTTACTCTTTATAGATAACTGCTGCAGCTGCTAATTGTTTTGAAATCAGGCGGCTATTGCTTGGTTGGTAAAAATAGGATGGCTTACTAAATAAAAATCTATCTCTCTTTTCAATTTTAAAACTAAAAATTATAAGTATAATGTTTTGAAATTTTGGCTTTCAAGTTATGTGAAGATTTTGGCCAATTTTTAAATTTTCTTTCAGAACATATTTATGACTTATTGATATGGTCCAATAAATTTGCAACTCACAAACACACACACACACAATCGCACACACACACACAGACATGCACAATATCACACAAATAAAAATTGGTTTACCCCCATGTGAAAATTTTTCTTGAAAACCGAGAGAGGAAGGGTTTGGATTACTTTGGTGTTTTCCTTCATAGCGCCTTTCAAACACCGAACCCACCCAGTCTTTTTTGAACTAATTGAACAGAAGTGGGTGTTAGTTTTAGTTTGTTTTACCTAACCCCAACGAAAAGTTCTAATACTGCAGGACCACCCAGTACCATATGTATACTCTAACCTAAGGTAATAAATAAAACAAACAAAATCTAATTATTTCAATTCATTTTGAAATAAATTTAAGGGAGTTCTGTGCTCGACTAGGCACAACGAGGGAAACCATTATCGCATTAAACAGGACAAATATAATGATTTCCACAAAATTACAATGAAGCTTATTATAGGTCTAGGGAAGGTTTTTAACTATAAAGTCCACCATCTGAGGAGAAATCATCCCTAAAAAATAATGTCTTGTACCTCTAGAGGCTTCTATGGTTGTCTGGTTATTATCTCGTTAACAACCAAACTGATCATAGAGGATTGATGCAATTGTGAAGCTGCTCTTAAATAAACAAATAGAAAGATAACTATATTAGTAGGTCAATGTTTTCTGTGTGAATCTTCATGCGCTATAGGTTTTTGAGAAAAAATTAGGAAGATTGGATATTTTATCCCAAGAAAAAATCATTTTAGTGTCTTCCTTAAAGTAACTAGCGAACACAGGGACTAACTCCTCTATTTTTGAAAAGAATTGAAAAAAGCGGGAACAAAACAAATAACAATTCTGTAAAATAAATGCTAGAAAGTTTTAAAGAATTATTTTAAAAATCTTTTTATATGAATGTGCCAATTTCTTAATGTGAAAATATTATCTTAGAAGCATAGTTTCTCTAAACAAATAGTATGTTTGTTTATCCGTTTATATTTTCATGTCCCTGCATAGGGTTCTACCAAGGGATCTAAAGGGATAATACAATGGTCGATAGATTTCTGTACATTCCCAATGATGATACACAAAATTACTCCTTCTATACATTAAAATCAGTGGTTGAAACTTTTGAACACTCGAATTAAGAATCAACAAATCAACGTTAACTAAGTCCCCAAAGTTGATGATCCAATGAATTAAAAAACGTTCTTATAAAACTTTGGGGACCTCCAGTGGCGTACACAGTGATTCACCACTGGGTGTGAAACCTTCAGGGAAAGTTAGGACATTTCAAAATTCAATTTTAACTTGTTCTAATCCTTCGGGGTCAAAGCCCTATGAGATTGTACACCTCTAGGTTTATCCCAAAGAGTAGAAAAATCATAAAATGCTTTATTTTACTAAAAAAAAAGGTAGAGTCCCTTTAGTGCATCGCCTCTCAAGGGGAATTTCCTCGTCTTTTCACAGAAGCTTTTCTCCTATTTCTAGCCCCTGCGGGGCAATCATCTAGCCTTTAACTAAAATTTGTAATGGACTATATGCAATATGAAAGATTCTACCAATAAATTATAGGAATAAGATGTTATTCTATTATTGCTGCGCCACTTGTGTACCTGATTGTTCTGGTTGCAAACCATGTTACGGTCCAATTATTATTATTTAAGATGGGAAAAAATGTTAAATATTAATCATACAAAGTGAGAAAGGGATAAAGAGAGAGAGATAGAGAGAGAAAGAGAGAGAGAGAGAGAGAGAGAGAGAGAGAGAGAGAGAGAGAGAGAGAGAGAGAGAGAGAGAGAGAGCGAGAGAGAGAAAGAGAGAGAGAGAGAGAGGAGGAGGAGGAGGAGGAAGAGGAGGAGGACACACAGAGAGAGTGAGAGAGACAGAGAGAAGGAGAGACAGAGAGACAGAGTGAGAAAGAAAGAGAGAGAGAGAGAGAGAGAGAGAGTGAGAGTGAGAGAGAGAGCGAGAGATAGATAGATAGATAGATAGAGAGAGAGAGAGTGAGAGAGAGAGAGAGAGAGTGAGAGAGAGCGAGAGATAGATATATAGATAGATAGATAGAGAGAGAGAGAGAGAGAGAGAGAGAGAGAGAGAGAGAGAGAGAGAGAGAGAGAAAGTAATATTGAGAAAATAAAGCAATAAGATTATAAGTAGGATGTGAAAAAAAAATAAAATGAATTACAGGGGGAAAGGGATAGTTCATTAAAAGATTAATTATATTTTCAGCGTTTGCAACAGTAGAACATTATGTCTCAAAAGATGTAAAATAACAGGGTCTGTGTCTGTCTGTGCCGCAAGATCTCACTAACCGCCGATATGGTTTCTCTTACAGTGTAGATTCTCGTAGGTCCTGGGGAGGTTACTACCATCCTCCCAAGAGACATTGCCCCTAGAAACTAAAATTAAGATTGAAAGTAGGGAGGGGGGGGGGCTAGAAGCCTCAAGGGGCGTAGCCACAAGTTGATATAATAAGACAAAAGTACAAATATTTTATTATATAAATGCTGCATATATTATCTTCCGGAACCCCATCCTTGTATCCTTGTATATTCCTGGGAACTGCGCGCAGGAAATTTGCGGTGGTTTTAACTGATTTTGGGCCGCGCTCGCGCGACCATTTCCGAAACTAACGTAGAACTAGGGTTACAGGGATAAGGTAATGGAAAACATATAAGATAGGTTATTTATCGCATCGAGCTATCGACAGCTTTCCGCGGATATCAAAAAGAAATATTATTGGATCAAATCAAGTTTTGTTATCCTCGAGGAGACGAAGGTCCGGGCAAACAAAACTAGTATTAATATTATGATTTGATTTAATATTCCTGCCTTTATTAAGATTGCCTGTAATACGATGCTATACATGATTATTCGGTATGGTTGATAACCGGTTATAATCCAGCGGATATTAATCGATTTTGACGCAATATTAGAAACTATTTAGATATTTTTGCTTTGTATCTAAAAATCTTGAATTCTTTACTTTCATTCCCTATTTAAATTGTGTACAATAACTCCCATATTTATCTGTCATCGGAAGTTTATTTTTGTAGGGGGAAAATAAACAATAAATCAATTTTTAATTGGAGATAATAAACACCTTTTATCTGTTAGCGATTCAAGTCTGATTTGGTGGGAATACGTGATGATAGTAATTTCATTGCTTGCTTTTATAAAATTAATTTCATATCGAGAAATACAATTTTCCTTGACGGTCAAAAAGATATTTTATTATATAAAGTAGTAAGGATTTTTTCCTTCGACAACTACCAAACGTTTTTAGTTCTCCATTTTAAGTAAGCTTATCATTTCTCATGGAATAGTTATGGGCTATTAATTTTTTAGGTTTAAGTCTTGGGGTGGATTTAAGCTATTTTTCTGCTATCCTAACGAATACAGATTTTGTATTTTGTAAATAAAATCGAAGAATAACAAGACTCTATACAAGGTTTATTCAATATGCTTATTATATTTTAATTGATTTTAAATACGATTTTAAACAAATATTATATTTGATACAAATAATAAAAAAAACTGTCAACTGTCAAGATTGGTTTTACTGTAAACTTATGACTTTTAAATAAAAACAAATAATGTTCTTGCATTCTACAGTAGATCTTTTCATGAAAATACCCTTTTTCGAAATTCAATCTTCTGCTAACCTAAAAAGTTACTTTAGGGGCCTAGAAATATAAACCCCGAACAAACATATTATGCAAATCTGAATTTTCAAAATAGCAGCTTTATATTCATTTAGGATGATTTTACAATAAATATGAAATTTAGATGCCTCTTTTGGTTACAAAATTCCACTCTTATTTTTAATTAATCAGCACCAATAAAGCACAAGATCTCAAAAACAGCATTTGGGGGAAATACTGGTGAACAAACATATTATGCAAATCCAAAACAAAGCAATAAAAAAAGGTTTTTTGGCACTTTTCTCCTCTTTTAAAGATTGATTATGATAAAATAATATTTTTTTAAGGGATTTATGCATTAATTATTATGAAATATAGTATAAGGTAGAAATTAATGATTTTTCTAAATAAGAAATGTTTGAAAAAAATAAATTCGATCCCTATCACTTTAGAGGACAGCTGCTGACCCCCAGTCTTATGGATGAACCTAAATACATGTTAAAGATAAAAATTACCCTGAAAAGTATACAAAAACATTTTTTTATGTGTTGAAAAAATTCATTTTAAAATCTTGATTTTGAGGATGATGACCTTTTAGATGCTCCTGTTGGTGGTGATGGTGAGCCAAATGTTATCTAAGTACATGCCCATTACAACAACTTGTCTATTAACCTATGTACCATTTTTTGTAGTCATAGCAGCCTCCAATGGAGCCTTCCAACAAGAAATATAACCATCTTCTAAAAACTACAGTATTCACCTTATGAATTGAAGTAAATAAAATTGCAATTCTTTTGTTTTTTAATAACGCTGGGCTGGAGGATGCTATAACTACAAAAATTGGACCATAGTTTAATATATAAGTTGTCATCATGGACCTGCACTTTGATAACATTTGGCTCACCATCACCACCAATAGGGGCATCTTACAGGTCATCATCCTCAAAATCAAGATTTTAAAATTGATTTTTTCAACACACCAAAAAACATTTTTGTATAATTTTCAGGGTATATTTTATCTTTAACATGTATTTAGGTTCATCAATAAGACTGGGGGTCAGCAGCTGTCCTCTAAAGTGATAGGGATCGAATTTATTTTTTTCAAACCTTTCTCATTTAGAAAAATCATTAATTTCTACCTTATACTATATTTCATAATAATTAATGCATAAATCCCTTAAAAAAATATTATTTTATCATAATCAATCTTTAAAAGAGGAGAAAAGTGCCAAAAAACCTTTTTTTTATTGCTTTGTTTTGGATTTGCATAATATGTTTGTTCACCAGTATTTCCCCCAAATGCTGTTTTTGAGATCTTGTGCTTTATTGGTGCTGAATAATTAAAAAATAACAGTGGAATTTTATATCCAAAAGAGGCATCTACATTTCATATTTATTGTAAAATCATCCTAAATGAATAATAAAGCTGCTATTTTGAAAATTCAGATTTGCATAATATGTTTGTTCGGGGTTTATGTACAAAATTTCAGCTCTCTATCTCTACTGGCGACCTAGCGCCAGGCATGTAAAATATCAACAGATAACGGTAGCACGGCGGTTTTAACAATATCTCAGTAATGTGCAGGTTTTCAGCTCTTCTGCATATTTCAATTTAAACACATAAGGCCAAAGATATTATATCCAAAAAATCTTTTGTCAAAGTCTACTCTAGACCTAGCGCCAGTCAGTTTTCTAAAATCATGCATTTTATACCTGTGAAAAATGAAATCGCCAGCGCTAGGTGTAGAGTAGACTTTGACAAAAGATTTTTGGGATATCATATCTTAGGCCTTATGTGTTTAAGTTGAAATATGCAGAACACCTAAATTCACCTTCCAAGCCATTCTCTAAGCATTTTAATATTTTTTTGGAAATAACGGGATTTCAAAACTGCCTTTGAAAAGGCCTAAAAAATATCTTTTTTTGTCCCTTTTTTCACTGTATATAGTTACAACTTATTAAGATATTATTTTCAGGTAAAAAAAAATTGGTGCTTCCAGCACCAAAACTGGCAAAAACAGCCAGTTAAACTTCTGAACCCATACTTAACCCCCTGACAGACCCCCCCTCTATCTCGGCTCCTGTTACAGATAGAGACGTAAAACTTTTTTCTGGTTGTTCATGTGTATTTTTAGAGAATTACTTTTTCTAGTCATAGCGGTCAGACTGCTCCTTATCCGCTTTTTAGCGGCCAGCTGCTAAATATTAAAACAGCTGTAGAGCGGCCAATTTTAAAGCTAAGAAAACTAAATTTTATGACAAACTATTATTTTTTAAAATAAAAAAATACCTTTTCTGACCATCGCCGAAAATTGACAAATAACAGAAACCACCAATTTTGGTGGTAAAACGGCGGTTGGCGGCGCTAAATAATATTTTCATCTGTTTTAAGTTACAACTTATTAAGATATTATTCTCAGTTAAAAAAAAATTGGCGCTTCCAGCACCCAAACTGGCAAAAACATGCAGTTAAACTTCTGAACCTTTACTTAACCCCCTGACAGACCCCCCCTCTATCTCGGCTCCTGTTACAGATAGAGACGTAAAACTTTTTTCTGGTTGTTCATGTGTATATTTGGAGAATTACTTTTTCTAGTCATAGTGGTCAGACCGCTCCTTATCCGCTTTTTAGCCGCCAGCCGCTAAATATTAAAACAGCTGTATTGCGGCCAATTTTAAAGCTAAGAAAACCAAAGTTTATGACAAACTATTATTTTTTATAATAAAAAAATACCTTTTCTGACCATCGCCGAAAAACGACAAATAACGGAAACCGCCAATTTTGGCAGTAAAACGGCGGTTGGCAGTGCTAAATAATATTTTTATCTGTTTATAATTACAACTTATTAAGATATTATTCTCAGTTAAAACAAAATTGGCGCTTCCAGCACCCAAACTGGCAAAAACAGGCAGTTAAATTTCTGTATCCCTACTTAACCCCATAACAGACCCCCCCTCTATCTCGGCCCCTGTTACAGAAAGAGACGTAAAACTTTTTTCTGTTGGTTCATGTGTATTTTTATAGAAAATTACTTTTTCTAGTCATAGCGGTCAGACTGCTCATTATCCGCTTTTTAGCAGCCAGCAGCTAAATATTAAAAAAAACAAATTTTATGACGAGCAATTATTTTTCATAACAAAAAAATGCTTTTTCTGACCATCGCCAAAAAACGACAAATAACAGAAACCGCCAATTTCGGCAGTAAAACGGCGATTGGCGGTGCTAGTTTTATCTGTTTATGATCACAAACTACATAAAGACTACATACAAAAATTGGCTGGTCTAGAACTGTTTTAGAATTCCGCTACTGGCAGCTTAAAAACGGCAAAACTACAGGTAGGAAATAAAAAATCAGTTAAAAATCAGTCAAGGAGTGGTCAAAAGGTCATGGCCTTACTATCCACGGAAGTTTATTATTACTCAAGAATTAACAAAAAAAAATTCAAGGTCTCTAGCTGTAATATTCATGATATAAGTCAGTCTTTTAACAGTTTGGGAGGAGGGGATGTAACATTAAATGTCTCTTCCAATTATCTTAACTAATCTTTGAATGGCTCCAGTGTATTTACTTTTTTACTTATAGACTTAAAATTGTAAAATTAAGCTTATCTTACATGCCTACATGACTTATCAAATTTTTTTTTAAATCAGCTGTTGTTTCCAGCTGACCACAGCCAGAGCGGTGGCAATCCATGTAAGCTTCAAATCAATTAAATTTTTTGATAAATATATATTTTTAAAAATTTACATATTAATAAACATTTCAAGAAATAAGAAAATTACAGTGATTTAAGTTTTTATGTTTAAAAAGGATCTAAAAACAAAGGATGTTTGATAAAGGGGATAAAGAAATATAAGACTTAATATGACCAATGATCGGATAATTCTTTATTAAATAGGAAGCCTTACATAATTTTAACCCGCTTGGTATAATATTAGTTAAGATAATTGGAAGAGACATTTAATGTTACATCCCCTGCTCCCAAACTGTTAAAAGACTGACTTATATCATGAATATTGTGGCATCTATTACAGCTAGAGACCTTGAATTTTTTTTGTCAATTCTTGAGTAATAATAAACTTCCGTGAATAGTAAGGCCATGACGGTTTGGCCACTCCTTGACTGATTTTTTATTTCCTTCCTGTAGTTTTGCCGTTTTTAAGCTGCCAGTAGCAGAATTCTAAAACAGTTCTAGACCAGCCAATTTTTGTATGTAGTCTTTATTGTGATCATAAACAGATAAAACTAGCGCTGCCAACCGCCGTTTTACTGCCAAAATTGGCGGTTTCCGTTATTTGTTGTTTTTTGGCGATGGTCAGAAAAAGCATTTTTTTTTTGTTATGAAAAATAATTGCTCGTCATAAAATTTGGTTTTCCTAGCTTTAAAATTGGCCGCTCTACAGCTTTTTTAATATTTAGCGGCTGGCTGCTAAAAAGCGGATAATGAGCAGTCTGACCGCTATGACTAGAAAAAGTAATTCTCCAAAAATACACATGAACAACCAGAAAAAAGTTTTACGTCTCTATCTGTAACAGAAGCTGAGATAGAGGGGGGGTCTGTCAGGGGGTTAAGTAAAGGTTCAGAAGTTTAACTGCATGTTTTTGCCAGTTTGGGTGCTGGAAGCGCCAATTTTTTTTTAACTGAGAATAATATCTTAATAAGTTGTAACTATAAACAGATGAAAATATTATTTAGCGCCGCCAACCGCCGTTTTACCGCCAAAATTGGTGGTTTCTGTTATTTGTCAATTTTCGGCGATGGTCAGAAAAGGTATTTTTTTATTTTAAAAAATAATAGTTTGTCATAAAATTTAGTTTTCTTAGCTTTAAAATTGGCCGCTCTACAGCTGTTTTAATATTTAGCAGCTGGCCGCTAAAAAGTGGATAAGGAGCGGTCTGACCGCTATGACTAGAAAAAGTAATTCTCTAAAAATACACATGAACAACCAGAAAAAAGTTTTACGTCTCTATCTGTAACAGGAGCTGAGATAGAGGGGGGGTCTGTCAGGGGGTTAAGTAGGGGTTCAGAAGTTTAACTGGCTGTTTTTGCCAGTTTTGGTGCTGGAAGCGCCAATTTTTTTTTACCTGAAAATAATATCTTAATAAGTTGTAACTATATACAGTGAAAAAAGGGACAAAAAAAGATATTTTTTAGGCCTTTTCAAAAGGCAGTTTTGAAATCCCGTTATTTCAAAAAAAATATTAAAATGCTTAGAGAATGGCTTGAAAGGTGAATTTAGGTGTTCTGCATATTTCAACTTAAACACATAAGGCCTAAGATATGATATCCCAAAAATCTTTTGTCAAAGTCTACTCTACACCTAGCGCTGGCGATTTCATTTTTCACAGGTATAAAATGCATGATTTTAGAAAACTGACTGGCGCTAGGTCTAGAGTAGACTTTGACAAAAGATTTTTTGGATATAATATCTTTGGCCTTATGTGTTTAAATTGAAATATGCAGAAGAGCTGAAAACCTGCACATTACTGAGATATTGTTAAAACCGCCGTGCTACCGTTATCTGTTGATATTTTACATGCCTGGCGCTAGGTCGCCAGTAGAGATAGAGCGCTGAAATTTTGTACATATATTTCTAGGCCCCTAAAGTAACTTTTTAGGTTAGCAGAAGACTGAAATTCGAAAAAGGGTATTTTCATGAAAAGATCTATTCTACAGATATGCATGGTACATTTAGAAACCTACAAGCCTGAAAAAGATATAAATAAGAGGAACAAAAGGTGAAGATAGACAATGGGCATCCGATTACTGTATGGAACATAACTATAGTATTTAAATTGTTTATGTTCCTGTCGTAATAAATTAAGTTGTTTTAAAGGTCTCTAGGGTAAAAATGACAAAATAGTGGAAAGGGTAAAAATTATACGCATAAAAATATTTTTCTAGATATAAGCAAAGCATATGTAAAGGAATATCTAATAGAATCACACAAAAAGGGAAAGCTTTCAAATTTAAATTCTTTCTAACACACAAATATTAAATTAAAACTAATTTCTAATGTCCATTTTCACCATTAGTACCATTTGTACCATTGGAAGTACCATTAGTAATTTTATTAAGGTTTGTATCTTGATAAGATAGTCTGAGTGTAGTTCCATCTCTGCCTGTATATTTACCATTCACATCCCTGAATACAAAAAGATGATTTCCTTAAAATTTTACATTTAGCTTATAAACCCCCCATCCCCTTTTCTCCTTTATGCGGGGGAGCTCAAAACACAGTATGACTTAATGTTAAACACAAAAAAACATTATTTACAATTTATTACAAAAGTTCTTTATTTAATTCATATGCCTTTGGTGAAGCTTAACAGTCAGACAAAGAATATTCATAGTTATCAACCTAATATGATTCAAAAATATAAAGAAAATGTTATGTAAATCTATAACAAAGTATACTTTATTTTCCATATAATTTAAAATAGAAAAAAAAAGAAATCTTACCATTTTTTCAATCCTTTTCTTAGAGTCATAGTAAAGGGTGCTTCAATAAATAATTCATGACATTTGACAAAAATCTTAAATAAACAATGAAGGATAATTCATATATAATACATAACTTACTGAAGACTTTAATTACTAAGTATTATTTTCAATTTTATCAAATATTTCGAATCATTGAAAGAAATAAAGTAGCTGTTTTTGTTGTACTTTTCACAGTAGCCTTTCTCCTATATCTAGCCCCTGCAGGGGACTCTAACCCAGCAGGGCCAATTTTTGAATCTTGCAATCATTAACATATAACTATAACCTAAGATAATCATTGCTACTGTGAAAATAGACAAAACATGCTACTTTGTTTTCTTTTCATGATCTAAAATTTCTATATTTCTTTTGTTGCATGACTGATAGACATGCTCTTAAATAGTACCCACATAGCGTTACGAACTTACAGAGTGAATTATAGAGTAGCTTCACTACTAACAAAAACTAAACCTTTTTCATAGCCATGGGTTCCAGGACGGGCGGATGTCTAACCATTTCTGTGCGCTTTCTCACTCTGTCTGTAAATTCTGGGGAGTAGAATGTAAATACTCCACTTAGCTCCTGCCTATGAAAATATATTTTATTTAATCATAGTTTAGTGCGTCCCTAGCATCCGAGGGCACTATATTCACTAACGTAGGACATAAACCTTAAAATAAATACCAACCTGGGACCTATGAAAAGCTTCCCTAAAATAGGAATTTGTCTGTTTGTTGATCTGTCTATCTATCTTTATATACAACCCGCGAATGGAATCTAGTAAAATTGTCTCACTCTGATTATGACGTAAAAAAAATTAGCCAATGAGATGCCGGTATACACTGTAATTGACTAATAGTAAAATTTATAGTGGCCTCTCATTGGCTATTTTTTTACGTCATAATCACAGCAGACACTTTTACTAGGTTCCGCGACCGTGGCTCAACAAGTAGCGCATTCACTCGTCGGATGGGAGGTTATAGGTTCGAATCTCGACCCGACACCGCATTACAACTAAAGACATTTAAAATGGCCTACTGTTGCTTTGTCAGGTGTGCGACAAAGGTAGTTAGAGTAGGGGGAGTGTCATGACCTGTAAACTGGAGCAATTCATTACCTCAGAAAAAGGTCGTACACTTAAAGGATTGTCTATTGGATGTTACTTAACATAAAACCCTTGGGTGTTAGAGTATCGCATCCCATTACAAGCATATGATGCTCTGGATTCTTTAGATAATCACTTACAAATCGAGGGAGAATTCCGCCTTTTCGAAGTAAGGTAAATAATGTCATTTATATTTATCTATCTAACTATATATCTACCTCTAGTTTTATATACATATCTATCTATCTCAACTATAAAATTATCTATCAATAAATGCATACCTAAATTCAGCTTTAGTTTCAAACTTATCCCCCTCCTCTGTAACAAAGCTAAAGTTTGTCTTGGGTACATTGTCCACTCTAAAAGTGTTTTTGTTCAAACTCATAATAAAGGTAACTAAAAAAAGAAGAAATTATGAAGAGAAAAAAATAATAGATTTATTGATCTAGATGTGTCTTAAAAATGGATTTATATGAGATATTGATTTTTATTGATAAAATAATGTGGTCGGATTGTTTCTATATATTATTACACGGATGTTGCACCAGATTTGCATGCACTCTGATAAAGTATTGCTTGCAGCTGACTAGAATAACGATACCCCCCGCCCCATCCACCCCATTTATCCCATATTTTCCCTTCCTAAATTGACGACAAATGTTCCCTTGTAAATATATACACGTATAATCCTATATAAATTTTTCTAGTAGTCTAATTAAGGGACTGCTAATCTAGACTATATTTATTTTGAAAAATATAATTATAAAGAGAGTAAAATAGCTTAAAACCATTCCATAAACAGTAGGTACATTCCAGAACAAGAGTATATTGTTATACTACCGGTCGTGTCCCTAGCAACAGAGGACTCTGTATTCAAATAGCAAAGGAAGGGGGCAGAATACAACTCTAAAGATAACATGACTTCAAATCTAAAAAAGTCTAAAACCGTCCCTATTGGGCTTAATGAAACGATTCAGTGGTTGGCGATATTTCAACGGACATATAAAAAACCTTGCTATTTTACATAACAGGATATACAAGTTTTGATTTTAATTATGTATGCTGTATGAACATTCCTAAAGACCAGGGCTCGTTCCTGCACTGCGGGGACACTTTCATTCAAATCTAACCTAAAACATTTTTTTAGTATAACAACTTCTATATAACATATTGATGATCGCACGGTTATCCAACGATTTTAAGCTGAAAGCCTACTATTATATCTTTTTAAAATAACGATTTCTTATTCGTTGGCTTAACAAATTTGAAGATTTTTATTAAATTTTTAATGGTTGGTTCATTAAGTTGAGTGTCCAAACGTATTGTATTTAAAGAATAGGTATTAAGTAATGTACATCCATTTATCGGCTATTTTCTTATCCCTTTAGATCCATTATTATGCTTCTAACATGCTTCTATCTGTTTTAGAGATCTTGAAATACATACCTATGACTGATTTCAACATTATAGTTGGCAATTCTTGGCCAAGAAGGAGTTTTATATTCAGTTGCATCTTCATTTATATCTTCTAGTACATCAATAGTCTTGACAGCTAGGCTTACTTGCACATTCTCCCAATTTATTACTACGTTCTCTATCTATGAAAACAAATGGAACTATATATGTGTTAATAGGTATACCTGTTCTAATTTAGGTATACTCATTGCATTTTTTGTGTTGGTGACAGCATCCATAAAAGCGAACATCAACACTTGAAGAGTGTCAGAACTGAATATAAATGTATAAAAGTCGAAACAAAATTTGTAAGTAAATTTGTAAAAAAAACTCCTTAATTACAGGATAATGTTTCAGGACAAAATTTTTATGATTTGATTATAGTAATGTTTAGCTTATAACATTCTACATTGTTGTCCTAGGAATCAATATTTCAAAAATCAGATCAATCGGATAATTGTAATAAATAAAAATTTGTTGTTAAAAATTAACATGTTTAAAATGGACGTACTGACATTCTGGTAACTATTATAGAGTTGCTACGTTTTCTAAATCGTACCTAACTACTACAGCAATCACCATGCAAAGTGATAGGACAATTCTAACATGACTAAATTCACGATAAAAGCTATATGTACCGGACATACCAGCCGTAATTATAGAAAAGCTTAGCTTTTAAAAAGTTGTGTGAAAATCTAATAACCTCTACAGATTTGAAGTTTGCATGATCCATAGGCCGTATGGAGGACAGGGGCTTCTGCCAGCTTTTCAACAGGTCTTCTGTTTCATCATATGGGTCATTACTGATGGTCTCATCTTAATCAAATATTATTCATTAAACATTAAAGGTAATTCTGTGTTATGATGATGATTCCTGTAACATTAAGGTACAAATTAGAATGTTGAGAAAAACCATAACCAACAGAAATTCCGTAGGTCCATTCAAAACATGTTGATTTTTTTAAATTTTGGCAACAACTTTTGTATGATAAAATTAACTTTTTATTTATAAAACTTTTTTAAAAAGCACGTTAATTTTTTTTATAAACAACAAATCCTTTGTTTGCACAACTTTTTTTTGAAGTCTGTTTAATGTAACGCACCTGATATAGCAGCGGTATGTGCAAATTTTAACTTCCTTTAGTGTGACTATTATCTTTTCTCGTATTCATTCGAATCCGGTGGATAGGAACCGGTTCTCATCCATACGAAAAAACTATGTCTAGCATCGTATTATATCCAGTTTTCTACGAATATAGAAATGTACAATCATAAGATTAAAACTAGTTTTTTAGCCCCGAGGTGCCGGAATTGTACATTCTATATCCGCGGAAAGCCGTTTATAATACGATACGATAAATAAGTATTCTCGTATTTATTCGAATCCGGTGGATAGGAACCGGTTCTCATCCACAAGAAAAAAAACTATGTCTAGCATCGTATTATATCCAGCTTTCTACGAATATAAAAATGTACAATCATCGGCACCTCGGGGCTAAAAAAACTGGTTTTAATCTTATGATTGTACATTTTTATATTCGTAGAAAGCTGTTTATAATACGATGCGAGAAATAACTATTATTTCCTTCTTGTTTTTTTTTGCAAAAAGGCAAAGATAAATCTATAACTAAAATTAATAACTTCTTAAATATTGATTTAAATTGTCATTAGCTATATCATTTATAGTATTTTATTTGATTTGCAGAATAATTTATTTATTTGAAATAATTATTTATTACTTATCAATAATAAAATATTGTTATCTAAATAATTTCAAAACTGTACAAATTGTATTCTTGACTTACTTTTTATAGATGTTTAAATGGTTTTATTTAAATTTAGCCCTTGATTGGAAGCTCTAACCATGCAGGACCCTAGCCATATAGTATAATACATACTTAAAGATTTTGTATTTTTTCAATGATTACTTTACCCTCTCTTATAATTAATATAACTTTAAAATATGGGGGGGGGGGGTAAAGTGTTTTCTCTCATATGCACTACCCTTGTAGGGGTGGGGGCTCTAACCCTACGGGGCTACCTAGTAACCAGTATAACCTAACCTAATATACAACAACAAACCTTCACCTACCCTCCTCCCTTTCAATTTATTCCAAAATGGGGGGGATTTCTATGCTCAACAAGGCTATTTGAGGGAATAAGCCATATACTCCTTGTAACATATTATAAAGTACAGACTAACGCACAGACAAACCAATAAACAAACACATAGACAAACAAACCAATAAACACAAACAAAACCATTTTAGATTGATTATTAAGAATATCAATCACTAAAGTGAACAAACAATTAATTTCTTATAACATTTTATATCAGGAAAAAAGGAGTGGTTTATTTACTAGATTTTGCGCTTGTCCTCAAAGTTCCTAGAAAAGCACAAAAATATATTGAAACAGGGTTTTTTTCGTGTGTTTGTGTTTTAATGTAAGTCAAGTAAGGTAAGGACCCTCCGAATGTGTTAGGCAAAAGGAAGGAAACGACCCTTCCTTTTTAAGATACATTTCAAAATAAGGGAAACGGGCAAGAATGAGGCAATTAACCAAAAAGTTTACATTTTACATTTAAGTGGAACGTGGCATCTAAAACATCTACCTTTTTTCACCTCCACAAAGTGTCACATAACCCTGTTGAATTGCTGTGCTGCTACTTTTTAATTTCCATCTTATTCCCTTTGATAACAAAGTTCATAGATGCTATGGGTGAAGCCACAATTTTGACAATAAATCAACATATTTTAATTAAGATATACTATTAAATATCCCTAAAGTTCTGCATTTTGTGTATACCAGGAAAGAAAGATCATTAGGGTGATGTGAAGATTGATTTTTACATGTTTTAACAATTTATTTTCTTTTTTTGAAGCGCAGCTAATGTATAATTTATGCATTACCGTCATTACGTAGCATGTCATCTGAAGTTTTGGTTTAAATTCACCCATAGGTAACTCTAAATTTTAGCGTAAAACATTTTTTTATTAGAAATTAAAAATAAAAAAGACATTTTGGGGGAGGGAGTCTTATTTTCTAGGGGCGAATTCACTTTAAAAGGTCTAAACCTTGGAACTATGAGCAGCTTCAGAGGTTAACAAAATACTTCACTATAAAAACACAGACATATATCCTATTACTTTCATAAGGATTTACTGTTTCTAGCATGTTTATTGTTTTGTTGCTGCGCTACATATGAACAGAGTGGTCATTGTTTCAATATTTTAATGTTTATGATGCTAAGATAGTTAAGAATAATAATATTACATTTTCCTTATGTTCACTGCTACTTTATAACCATACTAGCGGCTTCGCCCCTAGCCACTAGGGGCTTTGCCCCAAGAGATATAATTACATCTTCTATTACCTACCCAGCGGAAAAATACGAATGGATTGCAAATTTTCACGAATAAATAACGAATGCGCAAAATTAGCAAAATTCGGACGGACAGACATCATTCTACTTTGTATTGTAGATACAAAATTAAACATGAAATGAATGTATTTTTCATCATATAAAGTAGTAAGTTTTTTCTTGTCTGTCAGTTAGTTATCACTAACGACATAATTGGTTCAGATATTTCAAGGTCTTGTGCAGGTTTTGGACTTTTTAAAAATCATATTTAAAAAGGATTTTTTTATTACTGCTGCATTATGCATGAGTGGTGGTACCCTCCTCTAAAAATTGTTAAAAACCTTCCCAGGACTTATGAGAAATTACAGTGTCAGAAAGAACCATATTGGTTCAGCGGTTAGCAAGAACCTTCGGTACAGACAGACATACACACACAGTTAATACTAATATAATGATAGTCAGGAGAAAAAGAAAACTACCTTCAAAATGGAAGAAATAAGTCCCCTTGTAGTTCTTATTTGTAAAAGCAATCCACGCACCAGCCAAAACCTAAAATTACAATCAGAAACTAAAGATACGCGAGTGAGGACACCATACCGACTTTCAATGGGTTCTTTGAATATCAGCCAATAGCATCGGAAATATATACAGAAAAACGGCTAAAAAAGAGCAGAAAGCAATTCGCTAGCAGACAAAAAAGGTCTCCACCACTTGGGCCAGGTAGTTATTTGGGTAATTCATCTATACTTATACATTCATAGTTTGGCACTAGAAGTGTCCAAACTTTTCAACCAGTAATTCTTATGATCAATAGGGCTAGAGTCAATCTAAAAGTTACTTTTCTGTACCTCAATATTGCTTGGTTGTGTATTGATAAGGTATGTTCCAAAATTTTCCTCTCCTTCATAAATAGCAACTCCCTCACCATCTAAAATTTCAAATGTTTCATCCTATAATGTAGTAGTACAGTTTTTTGTCTGAAGCTTTTGATTTCAAATACTACTGAACTCATTTCTGGGAAGCGTTATATAGGTCCTGGGATGGTTTTAGTCTATTTATTTTTTAGATTTTAGTCGTAATATGATTTTAGGCTATTTTTTCCAATATTTGCATTCTTGCAATTACAAAGCCTATATGCCAGGAGCGCAGGCACAAGTGATGACATAAAAAAAAGATTTGTACATACAACTATTATGATCAAGATAATTTTACTTTTCAAAGATCAAATGTTATCCACAACTCAAAGTAACGTAAAAGGAAAAAGTAAAGCAGTTCTTTTTTTATAATCGCAAAAGTTTTTTGTTGCAAAATAGAGATTTTTTAAAGCAATATAGAATAGATAAAACAGTTTAAAATCAACATTTAATTTTTTTTTAAATCACCAAGATTTAGAAAAATTGTGTTACCAATGAGATGTTGTGAGAGGGCTGTATCAGTACCAAGCACTGCACCATCAGGATCCAGGCCTACCAGTCCACTACCTCCAGCTGATACCTGCAAGATGTTTTTATCGCATTGTATTAAAGACAGCTTTCCATAGATATTAAAATGAAAAATTATAAGATTAACACCAGTTTTGTTAGCCCCGAGGGGCCGAAGGCCCTGGTTAACTAAGCTGGTATTAATTTTATTATTTTCAATTTCGTGGAAATTTGTCTGCAATACAAAGCTATACATGTTTTTTGAGCATGGCTGAGAACCAGTTCCAATCCAGCGAATATTAGTTAGTTTCGCAGACATACTGAAAAAAAGGTTTCTAAAAAAATTTATTATTCATCAAAGCATGTCCATTAGTCCTCATTTTCCGATGTTGATCAATCAAGATAATACTAATTTGTCATTTGATTCGTTCAGGAATTTTAATTCTTCGCTTTCTTTTTCTTTATTTTTATGTCAACTTTTCTTACCCAGAACTGTATACCACTTTAAATATGTACTAGCAGCTTCGCCCCTAGCCTCTAGGGGCTTTGCCCCAAGAGGTGATCAAAAAAATTAAGGTGAAATTCGTAAAAGGACCAAGGAAATCTCCTGCAAGAAAAAAGGACCAAGGAAATCTTCTCAAAAAAAATGGGGGGGAATTTTTTGGTTTTTTGGGGGGTTGGGGGTGTCCCACCCCCCAAGAAAATAGCCTAAAACCACCAGAGGATCAGTAGGTATATACCCTGAAGAGTAGAATCCAATCGGTTCAGCGGTTACCGAGATCTTAAGCTTCAGACGGACGGACGGACAGACATCATTCTACTTTTGTATTATAGATATGTATATACAATTCCATTTTGTAATATTTTATTCAGTATCGCTTCGAAACCGATTGATATCCAGTGGATTTGAACCGAAACTCAGCCACACTGAAAAGTCATGTAAAGCAACGGGTAATATATCCAGAAAATAAAAATGTACAATCATAATTGTACATTTTTATATCCACGGAAAGCTGTTTATAATACGACGCAATAAATAACTATTACTGAACATTTATCTTACAGATCGGGCCCCTATTCCCACCTTAATAGATCGGGGGGGGGGGGTCATATTGACCCCCCCCCCTCTATCTCGGCTTCTGTTACAGATAAAGACGTAAAATTTTGTTCTGGTGGTTCATGTGTATTTTTAGAGAAAATCACTTTTTCTAGTCATAGCGGTCAGGCCGCTCCTTAGCCGCTTTTTAGCGGCCAGCCGCTAAATTTTAAAACAGCTGTAGAGCGGCCAATTTTGCAGCTAGGATGACCAAATATTAGGACGAACTTTTATTTTTCATAACAAAAAAATTACTTTTTCTGATCATCGCCGAAAAACGGCAAATAACGGAAACCGCCATTTTCGGCGGTTACGGCGGTAAAACGGCGGTTGGCGGCGCCAATTAATATTTTTATCTGTTTATTGTTGCTCAAGGATTTACCAAAAAAAAATTTAGGTCTCTAGCTGTAATAGAAGCCACGATATTCATGATAAATGTCTGTAGTAAAAGCCGGACAAAAATCGGTCACAAAGTCGGTCAAGGTGCGGTCAAACGGTCATAACACCAATTTTCTCAGAAGGTCATTGATATCTCAGTATTCACCAAAAAAATTTTAGGTTTCTAACTTATACACAAAAGTCATAATGTAGAAATTAGGATTTATTTAGAATTTTTTTAAAATGTTGGTGCCACCCAACCGACTTTGACCGAACACCACGACCGACACAGACCAGATATCCTAATAAAATCAACTCTTGCCGACGTATAATTACTAAACTTAAAAAGTCATGAAGTCACAGCTCTCCATCTTACCTACAAAAAAAATGACATTGAAAAAACTAGAGGGGGGGGGTCAATATGACCCCCCCCCCCGATCTGTAAGGGTTAAGCCATTTTGATTATTGTTAAACATAAAATAAAAATGAAAACCGTACCTTTGACCAATTGAAATGTTTGATATCACTACTCACATCAACTTTGAACCAATTGTTACCAGATGGATTAGTTTGAGATATTCCACCTCTAGAAAAAAAAATAATTGAAAAACATATTTTTTCTCCCTAACATATTCTAAACAGAAAGAATTTTTAGGGATCTAAAGGGATACGACAATGGCTGATAAATTTATGTACATTCCCAATGATTATACATCAAATAATCCTTTCTTTAAAATGGTTGGACACTGAGCTTAATGATGCAAACAGTCAGAATTCACTGAAGTCCCCAAAATTGTCCAGCCAACTTGAAAACTTTTGGGACTAGTGTAATAAATAGCCCATTGTCCCCACTTTCTCTCTCTGAAGAATTAGTCTTTGAACTACTGAAATTAACACAGAGTAATATAGAAAAGAATATAATGATTTACCTATACCACAGAGAACCATCAGAAGAGGTGGCCCAAACAATGTCATCTCCACTTGATATCCAACTCATTTTTCCATTAATCTAGGCATATTTTTATATGTAAATAAAAAGGAATGTTCTACATTAAAGTAAGGTTTGTTCAATAACCAATGGTTTAGAAGGTTTTTTGTTCGCTCCTTTTTTTACCTTTCTATAACTATTAAGGTTGTTTTTTATTTAGTACAAATTCAAATTGCTTACAAACCCAAAACTATCAAGAAATTATTACCATCAGCACTTTTATTATCTAGGTCCTCTACTAAAAATAAGTTCTGTCTGTTTCATTTCTGTGGCATTCTTTATTGTGAATTGAAGTTTATTGAGCAAGAATCTGTAAAAATGGGTGTAATTGACTTGTTTTTTTAATCATTATAAAACTAATATAGTTTTCTCGTATTCATTCGAATCCGGTGGATAAGAACCGGTTCTCATCCATACGAAAAAACTATGTCTAGCATCTTATTATAAACCGCTTTCTACAAATATAAAAATGTACCATCATAAGATTAAAACCAGTTCTTTTAGCCCGTGCCTTCGGCACCGCGGGGTTAAAAAAACTGGTTTTAATCTTATAATTGTACATTCTATATCCGCGAAAAGCGGTTTATAATACGATGAAAGAAATAACTATTATCTTTGTCTCAGTTCATAAAGTCTACCTTAGTCCATCCTCTGCCATCAGAATCCGCTGATAACCCATAAGTTCCTTCTCTATATAATACCTACAAAATATATTTATAATTCCTATTCAATGTGTCAGTGTTTGGTTTTGCATTGTATTAATTAGTTGCAATTTTATTTTACATCTCAATTTTGTGCTCTACCAGTATACATGACTAGACTATTGATTCATTGTTTGGCGTTATTCTCTTAGAAATATTTTTTTCAATTTTTAAAATATTTATACCTTTCCCCCCCCCCCCCTTTCCCCGACAATGACTCTGGCAGAGAACCACTATTTTAGGTTAGGTTAGGTTATAGGCTAGGGGACCAAGCTCCCGGGGCTAGGAAGGCTAGGGGGCCGGACTCTGCGGCTAGGCAGGCTAGGGTGGCAAGCGCCGCGGCCAGAGTTCATAGTTCTGTCCTGTCGGGGAGGATATTTCTAAGAGGATAATACCAATGTAATTTGTTTCATGCTTTATAATATGCTTTTCATGCTGGCTAACTTATAGAAATACATACCACTTGTTTGGGAGTAATTCCCCAGACACCAGCATTGCCAACTGTCACCAAAATGAGTTCCCCATCCACCTGCTGCCATTTTGTCCCCATGGGGTTGGTGGACTTAGCCCCCATTCTTCTGTGAACCTTTCCCTGCATGTCAGTTTTTAACAATTTTATTACAAAAGTTGAAATATCTATTAAAGAAAATAAAGAAAAGACAAAATATTAAAAGGATATATAAAGTATAGCTAGGGTATTCCCTTTCAGGAATCTACAGGGATAAGACATTGGCCGATAAATTATGTACATCCCCAATGATGATATACAATATTACCTCATCTGTAGATTACAGTTAGTGGTTAAAACGTTTAGACACTTAGCTTAATCAATCAATCGATCAAAATTCAATGAAAGTCCCTAAAGTTGGGGACTAGTGTAATAACACCTCATTGTCCATTCCCTCCTTGAATTCTCGTACTTTTTTTCTATTAGGTCGACCATAAGGAGATAGGTAGATATAGATATTTAAATACTGATATGTTCCTTTGTATCTGTAGCCCAAACTACTCCGTTGGGTCCAACTGAGCAATTGTTTACCTCCCTAAAATATATATCAAATATTAAAATAGTTATAAATATTATAATATAATTTTAATAATAAATATATCTATTCAATAGAATTATTAATTATTAACTGAAAAACATTTGAACTACTTATGTGCGAGTAAATTTGTTTTCTTTTTTTTAATGGGAGTGTACTTTTTTCTAAAAGCTTTGATATTCTTTAATACAATTGTCCTTGATCGCATGAGGGTACTTACCCAAAATCAGCATCTAGTTGCTGCCACTCGCTTCCATTTAGATTGTCAGGAGATAGCTTAGACTTGATCTTCAGTTTATTGTCCTTCATAACTGCCCATACTATACTGTCACCTACAGATACCTGTTACAAATTTTAATATAAACATAAAGCTTTTGGGACTGGTGTTCCCAATGTCCCCTCCCACCCGGAAATTTACCTGTTTAACTCCAGAATCAATGACAGATTTCCAGGTGGAACCTTTGAGTCCTTCACCAAATCCAGACCCAACTCGTTGCATCAACTAAAAATTTTTCAGGTTAATTCATTGATATGATTTTTAGATAACAGAACCAAATTGATGAATTTCAAATACATTGTTCGGATCTACTGCAGTTTACGGTAAAATATTGCTGGTAACGAATATTGCCTTTGTTCTATCTTTGGAAATTATATAACATTTATATGCCTTAACAGAGTCTTGTACTTTTACTATATCGTCTGTAATACGCCAGTAAAGGCACGACACGACATAAAATTATCGAAATTGAATGTTTGATTAATGACATTTTTGACATTACTTTTACTTTCACTAACCCAACTTAAAATTGTATTAGAAATCTTTTAATTATCCCCATGCAACAGGATATGTAATTAGAGCAAATCAAGCCTGCCTTAGAGCCAAGAACCGCCCTCAGGTCCGCCCCTACAACAGCCAGGTCCAGGTACCTATCATCTCCATAATTCCACCAGCTAACTATCTTACCTTGGATCCAAGAACCGCCCACAGCCCCGCTCCTCCAACAGCCATGTCCAGGTACCTTTCATCTCCATAATTCCACCAGCTAACACAATCTACAAAAATATGCATTATATTTCAAGGATGGCATATTTACATTCATGGAGTATATTTGAGTGTAGATTAAACTAGTACTAAAAGTATTAGAACCTCTTTATCTTATTTAATGACTCAAAATCTTTGGGTAGTCTTATTGAATTTTAATTGGATGTTTCAAACTAGGTTCAAAACTTTAAATCTACAGAAGAGGTAATTTTGTCTTTGCATTGCATTAGAAATGAATAACAATCTATTAAAAATAACAAGATTCCTGTACTCATTACAACTCCTTTATTGGCCTTATTTTTATATTTGACAGAGAAAGACATATTTGTGATGCTTATCATTTACTAAGTATATTTGCGATTACTTTTATTTAATGAAATCTTCCAATTTTTAACATTTACAAAACGGCCTGCTTTATTGCATCAAGATCCATGACAGATCTATATAGGAAATAAACGTCTATAAATAAGCTCGAGTCTTCCAATGGTAAAGTGTTTAAACTCATAGTGCTCCAATAATCTTCATTAAACTCTCATTGACCAAAGCGATAAGACCTTTATTCTATTTGTTTATGGATTGAAATAAGTTTTTCACTTCATGTAGATATTTGAATTACATTGAAGTATTTAATCCTTTTTTCATAAATAAAAAACATACGTTCATAATAGAGTAAATCTAAGAAAACTGTATTTTAAAAGAATTCGATTGTGGCGACACTTCCTTTGTGTTAAAATATTAAAACTAAAATTTTAATCATATTAACCCTTTGGTGATGGTAATGTGAAAAAAATATAATTGAAAAATTATTTTTAAAATCATTTAAATTAATAAATATTTACTTCTTTCTTTTAGATTGTAATGGTGGGGGAGGAAAATTTATTTATTGAGAAATAGATAAATAGATAGGTACTTATAGAAAACTAGCCAATAGCGATATAGTTATATTGAGCCAACTCTAGTAATATATAGACTAAGTCTTCTTTAAATCATTTAGTTGTTGGTTCAGACGTTTGCAAGCTCTTTCTGGACATACACAAAAACTCACTTTACTGTTTTATTGTCAGCAATCCAAGATCTTATTTTTTTTTCGGTGGAGAGGAAAATTTGTAGAATTTGCTTGGGATAACGGGGTAAATTTGTTCCCTCTCTCCTACTTTATCCCCCACTTTTTATTTGTTAATGTCTAAGGAGGTGGGGAAATTACCCCCTTCATTACACGTCCTTGAACCTGATGTACTTAACAATTAGCTGTGAAAATCTAAAGTTTGCAATATTTACACAAAACATAGAAATGTCAATTTTAACCTGAGAAAAAGATAACAGGCTTGTAATGGAATATTTTTGCAAATATTTTAAACTTATTTTTTGTTTTCTTATTTGTAAGACTTTTCCTTACTCAAATTTCTTCTCTTAATCGTTTTTGGTGTTTTTATGAAGCTACCAATTATATTGTGGCTATAGGAAAAATAGGAAAGTCAAATATCAGAAAATTAAAGATTTTAATAGTTATAAAAAAACCTAAATACATGATAGAAACATAACAAAGATTTACAGTACACAGATATTAGCCGTTTTTGAGATCTTTATTTATACAATTTTAAAGTATCCTTAAAGCTTTCTTTTTACAGCATAGTTGTTTTGATAGATAATCTTTTTACATGTTTGACATTGTACTGGAATTTACGCAAAATTTTTTAGAAAGGAAAATATATGTATTCTATACAAAATTTCAATCAACTTAAGATTTTATAGTAAACATAAAAAAACATTTTTAAGGTTAGGATGCACAAGTTTTACCTAAGCCCCACAAGGCCATGCAAGCTGATATAATGTATGGATTTAAAGGGATTAGGTCGATAAATTGATATACATCCCCAATGATGACATACAAAATTACTCTTTATTTATTTATTTTAATTATTATTTTTTAAACACATGGACACTTAACTTACTGAACCAACCATCAAAAGAAGCGCGGCCATTGGAAAATAAATAATTATCTATAAATTCAATAATAAAGTCCCCAAAGTTATTATACCAACGAATAAGAAAGCGTTACGATCAAACTTTGGCGACTAATGAACAATCGTATGTCCCCTCCCACCCTGGGAATAATGTAACAAATATACGAACTAAACATATATTTTCTTTTAGAACATCTATCCTCAATCTTAAAAATTTAAGGATTTAATTTAAGTTGAAATATCTAAATTAACAAGTCCAGACTTTTTTTTTTACAATAATCTATCTTAAAGTCTTAATCTTAACTACAATAAAGAAAAGTATTCAAACTAGGACAATTGGGTGCGAGGGTAATTCAGGGTACACTATTGTACAGCGCTTATAAGTTTTTCTCGAGAATTGCAAATACAAAATATAAAAATGTTTGAAATTAAAATCAAATATTTATTTAACTTTTAAAAGCAGTATTTTAATGGTTAATGACATTTGTACTTTGTAAATTTGCTTACATTCTCGGTCTGCTGGGTATCTGTAATCGACAATTATAGATAATTAGAATATATTGTAGAAAACAGTAAATTGTTATACATTAAAAAGATTTAGATATATTTTAGTTTTGTATAAAACAAGAATTCAAAGAGAGGTTAAAGAACAATAAGTAATCTCCTCTGAAAAGTATGGTGGGTAAAGACGATCGTTCTTTTAGTCAGCTATAATGCCTATATGTATCTGTTATCTAATAGGATTGACAGGCCTAAATTACAAATTCCCCCAGTTCACAATGCTTAACAAAAAATGTGCAAGAAACAAAAATATTTACAGTGTGTTTTCATTTCCGCACATATTTAGATATTCAGCTTTTTTCGCCAAAAGCCAATGAATTGGAGTTTGTGTTTAATATCGCCCGTAAAACATAGAACAGGTATCCCTTTATATAAGTTGCATGAATAGAAATAATCAAGAGGCATACTATCTAAATCAGCCAATACGAGAATAGTAGAGGTACATTCCTGACATGTCATTGGTTCAAATTGTGTACAGATTTTAGTAGTAAGGGCATAATTTTTATTTCGTTTCATAATGAGTAAAATATAAATTGTCGCATTATTCAAGATAAATCTTTTCTTGGGTAAATTATATCCTGGAAAAAAATCCTCGCTTTTACTTGAATGCAAAATATAAGCAAAGGTGTTTGTCTGCCATAGGAATCCCTTTTTAAGTTTGACGAATTTTGGAGTTAGATGGACCATCTAGATATACTATGTCTATTGTTACATAGTATGCGGTTCTGATGATTTGAGAATGTGATACAATTGTGAAAATGACCGCACACCCAAGAATAGAAAAGTGTACTGTTTTGTCTTTACATTCAACTTAGGGAATATCCTATCCTATTATATAAAGTAGTAAGCTTTTTTGTCTGTAGCGAAGGATCTCGCTAACCGCTGAACTGATATGGTTCTCCTTTAGAGTGAAGCTTCTTATAGGTCCCAGGGTGGTTTTAGGCTGTTTAATTTTTACAAAAAAAGTCGTTGTAAGGTTTTAAGTTATTTTTCTGCACTTTCATGTGCCTTCTAATATCCCTAGATACTAGGGACGCAGCCGCTAGTTATATTTAAAGCAGTAAGGTTTTTTTCTTAATCCAAGATATCAACAAATAACTAACTAACTGGGTTCTCTTAGGTTCTGTGGTGGTTTAAGGCTAATTCATTTTCAGATTTAAATCTTTTGGTGGTTTTAAGCTATTTTTCTTGCCCGTCTCTGCCACTTTAAAAACAGATAACCATGATGCTAGGAGCTTAGTAGTTATAGTAAATTACCTACTTTGTTATAATTTGCTAGAACATATTTTCAAGTTTTCTTGTGATATCAGATGTCTAACAAGTTAATGGATTAATTACAAGGGCAGGATTTTACTAACTTTCAGGGATCTTAAGGGACAGCACAATGGACGATAAATTACATTACATTCCATATAAAGATAAACAAAATTACCCTTTCTGTAAATAAAATTATTGGTTGATAAGTTTAGACACAATTTATATGTGGAACTAACCAATCATAATATAATAAAAGTACTCAAAGTTTTTGAGCCATCAAAAAGAATAACCTGGTTCTAAAACTTTGGGTACCTGTGTAATTTCCTTTACCTTCTTCCCTGACTAAATAACATTAAAAATAGGGAAGGGTGAAGAAATCAAAAGAAAATAGCAATTAAATATATACCAAAAAACTCCACAAAATTGCTTAGCTTGCTATCTGTCTGTATGTCCGACGAAGAAAATCGTAAACTGACAAACTTTATTATTTATAATGTTGTTGTTTGTATTCTTAAAATGGAAATGATTATTCTTGCCTCGCAATATACTTGTCAGTATCTGTGCAAAAACACAAGAATCTTAACTGTTTACAAGCATTAAAGTTCCTGCAAAAAAAATTACCCAAATTTAACATTTATCACTTTAATTTAATTTAAACATTTTGTTTACAATTTTAGGATGTGGTAATTACAACCCATGTTTATTTTTTATTTATCTTGATTTTTAAAATGGTGTTTCCTATGACGATAAAGTATTTTTCTTTAAATGCTAATGTTCTATAAGCGTTCAAAAGACTTCTATGTCAGGTTTTTCTTTAATGAAAATTACCATAATTGCTTGACAGAAAAATTGCTTTGATCCAAACGGATGTTCAAAACTGAAAGTTAGGAAGTTAAACTTTAAAAATTTTACAATAATGTGTTAAAAATTTGCAAATTTGATACATAAAATATTACTTTTATATACAACCAGAGCGTTAAAGGAGGGGAGAGGTAACGAGGTGTAAATATTTCAAAAGTTTATGTATCACCAAAACTATGTAATTTTAGTCATCCAAAGGAATAATAGGGTAATTATCATTTTAACGGGGGGTTAACCCAAAAATTGAATTACCCCACATATCCAAATTATTTATCCCCCCCCCCAAAAAAAAAAGCTTGAACGTCCCAGCACAAATCGGTAGCAAACATAATTCTTTGAAAATAATGACATTGGGATGGGCACACAAAACAAACTTTAGATGTTAGATATATTCTTTAATTGATATTGTAGTATGATTTGTAAAACGATTAATTTCCGTTTAATTAGAACTGTTTCTCAGCTATACTGAAAAATCAAGTACAGGTTCGTATCGCAAACAATTTCCACGATTAACCTAGGCCTTCGGCCCCCTGGAGTTTTAATCTAATTATCTTTTATAAAATATCCGCGGAAAGCTGTCAATAATACAAAGCGATACATACTACTATCATTCCTTTATTAATTACCCTAAATAAAAATTAGGACAAAAGACAAAACAAATATTGTAAAAAGAAACCTAATGTAAACCTTATGTATTTAAAGTTTAGGGTCATGGAAAGAAAACGAAGTTGCGGGTTTCATAGTATTTTCACAGTAGCCTTTGAAATGTTATTTTAGGTTAGGTTAGGTTAAGTAAATGTTAATGATTGCCCCGCTTTGTTAGAAAATATGCCCCGCAGGCGCTAGAAATAGGAGAAAAGCTACTGTTAAAATACGACGAAACCCGCAACTTCGTTTACTTTCCATAATCCAAAATTTATATTGCAAAGTTTTAAAATATTTGATTGTTTAGTTAAGTAAATTTCTGTATATCCATAAAATGTTGGTAAAATAAATGAAACCTGTTTGAAATCTTATCTAGGCAAACTAGAAAACTTTCAGACCACATAAAAAATCAATTCATTTTAGTATCTGCAATGCACAGATTTCTCAAAACTGCTCCACATTTTACTTTATGTCCTGATTACTGGAACTAATGGCTGTTTGTCTTTTTTAAAAAGTAATTGACTAAATCATTTTTTCTCTTTTTAGAAAAGCTCTGTAATTGGTCTGTAATAAAATTAAGGTCTAGCATTAAATTTTGACTTTTTTTCATCCTTCTCTTTTTTAAAAGGGTATTATTGAATCGTAATTTAATAAACAAAGTAAAAAAGTTTTTCCACCAATTATTTTCTTTTGTAATAAACACAACCCCCATAAAACAGCCAAGGGATGTGTCAAAATAAAATGTAACACCCCTTGAAATTTAGGGAGCGTGTGGTGTGCCTTCCTCCCCCGTGGCAAACGCCTGTGCACACCACTGGTTTCGCTTTTATGAATATTTTGAATTTTCTATCCTCGTTGTTTTTGTAAAATACAACTAGGTAAGATATAAGGATAACAACATCCATGAAAGCGAAGCTTGAAAGTCAGAAGAAGGACAAACGACCAAAAATTCTTGTAGATTGTCGGAACTTAATAAGCAGAACATTAATTTGTATGTCTAAACAAATGTATACATACACAGGATATAGAAAAGAACATACCTTGTTTTCCTGGGAATCACTATTTCAAAAATCATATGAATAGTATTTTATTAATGGACGTACGGATTTTCTGGTAAAAATTATAAAGTTGCTAATCTTCCTAAATAGTACCTTACTGTTATAGAAATCATCATGCAAAGTTTGAAATTGTTTCTAACATGTACCTATGAATTGAAGAAAAATGTTAATCACTACGGACATACCGACCCTAATTATAGAAAAGCTTTGCTTTTTAAAAGAATTGCACAATTTAATTAGACCAATAGTTAGTTACATATCTTTAGTTTATGTGCAGTTAAGAAAGGTGCACATTTCGGCCGGTTTTTTTTTTGTAATAGTACGATATTAGCAAGGTTGGGGCTTTAGGTACATTGAATACCCCCCCCCCCTTGTTTGTAAATTACGACTGGTCGTAAAGATAAAATAAAATGGTCAACCTAATTGGATCAATAATTAGTTGTATTTATCTTTATTTTATTGGTTGAATAACCCAGGGAGTAAGGGAGGGGACAATGGGCAATTAATTCAATTTAAGAGGGTTCGCTGAAAAGCAATGAAAACCAGATTTATGAAGAAAATTTTACCAAAATTGTAAAGGGATCATGGTAACCTAATTTAGAACAAAATTAGTTCTAAGAAAAAAATCATTTACTTGAAAATTAAATTATCAACACATCACAATGTAGGAAACATTCTGTAATTAATCACTAGAAAAATCTTGTTTAGAACTACCTCAACCCTTCTGATATATTTATAACTGACCCCTAAATTCAAGTGGTTCTTAGATTATTTAATACATAAATATCACAGTAGAGTTTCTATACATGAAAAGACATTTTCTTGGGAAAAAATATTTGTTAAAACCAGCGATAAATAACAAACTTTTCTGTCTGCATATTCAAAACTAGCTCAGCTAGTTAGCGGGGCATTGATGCGCAAGTCCCCAAAATCAGTAAAAATCTGCTGTATTCGTGCACATTCCCTTTAAGCCAGTCCCCAAAGTCTGAGACTCCTTAAAAATTGAATATTCGATCCATTGTCCCCTCCCTTACTCCCTGTGAATAACCCCCCTCACCCCTTGTTTGTAAATTACTACTGGTAGTAAAGATAAAATGAAATGCAATTGCACAGCTTAGTTAGATTTTATTTGTCTACATTCTGTGCACATTCTGGCATATTTTTAATAGCGAAGCTACTCTATAATTCACTATGTCTGTCCGTCAGTTTGTAACGCTATGGGGGAAACGTGATTTTCTCTTATGCAAGATAGACAGCTGAAATTTTTAGTGAATATTGTCATGACATATGCCCATCTAATCAATACATTGTTTTGTCCATCTGTCTGTTATTTGGGGTGCTAGATCGATTCCTATATTTTTAAGATTCATGATTTTCTTAACTCATTTTCAAGATACAGGGCTAAAATTTTCAGGGAATAATTAATTTTGTATTCTACATATTTTCCCCAAGTTGGATTAAGATCTTTCTATTAATTGGGGTGCTAGATCGATTCCTAGATATTTAGGTTTTCATGATTATAATGTTGCGTGATTTTAAAGGTTTGATGTTTTTCCTATTTTACCAAGATTAATGTTTATTGTATGACACGGCTTTGTAGTAATTTTTTCCCGATATCCATTCATCATTTTTGAGCTTCGCTACTTATGGATGTTTTCATCCTTGTTTTAATAATAGTACGATTTTAGCAGCGTTAGGGAAATCCATCCCCCCCCCCCTTCCTTCATTCTTTTTCAGAGAAGTTTAATAGAAATTATTTTTCACGGGACGTATTGGAGCGGGTTTTAGATGCCGAACATGACTTAGTGTCTACAATAAAATGTATACTGGCCTGCCATTGATATTTAGTTTGTGTATTGGCCTATCATTGGTCATTTGTATCGTTTGGCATCATTATTTATAGGCACTATAAAGAACTTCTGGCATCAGAAAATTGGGTAAGGGTTAGCCGTCCCTTTATCCACCCCCCCCCCCCCTCCCAAAGGCTTACACTCCTCTAGAAATATCTGTGCACGTTCCTCATGCTTACCTTTGAAAATGGAAGAATTGTAGAGTATGGCATGGGGGTTACTGGCAGCCAGTCTCATACACTTGACTGAACATATCTTACCCTTCAAATGGGTCAGATCATTGTGCCTACAAATATGAAAACGTTAATTAAATGCAGGGATCTTAAGGGATAAGACAATGAACAATAAGTCAACACATTCCCAATGATGGAAAACAAGATTAAACCTTAACACAGCATATCTTACTCTTCAAATGGGACAGATCATTGTGCCTAGAAATAAGAGTCAGTTTATTGAATGCTGGGATCTTAAGGGATATGACAATGGACGATAAATCAACACATTACCAATGATGGAAAACAAGATTAAACCTTAACACAGCATATCTTACCCTTCAAATGGGTCAGATCATTGTGCCTACAAATAAGAAAACGTTAATTAAATGCAGGGATCTTAAGGGATATGACAATGGACGATAAATCAACACATTACCAATGATGGAAAACAAAATTAAACCTTCACACAGCAAATCTTACTCTTCAAATGGGTCAGATCATTATGCCTAGAAATAAGAGGAATTTAATAATCCTTAGTCACCATTTGTGTATATGTCTTGTCCGTTTATCTGTCCGTAGTTCAGTCGATAAAAGTAGTGTTAGCTTACAAATGAAAATGTCATATTGAAAGATTTATTGACAGTATAACAATACATTTCATTTCTCATAAGTTAATACATCAGGTAGAGTGATTTTTTGATGATACCAGCTAAATATGGAAATAGAAAGCTTTATTTATAGCACATTATTAACAAATTGTTGTTTTTTTCACTTTGTTATTGCTTCGCTACTTACAGACATGCTTATTTTTGTTAATTTAATTATCATTTTCAATGATATATGATAAAAACAATAGGAATGGATTAATGGTAAAATGTACTTAAACTACTTTTTTTATTTGAAAAAAATATAATTAATTCCTTTTGCAAAATTAGGGGAGAATTAAACTGAAGAGGGGTAAAAATCAGGAATTTTTGAAAAAGTTTTTGTTGTTAAAAAAAATAGATGTTTAATTGATCTAAAAGGATAAGACATTGGCCGATAAATGATGTACATCCCCAACAATGATACACAAATTAACTCCTTCTAAAGATTACAAACAGTGGTTGAAACCAAAAGAGAGCAAAGAGAGAGATAGACAAAAATGAAGAAAGAGAAAATAAAGAAAAGTTGGTGTGTTTTTGTTTTACATGTTACATTATTGCAATAAAAAATTAAAGTCCATTTACATATCCCCCACCCCCATGGTTGGTTAATACAAGTAGTATATGGCTCCTACTCCCTGGCTACTGTGATTGTATTAATAAAATTAAAACCCCACCCCCTGCTGGTTTTCTCCAAAAAAAATAATCATGAAGGATAAAACTTTACACTGTTGCGTTGTAATTCTCATTCAATTGAAAGAAAAGAAAATTCTTTTTAGCAGTGACGCTTAACTAATGTCAATGTCCGTTTGTGCGTAAGTCACAGCCTATAAATCACACTGTACGTCAGTCTGTCAATTTAGCTGTGACTTTCTTGGATACTTTGAAATAAAACTTTCTTGTAAAAACTCCCATAACCAATATGCATCAACTTTTTAAGGAATGGTTTCAATTTTGGAGGGTATAAAATCCCAATATGGGGGTAATTCCTGTTTATTTTTTGTAAAGGGGGAGTGATGGATATCATATATTTTCATAATTTTGTATGGAAAGTTTTCCTAAATGGAGAGTTTGTGTATACAGGTCTGTTAGATAATAGCTTGACATTCTTATTGAATTATAGAGTAGCTTCACTAACTAAAACATGAGAATTACCACGTAACACTAGAGGCAAAGGTACACTTTTCTCACATAAAACTTAAAAGATAATTTTTAAAAATCTCCAGCTGAGACCTGGGAAAAAAATGTAATGCTTTTTTTCTCTTATAATTTTGGCAACGTGGCTACATTTTATGTTAATCCGTCGGTCTGTATGTATGTCTGCACCGCTTAATATGTATTAATACCATTATGGTAAGAGGAAAATAATATTAAATGGGGGTAATTGATAAGGTTTTAATTTATGCACCAATTAAAAAGAAAAACTGTATGTCTTTAAAACCGATTATTATCTGCTGGATTAGAACCAGCTATCAGCCATACTAAAAAGTCAAATATCATTTCGAATTACAGAAAATATTCTACGAATATTAAAATACAGGCCATAAAATAAATACCAGTTTAGTTGGCCCGGGCCTATGGCACCTCGGGGCTAGCCAAAATAGAATTGATAATTTAATATTTCATTTTACTATCCGCGGATATATGTCTATAATACGATTCAAAATAAATAACTATGAAGAAGCTTCGATTTACTTGCATTTAATCGCACTTGCTTATAAAAAAAGTATTTAATGTTATTGAATGAGTATAATGTAATTTTGATATCTTTTGTTATTTGTATTTTTTATCCTTCTTTATAGAGACCAAATATTTTTAAACTCCACACACATAGGGAAGTTTGGAGTATTTGTTTTTGATTGGTTCCAAACTAGTACTGTTCAAGCATTTCAACCAATAATTTTATATCAGATAGGGTTATTTTGTTTATCATCATTAGGATTTTTATAAATATATTTGCTATTGTCTTAACCCTTGAGTGTAAAAGCAAAATATCTTTCTACAAAAGATGTATTGCAATTTTGGGTAAATAAAGCATACTGTTAAAGGACAAACTTACATTTTTAGAAAATGATTATAGATATATGCATCGCTTATTGTACTTTGTTGTCCTAGAAATCATTGTTTCAAAAAATAGTTGCCATAAAGTTGAAATTCATCATGATTTAAATGGACTTACGGTCTTTCTAGTAGCGATTAAAATATTGTTACGTTAAAATAAAATCACATCCAACTCGCCTTAGAATGGTTGGTTACCGAAACGTGTCTACAGCTCTTTCAAAACTGAGAAAATGACTTTAATGAATAGCCATAAAGAATAGTTTTACGTCATAAAAGGTTCGCTTTAAAATGCTATCAAATAAATGATACATACTTTATTGCTTACTGTGCCTTTTTTTTGTCTAAAATTTTACGATTTTTTTAGTTGCGAAGCTACTCTACAATTCTTATAATATATTTAATGTAGAACCTAGCCAAATACCTTTTTCGACTGCTAACTAATTGCTTCCTGCTCTTTTGTAGAGACTTGGCTGTGTTTATATTTCCGACACTATTAGCTGATATTCAAAGACCCAATTGAAAGTAAACATAGGATCCCCGCCTTGTGAAGATACAGTTATTTAACCACTGCCCACTCTATTATATTGCATTCATCTTGATATAGTGAAATAAAATGTTGAAACATCATTCATAAGTGTTATAACTAACTTAACTATCATAAATAAATGGTCGGACGACATAAAGTACGATAAAACAGCAGTCACATACATACATACTTCTTCAAAATAGTATTTAAAATAATGTCCTTGTTAATTTTAGCGTATTAAATGTACAAAAATCACAAATTGTTAAATTTCTGAAGCATGTTTTAGATGAAAAGAATCAAATTAAAACTTTTAGAATCATACTTAGATGATAATCAAATATACTAAAGTAACAGGTTGTTTGTCTTTCTGGAGGTAAAATATGTATGTCCTGTATGATCACATTTTTCAGGAAGTTTTGTATTGGTCAATTAGGGTGGGCGTGCTTCTTACCAACTCCTCTCTTTCGAAGAATGTACTATTTTAAATAACAATTTCAAAAAATCAATACAAACTACAGAAACAAGTAGACTAAAACGTAGCAAACCCTTTTTATGGTCTGAATTGGTTTCCATAACTTCTAAACAGAAGAATTTCTCCTTTTTGCTTTACATATCTCCCGGGATGGTTTTAGACTATTTTGTCTTTAGATTAAAATCTTTTGAATACAGACCCCATAGATGCTAGGGAACAAGATGTGTGTTTGTTTGTCTGTCTGTTTGTTTGTTCCGAAGGATCTCGCTAACCGCTGAACCGATCGGGTTCTCCTTAACAGGGTAGCTTCTCATATGTTCCAGGAAGGTTTATAACTATTTGGGGGGAGGGTACCACCACCCTCCCAAAAGAAATCACAAAAAAAAACGAATCATAGATATATATCGTAGAGACTTGAACGCAAAATAAAACTGTTGAGTATTATTTTTTTAAACCAAACATTTAAAGAGCCACTAGTGGCCTCTAGGGGCGTAGCCACTAGTAAGTAAATACTTACACTCCTTCCTCTAAACAGTTGAGAAATCCAACATATCTAATATTCGCATACAGGACCCAAGGATTTCCATCCACTATTGCACTCTAAAAATAGAAACAAGAATATTTATAAGTAGCGGTGTACTTTAGGGATGGGACATTGAGCTGTTTACTGCACTAGTCCGCAAAGTTTTATACTAACGATTTCTTATTCGTTGCCATAACAACTTTAGGGAATTTTATTGAATTTTTATTGATTAGTTCCTTAAGTTGATTGTCTAAATGTTTCAACCATTAATTGTAATCTACAGAAGGGATATGTTTGTTTATCATCATTGGAGATGTACACCAATTTATTGACCTTTGTCTCTTCCCTGTATACTTATCGACAAATTTACATTTACAAAAAAAAACAGAGGGAGAAAGGAAGGAAGCTGTTACCATAGGCGTCCAAGGGGGGGGGGTAATGGGACATTTGGCACCCCCAAAATTTTGTAAACAATACCCCCCCCAAAAAAATATTACCCCTACCTTGGGGGTGCCGTAGGTACCCCTAACGATTTTGGGGGGGGTATTTACCCCCCCCAAACCATTTTGGGGGGGGGTATTTACCCCCCCCCAAACCATTTTGGGGGGGGTAATTACCCCCACAAAATAAATGTTCTTTAAAAAAAATTTTACTGAAAATTTTTTTTTGGGGGGGGAGGGAGTAATCCCCGCCCCCCCCCCCCCCTAAAAAAAGTCATAGTGTGACAACCCCAATATAGTCCAACCAGTTAAAACAGTTCTTAACCATGATAACAAAAAATTTAATAGTTTGATCATGTTTTATTTGCTTGGGCCTTTATAAGGGCTAAAACCATCCCGGGGATCTATGATGTAATTGTAAAGCACTGAAGATTCCATAAAATAGATACCTAACTAAATTAAATATTTCATTAAATAATGAAAAAGAATTTCTATAGGCGATTTCTTTTGAGAGGATGTCAGGGTGTCTCAAAACTAGTTATAAAACTTACCAGGACCTATAAGACGCTTCACTTTAAAGTATAATCATATTGGTTCATTGGTTAGTGAGTTAATTATTGTATTTTTAAAAGCGAAGCTTTTCTATAATTAGGGTCGGTCCGTCCGTCCGTACGTCCGTCCGTCCGTCCGTCCGTAACGGATAGCTTTTTTCGTTAATTTAGACATGTTAGAAATGTCCTATCGATTTCAAATTTTGCATGGTGATTCCTTTAGTAGTTAGGTACAATTTAGAAAGCGTAGCAACTCTATAACCATTACCAAAATGGCCGTACGTCCATTTTAAACATGTTGATTTTTTTACTTTTTTAAATAGCTTTTTTCGTTAATTTAGGCATGTTAGAATTGTCCTATCGATTTCAAATTTTGCATGGTGATTCCTGTAATAGTTAGGTACGAGTTAGAAAGCGTAGCAACTCTATAATCATTACCAGAATGTCCGTACGTCCATTTTAAACATGTTGATTTTTTTTACATTTTTAACAACAAATTTGTATGTGACCTAATTATCCGATTGGTCTGATTTTTGGTATACTGATTCCTGGGACAACAAAGTACAATATTATAAGCGAAGCAACTCTATAATTAAGTCCTTAAAATGTAAGTATGTCCATAATCATTATCCTGTATCAAGCAGTTTTTCAACAAATTTACTTACAATTTTGCTTTGACTCTTATACATTCGCATTCTGATTATTCAGTTCTGACATTATACAAGTGTTAATGTCCGTTTGTCCTACCGTTTCAGAGCTTCGCTTTTATGGATGTTGTCATCCTTGTTTTATTTACTCGACATAAGCTTATGAAATTGCATATCGATAAAATGCCAACAATTTTGACAGGGTACGTCTAAGAGGGGGTGGTTGTTAATCAAGGGGTTTATCTCACTCCTCCACTGGGAAGTTGTCTGAAAGTTAATAGTATAAATATACAAATGAATACTTTTTGAGAAGAAAATTACCCCCGATACTTGACACTTTTCATCAAATTTTTATGAAATTTTATTTTTTTCCGTCTGTTGTGTTTTTTTTTGGTGAATAGTATATAGCGTGATAGAATATAAAAAGGGGACGCAAAAGGATGCTTTTTTCGGTGGGTTGACCAAATTATTATGAATGAAAATGGGTGTTTTCAAATGGTTGGGGGTAAGATGCTAAATATTTTTTTTTCTTAGTAAATGTTTATAAAAAAAATGAATTGCTTTTTCATTGTAATAGTCAAATATTTTTTATAATTGTTTTTTTTGCAACACATATCAATATTAAATAAAATCAAATAGCAAAAATCATTTATTTTTTGAAAATATTTTGAATTTATAAAATCATTAATAATTGGGTCAATAACGGCTTTGTAAAAATAAATGTCTATGTCAAATTATTTTACTAAAATGAAATAGTAAGAGTAAAATCATTAAAATTAAGATAAAAATAAAAAGCCAAAATATTATTAAGTTAAACTTTTATATATCAAGGGTGTAACTTTTATTATGATATACAAATTAGCATAGCCATAATATTCTTATTTTTAAAAGCGAAGCTTTTCTATAATTAGGGTCAGTCCGTACTTCCGTCACAGATGGATAGCTTTTTTCGTTAATTTAGGCATGTTAGAATTGTCCTATCGATTTCAAACTTTGCATGGTGATTCCGTTAGTAGTTAGGTACGATTTAGAAAGCGTAGCAACTCTATAATCATTACCAGAATGTCCGTACGTCTATTTTAAACATGTTGATTTTTTAACTTTTTTAACAACACATTTTTTTGTGATCTAATCATCCGATTGATTTTTGGTATATTGATTACGGGGACAACAAAGAATAATGTTATAAGCGAAACAACTCTATCATCAAGTCCTAAAAATGTAAGTATGTCCATAAACATTATCCTGTATCAAACAGTTTTTCAACAAATTTACTTACAATTTTGCTTCAACTCTTATACATTCATATTCTAATTATTCAGTTCTGACACTATATAAGTGTTAATGTTTTTTTATTCTACCATTTCAGAGCTTCGCTTTTATGGATGTTGTCATCCTTGTTATGTTCTAAAGAATGAGATACTACTATATATTTGAATAGTAGTGGCGCCCTTAGCATCTAAGAACTCGTGTTTTCTAAAGGGTAAAAAGGGAGGAGAAAAATAGCCTAAAACCACTCAAAGGATTGACCTATAATATTGTGGAACCATCATGGGATCTATGTGAAGCTTTCCTAAAAAGGAGAACTCAGTATTAAAAGCAGGGTTCGGAAGCCTCACGTAAGACGCGCATAAGCCTCAGTTTTAAACCTGCTTGTGAGCAGAAAAAAATAATTTCAGAAAGAAGGATTGTCTGCTAAAGAGCCGTTTTATACATCCAACTGAATTTTATAGTGATAAAATCACGATTTCACTGAGGCTTACACGCGGCTTACGTGAGGCTTCCGATCCCTGATTAAAAGTAATGAAATCTGAAGCTATAGTCAAATAAACCTTACTTACTACTTTATGTTATAGGATAGTACTTATTAACTTAATAGATTAGGTAGGTGCTTTTTTTACATAATTAAATTACCCCCCCCAAAAATTTTACCCCCGGGGTAAATTAGTTTGGGGGGGGTAATTACCCCCCCCCTAAAATTTTTTACCCCCCCCAAAAAAAAAGCTTGGACGCCCCTGGCTGTTACATGAAAATATTCAGAAACAATGAATAATCATTAGAGTAAAACAATAGATGAGGAAGGGGCCAAATATCTGTACATCCGCCAACCCGTGGACCTTGTGTCGACTTTCAATTGGGTCTTTGAATATCAGCAAATAGCGTCGCTGTAAAAGAGCAGGCAGCAATTTGCTAGTAGACGTAAAGCATCCCCAACACTGGATCTATATTTCAAACATTTCTGCATTATCCATAAAATCTAATTTACCCCTATAAAATTATATTGATTTAACAGAGTAATGACGGACAAATTGATTTAAAGAGTAGTCTTACTAAATTTAAGGATTTATTTTTCCCAAAGTTGCTATTTTAGGAAACTATACAGGGAGGTAGGGGATATTGGGCTGTTTATTAAATTTGTCCCCAAAGTTTTATAATAACGTTTTCTTATTCGTTGGCTTAACAACTTTAATTTAGAATTAACAATTTAATTGTACAAACGTTTCAAGCACTTCTTGTAATCTACATAAAGGGTAATTTTGTGTATCAACATTGGAGATGTAAATCAATTTATCGGCCATTGTCTTATCTCTTTAGATCCCTAGATTTATAGATTATTGGAAATTTCAATGTACGTACATTTACTTTTTTTTTATTTAGTCCTGCAACAAGTGAATGACGTTTTCTCATGGCCAGGAACATAGTTTGTAAACAAAAACAAAAATGATTTTGACACACATTTAAACATTTCCCAGAATTGCTTCGAAACCGATTTATATCTGCCGAATTCCGGTTCTACGTCATACCGAAAAGTCATGTATCGTTTCGTATTATATCCAGTTTTCTACGAATATTAAAATGTACAACCATAATATCAAAACCAGTTTTGCTGTACATTTTCAATAATGATAAACAAATTTACCCTTTTTTAGATTGAAATTAGTGGTTGAAACGTTTAAACTCTCAAAGAAAAGGTTTTTATAAAACTTTGGAGATTAGTGTAATAAACAACCCATTGTCCCCTCTATCTCACTGATTACTACTAATTCAAAAAACCAGTTGTCAATAACTTTTTAATTTTTTCTTCAATATCCCTACATTAAAGGCGCGAAATCAATGATACGTTTGGCTAATTTACTGCTATGTTTGAAATGTCTACCTATTACGTATCTAACATTCCGTGAAGTAAGGAATTATTCACTTCAAAACAAAAATTCTTAGGAAAAAACATTTTGAAGTTGGAAAAATATATCATATATATTTAATGAAACTTAAACGCACGTCATATTATAATCGTTGTTAAAAGGAAACATTTTTAGTTAAGTATTACAATATTTTGAACAATTTCTCCCCTCTCATCCCCCCCCCCCCAAAAAAAAAGGCTTCCTAAAGAATTTTTAACCCCCTTGAACTTACACAAAAACTGTTTGTGATCGGACCGGACAGTCAAGTGTTTGATATCTTATATGATAGTCTAAAACCTGCCCAGGACCAAAACAAAGCATACCTTAAATATGACCTGTGGACAAATATTACCTCCGTATATTTTGTTACATATTGAGGGGAAGGGGATTTGTAAATTTTAATTTGAATTTTAATTTTAAAATAACAAATAAAAAATTATGAGAGTTATTTTTTGCTGGGGGTGGTTTCTTTGTAAAGTAGAACCATATCGGTGCAGCGGTTATCGAGTTTCTTTATTACACACAGACAGATAAACATCCTGTTACTTTTATATAAAGATGCTCAACTGATTTTCAAGATATCTATTTAAATGCAAAATTAGCCAAAATATAGGAAAATATTTTGTGATGTCAACAGCGCATTTGACCCAATCCTTCATTCACCTTTCAGTTGAAATATTGTATTTTAACTTTCAGGAATAAAAGTGTAAGCAAATAAAAAAATTTAACATGCAAAATTTACGAAAACTTATTTGTGTCAATAAGTAGCGCAGCAATGAAATTTTAACACAATTTTTAATTTAAAAAAAGAGGAAGATCCTATTTTGTAATAAAGTCTTTTTTATACAATCAAAACAGTTTTAAAAGGTTTGTTTATTCTATCCTTCTATGATCTTTGTTGTTTTTAGAAAAAGTACTTTTTTCTTCGTTTTCCTTATTTTTAATGCTACGCATCAACGCACCAAATGCTTTAAAAAGTTGATTTAAAACAGACCTTTTGACTCCCTGTTTTAACACATTAAAAAGCATACTCAGTTACTCTAATGTCTTTCTTATTTGAATTTATTTAATGGTTTATACAAGGCATAACACAAGTTTTTAGTAGCAAAGCTACTCTATAATTTTGAACCGTCTGCCTGTCTGCCCGTCCATCCATCTGTCTTCTTATCTGAAACGTTTTTGGAGTTTTATTTTGAGAGTTTTTGTCCTTTTCAACTAATTTCAACATATATGTGGTGTTTGTGGTCCGACTTTTTGGGTATTTGTATTTGATAAATTTTTTCTTCAATCGAAGTTATTTTTGTGTTTCTAGATGAAATGACAAGAAACTTTATTTGTAGCTGAACAAAGTTTATAAAAAAAAATCAGCCTTGTGACGTCATAAAAATGAAGGATTATCCATTTTTTTTAGGAGTTTTCTTTTCACTTCTTCTCTCATTTCCCTCATTGCTATGACGTCACATGGCTGATTTTTTAGACACATTGTTCAGCTACCTTTATTTTTCATTTGTGGAATTTGGGTGTTTTGAGAATTCCAGTTGTAAAACATAAAAAAGTAATAGGATAACTAACCTTTACAGGAAAGGTGACTCCGCACTGAGTGAGGCTGATGTCCATAATACTGTCTGTTATCTCCTTAACATTGTTTTATAAATTAAACAAGAACAATCATTTTCTTAGGTAACGCTGATTTTAAATACAGTAAATTCCCTATTGTTTGAAAAGAAAAGTAAACTTAAAACAAAAATGTTTGTTACTGTCATGATAAGAAATTTTGAAAAATCAGTGTTTTTTTCATTTGTTATTGAAGACAATGATCTAATTTTCGCGGTGAAGATTATGCTGACCAATGTGCATTTGCATTAAAAATCAATTTCTTGCTTTTTAATTTACTAACGGCTACTCCCCTACAGATCTTAATGGGCTTACGGTGTGGGTTGGGGAGTAGTGAAATTTGATTTTTCAGTACACAAGGACATCAGGTTACTTTTATATAAGGATGATTTTTCCCCTCGTATGTATGATGTCATCCTTGTTCTAAAAATTACAACAAAATTACCTGTTTGGAACCTTTACAGTTTATCTCAGAGAAAACGGTTAATCCCATTTTTATCTAATTAAAATTGAATAACAATGTTTAAAAATCTAATTCAATCTATTTTGTTATATTTTTTCTTCAAAATGGCAAAAAAAAAGTTTTTCCTTAGATTTCCCTAAAATTTCCCCCAAAAAGGTTTTAATACTTTTAGATTCTCGAATCTATATTTCCATAATAATATCCGATAAATTAGCCATAATGAAAAATCGTGTATAGCATCAAGTTGAAGCAAATTTTTCCATAAACATTAAAAATTAATACCAGTTTTATTAGCCTAGCCTTTGGTCCCTTTGGTCTAACAAAACTGGATTTAATCTTATCATTATTCATTATTACAAAGCTGTCTATCTATAATAGGATGCGATGAATTTCTATTTCCAGCGTAAATGCACTGTAAAGCTGAAACGGCAGTTTTATCTCAGATTCAATTAAAAGTGTTAGAATTTGAAAATTCATTCATTAGTTGTTCTATATTTCAACATCTCTGTAAAGCAGATAATATGTATATTTGTTTTCATCTTTGTTTTTATGTTTATTACTTTAAAAAAGACATATTATTGATTAAACATTTAATTTTCTGTTTAAGATAAATATGTTATAATTTGTCATGTGTATTGTGTGACGTCATTTTTTATTATACACTAATTGCTGCTTTATTTTTAAATTTTAAAAAGTGTAGAAGCCTTTTTTAAGGATGGGTTGTCCTGTCCTTTTTGATAATAGACTAAAACCACCTTAGTCAATTATATTATACAAACGATGTTGTCAAAAAACTTTTTAAAATCAGCACATAGAGTGGCTTCCTAAATCGTACCTAACTCTTTTATTAGTCATCATGCTAAGTTTAAAATCGACAGGACAAGTCTAACATGCCTAAATTAACTAAAAGCTTTTTCGGTTACGAACGGACCGACCCTAATTATAGAAAAGCTTCGCTATTACAATGCACTCTGTCTTGTTGTGTATACATTACTGAGATTCTACAATATAATCCTATAAACTTCACATTTACATTAGATCTAGAAAGTCTTTTGTAAAACCCACCAAAAAAAAAATTAGTATCCTATTGTATATTACAAAGGCATGAAAAATTATTTAGTTGGATATATGAATGTCTGTCTGTCTGTCTTTCGTTCATCACAATTTCTGGGTTAATTTATTTGTTGGTTTATTTTTCAGGAAAGCTTTTCAAAGCATGTTTTTTACGAAGACCATCCTACCAAAATGCGCATTTTAAGGCAACTATAGTTAAAATGAGACTATACAAAATAGTAAATCAAAGATAATGAGAAGCTTTTTACAGTGTCGTTATGACGTTATACTGGCCTATCATTGGTTAGCTAAAATGTATACTGGTCTACCATTGGTAAATTAGTACGTGTATTTGCCTATCATTGGTCATTGTTTTGTATTTTTATAGGCACTATAAAGAACTTAGATTATGACTTAATTGACTAAATTAAATACAAAATTTGAAATATAAAACTAAAATTTTAAAACAATGAGAAAACACCGTGTACCTTAAGCCTGACGGAAGACTTAAGATTTATTCGGAGGATAACGGAGAATTTTAGTTCCGCCTCTGGGAGAAAAACAATCATGTTACGCGCTTACTTTCTCTTCTGCGCTTTCCTTACACGCAGGCTTAGTGCAATGGAAAATAATATTCTATTATATAAAGTAGTAAGTTTTTTTGTCTGAAGCTTAAGATTTTGATATCTACTAAGCCGATTGGGTTCTTTATTTATGGAAGCTTCTTATAGGTCCCTGGAGGGTTTATTGAGCTCCTAGATGCTGAGATCGCAGCCACTATTATTTCTATATTTTAGAGAAACCTTCTACAAATTTGTACCTTTTATCTTTCTTTATCTATTAATCCTACTAATATGATAACTTGGGTATTGTATAAAAGAGAACACACGCATTATTATTCGTTAGATAAAAAAATAGTTTTAATATACAGAAGGGGTACTTTATTTTTCATCATTGCATTGGGGATGTGCATCAATTTTACGTCCATTGTCTTACCCCCTAAGATCACTGACTTCAACTTCAAAATGTAGTTTTACAGCAGGGACGTTCAAAGGGAGGGGGTTGATTACCCCCCACCCCCTAAAAAATAAATTTTGATTTTTTATTAAACCCCCCCCCCCTAAAAAAAAAGCTTGGACGTCCTTGTTTTACAGTAAGAATGTGTATTATAATGCACATATAAAAGAGGCGCAGTCAAGTGAAAAATTCATGATTTGCTAAAATTTTATTGAAATCTATTATTGAATGAAAACACGCACATAGTGATTGGGAAAGTTTCAAAATTAAACTTTTGCAAGAATTATTGGTCCAGTGGTCCAGTGGTTAGCGAGCTTCTACAGTACAGATACACAGACAAAAGACAGGTAAACACCCTGTTACTTTTATAAAAAGATTGCTTCGCTACTTAAATATATACAAAGTTGGCCCTTTTATATAATACTAGCGGTTACGCCCCCAGAGGCCTCGGGGGGCACTTGAGGAGTGGTGATCCCCCCCCTCATATTTTTTTTAGTTAAAAATATTTATAAAAAAATTGGGGTGGTTAATTTTTTTCTAGGGGCAATTTCTCTTAGGAGGGTTGTTGTACCCTTCCCCAAAATAGTTATAAACCTTCCCAGGAACTATGTGAAGATACCCTGTAAAGGAGAAACCGATCAATTCAGAGTTTAGCGAGATCCTTCGTTACAGACAAACAGACACACAGACAAAAAGATAGAAATCCTGTATTATTTACTAAGTATATTTGCGATAACTTTTATTTAATGAAATCTTCCAATTTTTAACCTGTACAAAACGGCCTGCTTAATTGCTTCAAGATCCATGTCAGATCTATATAGGAAATAAATGTCTATAAACGAGCTCAAGTTTTCCAAGGACTATTCGTTGAAAACTCATAGTGCTCCAATAATCCATAATAAACTCTCATTGCCCAGAACGATAAGACCCATTATTTTACTTTATTAAAAACAAATTCATTTTTTTCATTTCATGTTGCTATTTACATTATAATGAAGTATTTAATTTCTAATCATAAAAAAGAAAATTTAAATTTATGATATAATAAATTTAAGAAAACTCTGTTTTGAAAGAATTCAATTGTGGTGACACTTTGTGTGTTCAAATATTGAACTAAAATTGTAATCATATAATAAACCCTTTGGTGATGGTAATGTAAAGAAAAAAATATAATTTAAAAGATCTTTTTAAGATCATTTAAATTATTAAATATTTACTTCCGTTTAAATAGTAATGCCGGGTGAGGAAAATAGATTTATTGAGAAATATATATGCATATAGAAAACTAGCCAATAGGGAGATAGTTATATCGAGCCAACTCTAGTAGGATACATATACACTCTTTTTAGTAGCGAAGCTACTCTATAGTTCACAATGTCCGTCCGTCCGTCTGTCCGTCCGTCCGTCCGTCTGTCCGTCCGTAATTAATGAATTGGGGGAAACGTGTTTTATTCGGCTCCTATAAAAGATAGAGAGCTGAATTTTTTTGACAACATTCCCATCATTAAGGAGCACAAATAACTATAAAACATCAATGGCGGTCGGACGGCTTTTTAGCAGGTTTTAGGCTATTTTTTATATTTTCCAAATTTTCCCCATATCTTTGGTGTTTATGGTCCGATTTTCAAAATTTTTTCAGTTAAAGATATCAAAATTAAATTTCCCGTCATTTGAAGAAAACCACAATGACGGTCAGACTGCCTTTTTGCAGGTTTTTGGCTATTTTTATATTTTTCACATTTTTCCCCATATCTTTGGTGTTTATGGTCCGATTTTCAAAATTTTTTCAGTTAAAGATATCAAAATTAAATTTCCTGTCATTTGAAGAAAACAACAATGACTGTCAGACTGCCTTTTTGCAGGTTTTTGGCTATTTTTGTATTTATCACATTTTTACCCACATCTTTGGTGTTTATAGTCCAATTTTCAAAAATTTTTCAGTTAAAGATATTAACATTTAATTTCTGGTGTTTTAAGAAAAAAAACAATGGCGGCCAAACTGCCTTTTAGCAGGTTTTTGGCTTTTTTTATATGTTTGACATATTTCCCCATATCTTTGGTATTTTTGGTCCAATTTTAAAACTTTTTTGCATTAACAGTTTCAAATTTTTTTCCCCCATTGTTATGTGCATCTAGTATGTAATTTACTTTAACCGTCTTCATCATACAAAATAAAACAAGGTTTCGTGTTTATTTTCTCCAATAAATCTATTCTTGATTTTAATAAATACACTTTAAATCTACTTCTACGTATTCCCATCCACAATTTTTTGTGCTTCGCTACTTATGGATGTTGTCATCCTTGTTTTATCTTTATATAACTATCCGAAAGGTCTCTGAAATAGCTATTTATTTATATGTATATAGGTGGTATTTAGTTTTTATTCAATAAATATCATTAGTTATATTTATTGTCATTTTTAAGCTTAATGTAATGTGACATTTATAAGTAGCGCAGCATTAACAAGCTAACAGCATGTTATAATACAGGATTTTTTTTCTGTTGCTTAAGATTTCAATAACTACTGAACCGATTAAGTACTTCATTTGAGAAGAATAGATCATGGGTAGGTTTTAGGCTATTTTTTTGTTCTTTCCATTTTGAATACCATTTTATTTTGAATAGAATTTATATTTATGGCAGGTATTGGTAATAAATCAATGAATATAATATGTTCTTAAAAATATTTTTCAATTACCATCGACGGACGCAATTTTAAGTTGTAGGCTTGCAGAAGGGGCAGAAGGTGTGTGTATCCACCCCCCTGGCAATTTTCAGGGGGTCTATACTCCTATGATACACCAAACTAAAAACTCTGAGAGGGTGTCATGATGAAAAAAGTCACAAGGATGCCTTTTTACTTTTAAGTATGTTGATTATATCCTCCCCCCCTACACCCTCCTCAATTTTGATTCAAAAGAGGTTTCAATATTTTCTTCCCCCTGGCAAAACTCAGTGCACGCTAGTGATTTTGTATTATAATTTTTGATGACATTAATTGTTTCACACAAAAGTGTTTGAAATTTTAAAATTAATAGAACAAGCTCATTAAACACAAAATTTAATTAATTCCCGTAAAATGGCCAAGGTTTTGGGCAAATTAATTATCTTAATAAAATTATATAGATCTAATGATATGTAAAGAAAGTTTTAAACCAAATTGGGGACTTAAAGCTTATATACATTTATGACGTATTAGTTTGTTTTTTTGGACAAACCACTAAATATAATCTTAACTTTAGGAATGATAGAATAGTCCCATTAAATGCAAATTTTGAATGAAGGTTTATGTAAAGAAAATCTATAATTAGTAGGCTTTAAAGCAACACTATAATAAATATCTTACGTTCAGTAAGTTCATTTTGATATAAATAAATTTTCTATTTAATTTTAAATATAGAGACTTCTCTACTTTGATACCATAGAAAAAATACTCAAATTTTTAGCTCATTTGCTAATCTCCATGAGAACTAAAAACTTAATTAATTTATGGCATAATAATGAATCTTTTCTTAATTGGAAATTAATGTTAAACACCGAAATATTTTCATTTTAGCCTCAACTATCGAAGCTAAAAATAAATTTCCGCTAAAAAAAAAAAAAAAGAATTTCTTTTTATATTTTTTTTGCATAATTTTAAAAATAATCCTTTGTTTAAAATATTTTATTTTAACCCTTAACGGTCGGGGGGGGGGGGGAGCGTTGAACGCCCCCCCATCCGGTTTTTTCTATCTCATTTTCTGTGTGTGAAAGATAAAGAGCCCAAACTGCGTGACTTTTTAAGTTTGGGTATGACACATAACTGAGAGTTGGAATTTTTTGAATAGCTCCATCCTGGCGGGCACAGGATGCCAGCAAACCTGGCAGGGTCATCCAGGTAAAGAGCAAAAATATTTTTTTGACTTAAACAAAGTATTTTATCTTGCCAAAATACTAAAATATCCTCTAGTAGTACATCCTTATATGAAATACAGGTGTTCAAGTCAATTTCAGGTTCCAGGTATGATCCTGCAGGTCCTGATCCTCCAGGTCACCAGAAATCTTTAAAAGGCTCCTGTGGCCTTTAAACTTAAGCTTTTCTTACATGTCTACATAACGTATTAAAATTTCATAAAGATCCACCGCCGTTTTCCCGCCGACCGAAGACTGCGGCGGCTGGCAGCTGCCAAGTACAGCTGCGGCCGCTGAAATTTATATTTTGACATTTCAAATATAAAATTTACATAAAGATAAACATTTTCTGCAAAAAAGTTGTTCTTCTAGCTTCAAAAATAAGAAAATTACAGCCGTTTGAAATTTTTAAGTAAAAAAGGCCCAAAAAACAAAGGTTGTTAAATAAAAGGGTGAAGGAAGCGAAAATTGACTTTGACTTACATAAGGTCGGAAATTCATCATAACACAGGGGACTTGTACAAAAAAATTCAGCCCTCTAGCTCTAATAGGAACTGAGATAATATGGGGGGCGTTGAACGCCCCCCCCCCCCCCCCCGACTGATTAAGGTGCGGCAAGGGGCCCGACTGTTAAGGGTTAAAAGACATAAAAATGTAACTCGTATAAAAGGTTTTATTAGCGAAAAGGCAAAAGTTTTATTCATTTACCCACTGAACTTTTTTAAAAATCAAAACAAAAATACTCGTTGGAAGGGATTAGCGGGTATTATACGTAGGGGTTAATCTAACCTCCCCTACAGAAAATATGTATACATGAAATTAATGAGGCTGTTAATTTCACAGTTTTCTTGGTAATAACACATATCTTTATATTAAGATTAAAAGATCTTAACAGGCAATTCCCTAAGTGAGATCTTAATGAACATACAAACAGCCAACATACCCACAAACAAGCTACTTGTTTTATAATAGGATAAATACAATTTAAAAATTTATAATTAAAGTAAAATACGTATCTAATTGAAAACCATTATTCATTTATTAAAAAATATAAAAATGCTTCTGTCTAACACAATTAAGTAACAATTTGATAAAACAAGGATGACAGTATCTGAAATAGCTGAATCGTAGTTAGCAACATAAACTGATATAAATCTAAGAAAGAGCTAACATGTTTTAGGCTATTATCCTATGTTAAAAACAGAAAATATAACCTTTAATCTAATCTGTTTCTTAGGTTACCTAGAATAATGGATGTAAAATATACAGGGACAAATTGTCTTTAATTTTGGTTGCTATTTCCCCTGTTATTTATTGCCCAGTTTGAATATCCAGTAGGAGTGGAGGTGATGGGGTAAGGGGGGGGGGCAGATTTTCATTATAGCCCGCTGTAACAAGTTTCACTTTATTAGAGTACATCATAATCTAGTGTAAGATCTAAGTAATAATAAATTCATTCCTAGAATTTATGCTGAAAAATGTTCAAACATTCTTAATAACAGATAAAATATATTTATAGAAAAGATTCTCTTTTTTAAAGCTTCTGTATAGCACCATTACGTAAATATTTGATTATTAAAAACAAGGATAACAACATATATAACAGCGAAGCTCATTAGGATGGTCAGAGAAACGAACATTAGCAAGTAGGGGAAGAAAGTCACTCAAAAATCAACCACGTGACGTCTTAAAAAGGAGAAATTATCCATCTCTTTTTTAGGGGTTTTCTTTCCCACTTCTCCTCTCATCTCCTTCATTTTTTTTCTCATTGACGTCACAGGATTCTTAATATTGACATGCTTATAGAGTTGCAACCTAAATGTTGCAGAAATCATCATGATAAGATTGAAATCTATAGGACAATATTAACATTCTAAGATAAAATCAAGGACATAAGGACGAACTTACCCTATAGAAAAGCTTCGCATTTAAAAAGAGCCCCCAACCCCTAAAAATAAATAAAACTTGTTAAACTAACTATGAAAAAAACTATTTTATTTATTAAAATTCCTGAGTGATAATAAATCCATACTGACAATACCTTTCAAAGCCATCAGACTTTCCATTTTTCATACATTATTCCTCAGTCATAAAGGAATATGAGTTAAACGATTTTTTTTATCCTTGTTTAATAACAGGATGTCTTTCTGTCTGTGTGTGTAGCGAAGGATCTCGCCAACAGCTTAACCGATATAGTTCGATATCCTTTACAGTGCTGCTTCTTAAAGGTCCTGGTAAGGTTCAAAACTTATTTTGGGAGGGTACTTACTCCACATTCCCAAGATAAATCGCCCCTTAAAAATTAACTCGACAAAAATGTTTTACCTTTTTTTAAAATTAAAACAATAAGAAATAGTCAGATTCCTACACCCCTTCTCCAAGTGTCCCTATAAGTATCTAGCAGTATTAAATGACATTTTAAAATTCATTTGTTATTTGTCTATTAGTGGAGAGGGACTTTAATTATTAGAATAGCGTTAATGGATCTTGTTCTTTTAAGCAAATATACCTATTCCTAAATCTCTGTTATTATTCTTTACCTTCTTTATCCCACAAAATTTGCCTCCAAGAGACATCACAGACTATGAGAAAAACGTTAAACATCACAAATAGCTGTTATTGCAGTAAGTTAGGTTAAGTGGAGTTTTTTTTTTAGTTTATTACAGCTAAGCTAGGTTATTGTACACGTTACAGCTTGCTGGAGGCGAAGTCACTAACCCTTATATAAAAGTAACTAAGTGCGTTTGTAGCTTAAGCTGTGACGCTTCTTACAGGTCTAGGGAATGTTTAAAACTATTGTTGGGCGAGATAACATTAACCATTCCAAGAAAAACACCCATGGAAAAATTCCCTCCACCGAAATTTGAAAAAAAAATAATATGATGTGTGGACTTACCTCCGCCCCTTTACCTCAAGAGCTCAAAGAAGACGTAGCCGCTATTAATGGCAAATATAATAATGGACTATTCCACTGTTTGTCCCATAATTATCCTTGGCTTTATAATAGCCGGACAAGAATAGGGTCTAATGAAACTCTCTAGGTTTGAAGATGCTTAGTCGCGGTGTTTTATCAATCTAACATCATGACTGCTATTTGTTAGGGGTTGGGGGGGGGGGGGGGGGGTTGAGGGCGTCGACTCTTTGATCAAAATACATCAAAACTCTTTGGTTTCTTGTTCTGAATTGTATATGTCGTAAAATAAATGATTTACTAAATGTAAAATTTAAACTATCACCCTCCAATGAATAGCCTTACACATACATTGTTATAATAGCAAGCTTTTTTTAGAATTTTGGTTCAATCTTTCCAACCATTTGTAAAATTTTACTCTACATACATAAACCCAACTTCTTAGTATATTTTTAATTTCTGGTTGTTTTGAATGAGCATATTTTCTTATGATTGTGTGGTGTGTTATATGTGAGTAGTATGATATGTGCTTGTCTTATACAGTATTTTTACAAACTAGCAAATTAAATTTTAATAATGTAATTTGTGAAAATTAAACTTTTTGCTACCTTTAAGGGATATACTTATAGAAAAAATTCGAAACAATTATCATCACCTTGCCAATAAGTGGATGTATTTGATCCATTATCTAGACACCTATGTCTTGGTCATGTTACATTGTCTAGACATCCATGTCTTGGTTATGTTATATTCTCTTATATCTTGTTCATGTTATATTGCCTGGACACCCATGTCTTGGTAATATTACATTGTCAGGACATCCATGTCTTGGTCATGTTATATTGTCTTGACACCCATGTCTTAATTATGTTACATTGTCTAGACACCTATATCTTGTTCATGTTATATTGTCTGGACACCCATGTCTTGGTTATATTACATTGTCTGTACTCACATATCTTGGTCATGTTACATTTTTTGGACATTCATGTCTTGGTCATGTTACATTGTCTGGACACCCATGTCTTTGTTTATATTACATTGTCTGGACACACATGTCTTGGTCATGTTATATTGGCTGGACACACATATCTTGGTCATGTTACATTGCCCTGACACCCATATATTTGTAATGCTATATTGTCTGGACACCCATGTCTTGGTTATGTTATATTGTCTGGACACACATGTCTTGGTTATATAGTATTGTTTGGACACCAATGTCTTGTTCATGTTATATTGTCAGGACACCAATGTCTTATTCATGTTATATTGTCTGGATACTCATATCTTGGTCATGTTATATTGTCTTGACACACATATCTTGGTCATGTTACATTGTCTGGACATCCATGTCTTGGTTATGTTACATTGTCTAGACATCCATGTCTTGGTCATTTTACATTGTCTGGACATGGACATCCATGTCTTGGTAATGGCACATTGTCTGGACACCCATGTCTTGGTCATGTTGCATTGTCTGGACACCAATGTTTTGGTTATGTTACATTGTCTGGACATCCATGTCTTGGTTATGAGAAGGGACATTCCTTCAACAATTTTGTCACATCATCTTTTCCAGGGATTAGGGGATATGCCATAAGATAATTTTAAAAATATTTTATATCTTTTTTGTTGAATTAATATTAATCTTTATAAATCTTTAGTGGTCCCCCCCCCCCCCCACCACTCCCTTACATACGTTTTTTAATTTTGAAAATTTTTGTGTTCTTCCCCCCCCCCCCCCCAACAACAACAGAACTATGACATTGGCAGAGAGAGAAATTTAGGTTATAGGCTAGGGGCCGGGCCAATTATAGAATATACATTAAAAATGTATGATGATGAAAAATAAAAACTTTTGATAAATACTAATTAATTTAATTAATGTGGCCAATCTCTTTATCCCTGAATCTATAAGTGGTTTTGTACAGGGAGAAAGGGGACATGGGTATGTTTATCACTCTAGTTTTCTTATTCGTTGGCTTGATAACATTGGGGACTTTTATTGCATTTTTAATTGGTTGGTTCTTTTAGTTGAGGGTCCAAACGTTTTTCCTTTAATTGTAATCTAAAGAAAGGGTAAATTTGTGTGTCATCATTGGGGATGTAATCAATTTATCAGCTATTGTCTTATCCATTTAGATCCCTGGATTTTGTGTGTATAATATAAAAGCGCCGGACACACAATTCACCTAATTTGGACATTTCATCGGAGTATTAACGCCGTATTATCGTAAAAGACTTATTATTCAGCGTCGTTTTATCAATTTTACAACATTAGAATACAATCAATTTTATCACGGTTTTAGCGCCGTAGAACATAAATTTTCCAGTATGGCTTCTAGACCGATTAATACCCACTAGATTATAACCAATTCTTAGCCATGCTGAAAATTCATGTATAGCGTCGTATTACAGACAATTTTCAACGAATATTGAAATGCAAATCATAAAATTAATGCCTTCTGGTTTTAATATTTTAATTTTAAAGGAAAGCTGTATGTAATACGATACAATAAATAACTAGGACAAAACTTAATAAAACAATTAAAATATTCTTAAAGTATGAAATAATACGGCGTCGATCTTGAAATATTCTTTAAAGAACATGATATGTTTAATCTTTATGAAAAGGATATATTAACAATCATTTACTTTAAATTTTATTTCTTAAATCTTGAAAAATGTTCGAAATTTTTGTAAGATAAATAGATAGATAATAAGTAAAAAAAGGTTGGAACGATTCTCTAATTACATACGAGGAAGATTTTTCTAGTATTGCTTCTAACCTGATTAATATCCGCTGGATTAGAAAGTTTCTTTGCCGTACTGAAAAATCATGTAAAGCATCAATCAATATAAAATCAGATAATTTTCCAAGAAATTGGTACCAGAAAAGTTTGTCCTGAGGTTTTAATTTTCAATTGTTTCTATTTTACTATACTTGGAAAGTTGTCTATAATACGATAAATAACTATTTATGGATATTTTTCTAACAAGATTTATGGAAGGGGGAATGGGCGTAGGTCGTCCCTCATTAGGAACGCCACCCGGCCATTTCCCCCTCCATTTAATAGTTCTGTTTGTATATCTAATTAATATCAGATCTGTTTTTGAGATTATACAGAACACACACAGTGCCATTCAAATACTAAATAAATTTAATTTGATTTCCTTTTTTAAGTTTGTACTAAATGTACAATTTTTATCTTATTTTTTTTAGATTCATCATGATTATTACTAAATATCTTACGTGGGAAGGTATTATGCTTTTAAGTGCGTAGCAGCTCTATATGTAAGTTTTTCCCTCTTTCATTAGAAACTTAAAGAAATTATTATCCCTCTTAATTTTCTAATAGTAAAATGTATGTATTCTATACATTTTATAATATCATTCTATGAAATCACAGTCCAATTATAGACAGTTTTCCGCGGATATCAAAATAAAAATGATAATATTATTTAGTTTTGTATTTTATTATTCGGGAAAAGTTGTGTTTCATTCGATACGGTACGATACATGATCTTTTAGTGTGGCTTAACACCAGTTCTAACCCAGCGGATATTAATCGGTTTCGAAGCCAGTTTTATCTTGTACATTGTATAAAAAGAAAATTAAACGGTTTAAATATGAGAGTACCAATGGTTATTTTTAATAAGATTACTGTGTTATAACACAATGGACATTTTTGTTCTTGTTTTAAAATTGCAATTATGTGAAAAATTCAATTAGAAAATAATGATAACGTATAAACGGCCATTTCTTCTACATCCGTTGGACCATGAATTTTGTTTTGGGAAAAACATTCATAATACTTGGTTTTTCAACAATGCTCGCCAGCCATCGGTAAGCCTCAGTGAAATCAGCATTTTACAATTTTGAAAATAAGTCGGAAGTCTAAACCTTACCCAAATATGGAAATCCCTCTTTTATAAAAAATTTTGTCAAGCATCCAAACGGGTTTAAATTTGAGTTTTTTTCGCGGCTGCCGAGCCCAGGATTTTAACAGCAGCGAAGCTACTCTTTAACAAGGGTATATCGGTAGTATACCAATTCAACTGTTGGACTTTTCGTCTCTAAATGGGCATTTTATCACTTTTATGCAGTGCAGTGGTGTGCACACATTTTTTTCATGGGATGTTAAGAAATGAGGAAATGGTTTATTAAAACTTAAGCAGGTTTATGGCACTATTCAATTTACCAAAGCCTTTAAAACGCTTTTGATTACACGACCTTTGTTGGAAAATTATTACTATGCAGTTAAATAGATGGACCTGTTTTGGAACAAGACATTCCCCTTACTCTTACTTTCAAAATCATGAAAAGCGGCAGTAGGCACTTATATCTTATGGCGTGGTTTAAACCAAAATTTAATCAAAACTACCTAACTCTTCATCGATTGTTAAATTAAAACTTTAAAAAAATAAAAGAAAATGTTTATTTTAGTTTTCTTTCTCAACAATTTTACGGTTTAGGTAAAACAAAAGAAATCTTATTTGTAGAAAAAAAAGTTAATAAAAAGAAGATTTACTATTTTTTTTACAAAGAAGACCAATTGAGCAATATACCTTTATTTAAAGAGCATAATTATGTAAGAATTATAATATGTACATTGTACATAGTGTATTTAGATTATGAACATCAATTTAAAGCCTTAGTACAAAGACACAACGCTTATTAACCCTTAACAGTCGGGCCCCTTGCCGCACCTTAATCAGTCGGGGGGGGGGGCCCATATTATCTCAGTTCCTATTTGAGCTAGAGGGCTAAATTTTTTGTACAAGTCCCCTGTGTTATGATGAATTTCCGACCTTAAGTAAGTCAAAGTCAATTTTCGCTTCCTTCACCCTTTTATTTAACAACCTTTGTTTTTAGGTCCTTTTTTACTTAAAAATTCTAAAATTTTCTTATTTTTGAAGCTAGAAGAACAATTTTTTTGCAGAAAATGTTTATCTTTATGTAAATTTTATATTTGAAATGTCAAAAAATAAATTTCAGCGGCTGCAGCTGTACTTGGAAGCTGCCAGCCGCCGCAGTCGGCGGTCGGCGGGAAAACGGCGGTGGATCTTTATGAAATTTTAATACGTTATGTAGACATGTAAGAAAAGCTTAAGTTTAAAATTTGAAGTCTCTAAGTCAAAAATTGAGGCCACAGGAGCCTTTTAAAGATTTCTGGAGACCTGGAGGATCAGGACCTGCAGGATCATACCTGGAACCTGAAATTGACTTGAACACCTGTATTTCATATAAGGATGTACTACTAGAGGATATTTTAGTATTTGGCAAGATAAAATACTTTGTTTAAGTCAAAAAAATATTTTTGCTCTTTACCTGGATGACCCTGCCAGGTTTGCTGGCATCCTGTGCCAGCCAGGATGGAGATATTCAAAAAATTCCAACTCTCAGTTATGTGTCATACCCAAACTTAAAAAGTCACGCAGTTTGGGCTCTTTATCTTTTACACACAGAAAATGAGATAGAAAAAACCCCCCCGACCGTTAAGGGCTAATTTACTTTCTAATCATACTAGGACTCACCATATCTTGCTAGGCTTGGAAGATTGCTGCAAGAACCTTCATGCAAGGTTTGAAATCTCTAGAGTTATGCTTAACTTTTCAGGAAAGCTCTAGTGTATCCACCTTATAAAAACAATAAGATTTAAGCGACACAGAAACAAAAGATGTGGTCAATATAGCAATATATTAAACTTTTTTGTACAATTTATACAATTTTTGTTAAATCAAAGCATATCTATTTATAGTATTTAACTACGTTCTTATGAGTTAGTTCAAACTTTGTTCTAAGATTTGATTGCTTTAGCAATTTATACATTAACAGGCAGAAGACGTCTTATAAATTTAAATTTCTTGGACTATAAGGCATAACTTTTAGATAGATTTTCTTTCAATTTTTTTCGATATTAGTTTTCACTTTTTAATACATGGAAAGAATTTTTAGAATTGTGTTATCCTTGTTTATGCCTATTTGAAATTATGTTTTAAAAAGTCACAAGAAAAAAATTGTGAACAGCAAAAATGGTAATTAATTAGTGATTTTTTAAATTGAAACAGACAAAGAAGTATAAGTAAAGAATAACAGAATAGCTTATTAAAAACTTTATAATTGTATATTATCTAAAATGTAAATTGTAGAAATTTATAGCCTGAGCTGTAATTTTGTTCATAAAAATCGCAGCTAAAACTGCAGATTAACGTGGCTGCGGCAGACAATATGGCCAAATTGACTTTTATTAAAGATCGTCTGTCCTAATATGAACAGCTGCCTAGCTTCTGTAAAAGTGTTTTGTTTTGAAAGATTTATTGATATTAATTGTGGCTAACCAATATCTGAAACTTTTCTGGCACTCATTAAGATTATGTTTTTAAAAGTAATATAAATATAATAAAGGAAAAAATCATACTATCTTGCTTACACAATATGGTTCTCCTTTTCAGTGTTGCTTCTTGTTCTCATAGATTCAGAGAGTTTTTTTTGATTATTTAACGGGAAAGTACCTTCCCAGCAAAAGAAATGAACCTTAAAAAGAATCTTTTAAAAATGTAAGGTCAATTCCCCCCTCTCCCTTCCCTAAAGTGTCCCTAGAGGCCTCTTTGGACACAGCTGAAAGTAAAATATCATAAACAAATATCTTATTTAAAATCTTTGGCAAATTAAAATAAAATTCACAAAACCTAGAGATTTATTTGACCTAAATTATTTGTAAAATAGCTACGGACCTAAAACTGCGAAAAATAAAAAGGGATAAGTTTCTAGATCTTAAATTTTACTGGTACCCAAAGTTTTCTCATTTGCTGCCTTTTTAGTTTTAAGTACTTTCATTTTATTTAATTGTTTCGTTAAAAATGTAGTATCCACTGTTCCAATTTAATCTACAGAAGGGTAAATTTTGAAATTATCATTAGGTTTGTACATAGATTTATTGTCTTTTCCCTTAAAGTCATGCTTTAAGTGGAACGCACGTTAAGAAAGGAATATAACCACCATGGTTTTTTTTGTAGAATTGCTTTACTGCTAAAAATAATTATTATATTTGTTTTTCAGTAATTGCAATGTAATGGATTTATTATTACTTGGATATTACACTAGATTATCATGTTTTCTAATAAAGTGTGCTTTGTAGCGGGCTAAAATAACGATCTCCCCCACCCTCCCCCTTTACCTCATCCCCTCCCTCTTACTGGATTAACAAAGAGACCAATGAATGACAGAGGAAAGAGCAAGCTAAATTTAAGACAATTTTTCCGCTGTCATAATATCCACGTATATTTTACATCCATTTGCAATGTATCTGTTGTTGTTGTATAGTTATAATTATATGTTTAATAATATCTTTCTTTCTGATGTCTGATTACTGACTTGCGCATTTTTAGAGTAAAATTTTGGTGCTTTCCCCTAACATGCCTTATGAACACTCATACATACCACCTTCTTTTTTTCGCTGCTAAAATTTATATTTTTAAAACCTTAATATCAACTTTACATGAAAATAAACATATTTTGGAAAAAAAATTCTTCCGAAGGAAAAAAAATAAAACAAGGATGACAACTTCCATAAGTAGCGAAGCTCAAAAACTATAAATAGACAACTGGAAATGATCTATAGAGTATGTAATAAAAAACTTCAATAACAAAAATCACGAAACCTTTTAAAATGTATATTGTATAATGTTTTTTTGAAGCATTAAACTAATAAGAAAAAACGTTAAAATCTAAAATTCGATTTAGCACCCCAAAAAAAAGTAGGTCTTTAAAAAACTTGGTCAAAATATGAAGAATGTTGACTTAATTAATCACTAAAAAAACCCAACCGTTTATCTTGAACAGGAGTTGAGAAAATCACAAAAACTTGAAAAACTAGGAATCGATCTAGCACCCTAACCAATAAAGGTATCTTAATAAAAATAGGTGGAATTATGTGTAAAGTAAACTTGTTCAATCCCTGAAAATTTTAACTGTCTATCTTGTATAGGGATTGAAAAAATCATGAAAACTTAAAAATCTAGGAATCGATCTAGCACCCCAACCAATAAAGGCATCTAAATAAAACTTAATCGAAATATGTAAAATCTAAATTTATTCAATCCCTGAAAATTCCAGCCATTTATCTTGAACAGGAATCGAGAAAATTAAAAAAACGTAAAAATCTAGGAATCGATCTAGCACCCCAATTAACAGACAGACGGACAAAACAATGTATAGATTAGATGGGCATATTTCATATGAATCTTCACTAAAAATTTCAGCTGTCTATCTTGAATAGGAGCCGAGAAAATCACGTTTCCCCCATAGCGTTACGGACGGACTGACTGACTGACTGACTGACGGACGGACGGACGGACGGACATAGTGAATTATAGAGTAGATTTGCTACTAAAAAATACAGCTTATGAAATTTTCAAGTAAAAAAGGACCTAAAAAAGGTTTTTAAAAAAAGGGTGAAGGAAGCAAAATATGACTAACTAATAGCCGGAACATTTTTTACAATCAGAGGTCATGCACAAAAGTTTTAAGTTCTAACAGGAGCTGAGGGTTAATATTGGGGGTTGTTTAAATTTTCTATTAAATTCGCCCAACATAGCAGCAGTTGGTTGGTACATTATTTAAAGTCTTTTGTTATGATGCAGTTTCCACAGGGATTCGAAATCAATACCTTCTGGATTTCTATTTGAATTTTATTACTTTTCACATAATTCCACATTCTCTGCTAATCTGAAGAATTGCTCTATTATCAAAATTAAGCACTAATTAGTAATTTAGTAAAATAACTTTTACTTCTAGTTGATCACCTCCCCCCCCCCCCCATCCTTTGGTACTTATTTTTATTGGATCTAACATTGTCTACCTTTATTTATTTTTTCACAAATCTATTTTTTTATTAATCTATTAATATGTCAGTTAAATTAATACGAAATATGTCATTTAGACTGAAGAGGGTGGCAGGTCCACCGTAATATTTTTCAAATAAATGATTACGAAGAAAGAGGCTTTTCACTGCAGTGAATTTATCATCTAATCTTTAGGAAAACTTCTTCAAATTGACTGCCATAGACATAAGAATTTTAAAAGAAGCAATGGTAATGTTATGCTAAATTGAGTTAATCACAGTTTATGACATTTCATATAGGGTTAGGCTTATGCAGTGGAGTTAAGACCCCATCAGAAGTAGGGATGAAATCCCGTATGGATAAATAACTAGAGGGGGAGGTTCAGTTGTTTCACTGACGATAAAAAAGCTTTTAGTGCAATTTTAAACTTAATTAGACAAATTTAAATTACATCATATTCTAACAATTTATTTGAGGGCTGAATTTTTAATTTTTGACAAATTTTAACAACAAAAACTAAATTAATGAAATAAAATATGAAATATTAAGCAATATTAGTCATACTTCATAAGGGGGTAATAGTTATTTTAATCATACATTTAGTTGGATGATTATTAGTTGGACTATTTAATAAGCTTAAAAAATACTTTTTCAACCGGTTTTAAATTTGTGGTCCTTTTATGCCATATTATTGGAATCGCCAAGTGATTTAAGAAGTATAATTTTTATAGCAGCCGAGCTATAAGATGCTGCCCAGTCGTCTATCTTTGGTAGCAGCTGAGCAATCATGGAAGTATATAATATATGTTGAAAGTGTAGCAACCTAGTGCAAAAATCAAAATTAGTTTTTCTTTAGACTAAATGTTTAGTTATATAACTCCGAAATTTATTTATTTCTTATTGATAATGACCAATGCTATGGTTGTTACAAAAAAAACAAGAAAAACAAGGATGACAACATTTAGAAAAGCGAAGCTGGACAAATCTGGCGGACAAACGAACATTAATTACAGCACTTTTAAGTTTTAAAGAAACAAGACATCTTAAACTAACTAAATAAGTGTTAGATATGATTAGAGAAACCCAAAAGAAAAGTTACAACTGTAACCCGAGCAACTAGGGACTCCATATTAGAATGGGTAGAAAGGGGCCGAAATAGATAAAACTCTCCCAAGAACTAAATCTTAAGGACCTATAATAAGATTTCTATTAATGGAGAACTAATTGGTTTAGTAGTTAACAAAATTTTAAGCTACATACATAAAAACCTAATCCTATTATATAAAGCAGTAAGCGTTGTTTGTCTGTCCCGAAGGATCTCGCTAACTGCTAAACCGATATTGTTCTCCTTCACAGTGAAGCTTCTTATAGGTTCTAGGAAGGTTTTAAACTATTTTTGGGGAGCGTGTCTTCACCCTCTCCCCCCCCCCCCTACATATTTTTTCACTCCTTTGAAACTCAAATTTAAAATGGGATAAGGTAAACTTTTCCCTCTCCTACCCTAAGTGCCCCTAGAGGCTTCAAGGGGGCGTAGCCGCTAGTTACTTTATATAATACCCTCCCAAGTGAAATCGCCCCTAGAAAAAAATTACCCCCCTCAATAAAAATTGTATTTTGAATTTTTCTTAACTAAAATTAAAATTGGAGGGGGGGCTGCCCCCCCCCCCACCAAAAAAAATCCCCCCGCCCCAAAATTACTTTTTTACTTTTTCTTTTAAATCTAAAATAATAAATTGTGTTGTCAATTTCGACTCTACCCTCCTCAAGTGCCCCTAGAGGCCTCTAGTGGCGTTGCCGCTAGTACTTTATATAATACTAGAGGCTGCACTAGAGTACTTTATATAATAGGATAGGACTTTTTCTTAAATACTTTGACTATGTGTCAAATAAATGTTCAAATAAGATTCACACGTTTCAAAAATGTCTATATGATACAGAGTTGTAAGAATTGGAAAATTAATTGTAAGCTGTTAAATAGTTTTGATAAAAATGAACAGTAAACTTTTATACAGAAATAATGTACATCATATCATATCAGAGAGGCTTGATGCATTCGAAGGGGAATAGAGGTCGAGTGGCTAGAAAAATAGCTTAAAACCATCCCATCGAAAACCATCACAGGACCTAAGTGAAGCTTACCTAAAATAGATAATCCAATTGGTTCATTAGTTATTGAGATCTTAAGATAAAGACAAAAAAATACTACTTTATATGATAACACTCAAAAAAATTATGCTGGGGGGGGGGGGGGTGACTAATATATTGGACATACTTCCAATTACTTTTTCCGATTACGAGCGGATATGTTTCAATTGTTCATTTGTCTGTTCCTTTTTCCTTTTTTACACAAATTCACATGTCAAACGCTTTTTGCTCACTTTTTTCCTTCTACGCAAATACTAATAGTATAAGCAGGGAAAAAGGATCAGAGACAGGTTATCTGAAAAAACAAATTTTGATAAAAGTATTTTGTATGCCCAAAATTCGAATTTTCTGCATTACAATCCTATTACATAAAGTTATAAGCTTTTTTTCTCTGTAACGAAGGATCTCACAAACCACTAAACCGATTTTGTTCTCCTTTTCACGGAGTCTTCAAATATGTCCCAGGATGGTTTTAGGCTATTTTATTTCCGGATTTATGTCTTGGGATGGTTTTTTGGCCATATTATACCATTTCGTAGCTCTTGAAATACAGAGCCCCTAGATGCTAGGGACGCAGCCGCTTGTTTAAAATAAAGTAAAAGAACAGAATAGGGCATGAGCTATATTTTATAACCTTGCCTACAGGATGGAAACCCTGTACTGATTTTGTATTGGGTCTTTGAAATCACCAGATAGTTGTCTGGATTATACTTATACATTTATTCAATTTACAATAGCATGAAGGATTTATACTATAAAATTTAGAAAGGATTTAACAATCAAAATTAGGTTGTTTGGATATACCCCCATACACCTCTTTACACCCCCAAAACAGCCAGGGGTGTGTCGAGTTAATAAAAGTCACACCTAGGGTAATGTATTATCCCCCCTTACTTTGTAATACTCCCATGATTATGGTTTGATATCGCATTCCTCTGCTTTTTAATTAACTAGCGGCTTCGCCCCTAGCCTCTAGGGGCTATGCCCCAAGAGGTTTGATCAACCTAATTTTTCGTATTTTTTATTTAAAAAGAAAAAGTAAAAAAAAAAATTTGGGGGGAGGGTTGGGGGGGTCCCACCCCCCAAGAAAATAGCTTAAAACCATCACAGGACCAGTAGGTATATTCCCTGAAGAGTAGAGCCCAATCGGTTCAGTGGTTACTGAGATCTTAAGCTTCAGACGGACAGACAGACGGACAGACAGACAGACAGACAGACAGACATCGTTCTACTTTGTATTATAGATATAAAGAAATTTTTATAAATTTAAGAATACATTTGCTATTTTTTACTATAAAAAAATAACAATTTTTTTCATGTTTATATATTCTTATCCCTACATATGTAATATGTTATACATAAAGAAATTACATTTTAAATATCTTTAGTTGCAAAGCTTCTGTTTGGTCTTTTTTGTATTTTTGGAAAGTATTGAAAAGAAAACTGACAAATTAAACTTTCTTGAAAAATGAGACGAAAAATTATTTTGATGAAATATTTTGGCTACACTAATTCGGTTATAAAAATTGTGTTCTTTAAAGTGAAGCTTATTTTAGGTTCTGAAAGGGTTTTAGGCTACTTTTTTTCATTTTATGGTTTTTCATAATGGTCAATTTTGTTATTTTTCTGCCCTTCCATATCCCTTCGAATATAGAGTCCCTAGATGCAAGTGACACAACCGCAGCGTATATAAATATAGCGTAAGATCTTAATAACTAATTAGCCAATTGGATAATTTTTTTACGTAAGCTTCGAAATATGGTTTTCGGCTATTTTATTTTTAGATTAAAGACTTTTAAAGCTATTTTTCTAGCCCCTAGGCTACTTTACCCCTAAGAATACATCGAGCCCCTAGATGCTAGGGGCGTAGCTGATTGTTGCTGTGCAACTTCTTGACAATATCATTCTCGTTTCTTGTCTTACGCAAATATAAGGAAAATAAAGCGAATATTTTTTCTACGGAACTTTTAATGAAAACGTAATTAAACCTTTGTTAGTAAGTTTTAAAGTCTTTTTTCTGAACATATCAAAGACGATTAAGTCCAATATATTGGGGGAAAACTAATTTTATTTGGACTTACTATGAAAAAATAAAAAGCACTTATTTGTCGAAAGTGTCTATATTATATGATTGTAACACCTCTACTGTACCTGCTTAAATTTTCTGTACAGGTAGCTAAAAACTTAGAAATCGTAGCAGACAATACAATACAATACACACTATCCAATCTAGAGTAGCTTCGCTACGCAATGTTTACTGTAATTCAATATCAAGAAATATCTCCCAAACCCGCCATTTACATTTACAATTCATTAGAATACTGTTTTTAATTATTTTTATGTTTATAATTTGTATTGTAACACATTGAACTCAGGGGTCTAAAGGGATAAGAAAATGGCCAATAAATTGATGTGCATAAACAAAATCATTTTACCCCTTCTGAATTACAATTAGTGGTTGAAACGTTCAAACACTCAACTCAATAAACCAACCAATCTAACTTCAGCAAAAGTCCCCAAACTTGTTAAGCCAACGAACATAAAAACGTTATCATAAAACTTTGGGGACTAGTGTAATAAAGAGCCCTTTGTTTCTTTTCTCTCTGCATTGTACTACATATTGTCGGGGAGGGGGTTTCATTTTTATATAGAATATGAGGTCGGTTTCCCTCAAAGTGCCATGTTAAGCATTGATTCTGACACAACCCAATCTGTCCCGATTTTGTATCACTTTTAAAAAGTGCGATTCCTGTGACGTCATATTAAAAGGGAAGGGAGAGGAAGAAAATCTCTTCCCTTTTCTCCCATCTCTTTTGAAGAGATTTTCTTCCCCCCTTCCCTTTTTCTTTCCCGAAACGTATATGACGTAACTGGAATCGCACTTTTCAAAGTGATACAAAATCGGAACAGATTGGGTTGTGTCATTGATTCTCTGCCTCCCCATTTTATTTTGAAAAAAAATGAAAAAAAGAGGACTGGATATTTTTTTCTTTTTTTATTACTTTAAGCCAAGTTATCTTCGGTTAGGTTAAGTTTGCCCCCCCCCCCCGCATTTTCAATTTATTTAAAACTAAGTGTGTGGGGGAGAAAGTAGAGTATAATTTCTTACATGGCTAACCCTGCGGGAAATCATACCCTATTTTTGGTATTTCTACCTTAACTTAATAAAAGCAACAAAAAGATCAAACCGCCTATGAACAATGTAAGAAACTGTTCGTTTCTCAACAAATTATCATTTTAGATTGTTATAGCTGCGCCATTTATGGATATTACTGATCTTGTTTTATTTTTTCATGAATAGGTTTCCCTTCATCTGTAAAATATCTGCAATTAAGACATGTAAATTATAATAATATGTATCACACACAAAAATTAGATGTGATTTTTGCTTCAGATTATAAAAGCGCAATTACTCTAAAATTGTTGATTGTCCGTTTGTCTGTATTGTTTAACTTCGCTTGTGTTGATGCTCTCGTCCTTGTTCTGGTTAAAACTAAAAATGTGAAATGTAGATCGCCCTGAAAATGTTTCTGTACAAACCAAATAAAACATAAATCAAGAATAGTTATTTCTTTCATCGTATTATAAACGGCTTTCCGCGGATATAGAATGTACAATAAGAGATATAAGTTTTCCGGAATTGTAATGTAGGGAGTAGATTTGAAATCTGCATCAAATTTTAAGGATTTTTTATAAAATGCGTTTTTTGTATAATTCTTTATCTAAAAGCGGAAATACAAATTAAGTTAATTAACTTTGGCATCTGTGATTGGTGGATTTAAAAAATCTGCGCTCTGATTGGATGTCGTACATCATTCAACCAATTAGAGCGCAGGTAGTTTAAAATCCACCTATCCTATTGGTCAAAATTAATTAATATAAAATGTATTTTCGCTTTTAGATAAAGAATTTTACAAAAAACGAATTTTATAAAAAATCCTTAAAATTTGATGCAGATTTCAAATCTACTCCCTACATTAAAATTCCGGAAAACTTATATCTCTTAATGTACAATTAATAAGATGGGGCTAAAAAAAACTAGTTTTAATCTTATGATTGTACATTTCTATATTCGTAGGAAACTGGATATAATACGATGCTAGACATAGTTTTTTCGTATGGATGAGAACCGGTTCCTATCCACCGGATTCGAATGAATACGAGAAATAAAATTTCCAGTATGTTTTCAAAACCGATTAATTAATTTATATTAATTAGAATCGAATCTCAGCCATACCGAAAAATTATTACTTATAACAGGCAATTATCCACGAATATTATAAAAATCATACAATTTATAACAGTTTTGTACTAAAGGGTTAGGGATGGGAAGAGGGAAAAGAGAAATAGTATGGGGAAGAGTAGAGAAGGGAAGGGGAAGTAAGGGTATTTAAAAGATTATGGGTGTTAAGGAAAATTATTACAGAAGAACAACATACAGACAGAAAGGAACGCTTATAGAGTAGTGTTTACTATTAAACAAGGATGACAACATCCATAAAAGCGAAGCTCTGATACGGTATGACATACATACATTAACTTCTTTAGAGGGTCAGAACTGAATAATCATAATATAAATGTATAAATGTCAAAGCAAAATTGTAAGTAAATTTGTTGAAAAACTGCTTGATTCAGGATAATGTTTATGGACATACTTACATTTTTAGGACTTGATTATAGAGTTGCTTCGCTTATTACATTATACTTTGTTGTCCCAGGAATCAACATACCAAAAATCAGATCAATCGTATGATTAGATCACATAAAAAGTTGTTGTTAAAAAAGTAAAAAAATCAACATGTTTAAAATGGACGTACGGACATTCTGGTAATGATTATAGAGTTGCTACGCTTTCTAAATCGTACCTAACTACCACAGGAATCACCATACAAAGTTTGAAATCGATAGGACAAATATAACGTGCCTAAATTATCGAAAAAAGCTATCCGTTACGGACGGACTGACCGACCCTAATTATAGAAAATCTTCGCTTTTAAAAATCGTAACAAGAAAGTTATCTCCCTTTTTTTTCTTCTTTTTTCTCTCAATGTCCTTCTGTTTGTTTAAGTATAACCCCCTGAAGGCCTTCTTACTTTCCCTAATTATGAAACCTTCCCCTTTATTATTACTCATCACATCTTGAGGGATAAATATAAAATAAAACAAATTTTAATATCAATAGTGTGTATATAAGGTGTTTTCCATCAAATACCTTGTTGAGCACAGAACCCCCCTAAAACAATATTTAGATTGAGAGGGGGGTGTAGTCATATGTTAGTATATAAATTACTGTAGCCCAAGTTATGTTAGGTTAAATTGGGTAAGGGATAGGGATACAAAATTAACTATCCCCCTCCCCTTATTTTTATAATTATTCAGAAATGGGCTGGGGGATGGGGTTCAGTGCGCGACAGTTATATCGATAAAAATGTATAAGTATAGAAGTATAAACAATTACCCGTCACAAGTGGCAGAGTTTCTTTTTTTCTGCTAGCAAGTTGTTTTTTCTTTTCTTTTGTAGGTACTCGGCTGTGGTTATATTTCAGAAGCTGTTAGCTGATATCAAAGACCCAAATCAAAATCGGGACAGATTTAATTATTACTTTGATATGTGGATAATATGTCAACCACGACCACTTAGGTTTGTTAGTTCATATAATGACGTCTATTGCGTTTCGATAAAATGCATTTAGATATAATTATTTGATTTTAGAGCATTTGTCTGAAGATCCTAACATTGCTTGTTTTAGGCGAAGGCATTCTTGAAGTAAATGTTACCTGCCTGGCATAAAAATGATTTTAACATATCTTGTATGGTGCTGTAAAATCAGGGGATGGGGGCCAGGGGATTATTAAGCCGCCCCCCCCCCCCCCATAATATAATATTTTGATGGAGTAAAAGTTCTTACTTTATTTTTGGGTGTGAACCTAAAAAAAATAAGACTTTATTTCAAAGGGGAAGGAAGTCCGAGGTTTTCGGTAAGGAACTTTTTAAGGGGGCAGTAGAGTTAAATTTATTTTAACGATGATCAGGTCTTCTGTCTGATTGTTTTGTATTTGTTTATCTGAATGTTATTCCGTATTGAATATTATTGCTAACAACAGTTATGCTCTATATCCTAGTCTCTCATAGTAACCAAAATACAGGGGGTAACACAAAAAAAGACATTGGACTGTAAAATATACTGGTACCCAAAGTTTTATAATCCATATATCTCTATATCCTAGACTTCAAAATTTTATTTATAGAAATCAAAGGAAGAAGACTTTGGGAACTTTTATTAACTTTATAGCAGTTTCCAAAGTTTCCAACCAATCACTTTAGTCTACAGAATGAGTAATTTTGTTTCATATCAATCTATCATCCATTGTCTTATCCCTAAATTTCCTGATAAAAGTAGATATATTTTTTTTATGATTCTCCCTTCTTATAAATCTTTCTCTTTTATATTTTCTTTCTCTCTCTATCTCTCTCTCTTTTTTATTCTCTATCGCTGCAGTGTTTTTACATTTATAATAATTTTTTTTAGCTTAAGTTTACCTTTCTAATGGGTGAGACTGCTATCACAAACACCAAGGGTAAAAATAAAATCCAACAGACAACCAACCCTTTGATTGCAAGATCGTTGCCTGTAAGTCCTATATATGTGTGTATGGTAAAGAATTGCGCTGATTTATAGGCCAAAGCATTTCCTATACTCTTACAATTTATGGTCACGTACCTGACACAGTAACAGTATGTCCCTCTTAACGTCTCTAGTATGGCTAGATTTGAACCTCACACCTCCCCCCATAAAAAACTTAAATATCCCCTTGTCCTTACGCAGCTTATAATGCCTAATAAAAATGACGTCATACAATACAAATGACTAATAATAGGCCAGTATACATTTATATTCACTAATGATAGAATGTATACTGGCCTGTCAGTGGTCATTTGTATTGTATGACGTCATTTTTTATTAGGCACTATAAGCTGTGCTTGTCCTTGTTAATTATTCTGTTGTAAATTTATGTTTTTATAGATGACAATTAGACATAATCATTATTGCTATTTTATTATTTTGATTTATTGAAGGATAACCCAAAATCTAGCTACTTCCCTTTCTCTCTACATGTATATTTATTGTATATACTCAGCGATAAAGGTTGTGGTATTAAAGCGTCTTTCATTACATTTAATTTAGTTTGATTTGATAAATGAAACATTTTATGATATAACTTGCGGCTTCGCATCCCTAGCCTCTTGGGGCTTTGCTCCAAGATTTAATTTTAAAAAAGAAATAAGTACTTCTGGTGCTGCAACCACTTATTATAAATTATCTGCCTAAAAAAATTGTTATTGTTTTTTTGGTTGTGTTGTTGGTGTCCCAACCCCCCCCCCCCTCTCTAAGAAAATAGCCTAAAACCACCACAGGACCAGTAGGTATATTCCCGGAAGAGTATCATCCAATCGGTTCAGTGGTTAGGGTTTTTTTTATGAAAGGTGTCATATTTTGAGGGGATAATCACCTCTTTATCACCACCCCTTTGAACTTGAACAATACAACCCACCCACCACCATAACAATACACACAGATAAACTACATATTACTTGATGCCTGGTATCTGAATGGTCTGACCATCTGGCTCCGAAACGGGCCAGAGTGAAAATTCTCTCACTATTAAACTCAAACCAAAAACTAGCTGATTACAGGGATAAGGAAAGAGAGATAAAGAGAGAGAAAGAGAGAGAGAGAGAGAGAGAGAGAGAGAGAGAGAGAGAGAGAGAGAGAGAGAGAGAAAGAGAGCGAAATAGATGGATACGCGTTATAGAAAATGGACATGAAGTTAGAAAGAGAAGATAGAAAAATAAGACAAATTGATGATAGAGAAAGAGAAGATAGATAGAAAGAGAGAGATGGTTAGATAAAGAGAGACATATAGAAGATATTAATACAAGACAAAATAAAGAGAGAGATAAAAAAGAGAGCGAAATAAATAGATACAAATTGATAGACAGATAGATTTAAGTTTAGAACAAATTTTAAAAATGAAGTTATACTAGACTCAAATTATATAGAAGCAATATAAATAGATAGTATATTACTTCAGATAGATAGATTGATAACAAAAAGTAGAGAGAGAACATGAGGGAAAAATAGATAGATCAATAGGAATGGGAAGAAAGGGAGAAAAAGTGAAAAATAGATAAAAAAGATAAGAAAAAACAAAGGTGATAGAAAGTGGTTAATGGTTTAGATAGATAGATAGATAGTAAAAGATAAAAAATAAGATATGCTGCTAAAGAAAAAGAGAAAACAAGGAAGACAACATCCATAAAAGCGAAGCTATGAAACGGTAGGACAAACGAACGTTAACACTTGTATAGTGTCAGAACTGAATAATCAGAATATAAATGAATAAGAGTCAAAACAAAATTGTGAGTAAATTTGTTGAAAAACTGGTAATGATTATAGAGTTGCTACGCTTTCTAAATTGTACCTAACTACTACAGGGATCACCATGCAAAATTTGAAATCGATAGGACAATTCTAACATGCCTAAATTAAGGAACAAGCTATATTTCTCGGACGTACGAACGGACCGACAATAATTATAGAAAAGCTTCGCTTTTAAGAATGGATACATGCAACAAAAGACATGAAAATTTGCAGAAAAAGAAATATTTTTCAAACTCTGGGAAAATTGGCATCGAGAACGTAAGATTTAACATCAGAATTGTTCCTAAACTACTTAAAGATATTCCACAAAAAAAAATTATTTCAAATGATTGAAATAATAGCTAGTAAAAGTTTAAGTATTTTTTTATATCACGAATTTTTCGCGTAAAATAACATAATTAAATCTAAACTTTGAAATAATCACATTTTTAAGAAAAAAGTATTTTTAATTAAGCAAATCAAAATTCCTTCTGTAAGATTATAATATCAGATGAAAAGCGATCAATATTTGAATACCATTTTTACAGGCTAAGCCGTTCTACAAGTCTTTACGTCCGTAACGGATAGGTATAATCATTAAAATATTTTTTTTAGAATTTTCCTATTAATTTCAAACTTTGAAAGACGATTTCTGGAACAAAAAGGTCGGATAAAGAAAGCGTAGCAACTCTGTAATCTGCAATTTTTAGGACGTTTAAGCAACTATATTATTTAATCTAAAAATCAAGGTCTATATCGGTAATGAAATCGATTTTTAATTACTTAAATGTTGCACCAGATTTAATGTATTCTAATAAAGTGATGCTCCCAGCTGGCTGAAGTAATAATAGCCCCGAATCCACCCCCATTATCCAATTTACTCATATCCTACTGGAATATATCCACGTATTCTAAATACTGCAAAACGACACGTTACACTTCAGGCTAATTTCGAGCATTTAAAGCATATTCCTATGTCACTGTGTATTCGTCTTTTTAACAAGATTCTAAAATTAAGACATTTATGGTTTTAAATAAAGAGATATTTTACTACATTAAGGATTGACCCATCTTCAATTTACTTTTTATACTTTATATATTATTTGTACTCTTGATAATACAACAATAAATGTATAAAGATAGATCCAACTACCTGATCCAATGTTTGGAACCTTTTTCGTCTGCTAGCAAATTGCTTTCTGTTCTTTTGTAGCGACTTGGCTCTATCTTTTATTATTTATCTCATTATGTCTCTCTCTCTCTATCTATCTTTCTATCATTCTTCCCACTTTTTTAGTTGTCTTACTCCTCCTACCCCTGTGGGGCCAATTTGTTAACCCTGCAGGGCAATCATTAACATTTACCTAAACTAACCTAAACTAAAGTAACCTATCAGAAGCTATTGTGAAAATAAATCGAAACCCGCTAATTTGTTTCCTTTTCATTATCCAAAAGGACAATTCTAACATGTTAAATAGCTATCTGTTAATGGAGTGTAAATAGACAAACATATTAATTTTACCTAAATGAAGAAAAGCTAACTTAAAAAAATAAATGTACAACAAAGTAAAATAAGTTTATGAAGATCCTATAAAGATTTTATATCAAACACTTAAAACTGCTTAAATGTCACAATTTTTAGAAATGCAGTTTTATGTTTTACTTGTAATTAAGCATACATGTGATACATATATAGAGAAATTTAAATTAATAATATTGAATTTATGTTGAATTTAATTACTTTAACTTTTTTATGTTCTTCCTGCTCTTCAAAGAGATGTCAAAAATAGAAGAAAAAATCTAATATGCAAACAAAGGAAAAAATTATGATATTGAGTAAATATATGCTTTATATTAAACATCTCTGGTATGACATGTTGTTGTCCAATGTAGAACTTGACACCTATCCAACAACAAGCAAACACTCTACAACCAGGTCTCTTAATTTCAAAATTTTACAACAAGTAAAGAGTTAAAGAAAAAAGCCTATTATATAAAGTGGTAAGGTTTTTTTGTCTGTACCAAAGGATCTCGATAACTGGTAAACCGATATGTTTCACATTTACAGGGTAGCTTCTCATAGGTCCTGGGGAGGTTTATAACTATTTTAGGGGAGAGTAACACCCCCATCCTAAGAGTAATCACCACTAGAAGAACTAATCCCTTCCCCCCCATCAAAAAAAAAAAAAACTATTTATCTTTTCAAAACTAAAATTAAAAGTAGGTGGGGGGCCTAAACTCTCCACCCTAGAGGCCTTTAGGGATGTAGCCCCTAGTGTTAAAATTAAAGAAATAAAAGACTGCAATCAAACACACTGTATCAGTGTATATGTCACAAATTAGTAAAATGAATATTGTGATCATTAACAAGAAATCAATGTTTTAATAGAGACATTCATTACCCTTCCACAAAACAAGTAAAAAACATGGACTAAAATTCGTCAATTTTAATAGGGCATCATGTATGTTTATAATTCAAAAATTATTTATCACATAATTAAAAATTCAGCTACTTTATAAATTTTATCCGATCGATTGCATGACAAAGAAAAATGGGTCGCTGGATAGACTAAAACATCCTAGTTTATTGGCGATTTTTTTAAATTGTATCCGCGGATATAGAATTTACAATTATGAGATTAAAACTAGTTTTTTTAGCCCCGAGGTGCCGAAGGCACCAGCTAAAAAAACTGGTTTTAATCTTGTGATTGTACATTTTTATATTCGTAGAAAGCGGTTTATAATTCGATGCTAGACATAGTTTTTTCGTATGGATGAGAACAGGTACTATCCACCGGATTCGAATGAATACGAGAAAATACCTTCTGAACCAAATGAACAATAGTTTGTGACGACAATGCAACATGGCATGTTATCTGTCCGTTTTATCTTTCTGGACAAATGGTACAAACAAATGCAAAATTCAGGAAAGTAGGGGATATTAGACTGTAATAGTTATTTCTATCATCGTATTATAAACTGCTTTCCGCGGATATAGAATGTACAATTATAGGATTAATTTTAGCCCCGAGGTGCCGAAGGCACGGGCTAAAAAACTGGTTATAATCTTATGATTGTACATGTTTGTATTCGTAGAAAGCGGTTTATAATACGAGGCTAGACATAGTTTTTTTCGTATGGATGAGAACCGGTTCCTATCCACCGGATTCGAATGAATACGAGAAAATACTTTTTGAAACAAATTAAAAGTTTAATTTGTGACAATGCAATATGGCCATGATATCTGCCCATTTTCTCTTTCTGGACAAATGCAAACAAGTGCAAAATTCAGGCAGGTAGGGGACATCAGACTGTAAATTATGTCCGCCCTTTCAAATAAATATTCAATGATTATCCATTGATCGATCGCAGGGAATAAAAATGTTACGAGGCATTGCGCTTAAGACATGTTTTCTCGCTCACCCACATGCTATGGTTCTTTCTTAGTTTCTAATTTATTTATATTTCTTTATTCTTATTTTAAATTTTAGACAGGAAAGTTAAGATATTATATAAGAAAAAAGTTACAATTTAGCTACAGTTTTTTATTTGGAATTTTAAGTGCAAGAAGTTTATTTAAATTTTGTTGTATTTAAGGAAAATTATATAGGAGAGAATAGCTTTTAGTACTTGCAATAATTTTCTAATTTTTAAGCTTTTATTTTTGCATGAATTAGGTGTAAGATACTTGGAATATTTTTTTGTACTAGCGATTTTTCAATAGAAATTTATTCAAGAATATGGTTTAGAAATCAGTCGTTTTTTTAAGGAAAGGATTGGATTAAAAAATACTGTTATCCCAAGTTTTGTTCATACAATTTGTGTACCTTTATCAAATCTTTATTTGTTGGTTCCAACTTCTAGTGTCTAAACGTTCAGCCAATAATTTAATCTGCATTAGGGGTGATTTAGTTTATCATCAATAGAAATGCATGATAATTTATCTTCCACTAGTGGCTACACCCCTAGAGGCCCTATTGCTTTTTTTATTTAAAATTGTTTATTTGAGAAGAAAAAATTTCTACGATACTTCTTTATGTTGCGTTCAAGTCTCTAAAATATTTAATTTTTTTTCGATTTTTTTATATTTCTCAAAAACCTTTCCTGGACCTATGATAAGCTACCCTGTTAAAGAGAACCCGATCGGTTAAGCGGTTAGCGAGATCCTTCGGTACAGACAGACAGACACACACACATCATACCCTGTAATAAAACAAAATTTAATGGTGTGCATGCATAGGCAATAGTAATATACTCAAATGGATATATATTGTTACCTGGATGGTACACCAAATTTTCATGTTCTCTAATAAAGTGAAACACGTAATAACGATAATTCCATCCATAAAGTAGTTAGGTTTTTTCGTCTGTAGCTAAAGATTTTGATTTCTGGAAGCACTAACTATAAATTTTCCCCAATTGAAGTACAAACTGACCAATAAATTAGTTCCATGTTACTAACGATGCTGTGAGTATTTGTGCAAAAAATATGACGTAACAAAAAAAATTAGCCAATGAGAGGCCGTTATTGACCAATGGCGGCAATGGTAGTGGACTCTCATTGGCTAATTTTTTTTGTTACGTCATATTTTTTGCACCAATACTCACAGCATCGTTACTAACCTAAATTGATAAAAATGTCTCCACCTCATTGCTTGAAATCTTGTACAAGTCAATATAAAATTAATTTTGGTGACAATACTTTTTTTAATTTTAAGGATACAGTCGCATTTTTGTCAGGGAGGAAGAGGACATTGGAATGTAAATTACAGTGGTACCCAAAGTTTTATTACTAATATAGTTTAAGAACTTTGGTTACTTTTGTTAAATCTTTCCCACCAACAATTTTAATGTACAGGATAAGGTTATTGTTTATCTGTACAGACAGACAGACTTGTATATAATACATGATATATGAATTATATACATAACGCGACCGTGGCTCAACACGTAGCGCATCCGCTCGTCGTCGGGAAGGTGATAGGTTCGAATCTCGGGTCGACACCGCGTCATAACTAAAGACGTTAAAAATGATTCCTACTGCTGCTATGTCAGATGCGCGACATAAATAGTTAGAATAGGGGGAATGCCTTGGCCCAAAACAGGCGCAACTCGTTACCATGCACAGTTGGGACTTCTCAGACAAAAGGTCGTGCATCTCAGAGAGTTGGTTGTCTGTTGTATGTTACTTAACCTAATATCCTTGGGTGTTTGGACAGAGAAGGGTGCGTAACAGTCATCCTTAGTTCTCCTGGATTGCTGGACCAGGACCTAGACAGTACACCAAGTTAAAAGGTCCTGGACTGTAATCCCGCCCGTACGAGGTAATCTACTAGGTATATACATAACTATCAAGCTGTTATTATACACAGATAAATTGTTTTACAAATGTGATTATTTATGACATTATTGTCCTTGTTTGCTATTTTAAATTTCCTTTATTAAGACAGCTAAAATAGCTGTTAATTAAATATAGCCGCAGCATCAACGGCTGACGAATCCTGTTATCAACCTTGTATTTAAAATTGCACTACTGAGCAAATATATAATTTGCACTGCGGGATAATAGATGGATAGATAGATAGATAGATAGATAGATAGATAGATAGATAGATAGATAGATAGATAGATAGATAGATAGATAGATAGATAGATAGATAGATAGACAGATAGATAGATAGATAGATAGATAGATAAATAGATTCAAAGTATAGGTTGAAAATAATTGAAACTAAACCGAATCAAAATTTAATCAATATTTGATAGTACCCAATAGTTTTGAGGCAGCGAATAAAGTAGCGTGTTTATAAAACTTTGGGTACCAGTGTAATTTAGTAACTAATGCCCCCTTCATCCCTGTTGAAAACTGTGCTGGTTTGACAGAACATATAAAATGTCCAAGGTTAAGATAAAGAAGATATTTAATTTTCTATGGTTTACTTATTTAGTCCAGCTTCTCTTGAAGCCATTAATAATAAATGCCAAAGTGGTTTATCTTTTTATCTGTTGCAAGCGGCAATGCCCCTAGAGTCCTCTTTGGAAGTCGTCCACCCACCCATCCATTCATTTTAGTTTAAATATAAAATGTAAACAATTTGGCATGGTCAAATACTTTATAGAGGCGATTACTCCACCCAAAAAGAGTTATAACCCTACCCTGGACCTGTGAAAAGCAACCATAAAGAAGAATCTTAGTGGTTCAGCTGTTAGCAAGATCCTTCGTTTCACTCAAGCAGTCAGACATACTGTTTCTTTTATATAAGGATGATCTATATATTATATATCCACTGAACCGATTAGATCTTAAATTTTTACAAATCTTCACAAAGAATATTTCATTTAAATTGGGATGTGCTACATACTATACCTAAACAACTAAAAATTCTAAATGTAGTGTGTCAAATAGGATCTCATGAACAGTCCCATCAACTGCTTTACAATTTTCTTGAAAACTTATTCCGGGGGTAGGTTATAGACAATTTAGCCGGAAAGGGTGTTATTTCATCGCCGTCAAAGTAATGGCACAGAAGAAAAATATATTTTCCCTTTCTTTAACTCATTAAATTTGTATATGAAATGCTAAAAGGAGGAGGGGGGGGGGGGTATTCTCTCCCTTATACAATTTTTTTCAATGTTCGTTATGAAAAATCCCATCCTTGTTCTCAAGGGATGATTATTAAGAGTTGATGATATTTTTACGGATAAAGAGTTGCAATTCACATTTGCCAGGGAGAGGAGGGGACATTGAACTTTAAATTACAGGGGTACCCAAAGTTTTATAACAAAGTGTTTGGTTACTTTTTTGATAGGCTGCTTCCAATCTAGTAGCGTAGAAACTTTTCAGTCGATAATTATAATCTACAGATGATGGTGTTTATTGTCATTGGGATGAACAATAATTTATCGTCATTGTCCTATCCCTTTAGATCCCTGATATTTGCTATTGTCTCCCGAGACCTTCAGAATGGATCAACAATTTTGAGTTAGAATTCCCTGGTGGCTTTTTTTAAAGCATAGCTTTTATACTTTTAGTGTGAGTTTGTTTTCCATTTGTAAGAGCTATTAGAATTGATCTAAAGATTTCAAACTTTGTTTCCATATTGTACTGAAACTTCATGCCATTTCTAAAAAGATAAAGAACGTCGTTCTAGCTCAACTGTGGTCCAAATAAGAGCCCCCGTGTCAAGGGTAGCTTGAAAGTTGGGCGAATTTGGATCCTGCGGTTACTCACGTTTCTAAGGAAATGTGGACTCCCATAATTCAATGGACTTTTAGGCCTGGGGCTACTTTGAAGCATGCACCAATAGACGTGCCCATACCCCCAAAGACCTCCCTCATTGCCACTATCAAGGAGAATTACGCCAGCTTGGACAGGTACATTTTGATCTGGACCTGCCGGTGGTTAAGGAGGCGGGTAAAGGTGGTGATTAAGGCTGGCGGCGATTTTGTTGAATAATCTAATAGTCATATACCTATTTTGCTTGCCAGTTTTTAAAATTCAATAAAATCTTTAAAATTGACGATTTTATGTTCATTTGTTTAGAAGTTAGAATTTGTCCGGTCTTATTTGCCCCACCCTGTATATTGCACAATTGCGTAGCTACAATTTAGACACTTCATGTGTATGTTCAACACTTTAGTAAATACGCCATAGGACAGACAAATAAGTGTTTAGTCGTTCAATTGGCTTTAAAGGCTTGAAGCGCTGCAGTCATGTGTGACGTCATAAAAATTCTTTCAAAAAGGAGGGATGAGAGGAGAAGTGAGAAGAAATTCCTAGAAAAAGATGGAATTAGACGTATTTTTATGACATTACACATGAAACTTTCCATGCGCTTCTAAAGGAATTTATAATCTATTTTTTTTTTTATTTTCAAAAAAAATCAAATTATTATTTAGAGTTACAGGATGTTTTTAATCTGTCTGTGGGTTTGTACCGAGATATCTCGCTAACCGGTATAAGCCTCCATTTCAGTGAAGCTTCTTATAGGTCCAATGGATATTTTTTTATCTTTTAGGGGAATTTGGGGCCCTCAACCCTTCTAAGAAAATTGCCACCAGCCGTTTTAATATCTTTTAAATTTGCATTTTGATTTTAAAAGCCTTCAGGAAATTTGTTAAGAAGTAATAACATGTATCAATGCATTTATTTTACCATTCTTTTGCTTGCGTAGCAACTATGTAATTATGTCTGTCTGTCAAATTATAAGTCAGTCTATCTAATTAACTGTCTGTCTATCTATCTGTATGGCTTTATGTCTGTCTATCTATTTATGAAACTGCGTAAAGTGCCTCCAAAAAATGACGTAACACATTACATGTGACTAATGAGAGGCCAATATAAATTATACCATTCGTCAATTACAATTTATACTGGCCTAGCATTGGTACTTTGTATTGTGCGACGTCATTTATTTGAATGCACTTTATGCTGTTAATCTATCTATCTGTCTGTCTATATATCTAACTATCTGTTTGTCTGTCCATCTCACTATCTATCTATCTAATTGTCTGTCTATCTACTTGTCTGTTAAGCTATTTATCCATATGTCTCTTCATTCATATATATCTCTCTTTTTGGGAAATCTTCATTAATGTCCCTGCATGATTTTGGGCTATTTCATTTTTAATGTGGATGGTTTAATGCTATTCTGCACACTTCTCTCCGTTTGAATACAAATCCTTCAGATACTAAGGGCGCAAAACCTCGGCAAACTAATTAGAGAAAAAAAATCTTTTCCTATAAAGATGAATGTTGTTACTGAACTATTTATGGACAAAATTAACCTTGTTAAAATACTTTTTGTTGTATACAGCGATGTAAAATTACTTTTTGGATCAAGATAAAGGCTTTATTCAGAGGCATAGAATTAAAACAAATATTTACATTGTGGGGAGAGGGAATATTTTAGTTGGAAATAAAAGAGTTTCGTCCCCAAAGCCTAACGTTATCTTATTAGTTGGGGGAGACTTTTATGGAATTTTGATTGGTTGGTTCATTTAATTGAGAGTCAAACGTTTCAATCACTAATTGTAATACAGAAAGGGTGATTTTGTGCAGGAATAAGGTAAAACCAACAAGCAAAATAAATCTAAAATAATATTTGGGGGGCAAATGGAGAGGTCGTCAATTTTACGATGTGTTGCCCCCCAACGACAGCTGAAAAACACGTATAAGTTTCGTGATTTTCTTCCGAATTAATTTCGTTATTGGTATGAGCTGGATTTTGTGTATCAGCATTGGTCATATAACTCAATTTATCGGCCATTGTCTTATCCCTATAGCCCCCTGATTGCGTCCAATGTAAACCTGAGTTTTAATAGTTAATGCATCGTATTATAGACAGTTTTTGTGGATAGTAAAATTATATAATGAATTTCATACTTTTCATTCTATATTAATTTAAATTCACCATTACGTTATTTTTTATCTATAGGAGGTGTAGTACTTTAGCCCTCCCCCCCCCCCCTCTAAATCTTTATTAGGGATGTTAAATTTTGGGGGTGCCTTTAATATCTTTCAATAGTATTTATACATTATTACTAATTTTAATTCACAGAATAGCTTCCAATTTTTCTACTCTATTTTTAGGGGATTTTCTGTAGTATTTGTATTTGCTTACATAGTACACCCTTAATAATATATTATAACATTAAAAAATTGTGTACAAAAAACCTAAATAAGCAGGTTTTGAATGTACGTTAAGAGATATAAGTTTTCCGGAATTGTAATGTAGGGAGTAGATTTGAAATCTGCATCAAATTTTAAGGATTTTTTATAAAATTCGTTTTTTGTATAACTCTTTATCTAAAAGCGGAAATACAAATTAAGTTAATTAATTTTGGCATCTGTGATTGGTGGATTTAAAAAATCTGCGCTCTGATTGGATGTCGTACATAATTCAACCAATTAGAGCGCAGGTAGTTTAAAATCCACCTATCCTATTGGTCAAAATTAATTAACTTAAAATGTATTTTCGCTTTTAGATAAAGAATTTTACAAAAAACGAATTTTATTAAAAAAATCCTTAAAATTTGATGCAGATTTCAAATCTACACCCTACATTAAAATTCCGGAAAACTTATATCTCTTAATGTACGTACGGACTTTCTGGTAACGATTATAGAGTTGTTATGCTTAATAAATTATTCCTAGCTGTTATAGGAATCACCACAAAAATTTCATTAACGGAAAGAGATACACGTTACGGACGGACGTACGGGCGGACCAACCCTAATTATAGAAAGCTTCTCTTTAAAAAATTTATCATATTTGCATCATATTCTACAATAGTATGATGGTTTTGTACGAACGTAAATTAGTTTAATTTACAAGGTTGGACAAAAATTCTATGCATTTCTTTATAGAAGCCGATTCCAAGTCTTTTTCCTCCAATAAAGTGCAGCTTTTCAATAAGTATTAATTTTCGGTTGGTCTGTCTTTCTTGGGCATTATTTTGGATAATATTACAAAATACTTAATATCAGGGAGGGAGGGGACATTGGGCTGTTTATTACATTAGTCCCCAAAGTCTTATAAAACATTTTCTTATTCGTTAGCTTAAGAACCTTGGGGACTTTTATTGATTTTTTTATTGGTTGGTTTATTGAGTTGAGTGTCCAAACGTTTCAACCACTACTTGTATTTTTTGAGAAAATTTTTGTGTCATTATTAGAGAGTACATTAATTTATCAGCCATTGTCTTATCCATTTAGATCCCTGGTCTAATAGGCAATTTTCCATTATTAACAATCTCTTTGGGGTGGGTTTATATATCACGGTAAGTTTGACGAACACACAGACAAACATCGTATTACTAAAATAGTTTTTTGGGGCTCAACTATTCATTATGACTTCCTTGTCTTATTTGGTTAAAAACAATAAATGTTGACATCTAACGATTTCTTTAAAGATGCTAACTTCTTTTATTCAGGGATCTAAAGGGATAACACCATGACCGATAAATTGATGTACATCCCCAATGATGATACAAAAATTACCTCTTGAGTAGATAAAAGTTAATGGTTGACATGTCTCCAAAGTTGTTAAGCCAAAGAATAAAAAACAACACTATTATTAAACTTATTATTATGTTTTAGTATAATCAATATTGCATAAATCCCTTCAAGAATAGCCAACTTAACAGAATCAAACTTTAAAAATGAGATATGAGTAAAAATAAGTAGTTTTTGGTTGATTTTATGGTATCTGTGCATATAAAAGTTAACACCCAAATTTACCTTTATTTTTGAATTTTCATCAATTTTCCTTGAAATATAAAAATATCGTAAAACTGGTTGATTGGGTTTGTAAAGGAATCATTTGAGTATCTTCGGTCGAAAAAGGTCTGATTTGTTAACATTTTTTACCAAGTTATGGCCAAATAATAATGAAACATATAAAAAAAGGTAACACACTTAACTACAAGAATGTTTTATATCAATAAAACGATTCTAACTTGTCTTAATTGTACATTTTTTAAGATTGTCTATAGCATAATTTTAACAATGGCCCTTTAAATGAAACTGTTTCATTTTACCAGTATGGCTTCGAAACTGATCGATATCCGCTGGATGAGAACTGGTTCTTAGTCTTTGTCATACTGAAAATACATGAATAGCATCGTATTACAAGGCAATACAAACATGAGAATAATAATCATAAAATTTAAACCAGTATGTTAGCCTGGGCCTTCGGCCCCTTAGTGCTAACAAAACCAGTTTCATGATTCATTTTAATATCCGCGGAAAACTGTCTATAATACGGTGCGTTAAATAACTACACTGTTAAAAATAATTTTTTTTAGCATCAGATAATACTATATATTCTTCACATTAATGTATAGTATCAATCCGTACGTTATAGGAAAAAAACCTTATTACAATACAAGGAAGATTCCAATACTGTATTGAGCAATACTTAGTGTTCTATGGAGTAACATGTAGTACTAAATAATGTATTTGTCTGTATAGTATTATCCAATACGCTCTTTGGAATAATATTCAATACGGTAGAAGTAAGTTTTTAATACTCTCCTTTGCAATTTTTGTTATCCTCTATCATAATTTTTGATACTCTGTAGAGTATGAAACTGTTTTACTTTGGATGAAAGATCAGTTTATAATATATGATTATTATATGTACATATACATTTTGTTATATCAACAAACATACCAAGCAGAGCAATAAAACATTAATTTAAATGTAAATTTAGTAAAAAAAATGACTTTAAAGATGTTTAGGACTAAACATGATCCTTAAAAATAAAAACTATGGTCAGTCATAATTACAAAAATTAAAACTATAAATCTGAGCATAAATAGTAACATTACATCTCTGTCTAAAACGACCAAGCAGAAACACTTCCATGAGAGGTATGCACCAATGGTGTCTGTATCAACTATTCTTTACATTACAGATTCGTACCCTAGAACGTATGAATAGTTACTATTTCAATAAACCATTCTCTTGCGTATTGTCTGATACGCTACAGCGTATGAAATAGTACTAAATTAAAAAACATTTCTACAGCGTATTTTCCAGTACACTAGAGTCTATCAAATAGTACTATTTTAAGAAACATTTCTGTACCGTATTTTCCAGTATTCTAGAGCGTATCAATCGATACTAAAAAAATGTATGGGTTCTGTATAGTAATAATTATTGTGTTATATAGTATTACATAGTGTTATATATTAATTATATAGTTGTAGCGTACTTACGGTTCCAATACTCTCCAGAGTATCAATTGATACTAAATAAAAAAATTATTTTTAACAGTGTATTCTAAAACCAGTTGAAAATGATTAGAACCCCTTTAATAATAGTATTTATTTATGTTGAATTTTTGTTTACTAATTGATATTTTAAAACAAGGACAATTATGATAATAAGTAGCGCAGCAAAAAAATATAAAAAAGAGTAATAGAAACATAGATGTAAAGACAGTTAGACAAAAAGAAATATAGAAAGAAAAGACGAAAAAAAGATAAAGAAAAAGAAAGATAGAAAAAGAGTGAGAAAAAATAATAAATTTATGCTATCAAACTAAACATTTGATAATAGTTATTTATCGCATCGTATTATAGACAGCTTTCCTTGGATGTTAAAAGGAAAATTATAAGATTAAAACCAGTTTTCTTAGCTCCGAGATTTTCAAAGAGAAAAATAGAGAAATAAAGAGACTAACATAAGAATTTTAAAAAGTCCTTAGACACTTTTATCATCCCTTCAAAAAGATGATTATTCTAAGTTATGAAAAACGTTTGCTACTGACGTGTGTAGTTAAGCTAAAGAGTAGCTGCACTTTAAACAAATAGTAGTAGACAATAAATAGACAACAAGTAATGACACTTTTACATGAATATACACTGTAAAAAATAATTTTTTCTTTTAGTATCAATCTATACGCTGGGGTTGTATTAGACCTGGACCCGTAAGTGTGCTGTATTAACAAAATGAATATATAACACCATGTAGTACTATATACCGTAATAGCTATTACTATACAGAGATATTACGTTTTTAGTATCAATTCTTACCCTACAGAGTAACAAAAATTACGAACCAGAGTATTAAAAACTTCCTTCTAGCGTATTGAATTTTATTCCATAGAGAGTATTAGATAATACTATAAAATGCACGTTCTTTATTTAGTAATATATATTACTCCATAGGACACTGAGTAATACTCAATACAGTATTGGAATCTTCCTTATATCATAATGAGTTTTTTTTGCTAGAACTTATGGGATGATGCTTTACAGTAATGAAATGAATGTATAGTATTATCTGATGCTAAATTTATTTTTTATTTTTAACAGTGTACATGCTTCTGATTTTTTAATCATTTTAGACATATAAATAATAATATTTACAAGATCGCACTTTTAACTTTAGGCCTATTTTATACAAGGATCTAAAGGGATAGGACAAACGCTAATAAATTTATGTACATTCCTAATAATGATAAACAAAGTTAGCCCTTCTTTAGATTAAAAATAGTTTGAAAAGTTTGAATACTGAACTTAATGAATCAACCAATAAAAACTAACTAATGTCCCCAAAGTTGTTAGGCCAACGAATAAGAAAACGTTATTATAAAACTTTGGGGACTTTTGAAATAAACAGCATTTTGTCCCCTCTCTCTCTCTCTCTCTCTCTCTCTCTCTCTCTCTCTCTCTCTCTCTGTTTTTTATAGCACTAGCGGCTACGCCCATAGTATCTAAGGGCTCTATATGTACACGGGTAAGCAAAACAGGTAAAAAATAGCCTAAAACTTTCCCAAGGCACAAAAATAAAATAGTCCAAAACCAACATAAGAAGCTTCCCTAATAAGGAGAATACAATTCATTCCGTAGTTATTGAAATCTTTAGCTTCGGACAAAAAATATTACTATAAAATCTATAAAAATAGGATAGGATCTTTCTTTCCCTCAATATGGCTAGTCGAGCAAAAAACTCTTTTTTTTTTGAAAAATAGAAAATAGTTACTGTTTTACTTTTGGTTAGGTCAGGTTGGGTATATTGGGTAAAGGTTATACCCACAGGTTTACAGCTCTTTAAGTATAGAGTCCCATGTGGATGGCGCCCTTCAGGGTTATGCATAAAAAAACCTTTCTCACTCTGTTTCAATTTATTTAAAATAAATTGTATGGTTCTGTACTTGCTAAATACCGTTTTATTTATTATTATTTTAAATGCCTTAACAAAGATTCCTATGACCATAAGGCATAACAAATTAGGAATATTGAACTGTCGGGAAAGCTCTCCTTAAGTTTTAAAAGTTACTTTTATTGATTTATAAAATTTTCTTGATTCTTAAAATTTTGAAATTATCTATGTTTCGATCTTTCTCTTTTAAAATCAATACACCAAAATGAAATTCGTTACGTTTATAAATATTAAATAAAAGTACATATGTTATACAACAATAAAAACTATAAGAAACTTATTTTCTTTTTCTTCCATCCAAAAAAGTTCACACGCTACGGGGGTGAATAAACGTTCCAAACGAAATCGAATGTTTTGCCGCCACACTGTGGCGCACCGGTACAACCATATTTAGACATAAACCAATAGGAAGCATTGTAGATTTTTCACACAACCAATCAGAAACAGGTATCAAATTTTGGCGGCAAAAAATGTTGGTTTTCAAGATCACAATTGCATTTTATTTTAACTTGCATATAATGATAAAAAATGGAAGAAAAACGTTAGAAATAACTTTCTTTTTGATTTTTAATCAATTTATTTACTTTTTCTGTTTGTCATTGATTTTAAATCAAATGTTTTTTCGAGATTTAAAAAAAATCATTTTTTTAGGGAAGAAAGTTTTTGAAAGTAATATAAAAAAGGTTTTGTTAGATTTTTTATTTGTACATTTATTGTTTTATGTCAATGTTTTAAATGGTATTTTTTTTTAATTATAAAGATGAAAATTGTAAGATTTTTATTGGATATTCTGTCAGAGGCATATTTTTTACCTTTAAAATAGCCTAATGCCTGCCAATGAATCAGCCAAGCCGACCCAAAGGGGCACACTGGTCCAGCGGTTGTTGAATACGCTCTGTTTCTTTTCCTTTTAAACTTTTGACATTTGATGTCGATATAAAGTTTAAATGCATTATATAGTAGCTTTGCTCTTATTATATAGTAGCTTTGCTCTTAGGCTCTAGAGCGCGCCGAGGAGGGCGAAGGAGATTTGGAAAAACCCTAGACTAAAACCTTCTCTGAAAATTACGACTAATTCTGACCAGCATTTTAGCTGCAGACAAAAAAAACATTCAACTTTGTTTTATGTGACAAGATACATGGCTTTGATTTTTTTGTACAATGACCGTAGCTGACATATTATCGAAATAACGACATACTCTAATTCCATATTCATGACTGTTAATAAAATAATTTTGGATTTAGTGGAATCTTTGTCTAAAAAAAATATCATATTTCTATTTATCACTAAATCTCGAAATATAGCAAAACCTTTATTTTTCAATCTTTCAAAGATTTCTAATATAAAAATTGAATATTGTACCAATTCTTAAATAATTGATCAAAGAGAAATATCATGTTATATCGTAACAGGAAGCAAGCCTAAATTTACAATCGATGTTTCCCATTATAAAATGGACGGACGGACGGACAAAAAAAACACTTATATGGTTAAGCCACGTTATTTAACAAGGTACAAAAGTATGAAAGCTGTTTGAATGATATCTATATTCTAAAAGAAATATTTTTTTCTAATTTTTTGGGTGACGGGTGTTTAGTTTATACTGTTAACAAGCGGCTGCACCCCTAACTTTCAGGGGCATCGAAGGGATAAGGAAGGTCAGAAAAATAGCCTAAAACCATACTTGACTTATCATTAAAAATTAAATAGCCTAAAACCATCTCAGGACCTATAAGAAGCTTCACTGTAAAGTAGAACCAAGATCATTCGAATTAGACAAAAAATAATACTTTATATTATACTAGCGGCTTCGCCCCTAGCCTCTAGGGGCTTTGCCCCAAGAGGTTTGATCAACCTAATTTTTCGTATTTTAGATTTAAAATAAGAATTTAAAAAAATAGGGGGGATGGATTTTTTTGGGAGGAGGGGTACGGTAGTCGACCCCAATATTTTAGTTTTAGTTTAAAAAAAAAAATTTGGGGGGGGGATATTTCATTTCACCCCCCAAGAAAATAGTTATAAATCTTACCGGGACCTATGAGAAGCTACCCTGTGAAGGAGAACCCTATAGGTACAGCGGTTAGCGAGATCCTTTGGTACAAACAAACAAACAGACAGACAGACATCGTTCTACTTTGTATTATAGATAACTACTTTATATAATAGGATATGTCATTGTTACAACTTATTTTAGTTTAGTTGGAATATCATTAACAATATGTCATTTTTAAAAAAATATTAGGCTGTATAATTATTATAGTATAGGTAAGCATAAGCACCTGATATTCACGATGACATTCATATTAACATTTTGCATTACTAGTGTTTCTTCTGACCGTAAGCATCCTTTAACAATTATGACTACTCCGCAATCCTATTATATAAAGTAGTAAGCGTTTTTTGTCTGTCCCGAAGGATCTCGCTGAACCGATATTGTTCTCCTTTACAGCGAAGCTTCTTATAGGTCCTGGGAAGGTTTTAAACTATTTTTGGGGAGGGTGTCTTCTACACCCTCTCCCCCCCAAAAAATATTTGTTTTACTCTTTTGAAACTCAAATTTAAAATGGGATGAGGTCGACTTTTCCCCCTCGTACCTTAAGTACCCCTAGAGGTCTCTAGGGGCGTAGCCGCTAGTATGAAAAAAAGTAAATTCGTATTTACTTTTAGAGTGAAATTTAAAGTTGCAAGTTGCCATTTAATCAGGGCTCGGCAGCTGTAATTGCACAAAAGCCTTTAAGCAACCGCTAATTTAAACCCGTTAGGTTGCAGAAAAAATATTTCTCGACTGTTGGGATTTGCATTTCACATTAAGACATCCAGTAGATTTTTAAAGCGGCCCATGGTTGTCTTAAGCGCGGGTGCCAAGCCCTGCGTTTAATAAAGCCTTAACACGATCCCAAATGCCCGGTGGAAAAGTTAATTTTCTCGTATGAAACCACAAAGTGCTATGAATAGGGCTTTATTCTAGTTTTTTTTTAAGGAAAGAAGCATAACTTTTCATCAACTTACTTTCATCTATAATACAAAGTAGAATGATGTCTGTCCGTCCGTCTGTCTATGCGTCTGTCCCTTAAGATCTCGATAACCACTGAACCGATCGGATTCTACTCTTTAGGGAATATACCTACTGGTCCTGTGGTGGTTTTAGGCTATTTCCTTGGGGGGTCGGACCCCCCCTACCCCTCCAAAAACAAAAAATCCCCCCACCATTTCTTTAAAGATTATTTAAAATAGTGGTGGAGTGGGGGCATCTCCAGGTAATAAAAGATGTCCTCTTGGGGCACAGGGAGGGACGAAGGCTAGGGACGAAGCCGCTAGTAGTAAAAAAAAAGTAACAGAATGTCCGTCTGTCTGTATCTTTGTATGTCTGTTAGTCCGTCTGTACACTAGAACAATATATCACTTCTTTTAGGTTCTTATAGGTCTTTTGAAGGTTTTAAACTATTTTTTGAGGGGGTTATTTCCTCCCCCAGAGAAAAAAAATCATATCCTTGTGTTTTTGTAAATATCAGGTATCCTAAGGGATAAGAAATTTGACAATAAATTGATGATAAGCAATATATTACCCATCTGTAGATTTATAGTATTGGTTAAAAAATTTAAACACAGTTAGTTAAGATACAACAAATGAAAATTCAATAAAAGTACCAACAGTTTTCAGCTAACAAATATGATAACGTGGTTATAAAACTTAGGTTACCACTGTGATTTACAGTCCAATGTCCACTTCTTCCTTGGTAAATTTATGATTGAAAATGGTTTGTTCTTGTTAATGTATGTAGCTATCCTAAGCTTTTAATTGGGTTCTACATATATAATAAGAATATGTGGATACTGCAGGGAAAGAAGGGATAAGACAATGGCCGATAAATTGATGCATATCCCCAATGTTGATAAACAAAATTACCACTTATGTAGAATACAATTACTGGTTAAACCGTTTGGAGACTCAACTTAATGAAACATTGAATCAAAAATCAATGAAAGTACCCATAGTTGTTAAGACAACTTCATTTTAATACATTGGGGACTATTGTAATAACAGCCCTGGGAAGGTTTATAACTATTTTGAGGGAGGGTACCGCCACCCTTCAAGAGAAATCACAAGAAAATCATTTTTTTAAAAGCAAGATATTTCAACGCAACATAAAGAGGTATCGTAGAGACTTGTCCGCATCATAGATAGGTATCGTAGCCTCGTAGGGACTTGAACAAAAAATAACATTTTAAGTGCCACTAGAGGACTCTAGGGGCGATTCCGCTTGTATATTATAATTGGCTACTTTTTGCGGAGACCGATTAAAGTAATAATAATCGTTGAATTTCAATTTCTTTAGTGGTCTAATTATTACACGCAAACAAAAAATATATGGACACCCTGTTGACCGAGGTGCTATTGCGTTGACATACTTTGGATAAACCGGTTTTTAAGGCAGAATTTGTTAAAAATCGCCAAACATTTTTTTTCTGATACAAAATGTCCCACATCAATGAAGAAATTAAGATTTACAAGATTATTAATTTCTGTCAATGGCAAGTGGGTGAAATTAAGCAATACTTGTGTCCTATTAAAAACACCCTGTATAAGTTCCAGGGTTCTAAATTGATAAGACAATGGTCATTGAATGATGATACACTAAATTACCTCTACTGTAGAGCCAACGAATAAGAAATCTTCAAGGGGACTAGTGTAATAAACAGCCCAATGTCCCTTCCCTTTACTGTACAAATTCACAATTTTTTTTCGATATTTGCAATAAAGTATACTACTCGCAGACAATATTATTTAGCAACTATTTACAAGTTGTTGATGATGTAATACTAGAATTTATGTTTAATAGGAACATTACTATAATTCGTATTTCACTTTAGTATTTTCCACGGCAAAGCTTCTTTGTAAATTTGATTATACGTTCTTTTATTGTCTTAAAGGAGATAGTTTTGAGTCTAAGCTAAAAAAACGTCGTCAAAACTAAAAATATGTTATGCAAAGTACATACTGCTTATATGTAATGCAAGTGACATATTGAAATGCTTTGATCAATGAATGAACAGGCCTAACAAACTATAGGATAACAAAACTGGAAAGGTATATTTAACTTTTATATGACACGAATTTATGTCTAATGTATTAATGATTTTATTATTATTTGGATCTTACACCAAATTATTATGTACTCTAATAAAGTGAACCTTGTAGCTGTCTAAAAAAATGAACCCCCCCCCCCCTCATCACCTCCTCTGTTACTGGATGAAATAACTGGCAAATAAATGATGTCGAAGATATCAACCTAAATTGACGACAATTTTTCCCAAGTCATAACATCCACAATATATTCTACTACCGGCTTCGCCCATAGCCTCTAAGGGCTTTGCCCCAAGAGGTTTGATCAAACCAATTTTTCGTATCTTAGATTTAAAAGAATTTTTTTTTTTTTTTTGGGGGGGGGGTAGTCGACCCCACTATTCTAATTTTAGTTTTAAAAAGAAAAAAAAATTTTAGGGGGTATTTTTCATTTTTTTTTGGGGGGGGGTCGGGTGTGTCGCACCACCCAAGAAAATAGTTATAAACCTTCCCGGGACTTATGAGAAGCCACCCTGTAAAGGAGAACCCGATCGGTTCAGCGGTTAGCTACAAACAAACAGACAAACAAACAAACAGACAGACATCGTTCTACTTTGTATTATAGATAGCCATTATGTATTGTTAATAAATTTATACTCTAGAAACCATAATCGTTGGTTTATAATTAACCTGTCTGTTTATTACACAATAAAAGTTATATCTTTTAAAATATCATCATCCTTGTTTTAATTTCTATTAAAAATAATAATGAATAATATTTTTTAACAAGGTCGCATATTTGTGTTGTTTTCTATACTGACCAAGAAAAATGTAAATAGTACATACAAATAGTACATACAAATAGTACATACAAATAGTACATACAAATAGTACATACAAATAGTACATACAAATAGTACATACAAATAGTACATACAAATAGTACATACAAATATTACATACAAATAGTACATACAAATAGTACATACAAATAGTACATACAAATAGTATGACAAATAGTATGGAAGTCAAGTATGACAACATCCATAAAAGCTAAGCTTTGAAACAGTAGGACTAAGAACATCAACACTTTAGCAGAATATGTATAATTCTGAACAAAATAAATTTGTTGCAAAACTGTTTATATACAGGATAATGTTTAAAGGCATACTTACATTTTTAAGACTTGATTATGGAGATGCTTCGTTTTTAATATTGTACCTTGTTGTAATATAATTAATATTCTAAAAATATTCTAAAAAGCAGAGGAATAGGATAATTAACCCTTATAAAAAAATTGTCAAAAATTGTTACAGATCAACATGTTTTGAATGAACGTACTGACATTCTGGTAACGATTATAGAATTTCTACACTTTATAATACTACGGGAATCCCCACGCCAAGATTGAAATCGATAGGACAATTCTAACATGCTTAAATTATTGATAAAAGTTTTCCGTTACGGACGGATAAGACAATGGACAATAAATTAATGTCAGTAGTCAATGATATCAACAAAATTACAGTCAAACATTATTATGAGTTTGTACAACCCAATTAATATTAAATAAAAGTCTATAACAAACAAAAAATAGAACTTGTTTTAAACTTTTAGGAACCACCATATTTTACTGTCTAATTCCCTACCACCTAACTTCCCCACCCCAATCCACACAATCAAATACTAAGTAACCTATGAACAGTGAACTGAACACTGCAGTTCTTTGATTGCATGGCCTTTTTCCGGAAGTTATATGCTACGAAAGTTTTTTTTTGAAAAGTTAAATTTCTACATTAACTAACAAAAATAAAAATGAAGTTAACTTTTTAAAGGTATTTTTGTACTATTTGATATAATTAAGTTAATTTTAGACCCCAATAAAGATAATTTATATTTACCCATATGGGATTCTTTATTTACAGGGTTAAAGGATGGGAAAATTAAGGTGGTTTCCCTCGAGCTGCCTAGTTAAGCACAGAACCTCCTTCTTATTCGGAAATAAATTGAAAATAAGCGAGAGAGGGTATTTTTTCGTGTGTTTGTGTTTAAAAATAATTTTTGGTATATTGATTCCTGGAACAACAAAGTATAATGTTGCAAGCGAAGCAACTCTATAATCAAGTCCTAAAAATGTAACTATGTCCAAAAACATTATCCAGTATCAAGCAGTTTTTCAACAAATTTACTTACAATTTTGCTTCGACTCTTATACATTTATATTCTGATTATTCTGACACTATACAAGTGTTAATTTCCGTTTGTCCTACGGTTTCAGTGCTTCGCTTCTATGGATGTTGTCATCCTCGTTGTCGGGTTAGGTTTAGTTATATCGAGCACAGGGTAGCCCAACAAGATTAGGGTACTGCAAGGGGTAATAAATAGAAAAAAACTAACCCCCGGGCCCCGCCCCTTTTTCATTTTAAAAAATTTATTTTAAAAACAAGGATGGCAACATTCATAAAAGCGAAGCTCTGAAACGATATGGGAGAAACGAACATTATACACTTGTAGAGTTCAGAACATAATAATCAGAAAATAAATGTAAAAGTCTATACATTTAAACAAAAGAGAAGGCGAAGGTCATCTCCAACAAAAAGCAGCGTTTTATTATTTACGGAAAATTTTATAATATAATCCCCAGGACTTAATTAATACCATAAAAAAACCTAGTTTTTACCACTTTTACGGTAAAATTTTACCAGCCTTTACGTTTTAACAGGTGGTAAAATTTTACCGTAACCGTGGTAAAAACACTTTTTGTGGTATTTTCTCACGGTTTTTACCAGCTTTTTTTACCACAATTTTCGGTCAAATTTTACCAGATTTCCGGTAAAATATTACCATTTTAGGACGCAAATTTATACCAGATTTTGACCAATTTTTACCACTTTTTTGGTAAAATCTTACCGCAAATTTCTGTAAGATTTTACCGAAAAAGTGGTAAAACTGTTCAACACCTGGTAATATTTTTGTCCTAAATTGGTAAAATTTTACCGGAAATCGAGTAAAAATTGACCAAAAATTGTGGTAAAATCGGGTGGTAAAAATCATGAGAAAGTGGTAAAAAACGACTGACCCTAATTATAGAGAAGCTTCGCTTTTAAAAATAGAAAAAATTATAAAAATTTTTGTTGTATTTTTATATTTATTTAACTTGAACATAAAATAATAATTCTAATAATCAGCAGCCGTTCTCAATGTCTCGCAGCTGAGGACCCTTGGGTGCGCCGCCAAACACACAAGTGTTCTTGATTCTACTGCTCTGGCCGAAAACTGTTGCGCAACCTCCTGGATTTGCTGGGCACCGGCCCCATTCCCTCGTATCACTGATATTCAACCTGGAATAAAATTGCTCATTAGTTAATTAGATAATTACAGGGATATAAAGGGATAAGACAATGGCTGATAAATTGATGTTCATCTCTAATGATGATACACATCATTACCCCTTCTGTAGATTACAATAAGTGATTGAAATGTTAGGACACTCAACTTAATGAACCAACCAATAAAAAATCAATAAAAGTACCCAAGGTTGTTAGGCCAAAGAATAAGAAAATGTTATTTGAAAACTTTGGGGGCTAGTGTAATTTACAGCCCAATGTCCCATCCCTCCCTACTAAATATCTAATCTATAATACAAAGTAGAACGATGTCTGTCCGTCCGTCCGTCCCAAAGATAAAGCCTATACTCGCTGTTTACGCAAATGTGTCAGAACTTCCCCCCCCCCCCTTACTCTCACACCTAAATTTTTTCTTTTGAAAGCAAAAATAAAAGTGTGTAGGTTCGACTCCCCCTCTCCCCCCTCATTCATTTCCTACAGGCATCTTGACACGTGGCAAAAAAATCAGCAAACTTATCTAACTAAACATCTTTGAAAACGCAGAACGAGAAAAAATAAAGGGAAAGCTTACCTGGAAAACATAAGCAGTAACAACATCCGTGGCTAACAAGAACAGGCTGGGGCCATAGTACTCGGCATTACTGATTATATGCTTCACGTGGCATATGGAGTCGCTGAACGCGGGGTCCTAAGTTATGGAGGATTAAATGAAGGAAGGAAGTGGACTGTTTATTACACTAGTCCCCAAAGCTTTATTTTCTTCTTCGTTGCTTTAACAACTCTAGGGACTTTTATTGAATTTTGAATGGTTGATTAATCAAGTTAAGTGTCTAAAGCTTTCAACAACTAATTATACTCCACAGAAGGGGTAATTTTGTGTATCATCATTGCTGATGTACATCAATTTATCCGCCATTGTCTTGTCCCTTTAGATCCCTGTCCCAAACAAGTACTAATATTAGATAAATTTAGACCTAAACCCCAGGCAGGGAGGGTAAAATGGTGTAAATATCATAATGGTATCCAAAGTTTCAGAAACAAGTTTACTTATTCGTCAACTCAAAAACTTTGAGTACCTAATTTTTATTAGTTAAATCTTGATTTAATTTCAATACTTCGTCTTTTGTCCTATCCCATAAGAACCATGTTTCCCGTTGTGTCTACAGAAACGTAAATTATTTTAGTACAATCTTTTTTTAAACTTAAACAATATTTTACTTCGTCTTAAATCATTTAATAACCCATTCCTGAATAGCCTTCTTTAAGAAGTTGAGCATAGATTTTAGCAAGGCAGCCCGCTGGGGTAGGCAGGTCAAACCAGGCTTGGGTACGTCCTAAATAATCAGATAGATTGATATTAATAATATGTTTTGTTATATTTAACTATTTTCAATAGTATAGGGCTACGTTATAGGATTTTATTTTTATTTAAGCAAAGTTTGTGTTATACAATATAAGATAAAAATCAATATTTCTTCATATATCCTATCTCTTTTTTACATTTTCGCATATCTTTATAATATTTTATCATTTCTTATTCAACTTCTATAAATGCCAGGAAAGGAAGTTACACTGGACTGTAAGTTTTACTGGTCTTGAAGGTTTAATCAACACATCTCTCATTCGTTGGCTTGCAACTTAAAAAACTTATCGTCCATTGTCTTATCCCTTAAGATCCCTGTATAAATAAACAATGCATACCTGTTGAATAAGATGAGAAGCTAGCCTAGAGCTAGAACCTGAGCCACTAGGACCAGCAATGGGATCAACAGCATCCGCATCCTGAGCCGCCGCCAGCTCCTCCTGAGCGGCTATGGCCGCTACGTCATGAATAGTTTCTGATCTATCACTCTTACAGCCCTAAATAATATTTTTTATTCCATCGTATTATAGATAGCTTTCTGTGGATATTCAAATAAAAATCATATAATTAAAGCCAGTTTTGTTAGCCCTGAGAGGCTTAAGGCTTAGGCTACCAAAACTGGTACTTGTATTATGATTTTTATTTGGAAAATGGTCAGTATACATGTTTTATCATTATGGCTGAGAACCGTTTCTAATCAATTTTAATTTGTTTCGAAGCCACGCTGGAAAAAGAATGAAAAACAAATTTTTCTAAACTTTTGAATATATTTCTTATTATAAAGAATCTACTTTATTATAATACGCTTTGTTTGTCCGCTTTATACGTCTGTGATGCAATATTTAACATGCGATCCTTTTCAAGACAGACGGCGAGAAACCAGTATATAATTTACTACGTCCGTCGGTCATGCTTTAAAAGACAAAGAAACTTATTTTTATAAATTGTGCGTATTTTTCTTTATTTCTATGATATACATTATGGATGATGTCAACCTTGTTTTTTTTACCTAGCTTTCAGTGTAATACTTGTATATCAAACCATGAAAAACATACCTAGTAACAAAAGTAATGTGTTCCAATTCACTGCTGGCCAACTGTATGACCTTAAGGAGTGACTCCAACATGCCGCAGGACACCAGCGCCTCGCCGCTGCTCTCATACGACGCCAGGTGGTACAGGAACAGCCCGGAATACAGCAGACCCTGAATATTTTGGTTAGGTTAAAAAGTTATCATTCCTAAGTAAAGAACAGAATAAAAATATGGAAATAAATATTATATATTTAAAGTAATAAAGAAAGATGGATAAATAAAGATCGGTCTTATATGTATTTGATTTGTTTGGTTTTATTTTCTTCCATTCTAGTTTGTAAAGAGAGTTTAAAAATGCATGTTTTAAAAATTAACAATGCTGAGCTTACAAACCGCTGGATCGATCTGTATGGTTCTCCTATTCAATTAGCTTCTCATAAGATCAGGGAATGTTTATAACTATATATATATATTCTCACTCCTAGGAGAAGTAACCCTAATATTGTTTTTTTTTTTAATTCTTATTAAAACTAAACAGTAAAGAAAGGGCACCCCAGTACATTTTACGAATGCTCTATGCAAGGTGAAATTCCGAGATCTTAAGCTTCAGACAAAAAAAGCCTTCCTACTTTATAAAATAAGACATGTGAAAAGCCATTAAAGGGAGTGTGAACGTAAAAATTTCTCATCTGATTATCAAATCTTAACATTTACTAAGCACATTTCACTACACTGATCAACCAAAAACGTCCTATTAACAAAAATATCCAGGAATAATGCCTTGATTTTATGGTATTTTGAGAGGGAAAAAGGAAAAAACAGGGAAAATCTGAACGTTTTTGATTCTTATAATGTTTGTAGGGATATTTAACTTGTCATATATAGTTGAAACAATTTACTTACTGTTAAGGATTTATTTTATGCTATAAAATTGCCAATTAGTTTTTTTATAACGTAGTAGTTAGGTAATAAAGACATATTTTAAATTCGTATTATTGACAAAAAAAATACCTCACTGTCTACAAAGGGTTGAATCTCATAGGTTATTTAAAATAATGATATCCTTTTATTGTGTTGGACAATAAATAACCCACTTTGGAGAATTAGTTTACACTTTTATCAGACTGTTTATAAAAAAATATTGCGTCTTTATTATTTAAAAATTTGTAATTAAAGGTGGGCAAGAGATGGGCCATCTAAAGTTAATTGGATAATAATAAAAAACCTGTTTCTGGCTTTGTTATTGTATTTGGTTTTCAATAAAAAATATTGCTTATTTTATCAATTTCTAAGTAACTATACATTGGTTTAAAGCAAGGATTATGTTAAAAGTCAGCTTAACTGTTAGGAAAAATCTAGAACTATGTGAAAAAGTTTAATTTTAGCTATAATGGGAGAAAAAATCAATTTAATGGACATTTTATATAATACGGAAAATTTCTTCCTTTCCCTGTACCTTATAAAAATCGTCGGAAAAAGCCGTTTTTTTAAGCAAACTAAAGCGCGTTTTGCTCTATCTGTGAGATATTATGAATGAGATAATGTTAAGATTTGTTATTAAGATGAGAAAAATTTACGTTCACAGTCCCTTTAAAGACACAATACCTGTAATAATAATGTACAAACTTTTCAACCAATAATAATACCCTGGCCTTTCTAATTATAAGCCTAGGCAGAGCCATGCTGGTGATGCTAGCTCAAGCGTGGACCGTGGTTTATATAGAACTGAACTCCTGAAGCCAATAACCAATTACAGGGTTACGAAAGTTTAAATTGATGTTATTTTTTTTTAATGTTAATATTGAATGTAATATAGTTTTGTAATGACATATAAAATATATTCAATAGAATATAAAAAAAATATAGTGCATTCAATATTAAAAAAAATATTTAAATATATATAGTTGTTAACCATATATATATGAATCTATTTCCGGCCGGGTTCTTAAAAGATAATGCCGCGTTTTTTCGACATTTTTTACGCTATGAATAACAAGCGCAACATTCGCGAAATCTAAAAGAGTATACAATGATTTATTTAATTATTTCGCTTTTGATGGTACGGCCTTCATAGAAAAAAAAAGATTATCTACAATCCATTTTTGCTGCATATTAATTAATGCATCTTTTTAGAGCTGTGTTAGACATTAGAAAAATTGCTAAAAAAATAATTTAAAATTCAGTATTTTTATGTTATATACTCTGTTTGAAATTCTATCGTCAACGTTCAATCAATCAATGTCTAAAAAACGCCGAAAAAATGTGGCATTCATCTTTTAAAAACCCATCTCGGTGGTATTTCCGGTTGGCAAAGACAACATAAATATAGAAATCATGAAACATTGTTGTTCCACAATTTTGCCACATTTTTAAACATCTTGCTTAAAAAAAATCTTCCAAACAAATTGCAAATTCTACAAATTTAAATATTTAGAGAAAATTGAGTAGTAATTTACTTCTTGATTCAAAATATTTGATTAAATTGAATCAAAACTAATAATTATTTTTGGCACTCTATATTCAAATAATCATAAGCTTATCAATAGTGCGCATGCGCGCACAGAGGTGCCATAAATTTCAAAACTTAAAAATATAAGTTTTGTAGCAAAATTACTCTATAATTCGAAATCTCTGTCTTTCTTTTAGAAACATTCAGGGGAATATACGAAAGCTTATATTTATATTAAAGATGAAAAATCGATAAATTCAAATGCACACGGCACATCTGCGTACACACACACCTGGATTTTTTTTCTTTTAATTTTAATTCGTATGAAGCTAGCTCTAATAAGTAAATATTAAATTTGATATATTTTTGACGATGCGGGAGGATGTTTTAAAAGAAATGATGAAATAATTTTCAAGGTTTTAAAAAAAAGTTAGCTTCTTTTATGCGAAAAAATTCAATAAAAAGTAAAAATTTTTACCAAAAAGTTGGTCAAATTTTACCAAGTTTTTTTTTTGTCAAAGTCCAAAAATCTGGACTTAGCCTAAAAATTTACCTTGTCAATTTTTACCAAAAAGTTGGTCAAATTTTACCAAGTTCATTTTTTTTGTCAGAGTCCAAAAATCTGGACTTAGCCTAAAAAAATACCTTGTCAAATTTGACCAACTTTTTGGTAAAAATTGACCAAATTGCGTTTTTTTGTCTAAGTCCGAAAATTCGGACTTAACCTGAAAAATAAAGTTGTAAAATTGACCACATTTTTGGTAAAACTTCCAAATGTGGTAAAATTTAAAAAAAAAAAAAAATTTAAATTTAGGCTTCATTGTATAGAAATCATTATTTTAAAGTACTACAATTGATTATGAAGAGCTGAAATTAATTTAAAACACAAAAAACGGGGTTTTTTGTTTCGTCAAATTTTACAAAAAAAATGGTAAAATTTTACTAATTTCTTGGCTAAAATTTTTGCTGGTAAAATTTACCACGAAACTGGTAAATTTTACCAGCTTGACCAGCTTTACCACTTTTCCGGTAAAAAGGGTGAAATTTTGTGGTACTTCGTAGAACCTGGGTCTACGAAACGTGATTTTTCAGTATGCCTTTGAACCTGTTTCAATTTAGCAGAAAGGAATCGGACTCGTAGCCATACTAGAATGGTTATTTATAGCATTGTATTATAGACAGTTTTCTGCGGGTATCAAAATGAAATATTATAAGATTAAAACCAGCTTTGATAACCCCGAGGTGCTGAATAATTTTTCTTTTATTAATAAAAATTGTCTGTTGTAAGATGTTATATATGAATTTTAGGTATGGCTGAGAACCGGTTCTTAACCAACGGATAAATCGGTTTAAAGTTAAACTGGAAAAATATCTTCTTTCACCGCTAAAATGAGTCAAATATTTCTCAAAGAACGTGTCCTAACTTTTGTAATTTTTTTTAAATAGCTAGTCAGTATTTTTAGTAAGTAGAAGACGTAAAATTATCCATAGAATTTGCAATCGGTTAAGTAGACCTCTTATTTTTGAAGTAATTTAAGTATTTTAAAATTAAATTGGTCTCAAGGTACTAAAACGCAACGAAAAAAAAAGAAAATTGCCATTATTAACAAAAATAGTAAGATCTTTAATTTGACACCTTACTTTTTGAATTCTGTTAAGTAATTATTGAAAAAATCACCCCGTTGAATCAAAACTTTGAACTTTGGGAGCAAGTCACGAATGAGTTAAAAAAATCACAAAAGTTCTTTGAAGAAAATGTTTCATTTATTTTGCTACTGTTGTACTTGATAAAATATTTTGTGTTGTGTTCTGTTAATCGTTTACTTATTTTGAAGAAAGGGAGAATTGTGTGAGTGGACCGAAAAATAATAATTGAATTCAGTTTATTTTTTTGCCGCTAGGCGACTCAATTACAAAAAAATTTAAAAATAGCAATATTTTAATTCAGATTTTAAATAAATAACAATTAAATTCGGATTTCAGATTTTTTTTATGCACAAATAAAAACAATAGTATTTAGCTAAAATTATAGGAGGCAGTTTCAGTTAGGTTGTTTCTTACAATATATACGTTTTTAATTCGTTTTTAAATCTGTGAGCGCATGGGAAATCCATTTGTGATCGAAACCTGGCGCAGCTCTTTTAAAAGCGCTTATCCACTAGAGGTATTAAGTCGCCAACCTATATAGAGTGGTACAATGTAACCACTATTTCCATACAGATTAGCTTTTAAAAAGGTGGGAAGGGTTTTCTATGCTCGCAAGGCACTTTAAAGGAAAATGATTTTAATCCAATTGTTATATTTTTAAAAATATATTGCTTTCTCCCTGATATTTCTTAAAAGTTAAGATTTAGGATAATGTCAAACGGATTTTTAAGTAGCGAAGCTACCCCTAAAGTCTTGATATTTGTTGGTCATTCTATATGACACTTAACTTGTGTGACAAAACATACTTCAGACAACTAACCCTTTAGTATCAGAACCTGTTCCAGAAAGTTCAATTTTTATTAACGGTGACAGTTTACTCTAATCGTCGCGCAACTGACAAAGCAGCCGTAAACCCAAATAATTAAACGTCTTCAGTCAAATAAAACAAGTAATTCATTTGTCTCATAAACATTACCATGCACAGGTAGGACTTTCAGACAAAGGGCGTTCAATTTTAGGGTTGGTTGGCTGTTTCATAATCTAATATTCGTAGGTGTTTGAATTTCACATTTTATTACAAAGCTCCGCTACTGATGGATAAAAACATCCTTGTTAATATAGCAAATGACTTTAATACTACTATCTGCTATTAACAACTTTAGATAAGAACAATTTATCAACACATTTTTGATATATTTCAGTTCAATTTTTGGGAGATTTTTATAGCAGAAAAAGACAATTATCCTATAAATCTAAGTAATACATTCCCAATGATGATGAATTAAATTACCCCTTTTTTAGATTAAATTATTGGTCGAAAAGTTTGGGCACTACTAGTTTGGAAGTTTATATGTATAATCCAGACAACCATCTGTCCCAAATGGTAGAGACCCTTTTCGTCTGCTAGCAAATTGCTATATGTTCTTATATTTCCGACGCTATTATCCGTCTTCAAAGACCCAATATATTCAATTTATTGTTGTTGTGAATCAAATTAATTCGAATATATTTATTCCAGTCTTAAATTCTAAAATGATCTTTGAGAAAAATTATGATCTTATGGGAATCATTTTTCTGTATTTTTAACGCAAAATAATAGTAAACTGTAACACAGTTTAAACAGGAAAGTACAATAAATAATTCATGATTGGTATACCATAGTTAAAAGCATTGCACAGAAGTTTCCGTGTGTACTAGTCAGTATAGTTGTGTGCGAATAATATACTGAGGAAACAATCAATTTAGGTTGCTACAATGGTCCTCATTTGTTAGTTAGTTATTTTGTCCAGTAGGAGGGGAGGGGATGAATAAAAGGGTGGATGAGCTATCGTTATATTAACCAGCTGCGAATATCACTTTATAAAAGTTCATAAAAACATCTAAATAGTAATATATCGATTATATCTAAAGGACTGAGCGACGAACATATCAGATTTATAGTATCTACGCTACTGCTAATAAACCATATTCTCGTATTCATTCGAATCCGGTGGATAGGAACCGGTTCTTATCCATACGAAAAAACTATGTCTAGCATCGTATTATATCCAGCTTTCTACTAACATAAAAATGTACAATCATAGAATTAAAACAAGTTTTTTAGCCGGTGCCTTCGGCACCTCGGGGCTAAAAAAACTAGTTTAATCTTATAATTGTACATTCTATATCCGCGGAAATAATACGATGCGAGAAAAAACTAGTATTTCCTTTTGACCTATTAATAAAGCTACTTAAGTAGAGAAGTAGTAAGTAAATTTTTTATATTATATCAAATTAAATGTAATTAAAACGACAATTTGGAAATTATCTAAATTAGTTACTTATTTTATTACTATATAATTTGACTAATTTTTAGATGTTTATATCATATTTTGTACTATTGTTAAATAATCCTGACAAAGACTAAGCGTTGTAGGTTTTATGCTATTTTTAGGGAAGTTGATGATATTTTGGTAGGAAACCCATCCATTTGTGATTTCACTTAAACTAATTGCATGACGACCGAAACCCCTTCCCTTCCTCTCCTTTATTTTCTAGCCTCTGCAAGGTTACCATTCCGATAACCCAGCGAGGCCTTAAAAATCTCTACTACTTAACCTAATAGAAGCATTAAGAATAAATTTAAACAAGGTTGACAATATACATTAAAGCGAAGCCCCGAAACGGAAGGACAAACGAACACTAAAACTTGTAGAGTGTCAAAACTGAAAAAGCAGAATGATAAATGTATAAGTATAAACAAAATTGTAAGTAAATTTGTTAAATACAGGCTACTGTTCAAGGACATACTTATACTTTTAGAACTTGATTATAGAGATGCTACGCTATAACATTGTACCTTGTTGTAATAAGCTAAATTATAAATTATAAGCTTTAAAAAAATCAGCGGCCGCGCCCCTAACATCTGGGAGTTCCACACTTGAAGTAATATACAGGGGGAAGAACTATGAAATAGCCTAAAACTACAGTAAAATCTAGGTCAAGGTTATCTAAAATAAGAATTTATCGGTTCAGTTGCGTTGAAATCTTAATCTTCAGAAATTGAAAAAATACTACTTACGCTGTAATTAAAAGTTATTGTTCTTGTATATGTATACTGAAACTGTACAGACATACAGTTTAACCATATGATAATAGTGTAATAAGTAAAAATAACAATATATTTCTCTTATAATAGCTTATTATACACGTTTAATACAATTTGTGAGCTTTTCAAAGGAGCTAAGAAATGATAAACATCTTTTTTATATTTTTTTTAAAAATGTAGTGTTATCCTTGTAGCCTATCAGGAACGGGGGGTTTTAACTTCATTTTTAAAAGCGAAGCTTTTCTATAATTAGGGTCGGTCTGTGCGTCCGAGACGGATAGCTTTTTCCGTTAATTAAGGCATGTTAGAATAGACCTATCGATTTCAAACTTTGCATGGTGATTCCTGTAGTAGGTACGATTTAGATAGCGTAGCAACTCTAAAATCATTACCAGAATGTCCATACGTCCATTTTAAACATGTTGTTTTTTTACTTTTTTTAACAACAAATTTTTATGTGATCTAATTATCCGATTGTTCTAATTTTTATTATACTGATTCCTGAGACAACAAAGTACAATATTATATGCAAAACAACTCCATAATTAAGTCCTAAAAATGTAAGTATGTCCATAAACATTATCCTGTATCAAGAAGTTTTTCAACAAATTCTCTTGTTTTTTTTTAGATAAATATATAACCCCTGCGGGGTTCCCTAAGCTTACCAGGCCTATAACTATGGTTCTTTAAGACTGCAGACCTACCATTTACACCATATAACCTAACCTGTTTAGAATTGTTTTTATTTTCCTATCCACAGACAACAATAGATAAAATAATATTAATTTAAATAACGATACCTTTTCAGAAACGTTCAAGTTACCAAGATTATCAAACATTAATAATAACGAGTAAGGACCATTTCTTTTTAAACAAAGAAGCCTTACCGACTGACCAACCAAAAAATAACATAATTCTTGTAAATTAGCGCCTTTACATAAGAAATGCTCCTTCAAGCTGTAGGAGCAAAGTGTAAAAAATATGCATATTATATTTAGTCATATGCATGACGTTCTTTCAATGATACAAGAAAATAAACAGCAACATTCAAGTAACAATAGCAAGAAAAAGACTTTTTTACATAATACTGAGGTGTAAGGTATAACCAACAAGCAACTTATTTTGAAAATTGATTTAGAAGGCAAAATTACGCAATGTTTATTAAATTGCCCTTTTCAACTGTCTTGGGGGGGGGGGGGGGGTTAGAAATTGTAAATATGTTAACAAAAAAAAATCTATTAATTGCAGACGATAAATTGTAAGTATGAAAACCATGGTATGACTGTTTTGAAGCTAACAATTGTATCTTCCTCAAAGATTTTCAGCAATTATGGTGTAATTGGATTAAATAATTAATTTGCTTGTTGGTTATACCTTATTCCTACATTCTACTACAAGAATCTCTAAATCCTGTATATAAATGACTTTTTTTTTGTAAAAACCTGCATTTCTTATTCATTTGTACAGTAGTTAATGATCATTAATGATTTTTTTTCAGTAGAAGATACTCTGTAACTCAAAAAAGTCTGACAAACCACTATTTAGTTTACCTTTTTCGTCTTAAAGCTTTTCTATATGTCTTTTTCTCTTGGGGTAAATTGTTGCAAAAAAAACTGTGGACGATAAAATAATATACATCCCAATTATGACAAACAAAAGTATTGAAATATTTGAAAACTGTTACTTTGTACAATCCAATCAAGATTTAATATTTCCTGTAAAGTTTTTAAGCTAATGAGATGCAGAACTTAGAACTTACTTCCTGAAAATTGCAGCTTTCTAGATCTTAGATAACAAACTATACAGTCAGAGAGAGAGAGAGGACAATGAGCTGTTTATTACACTAGTTCCCAAAGTTTTACAATATGGTTCTTATTCGTTGGTTTAATAACTTTGTGGATTTTTACTGAATTTTAATTGGTTGGTTTATTGAGTTTTCAAACATTTCAATTACTAATACATATCTACAGAAGGTGTAATATTGTGTGTCATCATTGATAATGTACATAGCTATATCGGCCATTGCCCTATCCCTTTAGAACTTGCTAGATAGTTTTTGGCTATATATATAGAATGTAGGTACGTACATTACATATGAGTTAGTTAGTTTTTGAGATGTTTCTACATATGAACCAAAAATAGGGCAAAACACAAACTTATATGTCCGCAGTATTTCATTAGATAACGCTTATAGATACTTTATTCCTTTTTGTAATTTTATTTAGAAAACAACAAAAATTTGAAGATTTCTCTTTATAGTAGAATTAAGGTTGGAGGTCAGGTAATAAAAGAAATACATTACCTTAATATTGAGCCTCCTAATAGATCACTGTGCACGTAATGTTAAATCAATAAGTTTGTTGTATTTTCATATAATTATCTGCGCATATGAAGGAACGTTCTAAGATAGGAAGGAACACACACAAAAATAAAATGACATTCCTCCAAAACAACAGAGAAAACAAATCTCTGATAAGCAAATATTTAGCATATTCTTATTTTTATATCGTGTTTTTTGATCCAGCATCATACCGCTAACCTTTTGAACAATTGAGTTCTCTGGGTAGCTTTCTATAAGTTCCGGGATGGTTTCAGACTACATTTATGTAAATTTATGATTGGGGTGATTATTTTTGAACAACAAAGCATGTAAAAAACGTCATGCATTAAAACAACAACCTTTGATTGCTTGACTTTTAGCTTCAGATCCTTACTTTTTATACATTAACATTTTTTTCTCATTTATTATACTTATAATTTAAAGTGAATCATAAAAACACCAAATATAATTTAGCACCATATGTCGGCCTATTTCAGGAAAGGGAGGGGACATTACACTAGTCCCCAAAGTTTTGAAATAATGTTTTCTTAACAACTTTGGGAACTTAATTGAATTTTGATTTGTTGGTTTATCAAATTTAGTGTACATACTTTCAACCACTAATTGAAATATACTTATTGTTTTGTGTATCATCATTGGGGATAAACATCAATGTATCGGCCATTGTCTTATCCTTTTATATCCCTGGCCTATTCATAATAAAAATATCATGGTCCCAAATTTTCATGGAGGGAATAACCAATGGTAGATAAAATGTTCATCATCCTAATCCCCCACCTAAATTTTAAATGAGAAAAAGGCTAAATTCAACAATAGATAAAATTATAAATCTTTAGGAGATTATTTTATTGTCTAGTATCCTTTCCCTGTATGACTGCAATTTTTTACATTGCAGTTGCAATTAAACCCAAGATTTTAGTAGCAAAGATACTCTATGGGCATTGTTTGATCAGTCGGAATAGTACTATCTATCTACTTTGCCTTAACTTTCCCGTCAGTCAAAACTCTGATTGTTAGATGTAAATAGTTTTGAACATTAGAAAGGGGTCATTCTCAGCTGTTTTTTTAAAGATAGACGACTGAAGAAAAAAAACAATGAACACTGAATATCATCTCCATATCTTACTTTGTCTGTCTGTCTATACGCCCATTACTATGTGATGGAGAATGATATTCTGTATTATTTCCTCCAATGCTGTAAAAGATAGTTGTCTGAGAAGTTGAAGGACCAATGAGCATCAACTCTCTAACTTACTTTGTCCGCCCAACTGTTTAGCTGTAAACCGTGTAATACTTCGCTTATAACGAATGGGTTAAGAACTGAAGATGATTAAAGTCCCTCCACAAATCATGACGTCATACGATTGAATAGCCAATGAGAGGCCAGTATACACTGTAATTGACCAATGGTAAAATTTATGCTAGCCTTGGTTATTGGTTATTCTATGACGTCATAATCTGTGGAGGGACTTTAGTCATCTTCTAAGAACTTCTAATAACCAAATTGGAAAGATTGGACCCTATACAATTAAGGGAATTTCACAAATTATTTTAAAAACATATTTGCAGTTTCCATCAAAGTGCCTAGCAAGGACATTACCCCATACCACACCACCTATTTTTGAAAATGAATTAAAATAAAGATGTATCTTTGTTTTAGGTTATATTGTGTACATGGAAGCCCCGTAGAGTAAGGGCTCCCGAAGGAAAAGGCAGTGAAGATATTGCCCCTTTTATTTTAGAAAAAAGAGGGGAATGTTCTATGCTCGCTAGTTACTTAGAGGGAAAGCGCCATAATATTTAGTATGTATGCATTACGATGATAGATTAATATTTTTTCAATAAAAGGAATTTCTTTTTTATTCACACTTTTTTTATAAGCGATGATTTTCGACAATTTAACTGTGTTTCAAACCTTGCATAAGGATTCCTATATCAACAAGGCATTATACATAGCTATGAAATATGTAGTCTAATTCACAAAAAGTAAAATTTTTAGTTATGTAACACTTATTTTTGATACGATAAAATCATGCGAAATATTTTTATTACATGTTTTTAGAAATTCAAATAGGTATTTATTGGACAATGAGATTTATCTCTTATAAACGCAATAGTAGGAATTATAAAAGCCTATTATTTTACTTTTATTTAGCTTCTCTATTATGGATGTTTTCTTCCTTGTTTTCTTATCCACAATAATTTACAAATCATTGAGCGTTGACACACAAAAACGTACTTTTTCTCCTTCATAAAAAAATAAGTAAAAGTCTTTTAGGTGCATTTTACATTGAAGTAAATAGCTGTGTATTAGGACTGGTCATGTTTTAAGCATTTTATATCAATTAAACTCTTAACAATCTTTTTAGTAGATTAAAATAAATCGTGTTATGTAATAAATTTAAAGTGAAGCTTTCCTATAATTAGGTCCGTACGTGTGGTAACTGTTAGCTCTTTTCGTTTATTTTAACTTGTTAGCATTGTCCTATTGACATCAAACTTTGCATGTTGATTCCTATAATTGTTACAATTTTTTGTAAGGTATAATTATCTTATCTGATTTTTGGAATACTGATTCCTATTACATCAAGGTACAATGTTATTTGTGAAACATCTTTAAAATTAATTCCTAAAAATGTGGGTATGTAAGTAAAAACAGTCATCAAACCCCTGTAACCCAGCTATAATTTGTTTTAAATTTGAATGCTAATTTTGGAAGTTATCATCCTTGTTTGATTGATCCTCATACTAAAGTAACAGGATGTTTGTCTGTGTGTCTGTACCGAAGGATCTCGCTAACCGCTGAACCGATCGGGTTCTCCTTAACAGGGTAGATTCTCATATGTCCCGGGAAGGTTTTTAACTATTTTGGGGGAGGGTACCACCACCCTCCCAAGAGAAATCACAAAAAATATATTTTTTTTATGTTCTCGATTTTAGAAAGAGAGTTCAACGCAAACATAAACGTCAAACGCAACATAGACATACTTTAAATATAAAAAAAACATTTAAAGTGCCACAAGAGGCCTCTAGGGGCGTAGCCGCTAGTAACAATTATTATAAAGGCACTAAATAAAGTTTAGATAGATAAAGCATAAAGGGATGTAAGACAACAATTTTTTGCTGTTCTTATATCGACATGAGCCTAGGGTGGGAGGGAACATTGGTACCTGAAGTTTTGTTACCACCTTATCTTATTCGTTGACTCAAAAAACTTTGGGTACTTTTGTTGAATTTTAATTGGTTGGTTCTAAACGTGAAACGTCTAGCAATAATTTTAATTTACGAAAGGGAATGATTTTGAACATCTTCATTAGGGAAATATATCAATCTAACGCCCATTGACTCATCCCTCAAAATCTCTGAGTATAGAGCGTTAGAAGAGTAATCTTCCCTTAAGTCACCCTTTAATAATCCTTATACTAAAGTAACAGGATGTTTGTCTGTCTGTGTGTCTGTACCGAAGGATCTCGCTAACCGCTGAACCGATCGGGTTCTCCTTAACAGGGTAGCTTCTTATAAGTCCCGGGAAGGTTTATAACTATTTTGGGGGAGGGTACAACTACCCTCCCAAGAGAAATGACAAAATTTAGGGGAGACTTCAACGTCAAATAAGGTGGTATCGTACATAAAAATTAACTTTAACAAACAAAAACATTTAAAGTGCCACTAGAGGCCTCTAGGGGCGTAGCCGCTAGTGTCATAATATTGTAAAGGATAATTTATCTATTATTAGCCAATCCCTGCATTCCCAAAAGGGGGAGATAATTCTTTCATGCAATATGGCGTTTTTAAGGAATTTTAACTAATAAATATTTTGCCTATTATCCTTAAATTGGGGGCCTTTTAACCCCCCTTGTTTTTATCCCCCCCTAACATAAAATTTAACCAATTGAGTTAACTTAGTGTAGAATATCTCAAATACGCTCCTTTTTTTATCCTAGACTAGACTAGAAAGTCTTATTTTAACCCGCTACTTTGGTGTAACACATAGCGCATCCGCTTATTGTCGCGTCGTGTAGATGTAAGGTTCGAGTCAAGGCCCAACACCGCGTCATAGTAAAAAAATGTTTAAGCAGTTGGAATGTCTTGGCCCAAAACATGTGCACTCATAACTGTTTAATTTTCTAGGCAAAGTTCAAACAATCAAAGACTTTGATGGGCCTCGTAATCATGCATTGCATTAGCAAGATTTTGTTCATAGATACAACAATAATATTATCTAATGATGTGTTCCGTTCTCTGTTATTTAAACTGTTGTGGAGATACCTAGAACGATTAGGTACAACATTATAAGCTTAATAACACTCTAATTTTGTTTTTAGATGTAAGTATGTCCTTTTTAAAGTTACTATGGGTATTGGTTGACATAATATGGATGTGAAATTATTAAATAAAGTAGTCGATTTATTCTTGGATGTTGCACTAGAATTTTATGTAGTCTGATAAAGAAATACTTGCAGCTGGCTAAAGTAACGATACCCCCATCCATCCCCTCCCCTACTAATGTTTGAACGAACTGACCAGTAAACAAGGCTCATAATAGCAAGCTAAATTGACTACAAATTTTCCCCGTGTCATAATATCCACGTATATCCTATATCCATTAATAAAGTGGTCTTTGCTGCTGACATGTTGTAAACTTAAAGATCTTATTGTCTACATACTCTAATATCTAAAAAGACCCCAATTTTCCTTAATCAAGACATGATCATATAAATGTTATTTTTATTTCCTACTTGTATTTTATAAACTAATTTCAGAGTTAAAGGGATAAATATATCCTAATTCAAAAGTAAAAGGATGTCTGTCTGTGTGTATCAAAGTATCTTGGTAACCGCTGAACCGATATGGTTTTCAATTACAATATAGCTTCTCATAGGTATGGGAAGGATTATAACTATTTTGTGGGAAGAAATGACTACAATCTAAAGAGAAATCGCACCTAGACCTCCCCAACTTCAAGTGTCTCTAGAGGCCTCTAGGGACGTAGCCGCTATTAAAATATATAGAAATAGGGTTTTTGTCTGTCTGTTAAGATCTTAAATTACTGAACCTACGTATCCTCCATTTTAGTGAAGCTTTGTTTTAAAAAAAAGGGCAGTGCAAGGCCCTTCCCAATTTCATTTTTAAGTGGGGCGTAGAAACCCTTCAACTGTTTTCCACTGTTTTAAATGATTGAATTTTTTCGCATTTCTTTAAAAATTTAATTTTTTAAATTAGATACATTTTCCTTTATCCATCATATTAACTTAACTATATATAATGTTAAAGTTTAGTGTCCTTTCATGATATTTTCAAAGAATAATTAATATTTAGATACTTTTCTTTCTGTTTTATTAAAAGCGAAGCTTTTCTATAATTATTAAAAGTGAAGCTTTTCTATAATTAGGGTCGGTCCGTCCGTCCGTCCGAGATAGTTAGCTTTTATTCGTTAATTTAGGCATGTTAAAATTGTCCTATGGATTTCAAACTTTGCTTGGTGATTCCTGTAGTAGTTAGGTACGACTTAGAAAGCGTAGCAACTCCATAATCGTTATCAGAATGTCCGTACGTCCATTTTACACATGTTGATTTTTGTACTTTTTTCATAACAATTTTTTATGTGATAAAATCATCCGATCGATCTGATTTTTTGATTACTGATTCCTATTACAATAAGGTACAATATTATGAGCGAAGCATCTCTATAATCAAGTGTTAAAAATGTCAGTATGTCCTTAAACAGAATTCTGTATTTAAGAAGTTTTGCAACAAATTTACGTATAATTTTGTCCAACCTTTTATTTTCATAGTTTGTATATTCAGTTCCGACACTCAACAAAAGTTAATGTTCGTCTGTCATATCGTTTCAGAGCTTCGCTTTTATGGATGTTGTCATCCTTGTTTTTATATTAAATTAAAAGGTCAGACTACAAGTGCATTACTGATTTGAGAGGTAAGGGAACATTGGTTTGTAAATTACACCAGTACCCAAAGTTATATACCTAGTTATCGTATTGGTTGGCTCAAAATTTTTGGGTACTTTTATTGAATATGAAATAGGTTAGTTCTATACCATTAGTGTCCAAACGTTACAACCAATAATTTAAATCTACAGAAGGGGTAATTTTGTGTATCATCATTGGAGATATACATATAATTTATCAGCCATTGTCTTATCCCTTTAGATCCATGAATTGTTGTCATTCTTCTTATGGGTTTGTTTGTGTGTAGCCACAGAAGGTCACACCAAGAACCGCTAACATGTTGGTATCTCTTCAGGTGATTCCATCGTCGAGTTTTAAAAAGTTAGCGGCCTGATGTGGCGTTGTCCAAAGGCTAATTGGAGTTAAGTCAGTAGGATTTTGTTTACAGTTGAAGAGGTGAGGGGTGTCGTGGGGGGAACTTCCGCATTTGGGGCACTTATCCTCGATGGTGCCAGTGGTGTCAATTCTGCTTTTATATGAGAATAATAAGCTGCTGTAGCCGGATCTTAATTGTGATAGAAGACATCTTTCTTTTCTGGTAAGCTTTTCTTCTTCACTGCTGATGTCTGGTGGTGTGCCATTTAGGACTTTATTGTTCTCATATTGATTAAGGGTGGACTGTACAGTTTGTGTGTGTACCCTTTTTATTCCTTGTTTTAGTGCTGTTTTGTCGGGTACTGGTAGTAGATGGTTAATTGATGGTTTCAGTCTTAAAAAAGTTGGTTTTCGGGTTGGTCTTGCAGGTACAGGTTGTTCCAGAAGCTTGTTACCTGGGTGGCCAGGGAGGTGACAGTTGAGTAGATGTTGTTTTGTTAGCATCTGTCCGTGTTCTCTCAGAGGTAAAATTTTCGTTTCTCTGTGTAGATGAACAATTGGTGTTATTTGTAGACAGCCTGTAATTACTCTAAGTGCTTGGTTTTGAACAATCTGTAATTTTGACCAACAAGTTTCAGAAATAATGGGGCTCCAGACGGGAATGGCGTATTCCAGGGTGCTTCTAGCTAGAGCTTTGTATGTCATGGTTAACATTTCTTTGTTCTGTCCCCAGTTATTTCCTGCTACACATTTCATCAGGTTAATTTTGGATTTTGCTGTGTTAATTGTGTTATTGACGTGTGGAGTGAAAGTATGCATGGTGTCAAAAGTAACACCTAGAAGCTTGGGGTTTCTTTCTAGCCTGACTAATATGTTGTTGATGATAACTTGAGGGTGGATGTTGAATTCTTTTGTGTCAGGGGTGAATAAGGTGACTGTAGATTTCTCGGCAGAGAGAATCAAGTCTCTTTCTTTCAGATATTTGGCAATAACTTCAGCATATGAGTTAATTAGTTCACTCATGGTAGAGATGTTTGTACCTGTGGTGTAGATTGAAATATCGTCGGCATATTGAACTACATATACTCCTGAGGGTGGTTTTGGGAGTTTTGAAAGGTAGAAATTGAATAGCACTGGGGATGTGACGGCTCCTTGTGGGACTCCTGTACGTACATTTTTGAATTTAGATGTTGAATTGCGGAAATGTACTTGTGCTTGTCTTCCTTTCAAGTAGCAACAGAACCATCTCTTTATTGAAGGTGGTAATGTAGACTCGTTCAATTCTGATAGAAGTTTATCAAGATTGACCATATCAAATGCTTTGGAGAGGTCCAACTGCAGAAGAACTGTCCTGTCAGGTGGTCGTTTTTGACTAAATCCATCAGACACTTGTGTGTTGAATTCATTTAGGGCAGTTACAGTTGAATGTAGTTGTCTGAATCCATGTTGAAAGTCAGGAATTGGGAGATTCTCCTGTAGTGTTGGTAGTATCAGTCTTTCGAGGATTTTGATGGCTGAGCATAATAATGAGACTGGCCTGTAGGAATTTGAATCTCCTTTGTCTTTTCCAGGTTTCAGTAAAGGAACTACAAATGACTGTTTCCAGATATCAGGGATTTTGCTGCAGCTGACAGATATGTTGAAGATGGCAGTGAGAAATTCAATTCCTTTCTGCCCAAGGTGTTTAATGTGCAGGTTAGAAATCCCGTCAGGGCCTACGGCCTTAGAAGCTTTGCACTTCTTTATGGCCTCTCTTGTTTGTTCAGGGGTGAAAGAGATAGAGTCATCAAGAACATTCTTTTTGATATCTTTCGTGACTTTTCTGGAGTTCTTGGAACTTTTGTGGTGAACAACTGATGTGAATTGTTTCACAAAGCCTGTGGCAATATCTTTCCCAAGGGATAGATATTTGCCTTTAAATCTGATTGCCTGGTTGGGGTTGGCAACGTCTTTATTACTCAGATTTTTTATCAATTTAAATAGTTTTGATGAGCATCCTTTGTCGATGTTATTGACGGTTTCCTTCCATTTCTCTTTTCTGAAGTTGTTTATTTCAGAATTTATTTCATAATTTAATTGTTGGATTTCAGGAGAGGAAGGGTTATTATCTCTTAATTCGTCACGTTTGGTAATTTTATCCATAGCAGAGGTAGGGATTTCAGGTACAGTGTCCTTGATTCTACCTGCAGGTATGGATTTTCTGGCTGCTTTATTGATAATGCGTCTAAAGGTTTTTTCAGCTTCAAAGATGTTGGTGGGGGCTGGTACATTTGAGAAATGATTTTCTGTTATTGATGTAAATTTTTCCCAATCTGCTTTTTTGAAATTCACATAGGTTCGTTTGATAGATTTAGATATTTTGAGAGATGTAGAGATGGTTATGATTATGGGGAGGTGATCTGATCCAAGACTTTTCTTGACTTCCCATTTTATATTTGGGACAAGTGATAGTGAGGCAAGTGAGACATCTGGTGAGGTTGGTTGTCCGTGTGATGGTAGTCTTGTTGGATGATCTTCATTTAGTACAGCTAAGTTGGATGGGCTGATCTCATCCGACAAGGTGGATCCTCTAGGGTCTTGGATACTGGAATGCCAAAGTTGGTCATGTGCATTTATATCCCCTAGAACTAAAGAGTCTCTGGATTGGAGGAAAGGGGTAAGAGAGGGGGAGTAATCTGCGGGGCAGCTCGTCACTGGTGGTATATATAAGTTATTGATGTTAATATTACCAACTCTGAATGATTGTGATTCAGTGATGTTGTCACTTGCAGGTACTTGGTTAGGTGTAAAATCCATTGAAGAGTGTACATAGTAGGCGAGGCCTCCTCCCATATCTCTTTCTCTATCTTTTCTTATCAATGTGAAGTTTGGAATTGTTGGAATTTTGGAATTGTTGTTGAGTTTTGTTTCCTGTAAAACAATAATCTTGATGTTGTTGTCATGAACAAATTGTATGAGGTCATGTAATTTGTTTCCAATGCCATTACAGTTCCATTGCATTATCTTCAGGTTGTAATGGTCGAAGTTAGGGGTGGGGAATTGATTATTTGAAGAAGGAGGTGGGGGCGGAGGGGGTGTGGGGGGCGGGGGTGTAGGGGGTTGTGTAGGGAAGGGGTCGTGGAGGCAGGCTGGGCAGATGTATGTTGACCATTCTTTCTTTTTGACCAGTCTGCTGCAATTGTTAGTTTTGCGAAAGTGAACCCATTCACTGCATTTTGTACATTGAACTGAAGGAGAGTTGCGATGGAGAACGAGGGAGCAAACAGAGCAGTAGTAGGTGATGGGTCCAGGGTTAGGTTCGATGCCAGCCAGGAGTAGCAATAATCTGACCAGACAGGCTGGCATTGGCTGGTCAGTAATTAGAAAAATTCATACTGACTTGGGTTCTGGTGTCCTCCGGCGGAGGGGTAAGTGGAAGACTTTGCAGCTCTTGTGGTGTTGAACTGTTGGATGCACTGCGTAAAAGCTCTTCCTCGACATCCTTCTTATGGGTAAAATGTTCTTGTTATTATCAATCTATATCTATAGAAGTCTCTGTCGAATAGCATAGTTTAAGAAAAAGGGAAATAATTGATATAAATAGTTTTTAAAGTCCTATTAATTGCCCCATTTATTGTTGATTACGGTTTCAGTAGCAGTTTAGCTTTTATTACACCCCCCCCCCCCCCCACATGCCCTCTTCCCTCTTTAAAATAACTCAATAAATCAGAGAAAAATGAATGGTAATATTTCCATCACACAAAAAAAGCATTTGATTACTAACTTTGAATTGGAAGTCCTTAATCTGCCAATCGCCTGACATAGCAACAGTAGTTACCTCCTTAAAGTATTTTGTATAACACAGGTTGTAAAGATATTACCTTAAAAATAATATTAAATGCTAGTGCTGCCTACCATGGGTTTCCCTTAAAGTGCTTAGTCGAACTCAGTATCCGCCTTATTTTGAAAAAAAAATTTAATAAGAAGGATTGAGGGGTCTTAGTTTTTTCGTGTATTTGTGCTCTACTTTGGGTCAGGTCATATGATTTTAAAGTATGACTGAGAACTCGTTCTAATCCAGCGGATATAATCGGTTTCGAAGCCATGCTGGAAATAATATTTATCATTTGACAAGATCTAATTAACTATCCATCTATCCTTACATTTCAAATTTTATTTGTATCAGTAAGGACATCACATATGTTGTACAGTAGATGAAGATAACAATTCTATTGCAGCTAAAAATTTCTGCTGGATTCAAACCGGTTATCAACTGTGATGATATGACACGGCTAGCAATTGTTATATTAGCATCTGCGGACAACTATAGCTATTAACAATACTAGAAACTGACTATACGCTTAATTTCTTTTCTCGTATTCATTCGAATCCGGTGGATAGGAACCGGTTCTCATCCATACGAAAAAACTATGTCTAGCATCGAATTATATCCAACTTTCTACGAATATAAAAATGTACAATCATAGGATTAAAACCAGTTTTTTTAGCCGGTGCCTAGGGTCTAAAAAAACTGGTTTTAATCTCATAATTGTACATTCTATATCCGCGGAAAGCCGTTTATAATACGATGCGAGAAATATCTATTATTGAAATTGGTCAATAAAACTTAAAAACCATGAGTTTTACCCAGTGGTTTCCCTGAAAGTGCCTATTTAAGCACGACTCATCCCCCCCCCCCCCCCACCATCCACCCCTATGGAAAATAAATTAGAAAAAAGATAGTAAGAGTTTTTCTCGTAATCATTCGAATCCGGTGGATAGGAACCGGTTCTCATCCATACGAAAAAACTATGTCTAGCATCGTATTATATCCAGTTTTCTACGAATATAGAAATGTACAAGCATAAGATTAAAACTAGTTTTAATCTTATAATTGTACATTCTATATCCGCGGAAAGCCGTTTATAATACGATACGAGAAATAACTATTCCTGTGTGTATTACTTTAGGTTAGGTTAGTTTTGATCGATTGGACAAAAACGCAAAATGTCTTAAAAATCAGCTATGTGGCGTAATATTAATGAGGGAGATGAGAGGAGAAGTGGGAAAGAAAACCTCTAAAAAAAGAGCTGATTTTTAAGACATCTTGCTCTTTGTCATCGATTTAAATAAACTTTATTTCGAATTGGTAATGAACAGTAATTCATTTTTGCTCAAATACAGGTGTGTATAACTTATAATTATAAACAGTTCTAAAAAAAGGCATTGCAATCGAAGGGTTGGTAATTTGTGATTCTTTTGCGTATAGTGCTATTATTTGTAAGGTGTAGAACTTAAAGTGTAATAGATAATTTTTTAATGAATAGATTTTTGAAAACCTATCTTCGCCTTTGCAGCAGCTAGAAAGAGAGAGGCAATTTATTAAGAAAGATCTAACATAAATAGTACGAGATTAGATATGTTTTTATAGGACGAGACCTGGTGTGATATCAAATCCGCATGTTGAAAGTGTTTAATATTCATTAAAGACATAACAACTGCAGGGATCTTAGGGGATAAGACAATGAAGAAGAGTTTAATTTACTCCCATTGCTATGATAAACAAAACTGATATTGATTCCAGGACAAACGCAGGAGTATCAAACGTCGGAGTGGGCAAACGCAGGAGTGTTAATTAATTTAATTAAGTATTTCTATAAAGATTAGGTTAGGTTAAGATATGAATGTACAAATAGGCCCCCTGCAGGAGTTAGGCATTTAAAAACCTATGATATGGTCTAAAATAGGTTAGGTTAGGTAAAGTGTCCACTCCGACGTTTGTCCACTCCGACGTTTGGAACCCCTGCGTTTGTCCTAGGACCATAATCCTCTGTAGATAAAATCATTGCCGGATAAGTTTGAACACTGCTAGTTTTTACATCCCAATTGAGATTTGCTAAAAGTTTTCAAAGTTTTTAAGCCAACAAATGAGAAATTATGTTTTTGAAACTTTTTAAAGTTGGTTTTTAATGTTTATGGACGGAAAATGATAAGGGTCAGAGAATAATCTTAATAATTTTGATAGTTTGCAACATTTTGTGGAATTGATATAACAACCTAGAAATTGGTCTCTAAATACAGTGCGGCTTTTGAGTGAGGTGAAGATTCTGGTAAATCTATAATACAAAGTAGAACGATGTCTGTCTGTTTGTTTGTCTGTTTGTAGCGAAGGATCTCGCTAACCGCTGAACCGATCGGGTTCTCCTTTACAGGGTAGCTTCTCATAGGTTCCGGGAAGGTTTATAACTATTTTCTTGGGGGGTGGGACACCCCCAACCCCCCCAAAACAATGAAAAATACTCCCCATTTTTTTTTTCTTTTTAAAAATAAAATTAAAATATTGGGGTCGATTACCCCCCCAAAAAAAAAATTCCCCTCCCCCAAAGAATTTTTTTTAAATTTTTCTTTTAAATCTAAAATATGTTAAATTGGTTTGATCAAATCTCTTGGAGCAAAGCCCCTAGAGGCTAGGGGGAAGCCGCTAGTAACTTATATAAAAGAAGTAGAATGTCCATGTGTATCAAAGGATCTCGCTAACCCCTAAACCGATAAGGTTATTCATTTCATTAAAGCTTCTTACAGGTCCAGGGCAGGGTACTCTCTAGCTTAGTAAGAATAACTAAGCAATAATCAAAGCATAACCTCAACCATTATAAGTGTAGCATTAATTTCTTTTCTGTCAAATAATCAGATATAAACCCACAACAATTATCAGCCTAAAAAGTCAAGGAATAAAAGGATAGTAATTTTATGGTATCATAATAATATTACTATTTTTTAAAAGTGAAGCTTTTCTATAATTAGGGTCGGTCCGTCCGTCCGTTCTTAACAGATAGCTTTTTTCGTTAATTTGGGCATGTTAGAATTGTCCTATCGATTTCAAACTTTGCATGGTCATTCCTGTAGTAGTTAGGTACGATTATAATCATTACCAAAATGTCCGTACGTCCATTTTAAACAGGTTGATTTTTTACTTTTTTAACAACAAATTTTGATGTAATCTAATCATCCGATTGATCTGATTTTTAGTTTACTGATTCCTGGGACAACAAAATACAATATTATACAATAGCAACTCTATAATTAGGTCCTAAAAATGTCAGTATGTCCATAAACATTATTCTGTATCACGCATTTTTCCATCAAATTTACTTACAATTTTGCATCGACTCTTATACATTTATATTATGATTATTCAGTTATGTCATCCTTGTTCATTATTAGAATACTGTTAAGTGGCAGATATAGGTTTGTATGTCAAAAATGTTTAATAATATACTTTAGTAAAGGTATTTTATTATTAGTTTAACAATTTTATTATTAGTTTAACAATTTTAGCGAGTACTTAAAGATATAGGTCTGATAATCAAAGAATCGTTTGACATTACTGTTTTCAGGGAAGCTTTATATGTTAACTGATTTCAAAATCTTTTTCATTAGAGTAAGAAACAAAATCAAATGCAACATTTTTTATGCTAGCAAAAAAACATGCAAAATATTTTTTAATTAGACGCTATACCCCTATCCCTAGATTTAATAAAGAGAGTAAATGTTAGTCTAAAGAAATGAACAATTTAAAAGTTCTGGAAATATCCGTTAAATTAGAAGTGGAACATCTATAACACCACTTTGCCCTACGCGGCAATGCTTCTGTTGGCCTCTAGAGGTAATTGTGAGGAGAAAGCAGGGAGGGGTTGAGTCGAACCTCCACTTTTAACTTGAATAAGTAGAAAAAAAATGTGGGTAGTGTTATCTTGGGAGGGCAAAGGTGACCTACACAAAAAAAGTAGTTGTGAACCTTACCTGGACCTATAAGAAGCTTCATTGTAAAGGAGAACCAAAGATGCTAAGCGGTTAGCTAGACCCTTCACATACAGACACAGACACACATATAGATATACAGACATCCTCTTACTTTTGTCATAATGTCGATATATTATATTAAAATTTTGGGTTTCTCGACACAATGCTCTATACAATGGAATAAAACCAGATTTTTAAAATAGTAGGAGGCAGGTATAAGGTATAACCAACAAGTGAAATAAATCTAAAATAATATCTGGGGGGCAAATGGAGAGGTCGTCAATTTTACGTGAGTTGCCCCCCAATGACAGCTAAAACCACGTAAAAGTTTCGTGATTTTTTGAAATATTTTCGTTTTTGGTATTAGCTGACTAGGAGGAGGTGGAGGGGGGTATTAATGATCCAATAATCTAATATAGGGATTCTTCCAACTTGTATCAGATTATTTGGCAATGACTCAACTACTTAAACTTACAACTTTAGAAAAATAGAATTTAAAATTGTCTGTAAATTAATCGGTTTCGAAAGCATACTTGAAAATATCTTCCGTGTTTAAATTTGTTTCGTTGGTGGGAGAATGTTATAGCACATAAACAGTCACATAAAAACATCCGACTTCCAGCTATGCACCTAGAGGCATCAGGGCCAATTGAGGAGGGTGTCACTCCACTTTCAATTTTTGTTTTTAAAAAAAGGTAAAAAATATTGGGGGGGGGGGAATATTTTTTACAGGCGATTTATTTTGGTAGGGAGGAGGTATCTTACTAAAAAGTAGTTATAAACATTCCTTAAACCTATAAAAAGCTTCACTATAAAGAAGAACCATATCAGTCTAGTGAGTAGCGAGATCTTAAGCTAAAGGCAGAAGGACATCCTGTTACTTTTATGTAAGTATTTTAAGTTGTTATTTGTCATTGAATTTTTTACAGATATTAAAACATAAAAAAAAACTATCAGAAATTGAACAAAATATACTTACGATACATTGATTTTTATACATAGATATTTTTCAATTGTATGAACAATTCAAAAAGATAATAGTCCATTCCTTAAAAATATAAATTGAAGTTTTTATAGCATGTATATTTCTATGATGTATTATCAGCTTGTTAATTTAGACTTTCTTTTTAAATTAAACTTTTAAGAATTCGCCTGATTTGGAATTAGAAAACAAAAATTCATTTTGGACATGTTTAAGTATCGAACTGTATAACTTGGCTGGTGCCATAACTAATCAATCAATAACAAAATGGCTCCTTTCATCTTGTAGAAATATGACAATATGACTACAATGGCTATTTGTGTGTTAACAATATTATATTCTGAAAAAGTTTAAGTATCGGACTCTCTAACTAGGCTGGTGCTATAACTAATCAATCCATAACAAAATGGCCCCTATTGTCTTGTAGGAAATGAACATTAATCTCTGAAGCAATAAATGGTTGATGAAAATAGAACACTTTAGCCCTAGGCCCATATAAATGAACTTATAGTACCCGGGACTAAGGGTTAGGTAAATGGATATTAACATAGACAATAAGGCCATTGTTTCCAGTGTGGCTTCGAAACCGATTCTCAGCAATACTGAAAAATTAATTGTATTACAGACAATTTTCCACTAATATGAAAATAAAAATCATAACATTTATGATTAATTAAATTTTATTTTAATATCCGCGGAAAGGTTTCTATTATTGAATATTCAATACTTTTTAACTACAAAGATTTTAGACTTTTGTATTCATATATTTATAACTCTAATCATTAGACAAACAAACAAACAGTTATGCCTTAGATACAGAAGAGTTTTGCTTATGTAAAATTTAGACGTTAATGTGTGAATAAGTCTTTGCTAAATTTCTTGTATTTACGTATCACTGATTCCCTGGTGTAAAACTTATAGATAGGAAGGAACTAGGACAGGGAATTGGTATCTGAATATAAAATACTTTCGTCCTCAATAAAAAGTTAATAAACAGGTTTGACTTATGGGTGTTTTCCCGCAAAGTGCCTACTCGAGCCTAGAATCCCCACCCCCCTTACACCAGTACTTTTTAATAAATTAAAAACAAGGGGGTGAGAGTTTTTCGTTGGTTTGTTTTTACTTTAGGTCTTGTTAGGTTAGGTTATTTTGAATTCTGCAGGGGTTATGCGTAAAAATAACTCATGCCCTTCTAATTTCAAATCTATTTCTAGAATTTGGAAGGGTGGCCGGGGCATTTGTGCTTGATTTGCACTTTGAGAGAAAGCATCATTTTTGTTTGTGGTCATCTTGGTGTTTGAGGTATATTGTCAAATATGTTCACAATATAACCTGCTGTAATTGTCAGCAATAAAATTATACAATTATAATCATTATTTTCTTTCTTAGCCATATCCCTTTCCGATGAAAATAAAAGAAGGAAGGGCCCAAGGAGGGGAAATTTAAAAAAAAATATTTTTGGGGAGGGAGGGGGGGTATTCTGGTAAACAAGTAATGTACAATTACTATGATTAGCAGCGGGTAGTTGGGCACGCCAATATGATAGACATCTATTTCATTGCACAAACTTTGTTTCGAAGTTCTGTTTGTATACATAAAATTGCCCCTTCTGTAGATTATAATTAGTAATTGAAACGTTTAGACACTCAACTAATAGATCCAACCAATCAAAATTCAATTAAAGTCGCTAAGATTGTTAAACCATCGAATAAGAAAAGAATAGTTATTTCTCGCATCGTATTTTAAACGGCTTTCCGCGGATATAGAATGTACAATTATAAGATTAAAACTAGTTTTATAGCCCCGAGGTGCTGAAGCCACCGGCTAAAAAACTGGTTTTAATCTTATGATTGTACATTTTTATATTCGTAGAAAGCTGGATATAATACGATGCTAGACATAGTTTTTTCGTATGGGTGAGAACCGGTTCCTATCCACCGGATTCAAATGAATACGAGAAACGTTATTAAAAAACTTGAAACATTTTTTTTAAAGTTTTATATGAACCAATTAACTATCTTTTTTGTTATCAATTTATTTTTCAATTAATTAATTAATTTAATGTTTATCCTTATCTTTTGTTGCATTTCTGGAAAATAAGGGCGATCATTTTTATGGGTGGCGCAGCTGAACATTAAATATTTTAAAAAAAACTTTAAAGTGAAGGGCCTCCAAAATATGACGATATATAACAAAAGTGGCCAATGAGAGGCCAATATAAATTTTACCTTCGGTCAATTACAGTGTATACTGGCTTCTCATTGGTCAATTTTATTGTATGACGTCATTTTTGGTGGTACTTTACGCTGTCTCACTTTAAAGTGTTATACAGGTTAAAGCACTGCAGTAAGAAATACGTGCAAATAATTTGTTGCGCTTTTACGTTCGCTGCGGGCTTTTTTACAATATTAGATATGGATATTTTAGATATTTGTAGACTTTATATTTTATAATTTCAGACGGAAGGACTCTAATTACTCTAATTGTAGAACAGCTACGCTACTTTAAAAAAAGAAATTAACTAGTTTAGTGGAAATGAGTTTTTTCGAATTTGCGGTTTGAAATTAACAATGGAAATTAGTTTTATGAATATTTATAGTAATTTCTTTTCTTTTGTTTTCCAAATCAATATCTATTTATATTTATATTGAGTGGGGAAGGGATGGGGGGGGGGGCATTACACACATTTGTGGCTTTGCCTCTAGCCTATTGTGGAAGATTGTGTGGAGTGGACAATGGATGATAAATTAATCTTTCGCCGATTGTAATGAACAAAATTTTAGAAAGAGTAATTTTTAGGTGGAAGTATCAGAGCTGGATCTTTAAATCGTTTTTATGGTGCGCTGAATCGGGGCGATTCAAAGGTGAACCGTAGGTGCGCAAATGGTGAGCCACAGCGCACCTATAATACATTGATTTTTAAAAGATTTTTGGTGCGGTGTTGTTAAATTGCTTGCGCACTCACTAAAATATCGATCCGCGCCAGTACCTTTATTAAGGTAACTTTATTACTTAAGCAGTGTCAGTATGGTATTTTATATAAAACAGTAATATATAATTTATTTTAAAAATAACTATAAAAATGTTTTCATGATAGTTTTGCAATAAAATATTAAAGTAATTAAAAAAAATATTTATTTATTAAATAAATCACCCCGATTTGGTTCGGCAATGCCACTCGGTGAGTGGCATTGCCGCGCCGGTACCGCGCAACTGGGCGCGCCAAATCGCCCATGCAAATTCGATTTAAAGATTGGTTTTTAATAATTTGATGGCGTGCTGAATGAATCGCCCCGGTTTAGATCACCTATAAACGATTTAAAGATCAAGCTCAGGTGTTTTTTTTCCTCTGGCTAACTGTACGGGCTACCCAGTGACTATTGTAACCTAACCCGACTTGACAGGACGAAAAACTAACAAATAAACCTCCCTCCTATTTTTAATTTTTTTTAAAGAGGGGTGGGATATATTTGTACTCCAAATTTTACTTGTATAAAATCTAACTCTTCAAAAATGATAACTTTTATAACATTCTTAAAATTTAAAAGAAATATTTTAGATCATTTCTTTCATCTTAATTTAAAATTGCAAATTAATTAATGATTTCTATAAGTAATCATACAAAACCTTACCTTACATTTAAATACAAAATAGACCTGTTTAAAAATGTGGTTATCCCTTTACTTGTTATCTGTTTGGGAATTTGTTTTTATCAATACCCTAGTAATCTCTGTCTCAGCAATTTACCTTTTTTTGTGCTTATATAAGCATTTTTGTCAGATTTAAGTAGGACGTGCTCACATCGGGAAAGTCCGCACTTTACAACAAAAGTGGCTTACTTAAATCGGAAATGTCGGACTAACAAGCCATTTTCGTAGGTTAATTGCTTACTTGAAGAACTATTATTGCCCTATAAACCCCTAAAAATCCCCAAAAATAAGGGTGGCTGATAAGAATCAGCCAAATCGGACGCTTTTGACGTAAATGTCTTACAGATTAAGATTTTAATCTGGATTATTTTTCCTCAAAATTTAATCCCTTCTCAGCCATTTAGGCTATATTTGTAGTTGATTGCTTACTTATATCTTCCATTTTTGCTACAAAATCCTTACTTAAACAAGGCATTTTTGTGATTGATGTCCTACTTATATCTTCCATTATTGCTACAAAATCCTGACTTAAACAAGCCATTTTTGTGATTAATGTCCTACTTATATCTTCCATTTTTGCTACAAAATCCTTACTTAAACAAGCCATTTTTGTGATTAATGTCCTACTTATATCTTCCTTTTTCGCTACAAAATCCTTACTTAAACAAGCCATTTTTGGGGTTGATTGCTTACTTAAATCCTCCATTTTTGCTGCAAAACCCTTACTTAAATAAGCCATTTTTGGGGTTGATTACTTGCTTAAATCATCCATTTTTGTTGCAAAATCCTTACTTAAATAAGCCATTTTTGGGGTTGATTGCTTACTTAAATCATCCATTTTTGCTACAAAATCCTTACTTAAATAAGCCATTTTTGGGGTTGATTACTTACTTAAATCATCCATTTTTGTTGCAAAATCCTTACTTAATTAAGCCATTTTTGGGGTTGATTACTTACTTAAATCATCCATTTTTGCTACAAAATCCTTACTTAAATAAGCCATTTTTGGGGTTGAGTACTTACTTATATCATCCATTTTTGTTGCAAAATCCTTACTTAAATAAGCCATTTTTGGGGTTGATTGCTTACTTAAATCATCCATTTTTGTTGCAAAACCCTTACTTAAATAAGACATTTTTGGGGTTGAGTACTTACTTAAATCATCCATTTTTGTTGCAAAATCCTTACTTAAATAAGCCATTTTTGGGGTTGATTGCTTACTTAAATCATCCATTTTTGTTGCAAAACCCTTACTTACATAAGCCATTTTTGGGGTTGATTACTTACTTTAATCATCCATTTTTGTTGCAAAATCCTTACTTAATTAAGCCATTTTTGGGGTTGATTGCTTACTTAAATCATCCATTTTTGCTACAAAATCCTTACTTAAAAAAGCCATTTTTGGGGTTGAGAACTTACTTAAATCATCCATTTTTGTTGCAAAATCCTTACTTAAATAAGCCATTTTTGGGGTTGATTGCTTACTTAAATCATCCATTTTTGTTGCAAAACCCTTACTTAAATAAGACATTTTTGGGGTTGATTACTTACTTAAATCATCCATTTTGGTTGCAAAATCCTTACTTAAATAAGCCATTTTTGGGGTTGATTGCTTACTTAAGTCATCCATTTATTTATTTTATGCTTCCTTTAATTCAACCTTTTTACTGCGAAATATGTGCTTGAACACCAGCTATCTTATGTTTATTTACCTTTCTTTTGAGCTACTAAAACCTCACATAAACTTGCTCAAACATTTTTAAAAATTATTTTATATATTTATTTATAATACAAAAGACTCTGATGAAAATTTATTCAAGTTGATACAAATTAATTTGATGTTTCTGATTATATGAAGTCTATAGGAGTTCCAGCAAAACCACTCTAACAACAGACTGAATAAAAAAACAACAATCTATTTTCAAAGTGATTCTAAATGCCCCCTATTATTTTTTCAGGTGATAAGTTTATGTTCTTCACTGAAGTAATCTAATGAAAAATAATTACAGACAAACAAAATATATTCAAATGTACTAAATAGGATTACATAAAAATATTTCTTAACCCTTACAGATCGGGCCCCTATTCCCACCTTAATAGATCGGGGGGGGGGTCATATTGACCCCCCCCCCTCTATCTCGGCTTCTGTTACAGATAAAGACGTAAAATTTTTTTCTGGTGGTTCATGTGTATTTTTAGAGAAAATTACTTTTTCTAGTCATAGCGATCAGGCTGCTCCTTAGCCGCTTTTTAGCGGCCAGCCGCTAAATTTTAAAACAGCTGTAGAGCGGCCAATTTTGCAGCTAGGATGACCAAATTTTAGGACGAACTTTTATTTTTCATAACAAAAAAATTACTTTTTCTGATCCGCGCCAAAAAACGGCAAATAACGGAAACCGCCATTTTCGGCGGTTACGGCGGTAAAACGGCGGTTGGCGGCGCCAAATAATATTTTTATCTGTTAGTTATTGGTCAAGGATTTACCAAAAAAATTTATAGGTCTCTAGCTGTAATAGAAGCCACGATATTAATGATATATGTCTGTAGTAAAAGCCGGACAAAAATTGGTCATAAAGTCGGTCAGGGTGCGGTCAAACGGTCATAACACCACTTTTCTCATTCACCAAAAAAATTTTAGGTTTCTACCTTATATACAAAGTCATAATGTAGAAATTAAGATTCATTTATAATTTTTTTTTAATTTTGGTTCTACCCAACCGACTTTGACCGGACACCACGACCGACACAGACCAGATATCCTAATAAAATCAACTGTTGCTGACGTATAATTACTAAACTTAAAAAGTCATGAAGTCACAACTCTCTATCTTACCTACAAAAAAAATGACATTGAAAAAATAGAGGGGGGGGGTCAATATGACCCCCCCCCCCCCCGATCTGTAAGGGTTAACAATTTCCAATTAAACATTCAAGAATTTTTATCAACATTTAATAACAATAAATACTAATAAAATATATCAAATATAGAGACAAATAATATTCCAATGCCTGTTTGTTAATAAACCTGAATAAATTTCAAAAAAAGTATTTTAATTTAGAGTAGAACTTTTATAAGGAAACTTTTAAACATTTTGATTATTATTGTGCCTTGAATACCAGTTTTTTCAGCTATTTGTAGTTTAGGAGCTACATTGAAAATGTGAGAAAAAAGTTGAAAAGTTTTAAGTAAGGTGGAACATTTTACCATATAGCTCCTATACTAAACTTAGCTCAGGAATAGTTCTTACGTATCCAAAAACTAGAGCTTATGACAATTCACAAATAGCTATTCAATTGAATGTGTGGTAACCAACAGTTTTTAGACTTAAGATGAATCAAATTCATCCAGAGGTGTATTGTAGTTATAAAAATCAAGTTCAAGTTCCTGCTTTGGTGTCAGATAAATTGCCAATATGAACCCACCCTAATAAACATAATGAACAAACTAACAAACAAACAGACAGACAAATGTCCCAAAAACCAGACAAAATGACATGAAAGCATTGAAAAAATATTTTAAATTGGTGGAATTGAAAACTTGATGCCTTTTTTTCTAAAAATTAAAAAAAAGTATTTATTTACCTTACACAGAAAGATAAACAGACAGATGGACAGACAGTCAAACAGACAGATGTAAATGTAGACAGACAAATCAACAGACATTTAGATATACTTTCAAACAGATAGCAAAACTCCCCCCCCCCCCCTACCCCCAATTTATTAGGGTTAATATTCTTGTTTAAGAAGGTATTCTTGTTATGTTGCCCTACTTATATTCTAATTATTCTTGTATTGGAAGGTATAGCTTGGTATTTTTGCACTACTTATAAAATAATTGTTCTTGTTTAAGAAAGTATAGAATGTTATTTTGTGCTACTTATTGTATACCTTGGTATTGCTGCACTACTTATAAAATAATTATTCTTGTTAAAGAAAGTATAGAATGTTATTTTGTGCTACTTATAAAATAATTATTTTTGTTTATAAAGTATAGAATGTTTTTTTGTGCTATTTATTGATATAATTATCTTTGTTTACAAAGGTGTAAATTGTTATTGTTGCACCACTTAAAAAATAATTAATCTTAAAAGAAGACTAACAGACAGACAGAAAAACAGTTTAAATACAAATAGATAGACGGACAGACAGATGGACAAATAGATAGATGGACATACAGATGGATATGCAAACAGATGGACAGTTATAAAGACTTCAAGACAGATGGATAGACAGACAGAAAAATGGATAGAGTAAAAAATAGACAGATAGTCAGATTGACAGAGAGATGGTTGGACATATAGACAGACGGACAGACTGACAACAGTCTGACATACAGACTGACAGACATGCAGATAGATTGTCGGACATACAGATAAACATACAAACAAATGGACATTTAGCTAGTCCAGACATATGGATTTACATACAGACTTACAAGAAGAAATATGGAAGTGCAAGTAAAAAATTGAACAAGGATGACAACATCCATAAGTAGCGAAACAAAAATTGTGGATGGGAATACCTACAAGTAGAAAGAAAGATTATTCTTTAAAATAAGAATAGATTTAATTAATAGGAGAAAAAAAACACAAAACCGTATTTTATTTTGTTTGATGACTGACATACAAATGTTCAAAGTAAATTACATACTGGATGTTCAGAACAATAGGAAAAATTATTATGATACTGTCATCTTTAAAAAGTTTGAAAATTGGACCAAAAACACCAAAGATATTGGGAAATATGTAAAAATATAAAAATAGCCAAAAACCTGCTAAAATGTAGTCCAATCACCATGGATGTTTTATAAAACAAATGAAAAATCAATTTTGATATTCTTAACTACAAAAATTTTGTAAATTAGACCATAATCACCAAAGATATGGGGAAATATGTAAAAATAAAAAAACAGCCAAAAACCTGCTAAAAGGCAGTCCTACCTCCATAGATGTTTCATTAAAGGGCAGGAAATTTAATTTAGATATCTATAACGAAAAAAATTTTGAAAATCAGATTATGAACACCAAAGTTTTGGTGAAATCAACAAAAATAGCCTAAAACCTGCTAAAAAGCAGTCCAACCGCCATAGACATCCAAGCTTTTTATTTGGGGGGGGGTTAAATTTTTTAAGGGGGGGGTAATTTGCTTTTTTTAGGGGGGGGGATAAAATGGCGCGCAAAGGGAGCCGCAAATTTTTTTTACCCTCCCCCAAAATTTTTACCCGGGGGTAAAATTTGCTTGGGGGGGGTAATTACCCCCCCTGAAATCTGTTGGCAGGGGTAAATTTAGTGTACCCCCCCAAAAATTTACCCCCAGGTAAAATTTTTGGGGGGGGTAATTTAAATTTTATGAAATATTTAGTATTAAATTTTTTTTATCAGAGATTTTTTTTTTTTTTGGTAGGGGGGGTATTTACCCCCCCAAAATTGTTTTTTGGGGGGTAAATACCCCCTCCTAAATGGTTGGGGGTGCCTACGGCACCCCCAGGGTAGGGGTAAATTTTAAATTAGGGGGGGGTAAAATGAACAAAATTTTGGAGGTGCCGTAGGCACCCCCAAAATCGTTTGGGGGGGTAATCGCCCCATTACCCCCCCCCCTTGGACGTCTATGCCAACCGCCATGGATGTGTGAAAGTTAATTATAATCCTTAGTGATGGGAATGTTGTCATAAAGTTTCAGCCTTCTATCTGTCATAGGAGCCGAGAAATTCATGTTTTCCCACTTTTTCTCTGACAGACAGACAGACTGACAGATGGACAAACAGACAGACGGACGGACGGATGGACGGACGAATGGACGGATGGACAGACAGACGGACGGACGGACGGACGGACATTTCGAATTATAGAGTAGCTTTGCTACTAAAAAGTAATCAGCTATCAATATCCAATTTATTAGGGTTAAAGGGACTGTGAACGTAAATTTTTCTCATCTTAATATCAAATCTTAACATTATCTCATTCATAATATCTCACAGATAGAGCAAAACGCGCTTTTGTTTGCTTCAAAAACGGCTTTTTCCGACGATTTTTATAAGGTAAAGGAAAAGGAAGAAATTTTCCGTATTATATGAAATGTGCATTAAATTGCTTTTTTCTCCCATTATAGCTAAAATTAAACTTTTTCACATAGTTCTGGATTTTTCCTAACGGTTAAGCTGACTTTTAACATAATCCTTGCTTTAAACCAATGTATAGTTACTTAGAAATTGATAAAATAAGCAATATTTTTTATTGAAAACCAAATACAATAACAAAGCTAGAAACAGGTTATTTTATTAGTATCCAATTACTTTAGATGGCCCATCTCTCGCCCCCCTTTAATTACAAATTTGTAAATAATAAAGACGCAATATTTCTTTATAAACAGTCTGATAAAAGTGTAAACTAATTCTCGAAAGTGGGTTATTTATTGTCCAACACAATAAAAAGGGATATTCTTATTTTAAATAACCTATGAGATTCAACCCTTTGTAGACAGTGAGGTATTTTTTTTGTCAATAATACGAATTTAAAATAGGTCTTTATTACCTAATTACTACGTTATAAAAAATCTAATTGGCAATTTTATATCATAAAATAAATCCTTAACAGTAAGTAAATTGTTTCAAATATATATGACAAGTTAAATATTCCTACAAACATTATAAGAAACAAAAATGTTCAGATTTTCACTGTTTTTTCCTTTTTCCCTTCCAAAATACCATAAAATCAAGGCTTTATTTCTGAATATTTTTGTTAATAGGACGTTTTTGGTTGATCAGTGTAGTGAAATGTGCTTAGAAAATGTTAAGATTTGATAATCAGATGAGAAATATTTACGTTCACACTCCCTTTAATATTCTTCTTTAAGAAGCTACTTGCCTACTTATAATCTAATCATTCTTGTTTAAGAAGGTGTAGATTGTTATTGCTGCGCTTCTTATGAAAAAAATATAAAGATTTATAAAGGTTGAATTGTTATTGTTCCCCTACCTATGATCTTGTTTTGAATGTTAGTAATTGAAATATATAACAAAGGAAAGGGTTATTTTGTCTTTCTTTATGATAATTAACTAGCGGCTACACCCCTAGAAGCATCTAGGGGTAGGAGGGGGAAAAGTCAACCTCAGTCTATTTTAAATTTGAGTTTCAAAAGAGTAAAAAAAATATTTTTTGTTTGGGGGGGGCGTGAAGATACCTTTCTCAAAAATAGTTTAAAACCTTCCCAGGACCTCTAAGAAGTTTCACTGTAAAGGAGACTAATAGAGGTTCAGTGGTTAGCGGGATCCTTCGGGATAGACAAAAAACGCTACTACTTTATATGATAGGATAGTGCATCATCACCTTCGTCAAAATGATAGAATATTCAGAACTATAGTTTATTACTTAAACTTCCCATTTATATTTACCTTCATCAAACAAAATTCTATTCAAATATGTATAGTCTTGTGATAATTTGCAAAAAAATTTGTTATAAATATGACAATATGCAGAAGTGAAGGCCCACCAGAGCATTGTATGGATCGTGTAGGGATGTGACAATAGACGAAATTAAAATAATTAAATTGTTTATCTGGTAGCTTAAGATTATTTGATTGCACTTATTTATTGTTGCTTTAATGCAGGGATCTAAAGAGATAAGACAAAGGCCGATAAATTAATGTACATCCCCGATGATAAAACAAAAATCTTCCATTACAATTAGTGGTTGAAACTTTTGTACACTCAACTTAAAGAATCAACCAATCCCCAAAGTTGTTATGCCAACGAATAGGAAAAATTATTATAAAACTATGGGGACTAGTTTTTTAAATAGCCCATGGTCCCTTCCCTCCCTTTAATGGAGTGAACTATCCTTGTTTTCATTATAGACTAAATTTTCGATCTTACCAGGAATCTATGGTGATAAGACAATGGACGATAAATTTATGTAAGCACCTCAATTGCAATAAATCTTTTTTTGTAGGTAAAATTTTTTTAATAAAAAGGTTAAGACACTGTTGGTTTGTACAACCCAAAAAAAACATACAAGTTTTTAAGCCAACAAACAACAGATTAGTTTTTGGGACAAGTATAATTTCCAGTCCAGTGTCCCCTCCCTCCTTTGTTTATGCAAAGCTTTAATAAATTGTAACACAGAAAGAAATATTGAATATTATAAGGGGAGGTGACCATTGACTGTAAATTACACTGGTCCACAATGTTGTGCTTGATGGCTCAAAAACTTTGGGTACTTTGATTCAATAATTTTGTTTATTACTATTTGGGATATATAAAAAAATATGATCCATTGTCTTTTCCCTTATGATTGTGATAGTTTATAATTTTATTAAATTTGGATTGGTTAATTAATTTACTTGCAATGTGCAAACGTTTTACTCAATAAAATTACAATTAATGAGGGGTAGTTTATAATCATTGGAGATATATATTAATGTATCATCCATTGTCCTATCCCTTTAGATCCCTTAATTCATAAACAGTTGAACGCGGGGAAAAAACGATTATTTTTAATGTATATAGTTCCAATAACATTCCTCTATACGCGGAAATCTGTCTATAATGTGATTCTTGTTTTTACTTTAAACTAAATTTGACTAAATACTCAATTAAAATACTGAAATTATATTAAAATATAGGGATCTTTAGAGATAAAACAATGGCTGATAAATTGATGTACATTCCCAATGATGACACACAAAATTCCCCTTCTGTAGTCCCCAAAGTTGTTAGGCCATCACATAAGAAAACGCTATTTTAACCTTTGTATTAAACAGCACAATCTTCCCTCCCTCTCTCTCTCTGCTAGTTCCCAAAGTCTTATAATAACGTTTTCTTATTCGCTAACTTAAGAACTTTGGGGATTTTTACTGAATTTTTGAATTATGTTATTAATTTTTAGTTAGGTTATTAAGTAAGTAAGGGACAATGGGCTGTTTATTACACTAGTCCCCAAAGTTTTACAATAACGTTTTCTTATTTGCTGGCTTAATAACTTTTGGGGCATTTATTGGATTTTGAATGGTTAGGTTATTAAGTATGGTAGTGGTTAAACCAACCAACCAAAATTTAGCAAAAGTCAACAAAGTTGTTAAGAGAGCGAATAAGAAAACATTATCGTAAAACTTTGGGGACTAGTGTAATAAACAGCCAATTGTCCCCCCTCATTCCCGAAGTTTTATAATAATGTTTTCATTTTGTTTGCTTAACAACTTTGGGGACTTTTAATGAATTTTGTTTGGTTAGATTGGTGTATGGTGTCTAAACTTTTCAACCACTAATGGTAAATTACAGAAGGGGTATTTTTGGATGTACTTCAATTTATCGGCTATCGTCTTATCCCTTTAGATCCCTAGGGGTGATAAACATAAATTTTAGTCTCACTTAAAACCGTTTTTTATCCCGCGGAAATCAATTGAATTTGAAGCCATACTGGAAAAATATGTTTATTTTCGCTTCGAAACCGATAAATATCCGGTGGATTAGAACCAGTTCTCAGCCATACTGAAAAATTATTATAGTCAGTTTTCTATGAATATAAAATGTACAATCAAAAGATTAAACATAAAAAAATGGTGTTAATAATTGTACATATTTATATCCGCAGAAAGCTGACTATAATACGATGTTATAAAAAAAATATTATTTATTTGATCATAGATTGTATAACCCTGCTCTATATCCTTTTTTAAAATAAAGTAACAGGATCTATGTGTGTCTCTCTGTCTGTCTGTTACTAAGGATCCTACTATCCGCCCCCAATAATTGTTATAAAACTTTGGGTACCAGTGTAATTTATGGTCTAATGACACCTCCCATGCTCAAAGATATTCATCACATAAAAAAAAGTTTTGATTATTATTTAAGTTTCTAATCCAAACACTTCTATATAAAACACCCGCCCATTTCCTATAATTGTTAAGTATTATAACAAGAAAATGTCAATAACAAAATTTTTAGCTTATAAAAAATGTAAAAAGGTTCGTGGCAAATCGTTTTTAAAAATAGACAAATAACGGACAGATTGACGGACTATATGTAGAAAGATACAATTTATAAACTTTGAAATAAATACATTCAACCCCGAGATGACTATATAAAACTGTTTTTAATATTATGATTGTACATTTTAAAATTCATATAAAACTGGATATATTACAATATGATACATGATTTTTCAGTATAGCTTAGAACCGGTTCTAATCCAGCGGATATTAATCTGTTTCGAAGCCATACCGGAAAATCAATTAAGTTACAAACTCATGACAGACAACTCTAAAGTAGCTTCGCTCTTAACTATTGTTTTAGTTATTACTAGCGGCTACGCCCCTAGAGGCCTCTAGTGGCACTTTAAATGTTTTTGTTTGTTAAAGTTAATTTTTTATGTACGATACCACCTTATTTGACGTTGAAGTCTCCCAGATTTTAAGAAAATTTTCAATTTTTTTGTCATTTCTTTTGGGAGGGTGGTAGTACCCTCCCCCAAAATAGTTAAAAACCTTCCTAGGACATATGAGAAGCTACCCTGTTACGGAGAACCCGATTGGTTCCGCAGTTAGCGAGATCCTTCGGTACAGACACACACATAGATACACACACAGATACACACACAGACAAACAAACATCCTGTTACTTTAGTATAAGGATTTGTTACTAGAGAGAAAAGAGAGGGGACTATGTACCCAAAGTTTTTAAATTGACCAAAAGGCGACGTGGTTATTACGGAGGGAAGGGTCAATAGGCTGTAAATATTACACTAGTCCCCAAAGTTATATATAACGTTTTCTAATTCGTCGACTTAACAACTTTTATGACTTTTACTAAATTTAGATTAGTTTATTAAGTTCAAACGTTTCAACCACCAATTTACAGAAGGAGTAATTTTGTAAGTCATTATTAGAGATATACACCAATTTATCGGCCATTGTGCTATCCCTTTTCAATTCTAATATTTCATAATTTTTATTTGTTAGCTTTGTGTTTGTAAATGCATCTATCCTTGTTTTCTTTTCCCGACGACAAATGTTTTTTTTTACAAAACCTCATGTATGTGAAAAAATGTTAAACTTTCTCTGGGAAGGAGGGGACAAAGTTACGTTAATAACAATACCTATTTTACATAAAACATAGTGCAACATTTGCTTGGTTAATGATAATTATTATTTCATTGTCCTTTGCCATTTTTCCATAGTTAATCTAATCTACAGCTCTTTGGGGAATAGTCCCTTTCGTGGCAACGCCCCTTAAGGGGCGATGTGTCGTATTTTAAAAATGGCTCTTTAAAGGATATTTTAGGTAAGGTTAGGTTATAATTTGTTAGGGGATTGCCCCACAGGTTTAGGCAATTGGCCCCGCAGGGTTAGAGTCCCCGCAGGAGCTAGAAATAGGAGTAAAGCTACTGTGAAAAATTACGAAGAATTGCCCCTTAAGGTGCATTGTCTCGAAAGGGACTATACCCGCTCTTTGCAATAATGCAATAGTATGATTAATCTTTCATTGTGCTAGCACTACCAACTTTGGTTTTACAAAGAATTTTATGTTTTCAGAGAGAGATAGGACAATAAAAGTCAATTGAATCTAATATTAAACTATATCAAAATATAACATTTAGATCTAATTCTACAGTTTTAAAGTTTTTAGCTGACCAATGAACGAATTTTTTTTCAGGAAGGGATGGGACATTTAGCTGTTTATTACACCAGTTCCCAAAGTTTCATAATTTCTTTTTTTTCGTCTAACAACCCTAGATAATTACTTAAAAATTAAAGGAGAATCCCATTTTTAAGAGTAGTGTATAATTCAGGGATCTTAAGAGATTAGACAATGATGATAAATAAAATTACCCCTTATGTGGATTTAAATCGTTAATTGAATTGATTGAAGTTTGGGCAAAATAAGTTTGAAACCAACTAATCAAAATCCTTAAAGTTATCAAAATTTATGTACATAAATTTATCGGCCATTGTCTTATCCCATTGGTTCCCTGATAAATATCAAAGAAACATGGATGACAAACCTATAAAATCAAAGCTATGAAAGGAGCATGATACTATTTAAGGACACTAGCGACTTCACACCTATCCTCTAGGGGTTTTGCCCCAAGAGGTGATAAAAAAAATTTGGACGAAATACGTAAAAGGACCAAGGAAATCCCCTACAAAAAAAGGACCAAGGAAATCCCCTACAAAAAAATGGGGGGGGGGGATTTTTTGTTTTTTGGGGGGTTGGGGGTGTCCCACTCCCCAAGAAAATAGCCTAAAACCACTACAGGACCAGTAGGTATATTCCCTGAAGAGTAGAATCCGATCGGTTCAGTGGTTACCGAGATCTTAAGGAACGGACGGACGGACGGACAGACAGACATCGTTCTACTTTGTATTGTAGATTCTTACATTTTTGGGACTTGATTGTAGTGTTATAGTGCATAGTTTTAGATCGACAGGACAATTCTAACCAGTTTAAATTAACAAAAAGAGCTAACCAATATGAACGTACGAACCGAACCCAATTGTAGAGAAGCTTTGCTTTTAAATATTAATAAATCCATTTTCAGTATGGCTTCGAAACCGATTAATGTCCGCTGGATTAGAACCGGTTCTTAGATATACTAAAAAAATATGTAAAGCAGCGTATTACAGACAATTTTTCATGAATATTAAAAAATCATATTACTACCAGTATACTGTAAAGTTTCCATGTAAGTGTAAAAGAAAGAATATAATTATTTATTGCATCGTATTATAGACAGCTTTCCGCGGATATCAGAATGAAAAGTTAAGATTAAAACCAGTTTTCTTCAACCCGCGGTGCCCAAGCTTAGAAAATTGGTTTTAGGTTTATGAGTTTTATTTTAAGATACGTGGAAAACTGTCTGTAATACGATCCTATACATAATTTTTCAGTGTGGCTGAGAACCTGTTCTAATCCAGCAAATATTAATCGATATTAAAGCCATACTGGAAATTTCGTTTTAACTAGGAAATTGGGTATAGCCCCTTTCGTGGCAACGCCCCTTAAGGGGCGTTTCTTCTTATTTTTGCAGTAGCTATTCTCCTACTTATATCCCCTGTGGGGGGCTCTAACGCTGCAGGGCTAATTGTCTAACCCTGCGGGACAATCACCTAACCTAAACTAAAATAACCTATTAAGTGCTATTTAAAAAATACGACGAATCGCCCCTTAAGGGGCGTTGCCACGAAATTATCTACATAATAATACATATTTTTCCGTATGCATAAGAGTCGGTTAATTCAGAAGGAAATTTTGATTTAAAATACATACTGAAATATGTTTGTTTATTTACTTCACCCTACCTTATACGTAATTCATATGGCTTGGTATTTGATGTATTGGTTTGTTTGTTTACATCGATTCTTAAAAATGTGAATAATAAAATATTGCATTGTATACATATTGGAATTCAAACAATCAAATTTAATATTTGAATTTAAAAATGTTAACAGCATTATCTTAAATAATTATTAATTTGTTTGCACATACTCCAAACTTTGAATTGATGGTTATTAATACTCTAATAATTTTAACTGTTGTAACACACACACAATGTTCACTCAGTGTTAATCCTCAAACGGATACATGATTACTACCTGTTTTGACCGCAATGCTACCACATAATGCCACAGTCACCTAAAGGACGCACGCTCACATGCACACACTCACACACACACACATTTAACACTTAACCAATAAAAAAATTACTGATTTGTTTGTAAAACCGCTAGTTGTATCCTATTATACAAAATAGTAAGGTTTTGTTTAAAGAAGCTAAAGATTTCAACTAATTGAATTTCCTTTAAAGGGAAGCTTCATATAGGTCCTGGGTTGGTTTTATGCTACTTCATGTTTAGATTTGAGCCCCTAGATGGTTTAGGTTATATTTCTGCCTCCTTCTTACACTAAAAGAGGCGCAACCGCAAGTAAATAATAAAAATATAAAACATAGAGCAATATAAAAAAAAGAATAGATATTATCGATATACAAAATAGAAAGTTTTTTTTTCTGTAGCAAAGGATCTCTTTTACCGCTGAACCGATATGGTTCTCTGTATGTATGTCTGTCTGTCTATACCATAGAATCTTGCTAACCACTGAACCAATATGGTTCTCCTTTACAGTGAAGCTTCCTAAAGGTCCTGAGATGGTTTTAGGCTATTTTATTTTTATTACTTATAATAAAATAACAGGGTCTTTATCTGTATGTATGTCTGTCTGTCTGTCTATACTGAAGGATCTCGGTAACCGTTACTGATATAGTTCACCTTTACAGGGTAGTTTCCTATCGGTCCTGAGATGGTTTTAGGCTACTGTATTTGTATTCCTTATAATAAAGGAACAGGAATTCTGTCTGTAAGGATCTTGATAACCGCTGAATCAATATGGTTTTCCTTTACTGTGGAGATTCCTAAAGATCCTGAGGTGGTTTTAGGCCATATGGTTCTCCTTTACAGGGTAGCTTCTCATAGAAATCCATCCAAGAGAAATCGCCCCTAGAAATTTTTTTTTAATTTTCTAAAAACTAATTGGGGACAATGAGGGGTCATAAATAAAGTAACAGGATCTTTGTCTGTCTTTCTGTAGCAAAGGATCTCGCTAACATCTGAACTGATATGGTTCTCCTTTACCGTGAAGCTTCTTATTGAACTGTAAATTGCCCTAGTACCCAAAGTTTTTAACCACATTCGTTGGCCTAAACACTTTAGGCATTTTTATAGAAATTTGATTGGTATGTTCAAAACTTTTCAACCTATAATTTGAATTTTCCAAAGGTGTTATTTTTTTCATTATTGGGATTGTATATCTATTTATCGTCCAATGCCTTATCCCTTGATATCCGTGATTTAATGGAATACAGGGCAATGCCAATTTCAAATAAATACAATGGCACACAAAGGGCACAGGTCAATAAAAGATAAATAATAAACTAGGATATAAAAATATAAGATAATGATAATCTAAGAAACTGTTAGATGAAGGCAAAGGTCCTAGCTGAGGCACAGCCGCTAGTTATAAATATAGTAAATTGGAATTAAAATGCAGGGATATACCGATTACATAACCAAGAGGCCGAAACCCCGGGCTAACAAAACTGGTGATAATTTTGTAATATTATTAATTAATATTCATGGGAATTTCGTCTGTAATGTAACAAGATGCTATACATTGCTGAGAACCGGTTCTAATCCAGCGGATATTAATCAGTTACGAAGCCATACTGGAAACAACTGGTGTCCAATATAAAAAAAACTGATTTTGAATATATATTGGTATATACAACTTACATATATCTACAGGGATGGAACAATGGACGAAAAATGTTAAGAACTAAATTCTGACTTTAATAAAATGGGACAGATAATGGACTTTTATTAAACTTTGATTGGTTGGTTTATTAAGTTGTGAGTCCAGAAGTTTCAACTTCTTATTGTAATCTACAGAAGTCATAATTTTGTGAATTATCAATGGAGATGTACATCAATTTATCGGCCATTGTTTTATCCCATCAGATCCCTGATAAATATCAAAGAAACAACATCCATAAAATCGAAGCTCTGCAATGAACATTAACAATTGTATAAGAGTGGCATAACTGAATAAACATGATACTGCTCCAGGACATCTTACATTGTTAGGACATGTTTATAAAGATGCTTGTACCTAGTTGTAACAGGAATTAGTATTCCAAAAAATGAACAGGATGAATAATTTTTTTTTGTCGAAAAGGTTAAAAAATCAACATTGATGTATGAACAATCATTCTGGTACCTTATTATAATCCAAAGTTTTAAATCGATATCGGTGTAAGAACGGACGTACCGACACAAATTATAGAAAAGCTTTGTTTTAAAAAATTCACAATCCATTTTCCAGATTAGTATCGGCTGGATTAGAACCGGTTCTCAGCAATATTAAAAAAAATAAGGACAGCATCGTAAAGAAAATTTTCCACCATGAATATTAAAAAATCATAAAATCATTAAACCAGTTTTAATCTTATTATTAGTAGTAGAGCGAAGCTACTCTATAATTCTTAGTAGAGCAAAGCTACTCTATAATTCGAAATGTCCGTCCGTCTGTCCGTCTGTCAGTCACGAAGTGGGGGAAACGAGATTTTCTCAGCTCCTATAAAAGGTAAAAGGCTGAAACTTTTTGACAACATTCCCATAATTAACCCTTTACGTTTGGGTGGGGGGGGGGGGGGTTTCTATCTCATTTTCTGTGTGTTAAAGATAAAGAGCCCAAACTGGGTGACTTTTTAAGTATGGGTATGACACATAACTGAGAGTTGGAATTATTTGAATGTCTCCATCCTGGCGGGCACAGATGCCAGCAAACCTGGTAGGGTCATCCAGGTAAAGAGCAAAAATATTTTTTTGACTTAAACAAAGCATTTATCTTACCAAAATACTAAAGTATTCTCTAGTAATACATCCTCATATTAGATACAGGTGCCAATTTCAGGTTCCAGGTATGATCCCGCAGGTCCTGATTCTCCAGGTCTCTAGAAATCTTTAAAAGGCTCCTGTGGCCGCAATTTTTGACTTAGAGACTTTAAATTTTAAACTTAAGCTTTTCTTACATGTCTACATAATGTATGTAATAAATTTTATAAAGATCCGCCGCCGTTTTCCCGCCTACGGCGGCGGCTGGCAGCTGCCAAGTACAGCTGTGGCCTCTGAAATTTATATTTTGACATTTCAAATATAAAATTTACATACAGAAAAACATTTTCTGCAAAATAATTTTCTTCTAGCTTCAAAAATAAAAAAATTACAGCTGTTTGAAATTTTTAAGTAAAAAAGGACCTAAAAACATAGGTTGTTAAATAAAAGGGTGAAGGAAGCAAAAATTGACTTTGACTTACTTAAGGTCGGAAATTCATCATAACACAGGGGACTTGCACAAAAAATTTTATCCCTCTAGCTCTAATAGGAACTGAGATAATAGGGGAGGGGCGTTGAACGATGCATAGCAGTGTAAAAAATGAATTGTAAACTTTTTTATCTAAAATTTAATTCCTTCTGGTGATGTTATGAATAATATACCATAAGTCAAATTTTAGTGGATGTTATATGAATATATAAAGCTTCTTTACAGCCAAAAATTTTGGGGGAAAATATACTTTTGGAGTTACAACAAAAGTGCTTTTATCACAAAACCTCGATTTTTTAGTCAACTGTTCTAAAACAACCAAATTATTATCTGTATATTATAAAGCAATTAAAGGGGATTAAAACGAAGTATTCAGCACTTTCTAGCTACAAAAAATGATTCTTAAACAGTAAGACCCACGAAAAAGTATCTTAAAAGTATCTTAAATTGCTTAAAATTAATTTATTAAAAAATAGTATGATTGATATGTAAGCCAAATAAGCAATAACTTTCATTTATTGCTTACAAGTAATTTATCAAAAGAATAGCATGATTTGGTATATAAGCTAGACAAGCAATGGTGGTCATTGATTGCTTACAAGTAATTTATCAAAAAAATAGCATAATTTGGTGGTAAATTACTGATAAGCCATAAAAATACTAATTGCTTACTTATATCAGCATTCAACAACAATTTGGTCTTACTTGTGAGATAAAAGAGGTTGGAGTAAATAAATACTATGAAAAAAAGAGAAGATTTTGCTGACATAAGCAAAATAAGCAACAAATGTGATTGATTGCTTATAAGTAATTTATCAAAAAATTGCATGATTTGGTATATAAGCCAAATAAGCATTAAATGTTATTGATTGCTTGTAAGTAATTTATGAAAAAATATCATGATTTGGTATATAAGCCAATTAAGCAATAATTTTCATTGATTACTTATAAGTAATTTATCAAAAAATTGCATGATTTGGTATATAAGTCAAATAAGCAATGGTTTTCATTGATTGCTTATAAGTAATTTACCAAAAAATAGTATTATTTGGTGTGTAAGCCAAATAAGTAATAATTTTCATTGATTGCTTACAGGTAATTTATCAAAAAATAGCATGATTTGGTATATAAGCCAAATAAGCAATAATTTTCATTAATTGCTTACAAGTAATTTATCAAAAATAGTATTATTTGGTATATAAGCCAAATAAGCAATAATTTTCATTGATTGCTAACAAGTGATTTATAAAAAAATAGTATGATTTGGTATGTAGGCTAAATAAGCAATAATTTTCATTAATTGCTTACAAGTAATTTATCAAAAATAGCATGATTTGGTATATAAGTCAAATAAGCAATGATTTTCATTTATTGCTTACAAGTAATTTATCAAAAATAGTATGCTTTGGTATTTAAGCAAAATAAACAAAATATTTGAGTGTTTGCTTGCAAGTAATTTATTAAAAATAATTTTATTTGGTATATAAACCAAATCCTTATAAGTAAAAGGATATTTGTGTATGTGTGTGTCTGTTTGTATTGAAGGATCCCTGAATTCCCTGTAATCCCTGAACCAATATACTTCTCCTTTTCATGGTAGCTTCTCATAGGTCCTGGGAAGGTTTATATCTATTTGGAGGGAGGGTACCACCACCATTCTGCCCGTAGAAAAAGGGGGAGATAGTGAATCACACCCAAATTTCAGTTTTAAAAAGTAGAAACTTTTTTGAGGAGGATTCATTTTTTTCTAAGGCAATTTTTCTTTGGAGGGTTGAAGTACTCTCCCAAAATTATTACACTAGTCCCAAAATTTTTATAATAACGTTTTCTTATACGTTGGCTTAACAACTTTGGGGACTTTGTGATTTTGATTGTTTAGATCATTAAGTTGGGTGTTCAAATGTTTCAACTACTAATCCACTGAAAGGGTAATTTTGTGTATCATAATTGGGGATATACATAAATTTATCAACCATCATCTTATCCCTATAGTTCCCTGTTTTAATATATCCATCTATCCAGCTAGCTATCAGTTTACCATATCTCATTATTTTGAAGAAATAAAACAAAAGCAGAATTAAGAATGTTAATAGGCGTGATGTAAATATTTGGTGGATGTTTCTTCATTCACAATAATTTAGGCTTGCTATTACCTTATTTTAAAAGTAACAGGGTGTCTATATGTCTGTATCTAGTGAAGGATCTTGCTAACTGCTGAACCAATATGGTTCTTCTTTATTGTGATGGTACGTATAGGTACAGAGAATGTTTCAGGAAGGGTATCTACATTATCATAAATGGAGGGTTAATGACCAACCCCCCCTCCCATATACTCCAGTACCCTTTTAGGCTTCTAGGGCATAAGAATAAGTTCAGAAGGATCTCACTAATCACTGAACCAATCGGTTTCTCCTTAACAAGGTAGTTTCTCATAGGTCACAGAAAGGTTAATAACTATTTGGGGGAGGGTACCACCCACCTCCGAAGAGAAATAAACAAAAATAAACTAATATAAAACATTTTATGGTTTTGAGATTCAACTCCTCTTCTCAAGTGCCCCTAGATGCCTCTAGAAGCATAGCCACTAGTAAACAATAATTGCATTGATTGCTTACAAGTAAATTGGTAAATTAGTTTTAAGCAATCAATGAAAATGGTTGCTTTTTTGGCTTATATACCAAATCATTCTTTTTTTTGATAAATTACTTGTAAGCAATCAATAAAAGTGATTGCTTATTTGGCTTACATACCTAATCATGCTATTTTTTGATAAATTACCAGTAAGCAATCAATGAAAATTATTGCTTATTTGGCTTACATACCAAATCATGCTATTTTAGATAAATTACCTGTAAGCAATCAATGAAAATTATTGCTTATTTGGCTTACACACCAAATAATACTATTTTTTGGTAAATTACTTATAAGCAATCAATGAAAATAATTGCTTATTTGGCTTATATACCAAATCATGCAATTTTTTGATAAATTACTTATAAGTAATCAATGAAAATTATTGCTTATTTGGCTTATATACCAAATAATGCTATTTTTTCATAAATTACTTACAAGCAATCAATAACATTTAATGCTTATTTGGCTTATATACTAAATCATACTATTTTTTGTTAAATTACTTATAAGCAATCAATCGCAATAAATGCTTGTTTGGCTTATATACCAAATCATGCAATTTTTTGATAGATTACTTATAAGTAATCAATGAAAATTATTGCTTATTTGGCTTAAATACCAAATCATGCAATTTTTTGATAAATTACTTTTAAGCTATTAACTACAATAAATGCTTATTTGTTTTGTGTACCAAATCATGCTATTTTTTCATAAATCACTTACAAGCAATCAATCACAATAAATGCTTATTTGGCTTATATACCAAATCATACAATTTTTCTTATAAATTACTTACAAGCAATCAATGAAAATTATTGCTTATTTGGCTTATATACTAAATCATTCAATTTTTTGATAAATTACTTATAAGCAATCAATCACAATAAATGCTTATTTGGCTTATAAACCAAATCATGCAATTTTTTGATAAATTACTTATAAGCAATCAATCACAATAAATGCTTATTTGGCTTATATACCAAATCATGCAATTTTTTGATAAATTACTTATAAGCAATCAATCAAAATAAATGCTTATATGGCTTATATACCAAATCATGCAATTTTTTGATAAATTACTTATAAGCAATCAATCACATTTATTGCTTATTTGGCTTATATACCAAATCATCCAATTTTTTGATAAATTACTTATAAGCAATCAATCACATTTGTTGCTTATTTGGCTTATATCAGCCAAATCTTCTCTTTTTTTCATAAACTGCTTACAGGAAGGAAGGGATTAATTATTACTCCTCCTTCTTTTTCTTCACTTTAACTTATATAAGCCACTTTTACTGTAAATGACTGAGTATTTATTTACTCCACCCTCTTTTATCACACAAGTAAGACCAAATTGTTGTTGAATGCTGATATAAGTAAGCAATTAGTATTTTTATGGCTTATCAGTAATTTACCACAAAAATGGCACAATGGCACATTTAAGTAAGCCAAAAAAAATGTTAATTGCTTACTTACACGTTTTGAGATTACTAGGGATATCTACTAACATCTTTATTTGTTTGGCTAGCTTCCCCAAAAACAGCAAGCATTAATTCTTTGAAAATCAGACAACAGACCTTTACAACGTATTATGTGTAAACTGAAAGCAGAAATCTTAAGGAATAAATAAAAAATATTCTTTTTTGCAATGTACATCAAAATTATTTGGAGAAAAGTTTGGACACTGCTTGCTTGTTCAACCCAATTATTTTCTACAAGTCCTTTTTAACCCGGCTAATTTAATAATATTTTCTAATTGGGTAGGTTTTTTCATAACTAAAACTTTCTGCTATCTGTTTGTTTAAACACCTCGATAAGAGAGGGTTGACAAAAGACAGAATGGTTTAGAAAAAAGAAAGGGGGGCTAGTTCTTTAGATGTTGCTAATGGCTTCGCACTTTGACCAAAGGGATGATCATTCAAATGGGAGATAACAATAACAAATAACAATTTAGATTTGATAGAAGGGCATAGATTATTTAAGGACTTTGTATAAGGGTTACAAGCCAGTGATCGAGAAATTAATCTTGGTACCAGAGTAATTTTAAGTCAATTGTCCCCTCTTTCCCTTTCACACATGGCACATATTTAAGTTACTTTTATTTCAAAGTTCTTAATAAACCCGTTGGTCGGCGGTAAGCAATAGTAAAAATAATTAAATAGCCACTACATGAAAAGTATATTTAGTCCAATACATTTTTATAAGTACATCAGGGAAATAGGGCACTTCCCTTAGACCAAAATCAAGGGGGGTTTATTACAGACAAAAAGAGGGGTGATATTTTTGCACATACACCCCCCTAATGTGTCTATCCCTATCATTATCAACATACTCAAAATATTTGTTTTCAACTCAATCTGACTAGTAAAAATTTTAAAAAAAATTCCCCCCTCCCCCCTAAAATTGTGACATCCATCCCATTTTGCAAGAAAGTTGTCCACATCCCCCTCCTAAACATTTCTAGGTAAAAATTCTATATTTATTACTGTTTAACAATTTATTGCTCTATTTCCATAAAAGCCCTTGTTAATTTATCAAACCCTCAGACTGACAGACATCCTGTTACTTCATAGTTTAGAGAATATTTAACCCTTCTCCTATTCCTGAAATTTAAAGATCTGAATTTTTGATAATTTATATTACTATTGTATGGATGCATCACGAATTCTTAAATGACAATAAACCCAGAGAGAGAAAGGGGACAGTGGGCTGTTTATTACACTAGTCCTCAAAGTTCCACATGAATATTTTCTTATTCGATGGCATAACAGCTTTTGGGGAATTTTGTTGAATTTTGATTGGCTGATTAATAAAGTTGAGTGTTCAAACGTTTCAACCACTATTTTTAATCTACAGGAGGGGTAATTTTATGCATCATCATTGGGGATGTACATCAATGTAGTGGCCATTGTCTTATCCTTTTAAATCTCTGAAATAGATCAGAGGCTGCAGCTTTAAGGTTTGTTTATTTTTAGAAAGGTGTCTTTTTTAGTATTTTAATGGATGTAGATTAATATATCATAACAGGAGAAATAAATGTTATCAATTTAGACTGCTATTTTCCCATGCCATTTATTGGTCAGATCGTTCATTCAGTAGAATGAGAGGGAATGGAAGATCGTTATTTTAGCTCGCTATAAGTTTACTTTATTAGGGTATATGATAACAACCCCAGGACCTAGGTAAAGATTCCCTTAAATGGAAAACTAATTCAGTTCTGTGGTTATTGAAATCGCTTCAGACGAGAAAACCTTACTACTTTTTAAAAATAAAAGGAAATACCTCCAACTTTGAACTGTTAAGTAGGTCAAACTTTTACACAAAGATTTCGGAAATTGCAGTAACCACTTCATAAAAGATATATAATGATATTAGAGTAAAACACTAGAGGGAGAAAGGGTTAAATAACTGTTTCTCCCCATAGCAATCGTCTTGTGCAACCAATGGTATCGCTTATATTAACACAGATAAGTAGCAGAAAATTATTTAGAAGCAGACGAAAGAGGTCCTTGAAAAATGAAGAGAGGTAGTTGTTTGTATATACATCTATACTATAGATCTGTTATAAGGATTACGAAAGGCAGAATTTTACCAATAAAAATTTAAAGAGATACTTTTATTGTCCGATTTACTATCAAAGCATTTAGGGGCTTTTCTTTTTGAATAACTTTGTTTTAATATGAACTCTTTAAAAATTGTTTAAAACATAATTTTTTGTTTTGTTTCATAGAGCAGCTTTAAATCAAGGAAATATGAAATAAATGGAAAAAATTATGAAGGATCTTTTTTGGTTATGAGTCAAAGAATTTTCAGATTTCAGCGTTAAATATAAAAGTAAATGAACAATTGGAAAAAAATATTTATGTTTTTCAGGGATGTAAGGGGATAAGACAATGGCCGATAAATTGATCTATATTCCATATGAAGATATAAAGATAGACAAAATTACCCCATCTGTTAATTAAAATTAGCATTTGAAACGTTTGAACACTCAACTTTATTAACCAACCAATCAACATTTCATAAAAGTCTCCAAACTTTGGGGACTAGTGTAATAAACAGCCCACTGTCTCTCTCCAACTTGGTGTCATAGGGTTTAGAGATTATACAAAAATTATTTTTTCTTACTTCTATATACCAAATGATTTATTTATCCTTTTCTTTAAAAGGACTCTCCACAGAAAAATCAACTTTGGATTTTTGAAAATCTAACCTGAAATTATTATTCTCTGTTAAATTTTAGGCATTTTTTGTTTTTGTAGCATCGCGATCGAAGCCCTTTGAAATTTTTTACCTCCTTTAAGTGAATCCTCCCGCCATTTAATTTGCGCTGCTTTAGTGATTTTTAGCTTCTATTTTTGCCGCCGTTGCCGCATTCATCGCCCTTCTCCGCCGCTACTCCGCTATTCATCGCTTTTTAATTCATGCTCCCCTCTCCCTTGTTCAGAAATTAAATGGAGGCTGGGGGTGTTGTGTATAGCAACGTACGCAATGTATAGCGGAGTAGCGGCGGAGAAGGGCGATGAAGGCGGCAACTGCAGCAAAAGATGGTTATATTTGGCGGAGGCGAACACAAAATGGAGGCGGCAGGATTGTTCAGTCAAGAAAGAGGATAAATCGTAAAGCGGCCGGTTGCAATGGAGCAAATGTTCTTTAGCGGCAAACATATATTGAGTGGAGGAAAGTGTAGTATATATTGTTATAGCGGCAGTACAAATAGGCGGCGGACAAAATTTTCAAAGGGCTTCGATCGCGATGCCACAAAAACAAAAAATGCCTAAAATTGAACAGAGAATAATAGTTTCAGGTTAGATTTTCAAAAATCCAAAGTTGATTTTTCTATGGAGAGTCCTTTTAAGTTTGCAATAGTACAAAGATTTGCAGCACACAGTAGATTTTAAACTGAAGAAGGAATTTCACAACATCTATAAGTTACGCCATTGCTGAAAAATGATAATTAAATTTATTAATTTCTTTAGACAAAAAAAAACATTGCTTTGGTGAACAAAACTGTTTCAAAATTCACCTCAAACTTCTAAATATGTATTTCTTCCTTTTTAAATAGATTCAATGCACACCAAGACTAATATTTAAAATTAAAGATTCCTCTACTTCCACTACAAATCCACTGTGAATGTGGTTTTTCTTCATTTCCAAGAATTAAATCTAGGCCTTCACTTAATTAAACACTATTTTCCAATTCATTAATACAGGATTACAGGGTGAGATCATCACAAGGACGGTTGAATGGCGCGGGAGGGGGGTGGTTTAAAAGACCCCTTCCAAAATAAAAAAAAGGAGATTATTAGATTAAACCCAACACCACCTAAAATAATATTTTGGGGGAGGTGATAAAACTTTCTCGCATTCATTCGAATCCGGTGGATAGGAACTGGTTCTCATCCATACGAAAAAACTATGTCTAGCATCGAATTATATCCAGCTTTTTACGAATATAAAAATATACAATCATAAGATTAAAACCAGTTTTTTAGCCCCGAGGTACTTTCTATATCCGCGGAAAGCTGTTTATAATACGATGCGAGAAATAACTATTATCTCCATTAAACTCCAACCCCCAATCTTTGATTATCCCTAATATTTAGGTTTTTTATCCCAACTATTATGAAAAACTAAACTGCTTTAGAGATGCATAGCTTTTACAGAGAGAATAGGATCAAGCTAAAGACGTCCAAGCTTTTGATTTCAAAAATATAAAAAAAGCAAACAAATATAAGAATTTTGATAAAGATCAATTGTCGGGCCCAAAGCAAAGTTTCTTGTCCGCAGAAACTTAAAACAAAAACCTAAATCGGGCTAAAATTATGGTTTAGCAAAATTTTCGAACAAAAAGGAAATGTATGCAATTCAACTTTTACTATTATTTTACCTTTCTGATGGTGAAAAATTAAATAATTCGGTCCAATAATTCATTTACAAAAAAATGCGGATGCCTCACCCTTTGCAAAAATTCGTTACGTCTTTTGCAAAAATTTTATATGTTTTTTCTGCATTAAGATATAAAAGAAAGATTGCATTCAATTTAATTTGTTTGTTTTCATAGCCACAGAGTAACTTTGTAAAGAAAATAATTAAATAAAAACTAGGGGGGGGGGAGGTGGATGAAGAATATACGTTTATATTATGACAGGGGAAAATTGTCGTCAATTTAGCTTGCTATTTCCCCTGGTTCGTTCATCCAGTAGGAGGCGAGGGGATTGGGTGAAGGGGGGTGGGATCGATATTTTAACCAGCAACATGTTTCAATCTATTAGAAAACATGAAAATCTGGTGTAAGAACCAAATAAAGATAATGGGTCACCTCATCAACAAATATTGCGCAAAAAATAACGAACAAAATTATTTTTCTCCAATAGATCTTAAACTTATCACTGTGTTGAGAAGGTCTCCGCCATTTCGGGTAGTTGTCTGGATTATAAACCTATACATTTATTGTGTTAAATTAAGCTCCAGAAAGATCATCAGTTAAAGTTTCATATAAAAATGAAATAGCAGCCAAGGAGAGTAGAATTATTGATCTATGCTAAAAATTTTGCAGAAATATAATCATTAATTTTCCTTTGATATCAGCTGAGAAAATGGTTCGTTCATTGTGAATAGTTGCATTGGTGGACCTTTAGAATAAAAGTTTTAGTTATGCTGCTAAATCAAAGTTTTGAAATAATGTAATCTTATATATTTTTTATAAATTGAAAACTTTAGGTGATTCTATCCTTTTCTTATTAAAATACTCTTAGCAAATATTACCTGTAGATAAATAGAATTTAGCTAATAGACCTATAAAAATAGGTAAAATATATATAATGTCAAGATAAAGAAACAGGTATTATAGCTAAAATTATTTAAAGGATTTTAGAAGTCTATGAATTAAGGGAAAAAGATTTCAAAGATTTTTGCTTTAGATTAGACAAACAATCGATATTATTACTTTGATGTTGCACCAAATTTCCATGTACTCTGATAAAGTGATGCTCGCAGCTGGCTATAATAACAATATCCCCCATCCAACCCCTTTACCCCATCCCCTCCCCAACTACTCGATGAACGAACTGACCAATAAATGAGGTCCTTATTAGCAAGATATTCTTTATCCTTTATCCATTAGAAAAACTGTTAAATTCTTATATACCCCTATCTTTTATCTAATTTACTTTTTTCATCTAAAAATTATTGCAAAAATGCGCTAAAATGCTCCCCCTCCCAATACCCCAATTTAGTTGAAAAGTCCAACAATTACTTAATGACTTCACGGCACTTTTAGCCTTGCATTAATAGCCCATTTTAGGACAAAACAAATTGCAACTTTTTTCGTCCGAAAATTATATTGTTTATTCTGCATTGAGTTTTCCCTATTATTTTTAGAAGCGCAGCTTCTCTCTAAATACGGGTCTGTACGTATGGCACTTAGCCAGAGTAAGTTCAGAAAATTGAATAATATCTTGGGTATTTTTATTATAAGTATATATGGATTTGTGTGTGTTAAAAAAATTTTCAACTTTTATGTTTAATGTTTTTAGGTTAAGAGCAGGTTTTATGCTATTTAATGGGAGAAAAGTCAACCCACACACATCCGTATAAATAGAATCTATCGACGCAGCCATTAATAATAAATCAAAAAGTAATGTTCAATTATATTTATGGTAGCATGCAACCAGCATGCAACTTAAATCTTATCAAATAATCTTTAATTTTGTTTTTTAAATTATGTATTTGCATTTAAAATTTTATACTACTTCTTAATTGATATATCTGCAAAAAATAGACAGTTAAAGTTAATTATAATGTAGATATTCAAAGAACTATTTTAAGAACAAAAAAAGTATTTTTTTATAAAGATTTTTTGTATGAAGCTGAAGATTTCAATAACTACTAAACTGATTGAGTTCTCCTTTACAGGAAAGCCTCACGTAGATTAAGGGATGGTTTTAGCTTATTTTCATTGCACATTTAATCCGTGGGACGGTGTTAGGCTATTTTTATGTACTCTACATACGATTTTTAATACAGGGCCTTCTAAATGCTAGGGGCGAAGCCGCTATATTTTATAGAGCATCAATAAGAAAAACTATGTTTACCCAATTCTGCACGAACGGATGGACAAAAGAACTAACTAGCAATTAAAATAATAGAGTATCTTTGCTCTCAAAAAATAATCTACTAATCATAAGTCAATTGCTTACTTAGAGGCCTAATTTATGGTTTTTCGGATGCTTATCTTAATACAAATTGCTAGAAATACAAACTTTGGTTTTAGCAATGTCATTATTGCACTACTTATATGGATTTAATAAATGTGGAAAGAGCATTTTTTATTCACCTACTGCATAACATGGCCTTTTACCTGTTGGTCAATGGTAATTCCCAGTATGATTTCGAAACCGATTAATAATCCGCTGGATTAGAACAAGTTCTCAGCAATACTGAGAAATCATGTATAGCATCGTATTACAGTAAATTTCCACGATAATTTAAGTAATTTGTTAGCTCCATATATTTATTAATCTTTTACATTTTGGTTTAAATAAATATATATTGAAATACCAAACTAAGAACCACTTAAAATAAGCAAATAAAACTTATAACAAGTGCAAGTACATCCAAAAGCAGCAAAATCACACAAAATTTCTGCAGTCTATCTTTGATAACAACTGAGAAAAATAAAGACTTAAGTTTATGATTAATATAGCCTAAAAACCATGCCGCGTGCTAAAAAAAGTTTTCCTAAACGGGAAACTCAATTGTTTTATTGGTTAATTAATTACTTTCTATAACAAACTAGCGGCTACGCCCCTAGAAGCCTCTAGTGGCACTTTAAATGTTTGGTTTTTTGTTGCGTTCAAGTTTCAACGGTATTTTGCGTAAGAGTCTATTTATACGATACCTCGCAATGTTACGTAGGAGTATCTATACTTAAAATAAAAATTTCGATTTATTATTATTTCTCTTGGGAGGGTGGTGGTACCCTCCCCCAAAATAGTTATAAACCTTCCCGGGACCTATGCGAAGCTACCCTGTTAAGAAGAACCCGAATGGTTCAGCGGTTAGCGAGATCCTTCGGTACAAACAAACACACAGACACACAAACATCCTGTTACTTTAGTATAAGGATTGATACATCTGAAAGCGGTAAAGGCTAAGTCATTTATAAATGCGCATTGGTCAGAAAAAAAAACTATTTTTAGCATCGTATTATATCCAGTTTACTACGAATATAAAAATGTACAATTATAAGATTAAAACGAAAAGCTGTTTATAATACGATGCGAGAAATAACTATTATCAATTAAATGAGCCTTCTTAAATGGTCAGACTAACAAAGTAGATTAAATAGTAGTTTCGCTACAAAAAAAAATGAGAAGAATTGAACAGAAATCTTCCAAAATAATGTCCATACTCCATTTGCTTTCTTCAAACAAATATTTTTTGGGGGGATTTAACTGTGCTTTTTATTTATTTTTCTAGAATATCTGTTCCTATTCTTCAAGAAGACGATGTCCAACCAATTCAGCAAATTCAATAAAAGCAACCTCCTAAGCATTCTCGGAAACCAAATAGTAAAAAGCAATAGATATTTCGTCCATAGTGAAAGGACTTTTTATTTATATTAAGCTTTATTATTTTAGTATTAAAAATGCGGTTGTGATTGCTTTTGCTAACTTTAAAAACCTTTGCCGATCTGTTTGAACACCTTTAAAAGACCTCAATAACAATAACAGTTATTTTTACAAGCCTTTACAAATTTTATAGAAAATTTGATGAAAAATGTTTTTAATGTTTTTATAGTGTTTAATTTCTCACGAATTCTAACTTTTCTACTCATATTAAGAAGTGTTTATGCTCTGTCTGTACGTCTTAATTATGCAATAAATTTATAGTACAAATGTATAACCAGACAACTACCTGGATCCCCCTGTTAAGGTCCTTTTTCGTCTGCTAGCAAATTGTTGTATACGGTGCTTTTCAAAGACCCAATTGAAAACCTGCACTGGGGCCTTGGGAAGGGGACATACGGTTAGTTAACCCCTTCCCCCTCTAGTGTTTTACTCTAATCTTTATCCTACCTCTCATCAAAATGGCCAGAACCAATTGTCTATAAGAAGCGCAGCTCTAAGTAACAAATAATAATAATAATAATAGAAATTGATTTTAGTAAATGAATCAATGAATTTCGACCTTCTGATTGATTTCTAATCAAATTTTTAAATGTGTAAATTTATCATTTCATTTACTACATTTATCTTTATAATAAAGTAGGAGGATCTTTGTATGTCTGTCTGTCTATCTGTACCTAATGATCTCGCTAACCGTTGAACCGATCGGGTTCTCCTTAACAGGGTAGCTTCACATAGGTCCCGGGAAGGTTTATAGCTATTTTAGGGGAGGGTACCACCACCATCCCAAGAGAAATCACAATTTTTTTTTTTTTACGCAGAGAGACTGAACGCAACATAGATAGTTATCGAGACTTGAACCAAAAAAAAAAAAACATTTAAAGTGCCACTAGAGGCCTCAAGGGGCGTAGCCGCAAGTGTGTGTACGTCTGTACGTCCTTTATCATACCTCAAATCAAAATGGCTACGACTAACATGTTCATAAGTATCACAGCTGAGAAGCTTTATATAGTGCCTATAAAAAATGACGTAATACTGGCCAACCATTGGTCAATTAGTCTGTGTATTGGCCTGCCATTGTTAATCTAGTCTGTGTATTGGCCCATCATTTGTCATTTGCATTGTATGACGTCATTTTTTATAGGCACCATAAAAAGCTTCGCAGCTGAAATAAAAACAGCTATAAACAGCAAATCTAAATTTTTGGTAAAGAAAATTTTGTGAATAAATCATTGAATTTCACACTTCCGATGTATTTCTCATTACATAGAAATAATAGGGTGTTATCATTTCATTTACTATAATTATATATTTTTTCGTAACATAACATTTGAAAGCGCTATGCCGTTATTTTGGCTCATATAGTAATTTGGGTGTGCATCAACTTTCCCAAAATATAAAAAAATAACAAATTAATAGAAGCGTATATTACTATTGTAATAAAGCCAGTCTTTGATTCAAGGATCAAAGACTGGCTTTAGTAAGCTTATTATCAATTTTAATTGTGTTTGAAGCTAAAAATGATTAAAGACTGTCCACGCTTCGTTTTTTATAGAATGAATAAGTTGGGGTACAATGTTTGGCACTTTTGATATAAGTAAATGATAATAAAAAACCCATAGAATGCGATAATAACTTCAGAAAAATTGAAGAAAATAGTTTTCATACTTAATTAACGTTTTTAAGCTTTTCTTCAAAAAGTTTAGATAAGATGCCTTTAAAAGTTGTCTATTATTTTGTCAGGGATAAAAATGTAACTTTAAAATAAGAATTACAACATATTTTTTTAATTAGTACAAAGTAAAATTTTGAACATTTTATTGATCAGTATATTTTTTAAAATGTGAAGTAGAAACCTGAATATTTTATCATGAAAATTGTGTTATGATTTGATTGTCTGCTAGATGACAAGAAAATAGATACTGACAGTACTTGTTGGTTCTTTAAAAAAAATTAGGTAGATTACAGAACAGAGCCGTAGTCTTAGTGTACTCAATATCTAGACAGCCAACCATTGTTTTAGAATTGTTAATTTTTTTAACTTATGATAAAAACAGAATTAATGGTATTTTTCTAAATATTATACCTCCAAGAAATGGCTATACTTCCCAATCATATGTTGTGTGATATTTAAGAGGAATTATTTTGATATAATGTCATTAAAATATTGGTTTAAAAAAGTGCTATTCTAGCTTATACTTTACATTTTAATGTGTATGATAATTCAAATAAAAGATAATGAAGATTTATATTATATTTAATTGTTAAAATTATAAAGAAAAACCTGGAAACAGTAAAAAACTGTCTTTATTTTATTGACGCAGGGAAAATTTAGTCAAATATTTGAATAAAAAAACAATATAAAACAAAATAAATTATTTTTAATATAGTCACAAAAAGGCTTAATGAGTTTAGGAATTTTTTCATTTACTAATCATGTCAGTTAAACTCTATTACACAGAATACAGTGTAAAAAGATGTTCTCGTTTTAATTTTAAGTAATTAATACCTTTTAATGATTTATTTTTTGAAACATCATTTTATAAAATGTTATTGATTTTTGAAGTTACATGTTAGAATGTTTTTAAATTTTGTTAACATTTTGTTTTAAATGTAGAAAATTGGTAATTCTAAACATTCAAAAAATGATTTTATTAAATTTTAATCACTTAAATTGCATGTTTAATGAAATTTTCAACTGATAATTCTAGAAAAATTGTTTAAGTTTTATTATATTTTACTTTGAATTGTTAAAAAAATATATTATTGTCAAAAAAGGAGAAGTTATGCTTTCCTCAAAAAAAGACCTAAAACATGAAAATTAACACATGTAAGAATTTTTTTCTTTCAGGCTTAATTTTAAGTAATTATTGATATTTTTTGTAAAAATGATTTTATATAAAAAGTTCTAAAACTCGATTTAAGTAGTGGTGCTAAAAAAGGTTGCGAACTTTTGCAATTTTCTTGCAAAAAAAATTTCTAAGATTTTAAAAATAGAAAAGGGTGTTATTAGACGTACTTACAGATACGATTGCTAAGTCATTTTGGCCTAACACTAAAATAAAGTTCTTGCATCTGAGGGTGCAACAGTGTGTCATCTAGTATTTTAAAATGATGTGGATTAATTTAGAAGCTATAAGGTTTTAGCGAATAAAAACAAGATGTTTCAGTTATGGCACACCTGTAAGGTTGGTTATAATTATTGAAATTGATATGTCAGCTATCTGCGTAATTTGTACCTAACAATTATTTACCCATTTGTCATCAACTTAAAATAGGTAGGCAGTCAATACGGACCAAGATTTTAGATCCTAAAATTTTACACATTTAAGCAAACTTTTCTACAACTCTCCTGTCCCTCTCTCTCTCTCTCTCTCTCTCTCTCTCTCTCTTTCTCTTTCTCTCTCATTTTCTAAATATTTTTAAAAGCGAAGCTTTTCTATAATTAGGGTCGGTCCGTCCGTCCGTACGTCCGTCCATACGTCCGTCCGAGATAGTTAGCTTTTATTCGTTAATTTAGGCATGTTAGAATTGTCCTATCGATTTCAAACTTTGCATGGTGATTACTGTAGTAGTTAGGTACGATTTAGAAAGCGTAGCAACTCTATAATCATTACCAGAATGTCCGTACGTCCATTTTAAACATGTTGATTTTTCTACTTTTTTAACAACAAATTTTTATGTGATCTAATTATCCGTTTGATCTGATTTTTGGTATGTTGATTCCTGGAACAACAAAGAACAATATTTTAAGTGAAGCAACTCTATAATCAAGTCCTAAAGATGTAAGTATGTCCATAAACATTATCCTGTATCAAGCAGTTTTTCAACAAATTTACTTACAATTTTGCTTTGAATCTTATACTTTTATATTCTGATTATTCAGTTCAGACACTATACAAGTGTTAATGTCCGTTTGTCCTACAGTTTCAGTGCTTCGCTTTTATGGATGTTGTCATCCTTGTTTAATAAAATATTCCATATTTTCAATGATTTCTTTAAAAGTAAGTGGAGTTTTCAGTGCTCGATAGGCACTTTAAATGAAAGCGCCAGTAAAATTAATCTATTTCACAAATAAGTGTAACTTTTTTCATAGATTTTTTGTAATCTTTAAATGGTGTAAAATAATAATAGTTTGAGGTGGATTTTTAATAATACACAGAGATAAGAGGAAAAGTAAATAATCTTAAAGTCATAATTAACATAATTTTTTAGGCTTTTGTCATATTTTAATTAATATTTAGTAAAATAAAAAAAAAACATTTAACAGTAATACAGAATTAATAGAGATGATTTTAAGATATATGCACTAAATTTTAAGTTTTAGTGATAGTAAAGCAGAGGCAATGTTAGCTTTTTTTGTGAATCATTTGTAATCAATTAAAAAAGAAAAGTTTCTTTCCCACAAATCACTGGTTGAGCACTAAGAACCCCATCCCTCATATTTTTGAAATAATTTTTCCCCAATTTAAAAATTTATCTAAATTTAAGGGAGGGTGGTTATCGATCAGTGCTAAAACAGGTACTTTGTTGGAAAGTGCAACTATAATTTTGTATATTCATCTCCGCGGAAAACTGTCTGTATTGTATCTATTCCTTTATTCCAGAGCTGATATATATATTTCCACCTTACCAAACCATCGGCCTTGATATCAACAAAAAATACAAACCAAATTTTCTCATTTATTTCCATATAATCTATCTTCAAAACAGGGATAAAGGAATTCATTTTTGTACTATTTATAACAGGGATCTAAGTGGATAAGAAAACGGACGATGAATTGATGAACATCCCTAATGATGATTTACAAAATTACCCCTGCTGTAGACTACAATAAGCGGTTGATACTTTTGGACAATCAAATTAATGAACCAACCAATCAAATTTCAATAGAATTAGCCACCTAAGTTGTTAAGCCAACGAATAAGAAGATGATATTACTTTAGAAACTAATGTAATAAAAGCTCCAATTATTATAAGCGCAGATTCTCTATAAGTCCGTCTGTCCGAGTTAAGGTCACTCTAGATATCGTTGGGGATAAGACAATGGATGAAAAAAATGTAAATTCATTCCTTGTACAGTTTGAAATTAGTAACTGAAAAATTTGACGCTAATAGTTTGGAACCAACCAATCAAATTTTAATCAAAGTACCCAATGTTTTCGTGTACAGTGACGTGCTATAGGAGTTTTGTGTTCCCCTTTTTCCCCTCTAATGGTTTCACACATCCCAGGATTTAGAGGTAACAAATATCATAACGTGGTCATAAAAATTTGGGTACCACAGTAATTCATGTCCCAATGTCTTCTCCCTCCTTGATATTTTCAAGCTTTAACAAAACTATGAAAAAAAATGAGATAGACACTGTGACACTGTCAAAGAATAATCAAACATATTCAAGTGACCTAAAAGAAGCTTTAACACATATTCAAAACTTGTTTATACTTCAGAGGATAGCTCAAAAACTAATAATAGTACAAAAACGTTATATACCAATATACAAAATAGAGGTTATAAGCTTTCCAATGGTATGCGTAGCATTTTTCTACCACTTCTAGGTGCTGAGCGACCAGTGAATTAATGAGAACTATATTGGGTCAGCGGTTAGCAAGACGACAGACAGACAAACAAACAGACATTCTGTCAATTTTATACATTAGGTTGTTAGCAGGCACAATTAGGACTTACAATCAAAGAGTTGGTAATTTCTAAAATGGGTGGTCAGATTATGAACAAGCCACTTGAGGGCAATTTTAAATTTTTTTATGTTCTACCACGTTTTGGTTGTCAGATATCGGTCACGTAGCCTGTTAGTTAATACATATGTAAACGAATATTGACCAAATCTAACAACCACCCTATGAACAATATTTGGAACTAAATTGGAATTTTCCTATCGTTTTCAAACGTGACACGATGATTCCTTTAACAATAAAGTAACGTTCAGGATCTTTACATTTAACTTTGAGATATTTTGATTTTGATATGTTTTTTTATTTTCAAACCCCTACTTTTAAATTTTAAATAAATGAATTTATTTTTTAAAAGAAAATTTTGAGGTCATAGTACAAAGCTGATATTGATTCTAGTACATAATTCTAATGTCTTGCATTGGTCATCAAACCAAAAAAATTAAAAGCACGATCTGTACCTTTTGGTTTGTTCCAAATATGTGGTGACATTTCCTCAGCAGATCGGGAATGTACATAAGTTTTAAAAGTACAGGGGCAAATAACCAATAAAATACTGCTTATAAAAGTTAAATTTGGCTGTAAAAATCTTACAGTTCTGTACAATTTAGTGAATACACCTTTTAAAAATATTTTAAAACTCGAGAAAAACGTACAGTAATTGTACTGTATAAAATCGAACTCTGAATAAGCCTGTCATCTGATATGTCAGTCATATTTTGATAGAAATTTTGTACAAAATAATTTCATACATATGTTTACAATAGACGTATGATTAAATTCTGATTTGGTAGTAAAAATTATCAGTATCCAAAATTTCCATCAATGATTAAATCTAGGGATGATTTTGTTTATAAAAATCAGGGTTGTTCATCAATTTGTCGTCATTATCGTATCCCATTACAAGATAAGTAACTTACACTTACTAATGTAATATATTTAATTATTTTCTGTTTTGCTTAATTCTATTGCAAGTACTTTGGATGTACATGTGAACAATTTTTGTGTTTAACCACTTTTTAAATATGTGAGACCTTGATATTTTATTGGGTTATATTAAGTACTTAGATTTGCATTTGTTCGTCCTTCAGGAAGACTCTTTGTTCAACTAAAATTATTATAAACAATATAACCTCTTCTGTAGATGAAAATTATTGGTGGAAAAGTTTGGACACTGCACGTTTGTGCCAATCGTTCAAAATCTACTAAAAGTACTAAAATTAGGAAGAATGTTTTTAGATTTAGTTACCACTTAAACTTGCAGTCTTATGTTTCCACCAGCCTCAAAAAGGTTGGATAAATAGCCTTAAACCATTCAAAAACCCAAATTCAATATAAAAAAAATACTAAAAATGAGAACTTAATAAGTTCAGTGATTACTAGTTAGCTAGATCTTCACAGACAATAAAGATCACAACATTTTATACAATAAGACTAACGGCTACGCCCCTAGAGGCCTAGGGTTGCTAGGGATGGGGAGGGGGGGGGGGGTGAGTAGACCCTTCACTTTCCATTTTTGTTTTGAAGAAATTTTGTTTTTAAATTGTATGTGGGGGGATTCTTATGGAAGGGGTATCCTCCCCTATCAATTATAAACCTTCCATGGACCTATATCAAGCTTCACTGTAAAGGAGAACCATGTCAGTTCAGTGAATAGAGAGATCTTCCTTTGCTACTGTTAGACATCTTGCTTTATTAATACGTACTTTTGATATTTAAGAAAGTTATGATATTCTTCTCATGAACAGGGATCTATATTGAACAATTTTTAGTATATGCAAAATTTGTATCAAACTTCTTAATGATGTTTTATTAGGATTAAAATGTTTAGGGAAGCTTTCATAAGCATTGGGCAAGTTTTAAACTAATTTTTAGTGTGTTATGGTGTGAATTACAGGTGTACAAAATACTGAATATAAATAGTAAAAGTAACAGGATATCTGTTTGTACCAAATAATCTCGCTAACCGCTGAACCAATACGGTTTTCCTTTATAACAGGGGGAGTACCACAGGTCTTACAAGGAAAATCGCCCCCAACAAAAAAAGCCCCCCACCCAAAAAATAAAATAAACTTTTTTAAAACTAAAATCAAAATGGAACTCCCCCACCCCCCCCCTCCCACTTCAACTGCCCCTTCATATAAAATATATAAAATCAGGGTTTAATTGAAAAACATACAAAATTTAATAAAAACTGTGTAGAAATGTCTCTGTCTTTATGTCATATGCGTCCTTGTGTTGTCTAAATTATGTATTTTACTAATTCTTAGCGGTTTACATGAAAGTCATAAAGAACAAACAAGAACAAGTTGATGTCAAAGTATCGCATCTTCTGTAGCTTTCTACTTGGATTTTGAAATTAAACAGTATATATTATATAAAACTGGTAGCATGAGTATTAAAACACATTCTCTTATTTATTGGTTATTACACTTTTTGGTACTTTAATTGGTTGGTTCAAACGAACTGTCTCCAAACTTTTTAAAAATAATTTTAATCAAGGGGTAATTTTTTATCATAATTTGGGATGTACATGAGTTTCCTATCGTATTAGTTCGCTTAGCAAGTCAAGTAATATCAATTTCTTTCGTAGCTTATAGATGGTTACAGACCAATAAAAAATAGTTATATATATGCTGCGCATCTAAATGTAAAGTACAAATTTATGTAATTTAAGAAGTTTTAATTTCAGTCCATATGCTTATACTTTTACTTGGTTCATTTAAAGTACACCATTTTTCTGTCCTACGACAAACGCAGGAGTCCCAAACGTCGGAGTGGACACTTAACCTAACCTAACCTATTTTAGACCATCTTATAGGTTTTATAAATGCCTCACCCCTGCGGGGGGCTTATTTGTTCATACATATCTTAACCTAACCTAATTTGTATAGAAATACTAAATAAAATTAATATTTTAACACTCCTGCGTTTGTCCACTCCGACGTTTGGGACTCCTGCGTTTGTCCGCGAACCCATTTTTCTATCCAATTATATAAAGTAGTTAGATTTTTTTGTCTGTTACTTAAGATTTCAATAACTATTGAACCCATTGAGTTCTCCACTTTAATAGATCCTCACAAAGGTCCAAAGATAGTTTTAGGCTATTTTCATGATTCCCCTACTCTTCGAGAACAGATGCTAGAAGTGCAACCGCTAGTTATATATTCAGTGTTCGCCAGCCGCAGCCTTACACCAAGCCGTGCGTTCTCGAAAAAAGTTGCAGCTGCTATTAAACTAGCCGAATTCTGATTTAAAATAATGTACCATAATAACATATTTTCAATAAACTTTTTAAAATGAAATTTAAAATCTAAACAACATTACTTTTTGATATTCTGTATGATTGTTCAATAAATTATAATTTCAAGAATTAGGGTTATTAACATAGTTTAAAATAACATGTTTATTATAGACGTACATTCTTTTAAGAAATGATCCTAGAGTTGCAACGCTCTCATAATTATACCATATTTTCAAATCGATAGTATATTTCTAATGTTTTCAATCTGAGCTAACCGTCCCGGAAGAACATACAGACGACAGACACAGACTTACTGTAGAAAAGCTATTCTATTTTCTCAAAGAAATTATATTATTTAAAATAACTTTGTTTATGAAAATTTGATGAAAATATTAATAATTGTATGTTGCATGAGAACGCCTTAATAAACGATTATTAAAAACAGCGAATAATGTAAATTAGCCAGAAAATTAAAAAAAAAATTCATTTGGTTTTGTTTGTTGGAAGTTATTTTTCTTGGGAATTTTTAAAAGTTCATTATATTAAAGCAAAATTCTGCATTAATTAATCTATAAAAGCAACAGGATGTCTTTTGTGTGTCTCTCTGTATGGATGCTTAACCGATATGGTTCTCCTTTACAATGTAGCTTCTCATAGGTCCTGGTAAGGTTTCTAACTATTTTCATCCCAAGAGAAATTGGCCTTAAAACAAATGACTTCCCCAAAATCAATGTATTCCCTTTTTTGAATTTGAAAAACTGAAATTAAAATTGGGCGGGGGTCAACTACCACCACCCCACCTCTTATATCTGAAGTGCACCTAGAGGCCATTAAGGGCGTAGCATTTAGTACAGAATAGAGATTCTCTATTAGAGAGTTGTTATAAATTTATTTATTGAATAATCATTTACTTTTTTTCCATCTATTGACAGAATTTTAAACTAATTTGATGAAATAAAAATTAACTGTTTTATTGGAAACGAATTGAATAGTTGTTATACATTTATATACAATAATCTCTTTAGAAACTTTGCATGCATTAGCAGAATTTTATACTGTTTAGATGAAATAAGAATTAGCTTTTTTATTGGAACCTAATTAAATAGTTGTTATACATGGATACATCATTATCATCTCTTTAGTTTAACCTTATGCTTAGAGCGAAAATAAATATCAAATAAAAGAACACATATCATAAATTCTTGAATCTTAAGGGATAAGGAGAATAAAGGGAAAGGTAGGTTGCGGGTAAAATCCGTAAAGTTTATGTGTTTAAAGTTAAAAAACAGTACTAAACTGATAAAAATTTATGTTAACCTTTAAAAAATTTTGTTGTCTATAGTTCTTTTCTATAAGAAATACACATATTTAATGAATATTATCGTTCTACTACGTAGGATGTTTGAATATTGCAATTTTAATCAGGATTTAATAAAAGTACCCAAAGTTTTAAAGCCAATAAATGGAGAAGTATGAAATTAAGGATCTTAAGGGATAAGAAAATCGACGATAAATTAATTTAAAATGATTCACAGAAGTGCTTCTAGCTTATCTAGATGAAATTATTTATTGAAAGTTAGAACATTGCATTTTGGTCTAACCAATGAATATTTAATTAAACTTGAAAGTATCCAATATTTTAAAGCTAAGAAATGAGGGAGTGATTATGTAACATTAGAACAATTACATATCAATATGCCCTAACTCCCTGCATAAACTCAACATTTTATCTTTTGAATTATATTATGAAATCTTAGATTTTATATCAGTTTTATTTCAGCCACTTTCATGACAAAGGTACAATTGTTTATGTTATTTCTTGTGCCACTTATGAACATTCGTCCTGTCCTTGTTTATTAATATTTATAACTAGCGGCTTCGCCTCTAGATCCCTCTAGTTGTACTTAAGGGGGAGGGGAGAAGTCAATTTATCTATAATACAAAGTAGCTTGATGTCTGTCCGTCAGCTCGTCCGTCTAAAGCATAAGATCTCGGTAACCACTGAACCGATCGGATTCTAATCTTCAGGGAATATACCTATTGGTCCTGTGGTGGTTTTTGGCTTTTTTCTGGGAGAGTGGGACACCCACAACCCCCCTAAAAACAAAAAAATCCCTCCCCCATTTTTTTTGTAGGAGATATCCTTGGTTCTTTTTTTGTAGAAGATTTCATTGGTCCTTCTTTTTTTATCATCTCTTGGGGCAAAGCCCCTAGAGGCTAGGGGCGAAACTGCTAGTGTTTTAAAAAGAAAAAGTAAAAAAAAATTGTGGTGGGAGGTAATATTTTTCTAGGGAGATTTCTCTTTGAAGGGTTGAGATACCCTTCACCAATTTAATAAATATAAACATTCCCTAGACCTATAAGAAGCTTCATTCTAAAGAAGAACCATATCTGTTCAGTGATTAGTTCAGTTAACAAAATTCTTACAACTTTATATAATAGGATATGTGTATCTTGTAAATATCCTTCTCAACCCTAGTGATGATTTCACTGTGTCGTCAATGATGCATAACACAAATATTTTATACCACAACAATTTTCAAGGAGAATTCTTACAACCATACTTTCATAAATTATATTCAAGAAACCGATTAATATCCTTCTAAACCAAACTGAAAAATCATGTATAGCATCTTATTATAGACAACTTTCCACGAATATTAAATTAAATTCATTAAACTATTACCAGTTTTGTTATCCGCGGAAAGCTGTCTAATATATGATGTGATAAATATCTATTCTAATTGTACACAATGACTAGATGATTAGGCCATGGCAGATTACAGAAACTGGACCCTTAACTTTTAACAATATTAACCCATATAAAATTTATTAAACTAAGTATTTTATTTTAACTATATCAAAGTTTCCCTCCTAGTTGCCCAAGAAATGTTGCGAGGGGGATGTTATTATTCAAGCTTTGCGCCATGGTTTAAAAGCCCTAGTTTGTTTTTCAACAAAAATGGGTTTGTAAAATGTTTCATGCATCATGATTTGAGTTTTTATCCTACCCAAATGACAAAGTTCAGGCGTCCTAGTCAGGGGCGTCCAAGCTTTTTTATTTTTTTTTTTTGGGGGGGGGGGAAATCTTGATTTTATAAAAGTAATTTTTTTTATTTGGGGGGGGGGTAATCACCCCTTTACCCCCCCCCCCCTTGGACGTCTATGGTCCTAGTGTACATAAAAGTAAAGTAGTTGTGTAATCACTTCAAGGAGAGTTCAAGGAGTTAACTGTTATGCAGATAGAGATAGACAGATAGTATTAGATAGATAGATGGATGGATGAAATTCAAGTTCATTATCAACTAATTGAAATTAATAGATAGATAAATAGATAGATAGATAGATAGATAGATAGATAGGATTAGAAAATAAGATGGATGGATGGATCATCAGAAATTCAAGTTCATTATCAGCAAATGCAAATTGATAGATAGATAGATTATTAAATAAATAGATAGACAGATAGGATTAGATAGATAGATGGATGGATGGAGCATATAAAATTCAAGTTCATTATCAAAATAAAAATTTATAGATAGATAGATAAATAGATAGGATTAGATAGATAGATGAATAGATATCCTAATAGATAGATAGATAGATAGGATTAGATAGATGTATGGATGGTTGGATCATCTAATTTCAAGTTCATTATCAACAAATTAAAAACCTGCGATGTCTCTACATTTAAAATTGGACTATAAATAAGTTTTTTTTATCAAATGAAGTTTTAAGATTCATTAAGTATTGAAAAAACGATATAGAAATATATAAACAAATCAGATGACATTGTATTGATATCTGAAATGGTCGAACAAAAACAGCATTATTACTAGAATAAAAATAATTCTAGTTATATTCCAAGATTTTTCTAATTCCAAATGCACGTGTATGGTTTTGATTAATTTGCAAATGCACCAAAGCCCAACTTTCAGAACTGTTTAACAGTTGTTATATTTAAAGGAATATGGAAGCATTTTCTAGCTTATCTGATCAAACCTTATTTTTTTCTAAATAGAGAAAAAGATCTAGAAAATGCTTCCCGAAACCCCAAACAGTAGAGTACAGATATTTTCTCATTTCATAAAAAAATCTAGATAGTCCTATCTAAAAAGGACTATTTTACTAAAAAAAAATGATTTACCTCCCATTTAAAAAAAAAACCTTCAATGATAATATTTACAAAATACGTCCCAATCCCTTTAATGGGGAAAATACAAATAGTTTCTAATGCCATAACATTAGTCTTTAATGCAAACCCTTCGTACAAAATGCACAACTTTTAAAGCTTTTGAGGGATTTTGTTTATCAAAAAAAAATTTCAGTTTGAAGAAATCAATTAATTAGTGCGTTAGTTGCAAATTTAAAATCTTTGTAATGCTTAAAACGTTTTACTAAACAGCCGTATGTAAACAAGGATGACAACATCCATAAAAGCGAAGCACTGAAACGGTAGGACAAACGGACATTAACACTTGTATAGTGTCTAAACTGAATTATCAGAATATAAAAGTATAAGAGTCGAAGCAAAATTGTAAGTAAATTTGTTGAAAAACTTCTTGATACAGGATAATGTTTATTGAGTTTATGGACATACTTACATTTTTAGGATTTGATTATAGAGTTGCTTCGCTTAAAATATTGTTCTTTGTTGTCCCAGGAATCAATATATCAAAAATCAGATCAAACGGATAATTAGATCACATAAAAATTTGCTGTTAAAAAATCTAAAAAATCAACATGTTTAAAATGGACGTACGAACATTCTTGTAATGATTATAGAGTTGCTACGCTTTCTAAATCGTACATAACTACTACAGGAATCATCATGCAAAGTTTGAAATCGATAGGACAATTCTAACATGCCTAAATTAACGAATAAAAGCTATCTATCTCGGACGGACGGATGGACGTACGGACGGACCGACCCTAATAATAGAAAAGCTTCGCTTTTAAACAAGGATGACAACATCCATAAAAGCGAAGCACTGAAACGGTAGGACAAACGGACATTAACACTTGTATAGTGTCTGAACTGAATAATCAGAATATAAAAGAAACGAAACAGTCGAAGCAAAATTGTAAGTAAATTTGCTCAAAAACTGCTTGATACGGGATAATGTTTCTGGACATACTTACATTTTTAGGACTTGATTATAGAGTTAACTTGCTTCGCTTATACTATTGTTCTTTGTTGTCCCATGAATCAATATACAAAAAATCAGATCAAACGGATAACTAGATCACATAAAAATTTGTTGTTAAAAAAGTAGAAAAATCAACATGTTTAAAATGGACGTACGGACATTCTGGTAATGATTATAGAATTGCTACGCTTTCTAAATCGTACCTAACTACTACAGGAATCACAAAATTTGAAATCGATAGGACAATTCTAACCTGCCTAAATTAACGAATAAAAGCTATCTATCTCGGACGGACGGACGGACGTACGGACGGACCGACCCTAATTATAGAAAAGCTTCGCTTTTAAAAAATGACATTTAGCAAAAATTTATTTTGAGGCTGCCGAGCCCTACTATATAGTTTCTCAGTTGAAAATATTAAATAGTAAAAAGTTTTAAGAATATTTTTTAATAAAGCAACCCTTAAAGATGTTGTGAAGGTAACAAGTTGCATTTCTAGACTTAAAATAATTGTCTGATCGTTATGAAGCTTGATATAATTGTTTATGTGGTGATTTGCAACAATATCCGAAGAGAAGCAAAGCTACTCCTTAATTGTATCTGAAAGGTCGATATGTCCATTTTTACAATTGGAAAACTTTTTTCTGAGAAAGAAAATTTAACAGTTTTGCATTAAATTAATTACAACTTTTTAAAGTTTTAAATTTTAGGAGATTTCTTGATTCTATCACAAAAAATATGCGCCTTGTAATTCATGAGATATATTTTTACTTGCATGTTGCACCAGATTTTCATGTACTCTGATAAAGTAGTACTTACATGTGGCTAAAATAACGATAGCCTCAATCCATCCCCTCCCTTCCTACTGGATGAACAAACTGACTAATAAATGAGGTCCATATTAGCAAGCACAATTGACGACAAATTTTCTCCTATGAATATATCCACATATATCCTACATATATCCATTTGTAAATCTTTGCTTTTATGAATGTCGTCATCCTTGTTTGCACGGATAATGATTGATTATTTGGATGTTGTTAATTTTAACACATAAAGCGGTGGCTTAAAAAGAAACTAAATGATTGAAAGTTAAATAATGAACTCTATTTATGCAGACTAGACGGCATGCAGTGCAGTTTATTTTAAGCAGGAGTTGGTAGCCGCAGCTGCAGCCTAAGCTCCACTTTTTAAACATTCCGCAACGGTACTGGTCGTTCTTGTACTTGTACTTAAATTTTGAGTAAAAGTATACCCCCTCTCCCTTCTAGGTACATTCAGCCAATCCGAGCTTTTTTCAACAATTCTCCGCCAAGTTATGCTTAAATTTGCGGCTAGCTTGCCCTGATTAATAGCCCATTAAGGCGGTAGTTTAAAGAAACTAGAAGTGCAAATGGAAGGAATTTTAATGTTAGGGGGAGATTTGAAATCTGCAACAAATTTTAAGGATTTTTTATAATATTCTTTTTTTTTGTATAATTCTTTATCTAAAAACGGAAATACAATTTAAGTTAATTAATTTTGACATCTGTGATTGGTGGATTTAAAACTATCTGCGCTTTGCTTGGAGAAGCTTAAGTGTCGTACATCATTTACCCAATTAGAGCGCATGTAGTTTCAAATCCACCTATCCTATTGGTCGAAATTAATTAACTTAAATTGTATTTCCACTTTTAGATAAAGAATTATACAACGAATTTATAAAAAAAAATCCTTAAAATTTGATGCAGATTTCAAATCTCCCCCTAACATTAAAATTCCTTCCAACTTATATATCCTACTACACAGCGCATTAGCTCGTTGTCGGTGAGGTAAACGAACAGAAAGTAGTTAGGTTTGTTTGTCTGAAGCTTAAGATCTCGGAATGTGCTGGGTTGAATTGTCATATTTATCAGGAAATCTTTATAAATGGGTGGTTATAGCTATTTTTCTTACTTTTCCCGGACTCTCCTTAAGACTAGGGGTGAAGCAACTAGCACTTTAACATAGAAAGTAAATGAATGCAACTTAAAAGGTTTTATATCTTAAAATGGCCTGTGCATATGTGGTAAGCCGAAGCGTTTCAGCTCACCGGTTGCGAGTTCGAATCCAACGAGCCCCTAGCCTTGAAGTATTCTACCAAAACAAACTAGCAGGATTTACTCATACAGAAATTATATTTAACTGAATACATTTACAATGGGTGGTTACTATATATATACAAAATAGATTATAACAATAGGTTAGGTTTGAAGGGGGTGTGGGAGACAAGGGCGTAGCCCGCGGCGGTAGACTTCTGTGGGGTAAGCTGTAGTAAAAGGGAAGGCACCATCTCCCGGTTGTATAGTTGCCTGAGGGGCGCGGGGTTGCTAAGTGTCCGTGCCCCTCCCCTATTTAGCCAGTCCAATCTGACCGCTGCGCGACGGGGTCATCTGCGGTCATGAGGTGAATGGTGATATAATAGGATTAGTGCAGAAGGCTTGACTTGATAAGCCACTGCGTAGCAACTCTGTAAACTACCCGTCCGTCTGCTGCCGTATTACCACACATAGTGTACAAAGATGGATCAATAGCTTAATAAAGATTATTCAAATTGTTTTTAGACTCTAATGTGACATATAACATTGTAAGTAAATGAATGCAACTTACAAGAACTTATATCTTAATAAAGATTATTCAAATTGTTTTTAGACTTTAATGTGACATAATCCCGTAGGGTACTTTTTAGTCAAATCTCATGGATCTTAAGGGATAAGACAAGTAATATATATAGATGTACGATAAACCAATTTACCCTATCTGTAGATTTAAATTATTGGTGGAAAAAATTATACACATAATAAGTTTATATAACCTTATTAAGAATCAATAAAAAAAATATCGATATTTAAAAACCAACGAATGAGATATCTTGTTTTTAAAAATTTAAATACTAGTACAATTAATTCTATAAATTTAATTATACACTAGCAACTACGCCCCCTAGAAGCCTCTAGGGGCACTTAAGTTAGGAGGGGGAAAAGTCGACCTCATCCCATTTTAAATTTGAGTTTCAAAAGAGTAAAAAAAATATTTTTTTTTGGGGGGGGGGGAGGTGAAGACACTCTCCCCAAAAGTAGTTGAAAACCTTCCCAGGACCTATAAGAAGCTTCACTGTAAAGGAGAAAAATATCGGTTCAGCGGTTAGCGAGATCCTTCGGGACTATTACTACTTTATATAATAGGATAGATACATGAATAGAGAAGTGAAAGGCAATTCAATAATTTGATATGTGAAATTCTGCCTTTGTTGGCTTATTTGAGGAAAGAATTTTTATATTATTGTCTTTTCCCTCTCGTTGTATTAAAAAGCTTATTTTAGGAATGGGGCTATTTGTGAATTCCCAAACTTAAATTAGGAAAATTCTAATTAAGATTTTATGCATAAATAGTATAGCTGTGAAATGAAAAAACAAGGATGACAACATCCATAAAAGCTAGGCACTGAAACGATATGACAGACGAACATTAACTTTTGTTGAGTTTCAGAACTGAATATACAAAATATGAAAATATAAGGTTTGACAAAATTATACGTAAATTTGTTGCAAAACTTTTTAAATACAGAATTCTGTTTGAGGACATACTGGCATTTTAATACTTGATTATAGAGATGCTTCGCTCATAATATTGTACCTTATTGTAATAGAAATCAGTAATCAAAAAAACAGATCAATCGGATGATTTTATCGCATAAAAAACTGTTATTTAAAAAAGTAAAAAAAATCAACATGTTTAAAATGGACGTACGGACATTCTGGTAACGATTATAGAGTTGTTATGCTTTCTAAATCGTACCTAACTACTACAGGAATCACCATGCAAAGTTTGAAATTGATAGGACAATTCTAACATGCCTAAATTAACGAATAAAAGCTAACTATGTCGGACGGACGGACGGACGGACCGACCCTAATTATAGAAAAGCTTCGCATTGTTTTTAAGTGAACGGTAAAATATGAAAATAATTAGATATAGAGCAGCTATGCCATTGAAGAAATAAAAACTCTCCCTGAAGTAAAATTTTAATCTAATAAAGGTATCATTATTTAAAATTTGTGACATTAGAGATTAAACTTTTTTTACAAACCTATTAGAAATATAGACAAATATCCTAAATAATAAAGTAAATTCCTTATTCGTTGGCTTAATAACTTTTGGGACTTTACTTGAATCTTTATTTGTTGGTCCATTAAGTTGAGTGTCCAACCGTTTCAACAACTAATTGTAATCTATGCAGAAAAGGAAATATGTGTATCATCATTGGGAATGAACATTATTGGACATTGCCTTATACCTTTAGATCCCTGATTTTCAGAAATAAAGCCTTTGTTGTTTGTAGTTTGATGTATTTTTTGTGTATATTTTTAGGAAAACAATTCTCTCTTCTAAAGCCAATAAATCAATATTATATTAAAAAGCAACGAAATAGTTTAGGGTTTTTTTAACCCGTTTTTAAAGGGCGAAACTGTCTCAGTTCAACGCCGTGTTATCAATTTGAGCTAAAATCCTATTATATAAAGTAAAAAGATTTATATCTGTTTATCGTTTGTCGGACTTTTAACAAGTTCAGTAGTTAACAAAATCTTAGTCTTTAGACAAAAAGAAAGTTTGCTACTTTACATAATAGAAATTGCGGCAATGCCCCTTGCAACTAAGGGCTCTGTATTCAAAGAGGTATCAAAAGCAGAAAAATTAACCTTAATCATTCGAAGACTTAAATCAGATTATGTAAATTTGAACAATCTGGGACTTATTTGAAGCTTCCAAAAAATGGAAAAACCAATCGGTTTAGTAAAGATGATTTGTTGATTTTTAATCTCCATGTAAGGAAAATTTCTCGACAAGGGCAAGGACTCGAGCTGTAGTGCTCAGGAGAGGTAAGTAGAAATCAAAATCAATAATGTTTTCTAGTTGTCATTTCTTGGACACGATTTGGGTCATTTTTTGTTAGTTTTTGGCCAAAACTGTAGGGTTTATATTGAAAAGATTGTAGCGATCGGTTTTTTTAACACCCTTTATTTATTATATAAAAAAACCTTATTACTTATATAATAGGATAATACGGCTCTGTTAAAAATGTTGTCGGTGATAATTCAACTGCTTAATATGATGATTTACGACAGTTAGGGCAATAAAAAACTAGATTAAGATTTTGAATAATATGTAATTCACTTGGGACATTGAATTGACCAGGGTCCTGTAAAGCATCTCATGAATTATTGTCTGTTGTAGATCCATGTTGCAAATCTACTCTCTTAAAAGTGTATATCAGAACGTAATTCATTCCGTCTGACAGTATAAATAACAGATCTATAGTATAGATGTATATACAGACAACTACCTCTCTTCCTTTTGCAAAGACCTCTTTCGTCTGCTTCTAAATTATTTTCTGCTACTTGACTGTGTTAATAATATCGACACCATTGGTTGATTTTCAATGACCCGATAGAAAGGTTGCACAATTCGGTTGCGATTGGGAGATACAGTTATTTAACCCTTTCTTCCTCTAGTGTTTTACTCTAATGTTTAAATTGTATAATGAAATTTAGTATGGTATAGACGTCCAAGGGTGGGGTAAAGGGGTGTACCCCCTTAAACTTCTAACTTTCATTTTTACCCCACTCAAAAATTTCAAAATACATTAGATAACCCCTCTCAAAAATTTGAAACCCCTTATTTTACCACCCTCATAATAAAAAGCTTGCAGTAGGGAAAATTAATTGACTATAGTTTAGTCAAATTACTAATTACTCTTTAATTTATTGTGTCATAAAGGAAAATTTTCAGTCTGTAATTCATTGCTTGATTTTCTCGTATGATGTTTGTGATAAACATCTTATTCTTTTAAAGATTTTTTATTAAGTAGATAAATTACTTGGTAATTACTTTTCAACTGCAACTTAAGATGCAAATCATGAAATCTTTTATTTATAAATTGATAACTAAAGAACATCTACGCTTCAACTCTATTAATCCGTCTGTAATTTAACTACTCAAGAGTTCAATAATGCTTAATTATATACTTTCTAGCGGATACGCCCCTAGAGGCCTCTTGTTGCACTTGAGGAGGGGGGAGTCGAACTTGATAACCCAATTTCTTATTTTATGGGAAGTAATTTTTTTCTAGTGGCGATTTTTCTTGGGAGGGTGGTGGTACCCTCTCCTAAAATAGTTATAAACCTTCCCCTGGCCTATGAGAAGCTACCCTGTTAAGGAATTACCGATCGGTTCAGCAGTTAGCGAGATACTTCGTTACAAACAAACAAACAGACAGACAGACATCGTTCTACTTTGTATTATAGATAAAACAAATTGGAGAGGGGGTTAATTTAAGCTTTTTTTATGGGGGGGGGGGGGGGGTGGGAGTGTTAAACCCACCCACCTTCCAAGACAGAGTATTTCATGTAGATAGAGCCAAATTGGTTTAGCAGTCACCAAGATCTTTAGCTTCAGACAGACGGACATGGTGCATTATTTGCCAAATGTACCACTTTTCTGCACTACCTCTCCGATTTTGTTAATACTCTATATTTTGGTCCGTTGGGTCATTCAAGGATGCTGGATGGCCAAAAAAAAGTTTCAGAGTCCCTGGATGTCTAGATATCTAGCTATCTATGAAGGTAGGTAACAAAAATGTAAAAAACACCCATTTTTTCACAATTTTAAAAATTAATTTTTTTATCAATCTTACATCCAATCTATACATTTTATACACCAAAATGATTGTTTATTCATGTAAAAAGCGCACATAATGCTATTTTGGCCAAAACTCTAATTTTACAGGGTGTCCAACAAAAAGTGTATTTTGGATATCTAGCGAAATACCCAAAATACCTGTCCGAAAAAAATCATTTTTTTTGGCTTAAATCCTGTGTTTTATCTGTGTGCATATGTGGTATATAACGGTTTGGACCACCCGGGACTATAAGGTTGTCAAATTTCACTTTGGGACACCCTGTAAATGTGACACATATTAGAGTAATTTGAAAAAAATAGCCAATTTGGACCAAGTTTTAGCTTTACAGACGCAAAAATCACATTTACAGGGTGTCCCAAAGTGAAATTTGACAACCTTATAGTCCCGGGTGGTCCAAACCGTTATATACCACATATGCACACAGATAAAACACAGGATTTAAGCCAAAAAAAATGATTTTTTTCGGACAGGTATTTTGGGTATTTCGCTAGATATCCAAAATACACTTTTTGTTGGACACCCTGTAAAATTAGAGTTTTGGCCAAAATAGCATTATGTGCGCTTTTTACATGAATAAACGATCATTTTGGTGTATAAAATGTATAGATTGGATGTAAGATTGATGAAAAAATTAATTTTTAAAATTGTGAAAAAATGGGTGTTTTTTACATTTTTGTTACCTACCTTCATAGATAGCTAGATATCTAGACATCCAGGGACTCTGAAACTTTTTTTTGGCCATCCAGCATCCTTGAATGACCCAACGGACCAAAATATAGAGTATTAACAAAATCGGAGAGGTAGTGCAGAAAAGTGGTACATTTGGCAAATAATGCACCACATACATCGTTCTTCTTTTTGTTATAGATATGAGTACTTCGCTACTTTTTGATGTTTTCATCCTTAGTTGCTTGATATATGTCTATCTATCTATCTTTAATCATTTAATTTATTTTTTCATTAACGCTTGATTTACCATAGACCATCTTCAATCGTTGGTCTGGCCTAAACTTTTTAACTAGAATATTTTTTTCTTTAAATTTTTATTAACTGAAATGATAAGTAATTCTTTAAACTATCTCCAATGATGTGGAAAAAAAATTACATTACCTCACCTGAAGATTAAAATAATTGGTTAAAAAGTTTGGGTACACTAGTCCTCAAAGTTTTATAACAAAGTTTTCTTATTCGTTCGCCCAACCACTTTGGGAACTTTTATTACATTTTGATTGATTGGTTAATTAAGTTGAGTTGAGTGTCAAAATATTTCATCAAAAGGGTAATTTTGTGTATCATCATTGGGGATGTATATCAACTTCTAGGCCATTATCTTATCCTTTTAGATCATTGAAATTAATCATTTTAAAGTATTAACGCAGTTTTAAATTAAAAATTTTGTGTTGGTCCTTGACATTAGTAATTTTCAAGTCTGTGTATTTGTGTGTGTGTGTTTGTGTGTGTGTGTGAGAAAGGAAAGAGAGTCTTAAACAAAAGTCTAACAAGGATGACAACATCCATAAAAGCGAAGCACTGAAACGGTAGGACAAACGGACATTAACGTTTGTATAGTGTCAGAACTGAATAATCATATTATAAATGTATAAGAGTCAAAGCAAAATTGTAAGTAAATTTGTTGAAAAACTGCTTGATTCAGGATAATGTTTATGGAAATACTAACATTTTTAGGACTTGATTATAGAGTTGCTTCGCTGATTACATTATACTTTGTTGTCCCAGGAATCCACAGTGCGATCTTTTGCCAAAAAACAGGACATTTAGAGTAGACAAAAGTAAACTTCAATAAATAAGCTTGTATATGAAGAAATGATGTAATTTCTTTTGCTTTAACTCGTAAATAACTTAAATTTTGCCTCTGTTAACTTCTAATGTGCATTTGGTAAGTACGTCTTGCTATTTTGGAGGAGCGAAGCTACCCTATTTTTAAAAAATCTATAAACTTCATAACTTTAGTTAGGATAGGAATATTTTAACAAAATCAACGTCTATGTAAATATTTCTTCAATGCAAACAATGTTTGTGAACAAGAATATAGCGTCAAGTGCACCTAGTTCGAGTCCCGGCATTTTTAGGTAGGTCCAGTATAAGTAAAATAGGACACTTATAAGGCATGTTTTCAAATATTTTTCTTACAGATATAAACAACAATAACATAATTTTCAAAACACTTTTGATTTTGTGTTAATACCTTTATTCTAAGTCTAGCTATCTCCATTTAAAGTTTGTATAAGAATATAAACATAATTACTTAAATTATATTCTCTCTCAAACGTATATTTCTCTCTCTCTCTCTCTCTGATGCGTATATAATGTTTTTGCAATATTATAATTAATCCCCAAATTTGAATTTCTGCTGGGCCAAAACCAGTTAGAACTACAAATTTTTTTAGAACACGTAAAATTTAGCAAATTTAATTGCTAAAATAAAAGTATTTATAAATCATCTTTATTTAACGACTCCTTTATCCCTTAAATGTCCATTAAAACCGCGAGAACGGCAAAAATCGTTAAAAATCACGCCAACGGCGAGAAATAACGGCGAAACTGTTCGCCAGAGGAAAATGATGCATAAGTCAAGAAAGATCCGCCTTAAAAAGTTTGAAAATATTGCAGAGATGACTTTGGGCTCTAAAATGACTCCTTTCCCCTCTAACAAAGGAAAATTTGAAATTAACAAGAACGAAATTGTTCAAACCATGCAATGTAAAATGCTTAATTACTCAAAAACGGCCAGGAGGCCCCAGGTTGTGAAAACTGTTTTATACACAATACATGTTGCATATTAATATTATTATTGCAAATTCCGGGCCTCCTGGCCGTTTTTGGGTAAAATGGAGAAAACTGATTTTTTGGGGTTAAAAATCTTAATATTTTTGGTGAAATTTTCTCACAAAATGTCAATTTACACCACCAAAAAAATATTTTTTTTAAATTTTTCTTTAATTAGACATTGGTACAGGTATCTGAAAAGTAACTCAATCAAAAATTATTTGCATAAGCTGAACATAAATGTATTTTTTGTTGCTTTGAAAAAATTGTGTAAAAAAATCTGGAAAATCATCAAAACTGAAAAGAAATTTTTCACTACTCTTTTTAAAAATGGCATAAATCCGCCAAAAATTAATATTTTTCAATAATTTATTTTCTAGCTGTCTACTTACAGCCATTTTTAGGTCCTAGGATAGATAAAAGTCAATTTTAAATTTTTTGGATGTCCCGATTTTTTTCAAAAGATCGCACTGTGGAATCAATATACCAAAAATCAGATCAATCGGATGATTAGATCACATTAAAATTTGTTGTTAAAAAAGTAACATGTTTAAAATGGACGTATGGACATTTTGGTGATGATAATAGAGTTGCAACGTACGGACGGATGGACGTACGGACGGACAGACCCTAATTATAGAAAAGCTTCGCTTTTAAAATTAGCGAAGCTTTACTATGTCTATATTCTAGTATAAAATAACTGTCAGCTTAACTTTTTTCATTTCTAATTCACTTTTCCCATTTGTTTTTAAAATAATATCCTTTTCCTATGGTTTATATGTTTAAGTGGTAGTTTTGCTATTATTGTCAGTGGGACACTAAATCACCCCCAATCCCCTCAACTATATCAATTATTTTTAAAAATCATTTCTGACCCTGTGGGGCTATTCTTTCCTTCTCTATTAATCTAGCATAGCTAGCTACGTCACCAAATAAAATCCTTGCGGGAAATTTTTAACTTAATTTTACCTAAATTTTAGAGGATTCACAATTTACGTGTCCTATGAGAAAGAAAACCAATGTCATAGTTACATATCAAAAAAACCTAGCAGATTGGGTGAAGTAACACTTAACAGACAACCAAGATACTGAATGGACGCAGGAATAGGTATAACCAACAAGCAAAATAAATCTAAAATAATATTTGGGAGGCAAATGGAGTGGTCGTCAATTTTACGATGTGTTGCCCCCCAACGACAGATGAAAAACACGTATAGGTTTCGTGATTTTTTTCTAAATTAATTTCGTTATTTGTAGAAGCTGGAATGGAGGACCTTTGTCTGGAAGTCACAACTTTTTAATGTCAAGCGTCTGACTTAATAGCATTTTTTACATTTTTTTGTTTGTTTTGCATTTGGGCATATTCCCGTCTACAATAAAGCCACGGTTTTTAAAGCGGGGGGGGGGGGGCAAGTCAACCCGCGTAATAAAACAATTTTGCTTTTAACCAACTATTTGAATAACTTTATTAATCTTATGATTTATGTTAGTTGAATTCCAACTAAAATTAATTTTAATCAAAATTGATGAAATTGATATGATTTTACTTTTGCATTTGCATATTGCAAAATTGATGAATGAATTAGATTTGGGAGAAAATAATATACATAAATAAATAGAAGGGATAGCTAGGACTAACTACTACAGGAATCACCGGGCAAAGATTTAAATCGATAGGACAATTCTAACATGCATAAATCAACTAAAAAAGCTATCCGTTCCGGACAGACGGACGTACGGACGGACTGACCGACCCTAATTATAGAAAAGATTTGCTTTTAAAAATAGAAAGATAGATTAATTGATAATTAGATAAATAGACAGCGATTAATTAGGTAATTAGTAAGAAAATATATTTATAGAAATCCTTATAGAAAAGTAACATGGTGTCTGTCTGTCTTTTATCTTTTACAGGATAGCTTCTCATAGGTCCTATTTTGGAGGAAGGTATCACCACCTTTCTAACAGAAATCGCCCCTAATAAAAAGTTGCCCTTCCCCCCACAAAAAAATTTAAACTAAAATGGAAAATGGGGGAGGGGGTGGTTAACATCCCCATAAAAATTCCCCCCACAATTTTATTTTACTTTTTCTTTTTATATCTAACTAAAAAATGGGTTATTGACTTCAAGTCCACCCTTCTCAAGTGCCCCCAGAGGCCTCTAGGGGCGTAGCCGCCAGTATAATATAAAGACACAGACAGAATAACTAAGTAGATAGATAGAATAAATCAAGCATGATGAACTAAGTGGTTTCTATGGTGTAAATAATACACACATCATTTAAACAGATATTTGGGACATTCCCTCAAAGTATCAAGCGAGCACATACCCCCCCCCCCCTTACAATTTTATTCTATGCCCACTCTCTGTGGGGAGCCTTAATCCTTCGGGGCTGCCATGTAACAAATGTAACCTAACCAAAGATAAAATATTAAAACACGAAAAGCTTCCCCTCCCCGTTATTTTTTATTTATATGAAAATAATTTGGGGGTTTCTGTGCTCACTAGGCACTTTGAGGGGAACCATTGGATAGTTCTATGAGTTAAGAGTAGTGGTCTTTCCAATATTTTTATATATAGTAGCTTCGCTACTTCTTTATTGGTATTTCTTTCATAAAAACTAAATACACTTTTATTTGCTATTCTGTAAAAACGTATTTCTAGTAAAGATGCAATTTATTTGCAATATTATTATTTGCAACTTTTTGTTTACATTATTTTCAATTACTTGGCTACAGAGGGAGGTAAATAAATAGTGTAATAATTATTTGTCGTATCGTATATAGTAGAATCGTCAGCTTTTCGCGGATATTAAAATAAAATCAAAAGGTAAAAACCAGATTTGTTAGCTCCGAGGGGACGAAGTTCTGGGCTAACAAAACTGGTGTATTTTTTTTTATTTCAATATTCGTGGAAAATTGTCTGTAATACGATGTTATACATGTTTTTTAGTATAGCTGAAAACCGGTTCAAATCTAGCCAACAAGGAGGACAACATCCATAAAAGCGAAAATACATAATAATATATGTATCAACAAACAAACATTTAATAAACAAACAAACAATTAATATAGAGTTCCAAAGAATTACCAAATACCGTAAATGTGTATCCTAAATTTACTGAATACAGATTGCTTAAAATGGACATACTGACATACATACTAAGACTTTATTTAAAAGAGATGTATTGCTTATAACATTATGCCTACTCCTAGGAATCCTTATTTACAAAATCAAGTTATTATATCAAATAAAAAGTACGTTTTATAAAAGCTGAAAGTCATCACAAACTTTCTTGAAATCAATATAGAATGGCTACATTTTTAAAATCGTACATAAATGTTACAGTAATCACCATGCATGGACCGTTTTGCCTTATTTTTGATCAGTTATCTATTCCTATACTGCTGATTAAATTATAAATGTTGCAAATCTAAGTGCAATTCCATTACCACCATGGTTTAATTGATTAATAACACTGGGATAAATGTATGTATAGTACAATGAAGGCAGACCCTTTTTTTTAAATTTCACACAAATATATTGGTTAGAATATTCAATTCCAAAATTATAACAAGGAATAGTGTAAACAAAAGCTTGTAGAATGGGGTGTAGAGGGAATATCCATCCCCTCAGCAAAATTAAGGGGTTTGGATACACCCCTTATGTGTCAAACCTCCTACACCCCCATAACTTAATTTTGAGGAGGAAAGGTGAAAAAAAAATTTAACAGTACTTCTTTATACGTTGATTATGTAGGGTGGGGGGGGGGGAGAGGGGAATTCAACCCCCTGACAATAAAAATGACACTCCAATTATTATTTGTATTACAACCAACCTCTATGTAAGTTTAAGGGGGTTGTCAAAATGTCATAGAAAGTTATTATTATTTTTTGTGAGGGCTAGTGTAAAAACAAACACTCACCCCTTCGCCCCCTACTCCCACCCCCCATAATAACGCCAATGACAAGAACATAAGTACACATCAATTTTGCTTGCTTTAAACCTTTTTTTGGATGGAAAAAATTTGACAGGCAATGTTGCCCCGGGCCTTGCACAATAAATGGACCTCTGATTACTTTTGAATGAAGATTACACTTGAGAAAAGTATTTTGAATTGCAAGTAAATCACTCATACGCCCCCCCCCCCTCCCCCCAATAGATTTGAAACGCTACGCGGTGATTCTTTTAACAATTATATAAAGATTGGTTTTTAGCAACATCTTCACAAATGATTATTTTTTAGACTATTTTTTTGTAATATAGTTGTCCGTTTGTTAATGAAATAATAGACTCTGCGAATAACTTTATTACCTTGAGGCTTTATCATCGCTATCATTTAAAGCCTATCTTGACCTAACCTAAAAGAGGCTTTTTGTAAACAAACAAAAAAACAGGGTTGATTATGGTGTTCTGGCAAAAAAGCAGGTATTGTGCCAGCTTTCATATGTTTTGTACATAAAGGATACAGAAGAGTTCTATGAAAAACATTAAAACTAAAGTTTGAAGTAAATTATCTAAGTCTGAACCTTTAATAAATCTTATGGTTTATTTTAAATTTTAGTGCAGTTTTATTGTCTTAAATCAATAATCCTTCTAATTTTTAAGAATTTGTGTCATTTTCCGCCATGACAGTTCACAAAGTGTTTGTTTGCGCGCCAAAATGTGGGAAAAATACTAACAGAGTTGCCAACAAATATGCTGAGGTATAATTTTTTAATGAAAATTGTTGGTAACCCTGATATCATTACATCAATACATAACGTGGGTGACAAAATTAATAAAAAAGATAATTTTAGATATACTGAACAATTGAAAAAATGTGTAAAAAGACCTGTGTTTCAAAAAATGCAACAAAAAATACAACATAAATAAGATCATTATTGTTTTGTTTTCAGTCTTAACAACAGACCTATTGAAAGACTTACAGGAAGGCTTAACTATAAGGCATGCAAGATGTGATTATAATAAAGAAAATAACATTTTTTTAAAGTAATTTTATAGGTGCACAATGTGACAATATATTGATCAATAGATAAGTATTTCCCCAAGTATGATAAACCAATTTCTTTGGTAGATCAATATTATTAATATTAAAAAGTTTTTAAATGCTTTAGCCAACTAATAAGATTATAATAAAACTTTGGGTACCAGTGCACTTTACAGTCCAATGTTTCCTTCCTCCAATTTAATCCAGAGCTGGATCTTTAAATCAATTTAGTGGTGAGCCAAATCGGGGTGAGCCAACTTTCCACCAATGAGAGCACAGCATTTTATGAAATGCCGCGCTGTGATTGGCTAAAAAATTCGGCTCACCACTAAAATGATTTAAAGATCCAGCTCTGGATTAAATTTAAAGACAATTTAAAGCTAACCATTAACAGAATAAAGTTCATAACGTTTGATGGAAGAATTGAATTAAAACTGTCTATCCTTATATCAAAGTAACTCTGTCTGCTAACCGCTGAACCGATATGGTTACCTTTCCATTGCCTCTCATACTGTTTTTAGGTGAGGAGGGATTTTATTTTTTGTTTATGAAACTAAAAATTGGGGGGGGGGGGGCGGTGGGGGCGAATTCAACCCCCAACCACGCCTTATAATTCTAAACACCAGACAGCTTTATAATGTTAAGCAATGCGTCAATCTTAATTATTTAAATTATGTTATTTTTGTGTGAAAATTACTATTCCATGATTAATTTATCCATTCATAGACTGGATTGATGACAACATTTTTACATGCATTGCTTGCTCTATACTTCTTAGGTTCCACATTAATAAACAACCATTTCATAAAAGTAACAGAATGTCTGTATGCCTGGGTGTACTTTAACACCTCGCTAACCGACAGACAGATATGGTTCTCCTTTACAATAAAGCTTCGTGAAGGTTCAGGAAAGATTTATAACTATTTTGTGCGATGGTAACTACACCCCACCCAAGACACATCGCCCCTTTCCTTAAATGCCCCCTAGATGCCTCTAGGGGCGTAGACGCTAGCATTGACATAATAGGTAGTCTAAAAGTCTAACGAATATTGTTATGTCAGTCAAATTATTATAGATAACATAAATAACGTCAAATTTTTAATTTCAAAATAAACTACAACTCGATGTTTTGTCAGTTATGACCGCTTTTATTGAATACTGATTGGCTATTACATGTCAATAAAATACTGCCTGGTTTGACAGGGAAGCCCGGATATGGTCACAAATGCGTACATTTCATATAACAATCAAATTATGTTTTTATGCCCCTCTGCAACCAAAATCTGATACGGTAAATTGACGTTCGAAAATCCCAATTTTTTTAGCACCTCCATTAAAATTATGTTTGAGGTGTATCATGGGAGTGTTGAACATTGTTCAGGGAGGTGAAAACCCCTTTAATTTTGCCAGGACTCTGGACTTTATGAGATTTTTTTCTGTTTGCGTGTCATGTATAAGCACATTCTTGATATTGTACAGCAACTAATTTGCTCCAAATTTTAGTATGACAGATTGTTCTATATATTGCATTCATTAATAAAGTATACTAGTACACAAGGGCGTGCATGGATGGGTGTTAAAGGTGTTACCTTGTTACCTTGGTAATCATATGTTGAAAAGTTTACAAATCAAAGTCTTTATTCCATAGTAAAAAAATCTGCTAGTAATAATACATTTTTTCTAAGATCACAATATATGGGAAGTTACTTACAGAAACTTGATCTCCCTAAAATGATCAATGCAATAATTATAAGTGTTTGTTTTTCTCTCCTTACTTTAGGTGCAGCTCTTAAATAATTTACATTTTTTTGTTTTTTTTTGAGTGGGAGGGCACCTCATCCAATTACACTAAAAAATGAACCTCCTTGAAAAAAAAAATCGTTTTAGACTTGAATTAAAAGTAAGGGTCGACTGCCCTTATTCCCCGGACCCTCAAGTGTCACTAGAGGCCTCTGGAGTTTTTTGTTAGTTCTGAATATAAACTTTACTGCTCTTTTCATATCTGCAGATAATAGCTTGCTTTTTATGGACATATATGTTCTTGACAAAGTACAAAAATAATTACAAAATGATAACATCCCATTGTTTCATTTCATTTTGAGGACAGTAATATGACATCTGAAGAAATTCTATTTTGCTTTTCCAATTCTAAGTAATACACAGATTTTATCTAAACAAGAAAAAACAAGGATGACAACATTTATAAAAGCGAAGCTCATAATTGAGAAAGAAGAACAAACGAAATTAACTCTAGTAGTGTGTCGGAACTTAATTAGCAGAACATTAATTTTTAAGTCGAAACAAAACTGTATACATAGTCTACTAACCGTTACAGACATACGGACCACATACCCTAATTATGGAAAAACTTCCTTTTTAAAAAAAACTTCTTAACATAATTTATTAAATTAGTTCAATTGATTTTTAAAATATGTATTACTGTGCTTGATTTATCAAAATTGCAATGATAAATGACTGCACTGCAAAAATCATAGATGCATCTTATTTTTGTGTACAACAATTAGCACATTATTTGGAAGAAAGTGTTTATTTAAAACCGTGTAACGAGTTATAAGTAGCGTTGCAATGATAAGCTAACAAATTAAGTAACAATAAATATATATGCATAGATGTATAACTAAGGCAACAACTTAGTCATAGTGGTGGGGACCTTTTTCATCTGATAGCAATATTGCTTTCCATATGCTTTATTGTGGCTAAAAATATATTTGCCTTTTTTATGTGGAGACCTTTTTAATTTGTCTTTTGTTTTGGGTGCATTACTCTTAATTTTGTACATTTGTTGATGCAAATATATTCTATTTGTAAGGCCTGTGAGTCATGTACTGCATTATTGCATGTATATATAGATAATTGTAGAAAAATCTAATAATATAAAGTAATAATTTTTTTTTCTGCCGCTAAAGATCCCAAAAATTACTTGTTCGAATTAGTTGTACTCTTCAGTTATGCTTTATAAATATCTTAGGGTGGTTTAAGGCTATTTTCATGAACTCCACCCACCAGCAAAGGAACTATTTCATAAAGTAGTAAGGTTTTTTTTTATCTGAAGCTTAAAATCTCAACTACTGAAACGATTAGGACATCTATTTAAGGTAAGTTTCAAATAGGTCCTGTGGTGGTTTTAGGCTATATTGTTGCTAGTGGCGTAGCCGCTAGTATAACATAAAGTAACATTAATAAAACTTTTACTCCAGTAATACAAAAGTAACAATTTTGTTTATGATAATTATTGGATTGAAAGATTAATACAACTCCATCGTCCTATCCCTGACTAGTCGTGACCCATAGAACGGACCAAGGGGACTAGAGGATGCTGCCCTGGGCAAATTAATGTCACTCAAAATAACTTTATCATGAGCAGGGATAGGGAAATGTTTTGGAATAATGACAATAATATCCATAAGTAGCGCAGCAAGCAACAACATACTAATAAAACAGTAAACTCTAATACAGCATTATTTTAAAAAGTAATTTTATTGTTGTTTAGTATAGACAGGGTAGATTATTCCAAACTTCTTTTCATGTATGATTATATAAATGACAAGCTTCCACTCTCTTTCCAGGAGACATGGAAAAGAAAAAACGAGGTTTATAATAACATAAGAAACAACAGGAGATTGGATGGTGATCATTTTTATATCCCTATTATTAGATACAAAAGCAATGAGAATCTCCCATACTATTGTTTACCTAACCTTTGGAATAAAAATTGCTTTAATGACCTTCTTAATTCTTATCAACCACGTAAAATGTTTATTAAAAACCTTACAGCTTATTTAATGATTCAAGTTGAAACAGTATGTAATAAGGCTGTCTGCAACGAATGCTTTCCTAACAATCTTATTTAATCTTTGCATAGCCATGGTTTTGATTATTTTACACCTACAATTCGGATTTTCTTTATTTTTTAAAATATTATTTAGCAAAAAATTTGAGCCATTTTATATGATGCTGCTTGTGAGAGAGCTTAGATTAAGATTAAAAAACAATTTATTTATTTTTTTTCAATTACATCATTTCAATCTTTAAAATAATTTTTAAAATATGTAAATACTTAAATTATTTTGAACACTGAAGGCCCCATTTAATACACCTCTGGTTTATGGAATGCCTCATAATCGTAGATAACACATTAGTTAAAGTTTATTAATGATGTGATTTATAATATCTAAAAATGCTATGTAATATGTTTATCATAACTAAACCGATTTGAAAATAAATCTTATTCTTATTCTTATAATGGACCAAATAATTAAGGTCAAAAAAGGGGGAAATGGACTAACTGGTACCCAAAGTTTTATAACCATGTTATTAACTTTCGGCACTTCTATTAGTTTTTAATTGATATATTTCAAACTTTTAGTGATCGAACCAATTTTTTCAACCAATGTTTTAAATCTACAAAAGGGCAATTACTTTATCTTTATTGGGGATTTAAATGAATTTATTGGCCATTGGCTTATCCCCTAAGATCCCTGATAAATATTAGATTTGATTATTTGTCTATATTTTCTGCTATTAGTTTTTCCGAATATATATCTGTATAGTTGAACATATAGATAATCAAGAATAACTTAGATATTAGGATAGGTTAAATTACTCAAAATTTTATGTTAAACTAGAGGCTTCGCCACTAGCCTCTAGGGGCTTTGCCCCAAGAGGTTTAATCAAACAAATTTTTCGTATTTTAGATTTAAAAGAAAAATAAAATAAAAAAAATGGGCGGGGGGTATTCGACCCCACTATTTTAATTTTAGTTTTAAAAAGAAATTTATTTTTTGAGGGGGGTATTTTTTTTTGGGGGGGGGGTTGGAGGTGTCCCACCTCCCAAGAAAATAGTTATAAACCTTCTCGGGACCTATGAGGAGCTACCCTGTAAAGGAGAACCCGATCGGTTCAGCGGTTAGCGAGATCCTTCGCTATAAACAAACAGACAAACAGACACATAGACACACAGATCTGCTCTATTACTACGATTGACCGTTTATCTGTAAGCGTAAGCTACGTTGTGTTTGATTTGGTGGGAAAATATGATTTTAAGTTTTCTTGTAAATATTACTAAATTAAAAATACATCTGCCCTTCCATTGCGACGTGTGAGATTTTTTTTATTTTTGGGGGGGTATTTACCACCCCCAAAATTGTTTGGGGGGGTAAATACCCCCTCCTAAATGGTTGGAGGTGCCAACGGCACCCCCAGGTTAGGGGTAAATTTTAAATGGGGGGAGTAAAATGAAAAAAAAATTTGGGGGGGGGTGTAATCACCCCATTACCCCTCCCCCCCCGTTGGACGTGTATGGATCAAGCCCCTTCTAGACAACCAACCCTTTCATTGCACTACCATTGTCTAAATGTCCTAATTGTGCATGGTAATGAGTTGCTCCTGTTTAAGGTACTTCAAGGGGGTACTTCAACTATTCATGTCTCGCACCTGAAATAAGGACCATTTTTAAATTTTTTAGTTATGACGCGGTGTTGAACCTTTATAATCTATGATTTAACTAATACCTTTTGCCTGACTGTATAATGTATGTTTTATATTATATGTATATTTACATTGCATTGGTATCTTGTATGACAGATCTAATAGGGTTGGGTCGGATATACGTTTTAGATAACTTAAAACCACATTTGTCACGTAATGATATGAATAAAACATAATAATATGTCGTTCAAGAAATCACCATTTCAAAGATTATGTTATATAAAATCAGAAAATGTTAAAATTAACTTATCCAACTTTATTGCTCTTATGCAAGATTTAAAATAAATCAAACGATTCTTAAATGCATAAAATTTACAATCAGAGCCATCTATTATGGACAGACCAACATAAATGTGGAAAAGCTTTGCTTTTCAAAATCTAAATTTGTTATTTTTCCCAAAATTATTTACATTATGGGAAAACCTTGACAACCCTAGTTGATAGACAAGCCAATTTTTAGGGTCAACAAAATATTTTGATGATAGGTAGCTCCCACACTAGTTTGGGTGTAACTTATCACGGATAAACGATAGGTAATCAAAATAAAAAGAGGAAATATATATGTCTGTCTTTTCGTGTGTTTCTGTCCCACAATATCTCGATAACTGGGCCTTTAGTACAGAATACTTTCCTAAAGAAATGGTTACAAAAATTGCAATCATCCGAAAAAAAATTCTCTCAAAGTTCCCAACGCCCACATTCCCCCATTACCCCAATATTTTGGGCCTAAACCTTCGGTACCCTAACCATGCGGGTCTACACTGCATTCAATACATTCTAAACTAACCTAACCAAAGGCAAAACACAAAAAGTACCCCTCCCCTCTCTCTTTGTCATTTGAGGGAAGCCTCTAAAATAACTTTTTTCATTCTACTATTTTTTATAAAGTTACATATCTTTAAACTTGATGTTGCAAGCATAGGCTAAAAAATACATAATCTCATAATAACTGATGAAAAGATACATAATAAAATTGGTAGAAAAAAAAGAAAGTTTTATAATTTCACATTGATATTGGATGGATAGATAGATAGATAGATAGATAGATAGATAGATAGATAGATAGATAGATAGATAGATAGATAGATAGATAGATAGATAGATAGATAGATAGATAGATAGATAGATAGATAGATAGATAGATAGATAGATAGATAGATAGATAGATAGATAGATAGATAGATAGATAGATAGATAGATAGATAGATAGATAGATAGATAGATAGATAGATAGATAGATAGATAGATAGATAGATAGATAGATAGATAGATAGATAGATAGATAGATAGATAGATAGATAGATAGATAGATAGATAGATAGATAGATAGATAGATAGATAGATAGATAGATAGATAGATAGATAGATAGATAGATAGATAGATAGATAGATAGATAGATAGATAGATAGATAGATAGATAGATAGATAGATAGATAGATAGATAGATAGATAGATAGATAGATAGATAGATAGATAGACAGATAGATAGATAGATAGATAGATAGATAGATACCTATATGTGCAAAATATACTATATGAAAAGAATGGTAATAGACCGAAATTCCAGCCATTAAATTAAATAAACGATTTCATTACCTACCATGCAGTCAATTGTATAATTCGTTCAGTTCGAGTTTAATGTATTTATTATTACTTGGATCACAAGATTATCATGTAAAGTGAATCTCGTAGCTGGCTAAAAAAAACAATACCCCCATCTTTCTCCTTTACATCATCCCCTTCCCTTTCTAATAGATGAACGAACTGACCAAAAAATCATGTCCATGTTAGCAACCTAAATTGTCTGTCTTTATAACGTTACTTGTCACCTTCAAAATAGCTTCAAATAGGTCCTGAGTTGGTTTCAAGCTATTCTATTTTGAATTTAAGTTTTGGTATCGTTAAGGGATTTTTCTGTCCTTCTTTGTCTATATTTTGGTTGATATATCTTGTTTTCAATTCCTAAGTTTTGAGGATTGTGATCGTGAAGCGAAAGTGTTTGTTTTCTTTTCAAAGACCCCTTTTTTAAAGCTGAAATTGGTAATACAATACCATAAAAAAAATATCTTATCTGTGCCCTTAGAGACCTTTGGGTTCACTTGAGAGAGAGGGGGGAGTACTCAATTTAAGCCCTAATATAAAATGTAAAAAATTTGGAGTGTGGAAGATTTAAGTAGCGATTTCTAAACTCACTCCCCCAAAATAGTTATAATCCTTCTCAGTAGTTTCACTATAATCCATATCATTACAATAGTTAGCGAGATCTTTTACTACACATAGGCAGACAGACAGATACATAGATATCATGTTACTTATATGAAAAGATAGCTCATAGTTCCCATGTATGTAATATGCAGCGGGTGGGAGGGGGGATAGGACATTGGGCTGTTTATTACACTAGTCCCCAAAGTTTTATAATAAAGTTCTCTTGGCTTAACAACTTTGGGGAAATTTTTCGAATTTTGATTGGTTGATTCATTAAGTTGAGTATTCAAATTATTACTAATTGTAATCTACCTACAGAAGGGGTCATTTGGTGTATCATCATTGGGGATGTACATCAATTTATCTACCCTTGTCATATCCCTTCAGACCTCTGGTAATATGTATGAAAGCAACCGAGTGTAAAGTATTTAGTTGTAAAATTGTAGGGTGCCGTGACACAGGTCTTAATTAACATGTCACCGTCTATGCCAGGGGAAAATATTAGGGAAAAAACAATGTTCGTCCTAATACATAGCCACAGCCCATGGTCGTCCAAGCTTTTTTATTTGGGGTAAAATGGCGCGCGGAGCGCGCCGGAAATTATTTTTATCCCCCCTAAAATTTTTACCCCGGAGGTAAAATTGGATTTGGGGGGGAGGTTAATTACCCCCCCTAAAAAAAATATACCCCCAGGGTAAAATTTGTTTTGGGGTGAGGGGGGGGGGGGGTAATTTGATTAAGTAAAAAAGTACCTATCTAATAATGAAGAACTATTAAATATTTAGTAGTATCTCATTACTATACATGAAAACACAATAATCAACTTACAAGTCTTGCTGACTGATGAACCAATATGATTCTCCTTTAAAGTGTAGCCTCAAATAGGTCTTGGTAAGGTTTTTAACTAGTTTTGGGGATGGTATCACCACCCTGGCCTCGTACCAAGATAAATTGCCCCTGGAAAAAAAGATTTTGATATTTACTGAAATGTTTGATTAAGTTGATTTATCTATTTTATGGAAGCTTCACAATTAATTTTGATTTTAAGAATTTTTTTTAATTGGGAAAATTTTACTTCTTTGAATAGACATTGTTTAGACACACTCAGTGCATTGTTTATTTTAAAAGCCATTACAGACTATGTCATGTATCACGTCCTTGGTATAGCCGCTATGTTTACCGTGTTATTGCTAAAATGCTCACTAATCTAATTTTTTTAAAAAGTTCTTGACAAGAGTATGTGGATAAAATTGCGCCTGTTTATGGGCTATTACTCTTCCTCAAAATGTACGCAAAATTCTTTTTCACCCAAAGTGCAATTTCTTTAGTTTAGAAACTCATTAAGAATTAATGAAAATTAATTCTTAAGTTGCACATGAATTATCAAGGATGATATTCTATGGACATTAGGGGCGCAGCTCAACAAACAATACAAAGAGACAAACGAAAATGAATAGAATAGCTGTTTACATAATGTTGACAGCTACAGCTAGTTGATACTTGTTAAGATTCACTCACTAACCTTCTAATAATAAACTATAGAGTTGCCTCGCTCCCTTAATTTTTTAATGAATTTGTTAAACAGGACTATTCTAACTTAAATTTCCGACCACAGAAGAGACCTACGGATGGACCGTCTTTAAAATAAGAAAGCTGTGCTTTTAAAAATCTACCAATGCCATTTTTTATGATTTATGTATAGATTTTTGGGATAAGTATATAGACTTAAGATTAGAATTAAAAGTTTAAGATTTAAGTACGATATAGACTAAAATAATAAAACAAAACAGTACGCATTACTACTTGAAACCTATAGCTATAATGCTATGCAAAGAGATAGAGGAGATAGATTGTATTGTAAATTATACCGGTCCCCAAAGATTTATAAACACTTTCTATCATTCGTTCGATAAAAACGTTGGGAACTTTATTTAATCTTGATTTGGTTGTTTAAAACCAGCAGCATCCAAAATAATAGAAAGGGTAAATGTGTGTATAATGATTAATAATTGGGGATGTACATTACTTTAACGTCCATTGTATTATCCCAGATGTTGAAAAAATTAAATCGATATAATTTAGATTATATATTTATTACTTCACCCCTGTTTAGTAAGTAATATATTAAGGGATTACTTACAGTAAATTTAGCTTAATCAAGCCACCTATACACACATTAGATTAAAATATATACAGGGTGTTCGGAATTTTTTTTTTAAAAACCTTAGATTTGCGTGTTTTAAATTGCAAAATTGTAAAAAAGTTGTAAAATCTTTAATTTTACTGATTCTAAAAAAATAGTAAAATTAAAAATAATGTCATACATAGTGATTTATTGACAATTATGCATTTTCTTTGAATATCTAATCATTAGTTAATGTTATAAACGAAGCATCTCTTGCATCAATTCTAAAAGGGTAAGAATGTCCACATTAAGCATCCTGTATTCATGTAATTTTAGGATAGATTTATGAGAAGTTTTTGTTCTGATTTATCAAGTTTCGTTTATACTGGATGTTGTCAACCTTGTTTTAACTTGATTTTACAATACATTATTACATGTACTGAAAATGCCCCCAAGTGGTAAGATAAAAAACTTCGTTGGTGACAATGCGAAAAGTTTTATTTTTCTTTATTTGATATTTTAATATATAAAAAGGGAGACTTCTCACAGATCCCCCCTCCCCTTGATAGTTTAAATAAATTGAAAATAAGAGGGGCCTAGAGGGTCATACCCTGCGATTCTACCCTGTACCCATAAAACTAACACACGAATAACCCTGCACCACTTTTTTTCAAAATAAAGGGGAGAGTTTTTCTGTTCGACTTAGGGTAACCACTCAAGAAAAATGTGAAATTGTATTTTTGTACGAAAATTAGTTATACTAAGAGCAACTCGGTTTAATACATTTTCTAGTTATTTCTTTGAAACCGATCAATATACGCTGGATTAGAACCGGTTCCAAGTCATAATGAAAAATTATGTATAGCCTTGTACTGCAGACAATTGTCCAGGAATACAAAATTAAAAATATAAAATAAGTATAATTTTATGTCAACTATAGGCTACTAGGGTTAACAGGTCATATGAATTGTAAAGAATTATTTTATCATGCCAGCTATTATTTTTCGACATTACATACATCACTAAAATTGTATGTCATCTATAGGCTACTAAGTTTAACAGGTCTTATGATTTATAAATATCTATTCTATAGTGCCAGCTATTATTATTCGACATTACATACATCAGTATAATTTTATGTCAACTATAGGCTACTAGGTTTAGCAGGTCTTATGAATTGTAAAGAATTATTCATTTAATTTGCTATTATTATTCGACATTACAACTACCAGTATAATTTTATGTCAACTATAAACTACTAGGGTTAACAGGTCTTATGAATTGTAAAGAATTATTCATTTTATCAGCTATTATTATTCTACATTACAACTAGCAGTATAATTTTATGTCAACTATATACTACTAGGGTTAACAGGTCTTATGAATTGTAAAGAATTATTGGCCTTGTTTAAAAACCAATAATCTATTTAAGCAATGGAATAGGGAATGAGAATATAAAAAAAATCTATAGGCGGATTTGACAAGATTTTTACCAAAATTGTATGACAGTTAAAATTATTTGAAACGGCGGCTACTTCTAGAAGTGTCACTTTAGAATAAAAGTGGCAGTCTTGATTTTACGAATTGTTATGATATTTTAGCATTCTACCGTTATTTTTTAAACAGTACTAATAGTTGGTTTAAATGCTTTAGTAATAGGCGACTTAAAAGCCTATATTTTATATTCTTAAAGATTATTTAGATATAGTCCATTACATGACCACGCCTCTTAAGGGGCGTTTCGTCGTATTTTCACAGTAGCTTTTGATAGGTATTTTAGGTTAAGTTAAGTAAGGTGATTGCCCCGCAGTGTTAGAGCCCACCCCCCCGTATAATCTAGAAATAGGAGAAAAGCTACTGTGAAAATACGACGAAACGCCCCTTAAAAGGCGAAAGGGACAAAACCCAATTATTTTTCTCCCCCCAGATTGATTTCAAAAATATTTATCCCCTTATCATCATCAGTGTAGATTGTTTACATGCATTGGTAGCGAAGCTGTAAAAACAATGGGGCAAAAAGTGGTGGCATTTTTTGTTAAGTTTTTAGTTAATTTAAGAACCGCTGGAAAGTTTCATATGTGACGTCATAAAAATACATCTAAAAAAGGAGAAATGAGAGGAGAAGTGGGAAGGGAATCCCCTAAAAAAAAGAGATGGATTTAGACGTACTTTTATGACGTCACACATTACACTTACTAGCGCTTCTTAATTTAAGTTTATTGTATTGGTACGTTATACTATGTTTTTCCCTTTTAAACTTTACTGTTTACAGGCTAATTTTTTCTCTATTAAGTTTTACATTAATGCTTTTTGTCCGTGTTTATATGTATAACACCCTGATCTTAAATTTGAATTACCAACTAACGTACTTATAACACTGTAGAGTAATATCTCTCCAAAAAGAAAACATTTACATATTTCATTAATCAGCCAGCCTACAGCATTGTTAGAAGAAATTCTTTTGGTTAAACATGATTTAAAACAGATCTACTGATTTTTAACCCTAATGAGAGGCTTTTACATGAAAAATTGTTTTATGGGTTTTCTTTTTATTTACTAATATATATTTTAGTGTAGTGTAGGTGTTTTATAACTAGAATATGTCCGTTGTATATATTAGTAAGGTTTTTCTGTTCTGTCCATTAAGATTTTTATAGGATTTAGTTCTCCATGTTAGGGAAGCCTTACTTAGGTCCTAGAACAGCATTTATTAACTTGTTTCTGAATTACAGGTTTATAAACAAAAATACCCTGTATGCGTGTAGATTAGAGTTATGAATTGAAAAGTTTTGACTTTATTAACCGATCAAGATTAAGCCTACAAACGGGGAAACGTAAAAGTCTAAACAAAATTCTACATAAATTTTTTCCAAATTGTATAAATACAGGATACCAGAAAAGAACTTAGTTTTCTTTTTAGGATTAAATTATAGAGATGCTTCGCTAATGATATTGTACATGTTGTTTCCAAAGATTATACTAATAGGATAATTATATCATACAAAAAGTTGGTGTCAAGAAGTTTTAAATGGACCTTTCTAGTAACATATAGTTGTTACACTTTCTAAATCGTGTTTGAAATCTACAGGACAATTCTAACATGTCTAAATTAATAAAAGAACTGTTCGTTACGAACCGGCAGACGGACTTACCCTAATTATAGAAAAACTTTTCGCTTATGAATTGAGTATTAAGAATAATAGTATTAGTATATAGTATTATTATATTATATAGAAAACAATGTAAGGAAAAATGAAAACAAACTAAACTCCCAGGAAAATCAAAGATTTTTTTCATGCAATATTTTATAATTTAGTAATTTTAAATATGGCAAAAAAATTTATGGATTAAGTCGAAAATATTAGGTTAGATCTTTTTTCAATAACGTTAAGGGTTGGTTATAACCAAACGGTTGGCCGAACAGATTATGATTCATGAAACAGCATCGGTTCAAAATGGTTTGGTATTTGGATAATATATTCTCCAAAATTAGCCCCCACCCAATTAAAAAATAAAACTTGAAAGTTGATATATGTCAACAAAATTCTAAAATTAATTCTTGGTTTGGGGGGTTGCATGTATTGTTAAAAGACTCAAAAAAGATATAAACCTTCCTGGTGCATATATGTAAGTAGCTACCCTGTAAATGAGAACCATGACAGTTCAGCGGTTAGCAAGATCCTTCGGTACAGACAAACAGACAAGCAGACATCTATATGAATTTATAGAAGTTTTAATGTTATTCAAAAAGAAATGACATTACTTTTCAGACTTGATCCAATTCTCTAATAAAATGACATATTTACTATGAAATTGATACATATCATTATTATATTTTATGTACAGTTTAATCATAAAACTTTTTTGCAAGTTGTTTTTATTAAAAACAAGAAACAATGATAATATAAAAGTAACAGGATGTCTCTCTGTGTGTCTGTTTGTACCAAGGATCTCGCTAACCGCAGGACTGATAAGTGAATGGATGGTTTTTAACTGTTTTTAGGTAAGATTACCTCCATCCTCGTCTTTGGAAACCCCTCTCCCCATAAATGTAAAATGATATGTTTCAATGGTTGGGGAGGGGGGGAAGAGGAGGGGTGTGATTTTATGTAATTTCAAAAATTTAGTTTGAAGGGGAATGGATTAAATTACCTTCACCAATAAAAAAAAAGCTTAATTGAGGGAAATATCACACCCAGTTTGGATTAAGCCCCAAGGGGATAGGGGCGAGGCCACTTTGGTCTAAACCAGGGATCTAAAGGGATAAGACAATGGCAGATAAATTGGTGTACATTCCCAATGATTATACACAAAATTTTAATTAGTGGTCGAAACATTTGGACACTCAACTAAATGATCCAGCAAATCAAATTCCAATACAAATCCTCAAAGTTGTTAAGGCAGAAATAGAAACGTTATTATAAGACTTTTGGGACTAGTGTAATAAACAGCTTATTGTCCCCTCCCTCCTTTGGCTTAAAATTTTGAGTGATATATTTTATTTTTGTGCAGTTAATGAGGGTAATTCATTTAGCACAGCATACAAATATAATAAAAATTACAGCAAAAACGTGTAAATTAGCTTTATTTAGAACATTATACTGGGTGTTTTCTCAATCTTACAATGATAATGAATAGCAGAATAAGATAAGCTTAGGAGGAGTGGACATTGAAATGTAGTCCCCAAAGTTTTATAATAACGTTTTTTTTCGCTGGTTAACGACTTTGGGGACTTTAATTAAATTTTGATTGGTTGGTTCATTAAGTTGAGTGTCAAAACGTTACAACCTCTCATTGAAATCTACAGAAGGGGTTTTCTTGTATATTATCATTAGCGAAATTACATCAAATTATTGGCCATTGTCCCATCCCTTCAGATCCCTGGCAAAAGTCAACCTTCTGCTTGTTCGTATGGACACCTGCAGCTACTCCATAATGTAATCATAATAAAACCAAATCTGTCTCACTCTATTAATAAATTTCAGGGGGAAAGAGACATAACATCAACAATAGATATAATACGGACAGACGGACATTGACGCAGAGATAGTTTAGAGTAGTCTTGCTAAGAACAAGGACAGTAAATTTAGTTTTGTTAGCGCCGAGGGGCTGGAGGCTTCGGCAAACAAAACTTGATTTTATGATTTTTATTTTAATTTACGTGGAAAATTTAAGGCAATACATGATTTTTCAGTGTGGCTGAAAACCTGCCCTCATCCAGCTGATATTAATCGAAGACATTCTGGAAATGCTAATAGACCTTTCTTGTACAAATAAGAAGCTTCACTATAAAGGAGAACAATATCGGTTCATCGGTAAGCTGGATTCTAAGCTACAGACACACCGAAAGCCATCCTATTATTTGTATAATGATTTCAAAAATTATAAATTTCTACAACCCATGGACTTATCTCTTTATACCTGGCGACGTTAATAATCTGTACCAGCAAAAAAGGTGATGTTCTAAAAACTTGTGGGGAATAAAATTAAACTTTTTCATAGATTTCTTTGTAAACAAGGACGTACATAGACCACAGTTGCTAGTCTATGAAATAACAGGTTCTGTACCGAAAGATCTCGCTAACCGCTGAACCGATATGGTTCTTTTCATAGGTCATTGGAAAGTTAATCAGTGCTGTGGAGCCGTTTGATTTTGTTGCGGCTCCTGCTCCACGGAGCCGCCTCTAAAATAACGGCTCAGGCTAAAACCTAAAATCAAGAAAAATGACTTTGAAACACTTAAAAGGGTTCCAAATTATAACATTTAAATCAAGGTATAACAAGGATGACAACATCCATAAAAGCGAAGCACTGAAACGGAAGGACAAACGGACATTAACACCTGTATAGTATCTGAACTGAATAATCAGAATTTAAAAGTATAAGAGTCGAAGCAAAATTGTAAATAAATTTGTTGAAAAACTGCTTGAAGCAGGATAATGTTTATAGACATACTTACATTTTTGGACTTTATTATAGAGTTGCTTCGCTTATAACATTGTTCTTTGATGTCCCAGGAATCAATATACCAAAAATCAGATCAAACGGATAATTAGAACACTTGAAAATTTGTTGTTAAAAAAGTAGAAAAATCAACATGTTTAAAAGGGACGTACGGACATTCTGGTAATAATTATAGAGTTGTTACGCTTTCTAAATCATACCCAACTACTACAGGAATCATCATGCAACGTTTGAAATCGATAGGACAATTCTAACATGCCTAAATTAACGAATAAAAGCTATCTATCTCGGACGGACGTACGGACGGACGGACGTACGGACGGACGGACCTACCCTAATTATAGAAAAGCTTCGCTTTTAAAAATAATTCTAGATTTTTTTAGCTACCCCGAAGCCGCTATGAAAATAACGGCTTCGGCAAAATATGGCGGCTCCGGCTCCACAGCACGTTTTTTACTATTTTGGGGAAGGGTGGAAGAGAAATCTTCCCTAGAAAAAAATTCCACCCAAAAAATCATGCCGGTAGTTAATCATGTAGACAGATAAAGAGAACATAAGAAGTTAAATATATAAAACTATAGATAGAGAAATAGATAGGTATTATATAGCAAAACTAAAAATATAAAAAAATGAGATAAATAGAGAAAAAGATAAATTTGCAAATAGATAGAGATAAAAAGAAAAAAATTGCAAATAGATAGAAAGTAAAAGATAGAGTAAGAAAGAGAGCGAGTTTTAAACAAATAGAATAGAAAAAGAAATTGAAAACCGAACTATTAACACATATGTAGAGTACATTTGCCTTCAAAGTCTAATTCTATTAATCTTCATGGATATGGGGATTGGGCAATGGATAATACAGTAATATTAATATTCAGGGATCCAAAATGATTAGCATGGTTATAAAACTTTGGGTACCAGTGTAATTTACAGTCCATCTCTGCAAAAAGTGGAAGAAAGATTAAGATAAATAAAGATTTTAATTGATTTTTAATATACCACTGCCCTCTCCCTGTATCCCTTCTATTAGGTGTTTCCCATAATAAATCAAATAATTTGCTGATTGCTCAAATCGGGTTCCCTGATTTTTTTACATAATAGTATCACAGTAGAATATTGGCATGAGAACGTACAGCTTTTACACAGTCACATTACTTAAATTAGTGGACTTTAGGAACTTTATTTTGACCAGTGTTCCAATAAATCTGCATAATTTTTTGGTTAGTAAAAATAAGCATGTGCAAATATTACAATATTCAAGTTCGACATGTCTGGTGGGATATGATAGACATACTGAAAAATCATGTATAGCATCGTGTTACAGACAGCTTTTCGTGGATATTAAAATGAAAAGTTATAGGATCAAAACAAGTTGTTAGCACCCAAGGGCACCTAGCCTAAAAAAACTAACATAGATTTATATTTTTATTTTAATATTCATGGAAAATTATCTGTAATCCGATGCTGTACATGATTTTTCAGTATGGTTTGAGCCGGTCATTATCCAGCGGATATTTTCGAAGCCATACTGAAATATCTATTCTTCAGATGAACCATCCTTGTCTTAGAGACCTTTTTAATTCCTATTATGCGAAGTAGCAAGATGTATTTTGTCTGAAGCTTAAGATTTCAACAACTGCTACATATATGATTGAGTTCTTCATTTAGGTCCTAAGATGGTTTTAGGCTATTTTTCTGCTTTCCTTATCCCTTCAAATACAGTGCCACTACAAGCTAAGGGCGCATCATCTTGTTCTATAATTTTTAAAGGAAAATGAGGTTCTTTAGCAATATTGTTTTCATACCTCATGAGCAAACCCTATCCGTAATTATTCTTCATTAACTCAGCGGATATTTGAGATAACAGGACAGGAATATAGGAATAAATCATTTTTTGTAGTATATCCACTATTTAAAATATTCTGTCCGTCCAACTCTATTTTTGAACTTATCCGTCAGTTAGGTTATCAAATGGTCATACATACAAAAGTCTTTTAATTAAAGGGTTTGTTTTCCTTGCACTTTTATATATTCTTTGAAAAAAGAACCTAATCGGTCAAGCTGTTTAAGAGATCTTTTAGAACAAAAACACATGCACAAAAACTTCCTATATCAATTATGTAAAAATATACTAAAATTTGACGACAAGAAGTGTCAAGGAATCATTAAAAATTGGTAACATCTTAGAATATTTTTTTTAAATTTTATGTTTTTAATTTATAAAATCCATCTAAAAAAAGAAAGCAAATTTATATAATGAACTACTGTGGTGTATTTACAGCAGACCCTAGTTATATAATAGCGTCACTACTTTTAAGATTCACATTAGGAGCTATGCACCTAGAGGCGTCTATGGGCATTTTTTGTTTTTAAAGAAAATAAAAAAAATGGGGGTTAATTTTTTGGGGGGGTGGTGCTAATCTCCCTCAAAATATCTATAGACATTCCCAGCTCCAATTAGAAGCTACACTGTAAAGAAGAACCGTATCAGTTCAGCGGTTAGCGAGATCCTTTGATACAGACAAACAGAGATCCTGTTACTTTGATATAAGGATTATTTCATAAAATATACACATGATTCTTTTTCTCTGAATAAAAAGCCCCCAGGGGAAAGTATCTAAAAACTCGGGGGATAAAAAGCCTTCGGGAAGGGGTGTAAAAAGTTGTAAGTAGCTCAAATATTTGTTCTAATAAATCATTAAGAATTAACTTTATTACTTTAGTAATTACTAGCGGCTACGCCTCAGAGGCCTCTAGTGGCACTTTGAATGTTTTTTTTATTTAAAATATCTAATTACAGAAATAATTGGTTTATGTTTCGTTGGAGTCTCTTTTTCGAGAGGGGTAATTTTTTTCTAGGGGCGATTTCTCCTGATAGGGTGGTGGTACCCTCCCCCAAAATAGTTATAAACCTTCCCGGGACTTATGAGAAGCTACCCTGTTAAGGAGAACCCGATCGGTTCAGTGGTTAGCGAGATCCTTCGGTACAGACACACACACAGATACACACACAGATACACAGCCATCCTGTTACTTTAGTATAAGGATAAAAAAAATTAGAGCAAGAGAAATGTTCTTACTGCTTAATAGATAGATAGATAGAGTAATAATAAAAAATAAAAGAAAACGTAAATTAAACATAAAATTGAGGGAAAATAAATTGGTGTTCACTCCCAATTATAATAAACAAAATTATTCCTTCTACAGATCAAATTAATGATAGCTGATAAAATCAAACAAGAACAATTAAAGTCCCCAAAGATTTTAGACCAACAAATGACAGAACGTATTTATAAAACTTTTGTAATTTACAGTCCAATGTCCCCTCCCTACCTGATAAAAAAAGAGATTTTAATATAATAAGAGAAAGACAGCGTTAATTGAAAATCATGTAAGGGGAGGCATATTTCTCTAAGTAAGTTTTGCACGAAAATTATTTTATTATTCATCTAATTATTTAGTAACAAGGATGACAACATCCATAAAAGCGAAGCACTGAAACGGTAGGACAAACGGACAATAACACTTGTATAGTGTATGAACTGAATAATCAGAATATAAAAGAATCGAAACAGTCGAAGCAAAATTGTAAGTAAATTTGTTCAAAAACTGCTTGATACGGGATAATGTTTCTGGACATTCTTACATTTTTAGGACTTGATTATAGAGTTGCTTCGCTTATACTATTGTTATTTGTTGTCCCATGAATCAATATACAAAAAATCAGATCAAACGGATAGCTAGATCACATAAAAATTTGTTGTTAAAAAAGTAGAAAAATCAACATGTTTAAAATGGACGTGCGGACATTCTGGTAATGATTATAGAGTTGCTACGCTTTCTAAATCGTACCTAACTACTACAGGAATCATCATGCAAAATTTGAAATCGATAGGACAATTCTAACCTGCCCAAATTAACGAATAAAAGCTATCTATCTCGGACGGACGGACGTACGGACGGACCGACCTTAATTATAGAAAAGCTTCGCTTTTAAAAATCAGGCAGGGGGAGAATAATTATAATAAAATCAAGGGTCTTCCCAATTAGTTAGTGAGGGGAAATTGTAAAAAAAAATGACCATCCCCCCAAGTTCATTGTACATTTCAGGTGGGAATAAATGGTCTTTTAACCCCTACTCCATAAAAATATTTAAAAATTTTGGAAGAGATTAATCTAAAGCCATTTCCCATCCCTGTAGCCAAAACATAGTTTTTTCCCATGTTGCATCTTACCACAATAGATAGATATACAAAAATAGATAGATAGCAAATAGGATAGATAGATAGTTAGCAAAATGAATAGATAGATAGCAAAATAAGATAGATAAATAGCAAAATGGATAGATAGATAGCAAAAAGAATAGATAGATAGCAAAAAGAATAGATAGATAGCAAATAGGATAGATAGATAGATGGATAGATAGATAACAAAATGAATAGATAGATAGCAAAATAAGATAGATAGATAGCAAAATGGATAGATAGATAGCAAAATGGATAGATAGATAAATTCGCGAGTCTATTATCAGCCTTGCATTTAATTGAAATAGATAGCTGTGGAAAAAACAAGGATCAAATGATAAGAAATCAGCGAAAATTTAAATATTTAATCACTGTCCTATATACGTTCATTTCAAATGAAAAATTTCTTGGGGAGGGATTAAATTTTTGCTAATAACCCCCCCCCCCCCCCTCCCAACCAAGAAAATCTCGCAGGTAGGGACTCTACCTACCAACACTCCTCACACCCCATGTTGTTAAACAAATCTTAATATTATTTTAAGCCTAAATCTTATTATGATTTATTTGTATAAAATGCAGAAAATAATACATTTTGTCATTTATACAACATTTACCCTTAATGACTGGCAGATAATTAGAGAAATGTTCTTTTTAGTACTCTAATAATCAGAAACAAAACAATTTCTTAATGTAAATATAGAGTAGTCTCGCTCTGAAAAATAATTTTCCAAAGTAAAATGATGATAAGTTGATTGTTCTCTTCCTAGTGCAATTTCAATTAAATAGATAATAAATAATACAAATAGCGCGGCAATGATAAGAATAACACTTTTTTTACAAAGTAAGAAATAAAATAATGTTTGTCAGTTTGTCTGTGCTTCTGAATGAAAATGAGGGTATAGTCCCTTTCGTGGCAACGCCCCGTAAGGGGCGATTTGTCGTATTTTTAAAATGGCTTTAAATAGGTTATTTTAGGTTAGGTTATGTTATATTGGGTTAGGTAATTGTCTTGCAGGGTTAGGCAATTGGCCCCGCAGGGTTAGAGTCCTCCGCAGGGGCTAGAAATAGAAGAAAACCTACAGCGAAAAATACGAAGAATCGCCCGTTAAGGAGCGTTGCCAAGAAAGGAACTATACCCGAAAAATTAAATTAATAGAATTAGAAGTTATGATCTATATGTAAATCTGTCCACAGGGCAGGGAACCAGTCCCGATTTTGTATTAGGTCTTTGAAATCAGCTAATAGTGTCGAAAATATATATAAACTCAAGTCGCTACAAAAGATCAGAAAGCAATTTTCTAGCAGACGAAAAAGAGTCTCCACCACTTGAGCCCCAGGTAGTTGTCTGGATTATACATCTATAATTATACATTTATTGTTTATCTTTTTGTATTGAAAATGAATTGTGTTTAATCTAACCTAACCTGACCTAAATAAATATAGAATCAAACGAAAAACAATCAACCCCCCCCCCCCCCACTTATTATTTTTAATTTATTTTGAATTATGGAGCAGGGTGCATGGGTGCATGTGCTCACCAGAGTGCTTTATGTGAAAGCACCGTAAAATAAATGCCTATTTATTCTTTACTAACTTTACTATAAAATTTTATTTGATTTATTTTTGTTTGAACTTATCTTCATTAAAGGGTTAAAAATTTAAAATATCAATATTTATAAATTCAACTTTTTAAATTTTTTTTAAAAACAAACTTATTAAATAAAATGTAAAAAATTCGAAAAATTAAATTTAATTTTTTTTGATTTGTTATACTTTATGTACTTTTTAGTTTGTTATTAAGTCTTAGTTTTTTTAGTATAAATAGTTGAATTTAGGATTGTTTAATCAGTATAGCTCTATTCTCCCATTCTATCATTAGCTTTTATTAAAGTTTTAAGATGAAGTGTTTGCTTGCGTTGCTGGTTGTGGCTGTTGTTTGCCTTCAGGTAATGAATATTGTTCAATCTTATACTACAATAAATCGGTTTAATTTATTAAAATGGTCATTTATTTGTGTACTTCAGAATAATTTTTTTCTAGCACCGTAATTCTCCTTTTTTTGTTTGAAATTTTGAATATATAATTATTGTAGGGTAATTCAAAATTACGAAAAGATTTTAGTTTTTCATATACTTTGAGGGGAAAGTTTAAAATAAAGAAGTTCAATATTATGGTAGTTTTCTTTTCTCTCAAGTTTTAGATAATCAGATGTTTTTGTTAAAGTTTCTTATTTAATCTTTCTCTAAATAATTGTTGACAATTAGCAGAAATGGTTTGTTTGGCTATAAAACTTTTATTTATATTCGGTTTGTTTTCTAGAAATAATTTTGATTTAGTTAAACTATTAAAGTCGTGTAATGTAAGAGTATGTTTGTCTCTTAATTGTGTGGAACTGTCTTGATATTCTACTGATTAATCTTCATTATTTATTTAATTTTAGGCCGAAGCCGGCGGTTATGGCGGCTATGGTAAAGGCGGCGGTGGATATGGTGGCGGAAGAGGCGGCTATGGTGGCGGCTATGGTGGCGGCTATGGCGGTGGTAAAGGCTATGGAGGCGGCTATGGCGGTGAGTTATTCCTATTTTAATTTGGTCATTAGCATAGCTATATTTAGCCAATGATTTCTTAATAATTTTATATTTTTGCTCCAGGTTTTCTATAAGTTTAGCTGCAGGATGGCAGTTTACTAGATTTTAGTTGTCATTTATTGTAGTTTTTTTGTCTTTACTGAATGAATTGGCCTTTTATTAGAAACTACTTGAATTTGCTAAAGATCTAGGCGTTTTCGAGGTCTTAACAGACTGACGAAAATATTACTTTTAAATATCCTACTAGTGTTTGTGCTCTTATAATCTAGGGTCATGTAATTACCTTGGAAATACCCTAAAACAAATTTCTGAGATCTTTATAGTTTAAAATTATCAATGGACATATGCCAAGGTTCCTTAATTCGGTTAAGTGGACATAGAGGTTAAAATAATAGATGGATAAAAAGAGTCTGATTAGTTTATTTTAGTTTTGCTAAATTTTTGTAGTTCTTTAAAGCAAGGCTTTTCTTTAATTAGAAACGGTTGGCTCTTTTCGTTAATCTAAATGTCAGTTTTGCTAAAAACTATTTACTAATACTTTAATATTCTGCTTTTAACACTCACAATCACAGTTATGGAATCTCAACGACAAAGATTTTTTTATCCAATCTTGACAAGTGAGGTATTTTTGGAAAGAGGAATATATATAGAAAACGCCTATGAAAATTAGAAAATCCGCAGAAATCATATTTGCAAGTTATTTGCAAAAATCTGCAATGCTAATTTGCAAAATTAATTTCATGCCTTAAATGACTTATTTAGAAAAAATCTTTTTATGAAATGTGTTTATTTATAAGTTTAGAACATACTTAGGGCAAAAAAAATTTCTTTAGTGTTACTTTTTTCACCTTATATATGAAAAAAGCAGTTTCTCACATTTTATGATAAAAAAAGGTATAGGAACAAAAAATATGTTTTTGTCTTGTTGTAAACACAATAATTGGCATAAAATCTATCATCCTAAATGTAAAAATCAGATATTGAATCCTTTTTTAGAGCTAATATAGTGCAAAAAGTAACCAAGACATTTTTGCAAAGTATGAAAATCTGAAGAAAATATTTCTTTTTGATTTTGATATACATATCAGATAAATGTATATAAAATTAGTGATTAAAAACTATCAACACTGTCATTGATTAAATTGCACTTTTAGGTTTAAGAATTACCGAAGTAGTGCATAAAAACTCTTTTTATGATGTAATTAAACAAAATAAATGCAAAAAAAACCAACTACAAAATGGTCTACTGCATTATAAAAAACGCCTAATTGTTTATCTGAATTTATTTTGTTTAATAACTTAATAAAAAGAGTTTTTATGTGCTACTTTGGTAATAAGTAAACCTAAAAGTGCATTTTAATCAATGATAGGGTTGAAAAAGTTATAACTTGTTTTATAGTTTTTAATCACTAATTTTATATACATTTATCTGATATGTATATCAAAATCAAAAAGAACTATTTTCTTCAGATTTTCATATTTTGCAAAAATGTCTTGGTTACTTTTTGCACTATTTTTGCTCTAAAGAGGATTCTATATCTGATTTTTACATTTAGGATGATAGATTTTATGCCAATTATTGTGTTTACAACAAGAAAAAAACATATTTTTTGTTCCTATACCTTTTTTTATCATAAAATGTGAGAAACTGCTTTTTTTATATATAAGGTGAAAAAAGTAACACTAAAGAAATTTTTTTTGCCTTAAGTATGTTCTAAACTTATAGATAAACACATTTCATAAAAAGATTTCTTTTTAAATAAGTCATTTAAGGCATGAAATTAATTTTGCAAATTAACATTGCAGATTTTTGCAAATAACTTGCAAATATGATTTCTGCGGATTTTCTAATTTTCATAGGCGTTTTCTATATATATTCCTCTTTCCAAAAATACCTCACTTGTCAAGATTGGATAAAAAAATCTTTGTCGTCAAGATTCCATAACTGTGCAATGTTAATGTTCTCTATCTTTCCAATTTAGATATTCACTTTTATGTATGTTTTCATCCTTTTTAATTTTATTTATTTTTAGGCTATGGTGGCGGCTACGGCGGAGGTTATGGCGGCTATGGCGGATGGGGCGGTATGGGAGGCTTTGGAGGATGGGGTGGACCTGGAGGCTGGGGCTGGGGTGGTATGGGTATGAGAGGCTGGGGCTACCCTGGCATGGGTAAGTAATTTTTTTTTTATATTTTTGGGATTGAAACTTAGGATGCGCCCATACGGTTACTAAATCTTCTTTTTTGTTTTATTTAAATTTTCTAATTGTATATTTTTAAAATTTATCTTTAGAAAAGTGGATTCGTTGTACATTTATTTTTTCTTTTTAATCAGATATTTTTTACCTATCAAAAATTTACTTCAAGGCTCTATAGGAATGCACTGAAAAAGCCTGCACGTCCTTGCATACGATGCTTGTGTATTTCAGTATTGATACAAACTGGTTTTAGTCTAGCTGCAATTAATTTTATTTAGAGCTATGCCGAAAAATCTAAGTCTTTAAGTAATTATTCAATTTTCAATTGGTTCAAAATGATTCTTAATATCTTTTTTTTTCTAATAATTTTTGTGTTTAATTACTTCTCTATTTTAGGTTGGGGTGGATATGGCATGTGGTAATACTAAACCTGATCAGTGCCAGTTTTATAAAATATTTATGATTTTATGTATTTTTATCACTTGCAAATAATAAAATTATATCAATTTATTAAGTGCCTTTCATTAAGTAAAGCTTTTCTTTTTTTAGTTTGTACGTCTGTAATTGACAGTCTGATATGGATTTGAAACAGATATATGTACATGGGGATACAAAACTTTTCGAACGTCCTATGTAAAATAAATTGCTTTTCCTTCTGTTGAAAGTTAACGATAGAATTTGAAATTCTACATATTTTTAGTGTCTTGGGTAAAAATTATTAGGTCTCGTATTGGAAGTGTATTTGGGCTTTTTAAATTAACTAAAGTCTATTAATAAACAAATAAATGTCTTTAGTAGATATCATTTAGTTGTAAATATATATATGTACAGAGAAAAAGGGATAATATAATAGAGGATAAAATATTTACTTCTAATGTTCTTAACTAATTACTTAACTCCCAGTGGTTAATCTATATTTAATATTTAAAATGTCCATATTTACGTATTGTTGCAATCCATATATTCGTTTAAATGTAGTTTCACGAAATGCAGTTAAACTTAATTTAGTAAACTGCATATTTTTTCTATTTAATGGGTTAAACTATATTTATATAGCATATATTTAAAAGAATTTCAATTTTCTACCACATAGATTTGAAAATATCAAGACAAAATCTTCTTTTTGTGAAATATGCAATTTAGAAAGACTATTTTCAAGTCTTGATATTTTATAAACTACGTGGTAGAAAATTGAAATTCTTGCAATTATTTGCCATACAAATGCAGTTTAACCAACTAACCAGAAAAAAATATGCGATTCACTGAATTAAGTTCAAATGCATTTCGTGAAACTACCCCTTTGAACTATTTGAACAAAAATTTGATTTCCATAAAGATATATTTTTTTTATTTCGTCTCTAATCTTTAGACTTCAAAACCCTGAGTAAATATTTTTAAGCTTTTGGAATTGTTCTATCAATTTATAACTTTTCATTATGATAACTAAACAGTAAAGTACATTTTAGAATAAGGATTCCCAGGATAATAAGGTACAATATTATAAGCAAAGAATTTCTATAATGAAATCATTAAGATGAAAGTGTGGTCTTGTTCTATCCTGTATTTATGAAAGAAGGCGTCTTAACTTTTTTGCTTTTTATTTAAAATAGCTAGCTGGTTCTTTTAGTAAGTAGTAGATGTAAAATTGTCCATAGAATTTAGATATGCAATCGTTTTTTATGTAGACCTCTTATTTTTGAAGAAATATAAGTTTTTTTAAAAAAATAATTAAGTCTGTTTTAAGGTACTAAAACACAACAAAATAAAAGAAGAAAATTGCCAGTATGAACAAAAATAGTAAGATCTTTAATTTGACACCTTACTTTTAAAATTCTGTTAAGCAATTATTGAAAAAATCTATTTTTTTAACCTCTGTTTAATAAAAACTTTAAACCTAAATATTTTCTCAAATGGACAAAAACAATATGGGTTCATATATTCCTTTAGAATCAGAAAAATATTACGAATCTATTCTAAGCAAAATTGTAAAAAAAGTAAAAACTTAAAAAAATAAAAATGGCCTAAAATATTATATTTTTACAGGCAACACTTAATTTTAACTATTAAACTAGCCAATCAAAAATCTCAAATTGACGAATCAGGAAGCTTCACCTCATAACTTAACCAATAGAATTGACAAAAAAAGGATAATGTTCATACAATATATACAATAGTGATATGTTTTCTCCCAATTCTAATAAAACATGCCAAGTTTCAGATCAAGAAGAAAATACCAACCAAGTTGAAGCCAATCTCCAACTCATATGACAAAGCATAAACTTAGCTACCAAACCGAATAAGTTAAACGCAATATTGTCAAAGTTTACAACATTTAGCTGGTTAGACTAAATTGATTCAAGTGATAGATGTGATAAACAATTCAACTTTGCCAAAGATAAAGCAGTTCAATTCAATACTTTAAACTTAGATTAAAATTATGTTATGAAGTACTTATAAGCTATAATTTGCAAGAATATTAAATAAAGCTAGATTTTCCAAGAATAAATAAATAAAGATTTATCCAATGCTTAATTAAACTCTAGCAAGCTACCAGGTGTATTTTGCTTTTCTTATAACAATAGAAACTCAGAGTAAACTGCATAGCCGGCTTATACAAGTACAACTTGATGCGCTACCGTACCCTTACTCCTAGAATCCAAGCTATTAAGCTACAGAGCTGTACTAATCAGTGTCCCAAAATCTAATTCAGCATGTATTATACAACTTAATATTTCTTATCAAGCATCCTTAAAGAGAGGTACAACTATAGAGGTTCCCATGTTCCAGTGTGCTCTAGGGCCTCTAGAGTGTCAACCGGTGCGAGTGTCCCCCTAGGGCCGCGACCAATGGCCACAAATATACTAGCATTCTCTAGGGCCTCTAGAGTGTCATCTAGTTGCAATTGCTTGTACACAAGGCTCTCAATTGCATTTGTGTCGTGCGTTTCAGTCCCTAAAGCTCCAAACGCCTACAGATAGCTGTCCTTTAATCTCTAGTAATTTTGCAAAACTTAAAATATTTGTATCTACTATATATGTAATTGCTAACCACGTTGATTCCTAACCCTCAACTAAGAATGATTCTATTTTTGCACTTGAATAATTCCTAATCAAGTTGGAGGAAAGAACTCCACTCTTTACTAACGTTTTCCAAAGGTACTAGGGCTTTCTAACAAGCTTTGATATTAGCAACTACTTTGAATTTCTAAATAAAAGGAATCATCAAAGTATTTTTTGAGTTACTTTATATTTAGACAATATAGTAGCAAAGGTCCTTTAATAAGTTGTACATGTAGACTATCATAACCTAATGAATATCAACTATATACATAATCACTAATCACGCTATTCCCTCCGCAGGAATAACTCCGCTCTTTACTAATCGCTTCCAAAGGTACTAGGACTTTCTAACAAGCTTTAAATTAGTAATTATTTTGCTTTCTAAGAAAAAGTCTATTAGATAAAGAATATTTAAATAATAAACATTTACCAAGATAATATAGAGGCAAAGGTCCTTTAGTAAGTTATGATATGCTTATAAGTTAAGTTTTTAAATTAGTTTTACTTTTACTCTTAAACTGCTTAAGTAATGGCAAAATTAATACAAAGACCTAAGTGTTGTAAACACTTCCACGCGAGGATCTCCTATTATTTATTAACTTTTGTGCAATAAAGAACTGTTGTCTCACAACTTCAAGTTCAAATTATTCAATATATACCAAAGTGAAAAATGTACTAAGTGTTTATTGTTTATACTTTATTGTTGATTAAATGTGAGTATTATAGTTTAGTATTGTATTCTAACATAAGTATAATAATGTTTTTTAAGTTATTTTCAATTACTTTATATAAGGTTAAATATGTTTTATGACAGTTAAAACATATCTTTGGATTTGCAAAGTGTAAACCATAAGTTCTTAATAAGAAAGTAAACTTTAAACTTATAATATTTGATTCTTTAAGATTTTCTTTACACTTGACATGTAATTGTTTGTTATCCAAATACTTTGAAAAATAATCATCAAACTTCATTATGTTTTGTAAATTTACAAGTCCAAAGATATAATAGTTAAACTTAGATAAATTTGCTAAAGATAGATTTTTTAAGCAGCATAAGTATATGATTTTTCAGAACTTAGACTATTTCTCTAGTTTTGAGCTTCATTTGATTTTTACAAGTCCCAACAGGGAACTTGTAAAATTTCTATAAATCTCAATAAGAGTAAAACAGAAATTAAGATAAATGAAAAATTGATACACATAAAAATAAACACCATTCTTATAAAAACTAACAGAATGGTTAAGAAAAGAGATAGTATACAGATAAACACATTAGATAGGTTAAACATTAAGAGATACAGAGGTTAAATAAAAGGTTACGAGTGAGTGGGTGTGCAAAGTCCACTGAAAACCAGATACTTTGCTGCTCTATTTATACTGAGATCTTAGAATGTTCTAGAATTTAGTTAATGGCATAATCTGATGCAATCCTAGCTTTTTTGTGCAATAAAAAGTATAACAAAAACTTCTACATCAGTTTTTGTCATATAATAAAGAAGTTTCTAGAAATTTACACATGATGCAATACTAGCTGTTTATGTATTAAAAAGCATAATAAAAACTTCTACATCAGTTTTTGTCATATAATAAAGAAGTTTCTAGAAATTTACACATGATGCAATACTAGCTGTTTATGTATTAAAAAGCATAATAAAAACTTCTACATCAGTTTTTGTCATATAATAAAGAAGATTCTGGAAACTTACACATGATGCAATATTAGCTTTTTACATATGACAAAAACTTATTCATTGGTTTTTGCTTGTATAATTAAAGTGTTTCTAAGAACATTCTAGTATCTATATACAATTACATAATACAAAATAATGATGAAATTATTGAATCACAGTAAAAAACTATACTTTTGTTTCCTACAAAAAGTCTAGAATATTCTAGATATAAAACACAATTATATAACTTTGAATTGTTGTGCAATCCTAGTTTTTGCTCTTGTAAAATTGTAGCAAAAACTGCACTTTTTATGGGAAACTCAAAATATACTAATACTTGGTTTTTTTTTTATTTATTTTAAAACTACAATTCTTTTTATGTTTTTTTTTTTTTTTAGAACTTTTTTTTATTTAATTTACTGGACGTTAGTCAAATTGATTTTTGTGTATTTTTTAATAAAAGTAAATCATCCTTCCCTCTCTGCATAAAAAAACAAAAAAAATTTTCAATTGACGAGGGTGAAATCATTTTGTCTATGTTTCAAAACAAGGGTAAAAATTAGAGCAGGAGTCAGTCTCAGGATACTTCCACTTGGAAGAGAGACAAAAAGTAAGTTGAATCCTGAGTCACTGAACAAATTTCTGATATTGACCAGAGATAAATCCAGAAACCTATCAACGTTCATTTTTCCCTCCCCTGAGAATTTAGCTCTAATCTTTGAGCGAATCTCGTCCCTTGTATGGGGCATCCAAAAAATGTCCTCAGGGAAATACCCATACAATTTGAGACACTGGGCACTCATGTACCCAGAGTCCACGAGATATAACTCTTCCCCTTGACTAAGAAGCACATTCAAGTCTCTAGGATTGTCCACTGGTACAATCCCATAGACCTTATCCACGAAGGTGCATGAGTCAAGAATTTCCTGATCTTGTGCTCCAAGGCAAATATATTGGGAGCTGGGTATTGTTGTAGGACAACCATACACTTGGATCAGGTTTGTCTTAGTCTCATACAACTTCTGGTAATAACTGCTTCTATAGTGCTGTCTAATTATTAATTGATTACTTTCACTATCTTTAGCATTAAAGAAACAATAATGGGGTGGGGGTGGTTGAGCAAAGAGATGGATATACTTCTTAGTCATGCTTTGTAATGCTGGCCTAAACCCCCCGCTACTTATGCTTGCCTGTTGAACTCTATGGATTCCCCAAGTTTCCCTAAACCTACTGAGAAGATTGAGTTCAACATTATTTTCGTCAATTCTGAGCATGCAAGGAAGTATAGCTGCTCTTTTTTCAACTGCCCCTGTGAGTACAGCAATTTTATCGTAGTAGAGATTGTGTTTGAACAATGTTTCACTATCTATGTCTGTCAACTTATAATTGAACTTTTGTGTACAAACTATATAAGGAGTTAGAGCATAACTTGCTTTAAAAATCAATGACGTGTTTGTAATTTCTGACAGTGTTGATTTCTCAGAAAAGGGGAGTGAGAAGTAAAAAGGTGAATAAAGAGCCCGCCTATTCTGAATCTTTCTTTCAAGAAGATTTTTCTCAGCTGGGGTGGAAAAAGACGTATTACAATTATCGCTGATAAGGACAGGGAATGTTTTTCTATTCAATCTTGGACTATCAAACTCCTCTAGAATTTCGAAGTCGTCAAAATCATCTGCTACTTCATACGAATTTTCACTAACCTCCTTGTTCTCTGATTCTCCCTGACCATTCTCCTTGTTGACAACATGATGACCATTTGTTGCTGCAGGTGTACAGACCTCCATGTTTAAATAAAATATTTTTTGGTCACCCTGTTGTTAGATAATATGTTCCTTTAGTCTTAAAACAACTTCATTATAGTAAAGTGTTTTTAGGGTGTTTTCTCCATGATGCCACTTTTAAGAAATTGGCTTATTGACTTCAGTTATGAAAATGATGTGCATGATGAGAAGGTGATGCTTTACACTACACAACCCAATCTATCTGTTAAAGATGCGTTGAATATTAGTGATTCCTCCTATGTTGATTTTTCCTCTGACTACTTTACTACTTTTCCATCTTCCCCTGACATTCCTTTCTTGGAATCTACTTTAGAAAAACCGGTTCTATTGCAAGAAACTCTAAACCAGCTTGCTACACATCTATCTACTGATAACTCAAAGTTACCTTCAGTCACATCTGAGGCTTCAACAACTGCTCCATCCTCTGTATTCTCACCAACCTCATCAGCTTCTTTGCTTTCAGTAGGGTCACCCTTATCCTCAGCAACCACTTTAGAATCTAATGTAGCAACGCTGTCTTCTCCGTTGCCAACGTCCACAACTTCGCCTCCATCATCAAGAATGGTCTCATCTCCGTCCACCACGATGATTACTTCAGGTTCCGGTCTCTCAATTATCTCTATGTCTACCTCCACCTCCTCCTCTCTCCGGGTCTTGGAGGCAGATTCTGAGGAACTTTCTGAGCCTGAAATTCGAAAAAATTTTAGGACCCAAGAAATGGTTTCAACTCCTTTTAAAGAAGTGAAATTGGATCCTCTAACCACTTATCTACCAAAAGTTCCTACCACTAAACTACCTTCTCCTAAACTCAGTGGTAAAGTTACAAATAAGCGAAAACTTAAATCTGGTCCTCAAACCCAGGTTGGAAAATTTACTACAAAAACTTATAGTTTACCAAATATTCCCAGTTTTACCCCAAAACCGAGTCCTGCCCATAACAAATCTATCCACCGTGATAATGGTTTGGCTGCCAAGAATTCCTATCAGTCAGTTTATGAAATAATCAGCAGGTAAATTTTAAAAAGAAAAAAATTGTTTTACCTATCATTTTTAATAAAATATATTTTTTTTATATAGCCCAGGTTATTTCTCCATTTTGGTTATTGGTGGTACAATTCTAGTGGCCCTATTTCTTATCCTAATATTACTTGCTTTGCTTGCATTGGGTAAGATTTTATTTTATGCTATTTTATGAAATTAATTTGCAGACTTTTTTATTGGGTGCGAACGATTTTATAGTCTGTTAGTCTATATAGATTATATATATTTATGATACTATTATCAAAAAGATCAAATTTCAATTTTTTAAAATGGCCAATATTGATAGCGTGTGTCCAAAAAATTGTAAGGATAAGATGGAAAAAATAAAATTAAACCAATAGATATTATTTTTAGACTTTAATTTGGTTTATTTTGCTTTTGTTATATTTTCTTTTACTTTAATTAAATTTCCTCATTCATAATGTCGTCTTCGTGTATAGGTTTCGCGATTTTCATTTTTCAAACTTCATAATTATCAGCGGCATTCTTAATTTCTATTGCGTATTTACTAGAACGGTTAAATTTAAAAGAAAACTTATTATTTTTGTTGTTAATTGATTTTTTTTTATTCGTAGGTCAAAAGTGTACTAAAAAGATTAAACGGCGTTCCCAGCAGAGTCAAACGGCTAGCTCAAGAGTTCATCGTGCTACCCAGAAAAACCTTGATCCTACCAAATATTTTAATACTACTAATTTTGGCCCCAATTTGTCTACTATCCCTCCTGACTCTGTTGTGAATAATCTGCAGAAATCTTTTTCAGTTTAAAGTTTACTTAGTGTTTCCTATTGTTCTTGAGATAAACTAAATTCATACTTTCTTTTACAGTTTAGAATTTTCATCTCTTGTGTAACTGAAAAGTACCAACTGCTAATAAGTTTTTTTTACAGTAGTGTCAACAAAACAATTAAGCCCTGTAAGAACTATAAAAAAATTGCCAACCTATGTTTTAACAAGGCGAATCCCCCTACTATACAGTTGTATATTATCCCAAAAAAAATGTTCTTTAAACACTATTATCTCTCTACTAATATTATCAATGCTTAAACTAATAAACACAAACATTAGTATAGATTAGGCTTACCTATATATCTTTACTAATAATATCAATAGATAAATAAATACCTATAATTATTGAGTTTAGATTTACTTACCTATTACTGTAAAAATTTATAATTTCAGATTTTTTTTCAACAATGAGTATTCCGGATGGAAGTTCCCAGATGATTTTAAATAAGATTAAAACAATTCTTAATACTCTTCTGCAAGAAGAACGCAATGAGTCTACGACCGATAAATTATTCCTTGCTGCTGTTGCCCTTGGACTTTTGGCTCTCGGGTAAGTTTATTATTTTATTCTCCCCCTCTATTTCATTACTAGAACCAAATCCCTTAGATCCCCTTTCCTCTCTTAAATATTTTAATTCTGACATTTGCTTATTTGCATTCTCTGCCCCAAAACTGCGTATGGTTAATATTTTTGGATAACAGCTTTTTAGAAATATCATTTGACCTATTTTTTCACCCTTTTGGATGACATATGTTTTCCCTGATAAGTTATGAAGTATGAAATAAACATTACCCAAATAATCAGGATCTATGATCCCACCAGTGCATATTATATTTTTTAAACTTAAACTTGATTGCTCCCTAAGCATAGTAAAATGACTTTCGGGTGGTTTAATTTGGAAACGCAGATCTATCTTGACGCAATTTCTTGGTAAAATCTTTATTAATCCAGGACTATAAAAGTCCAGACCTACAGATAGCTTTGTAGCCCTGGTAGGTTTTTTGATACTAGCATCTGAAGTAATTACAGCTGTCATTTTTTTAGAACGGCGGCGGTATTGAGACTATGTTTTAAGAAGAGAAGGCAAAATATTTCCCAACCAGGTAAAGTTTTTTTTTATCTCCTTTCTAATATGTTAATGACAATTATAAAAAATATGAGTATAGTAGTATAGATTATAATTAGATTTTTATTTAGTTTATGGTATTCACATCTGTTTAAAACCCAATATTCGCTATAAGTAATGTTACAGGGATGTAAATATTCTTTAATAATCATTTAATATAATTTAGTTAATAGTCTTTTTATATTTTAGATCCCGAACGAGACGAGAATCTTCAAGATAATCCAGCACTAGAGTTGCGTCACCATCACCAACCCCCTCGGACAAATCAGGCGATAGAAATGATGCCCCAACCCCCTGAGATAAATCTAGAGGTATATCAAATAAAGCTTTTATATCTTCTGAAAGAAATTATTATTTTTACTTTTATAAAAGTCATTCTAAACTTAAATAAACTTTGATAGACAGTAGGCTATTTTTATTTGATTGCATAGAATCCCTGCTAATTATTTATAGGTGTATTAAACTAATTATTAGCTACCTAATTCATTAAGTTTTACTTCGCTTCTGTAACTTTAATATACTAAAATTTTATACTAGGTTTTTGGTAATTAAATTTCCTTAATTCAAATGATTTAATTTACTTCCTTCTAATTTACTTTAAACTCATCAAATCTTAAGTACCCTTTCTATAATATATACTGACTTTTTTCTGATCATGTATACTTTCAGATATTAGAAACATAAATTCCTACCTAATAAAAAAAATTTTTTATAGACTCGTCTAGCTGCTGAACTAGGACAGTCAAGAAACCCTTTCTTGTTGCCCGTGAATAGAGTAAGAAAAGTTTTCCTTATAAAACAAATCTTAACTACAGTACCTAGCTTACTATATGTGTAATTACAAATTTTATAAAAGTTTTACAGTATTTTAAAATTAAACTTTTCACCTATTATTCTTCTAACAAATTATTTGGTAAAGCTAGTATTGTTTTTAGGTTTTTAAAGTTTTTCATTAAAGTTTTAACTATGTTAAGAAGCATTGCCCTCTGTACTTGCTTGGCTAAACGCATATTAACTTCAATGTATTCAAAAAATGTTGTTGACTTATTTAAATCATCAGTTTGCTTATTTTTTCTAATGCAATGTTTACTTTTTTCCTTATTCTTAAAGCTACTAATTTTCTGCATTAATATTAATCGGGTTTGTTGAATAAGCCATAATAAAATTTCTTCCATGAGTCGTAAATCTCTATTGGAAGCTCTAACTATAATTTCATCCCTGTCCCTTAAATTAGAGGAGTTATGTCTAACTATAAGTTTATAGTTCTTTAGTCTGCACATCTTAAAGTTTTTTTTCTAAAAATTAATTCCTTATTACAGTAAATAAATGCTAATCAATTTTAATTCTGTTTCAGATGGTTCCAAACCCCAATATACATAACTGGTAAAAAAAAACTCTGCTTTCGGACTTTTTTTTTCGGACTTTCAACTTTTGAACTTAATCTGTGATAAAAATTGTGATAAAATATACAAATTCAAAATTCTCTAAATTTCACCACCAAAAATCTCATAAAATTAGTGAAAAAAAAAGTTTTTTAAATCAAAAGAAATTCTTCATAAATTGTAACTAAACATTTCGGTTTAAAGTTTCTGGCTTAAGTGATAAATATTATTTTTTTTAACTACCTCAATAATTCAAACATAATAAACTACCTCGTGTCTTTTCGTGATAGTAAGCAAACTAAGATCTCAAAGTTTAAATACTTATTATTCTATTTTCTTATATAATTTGGCATGTATAATAAAGATTTCAAAATTTCCAAATTCCTCCATCAAATTCTTATAAAAACAGTGATAAAATTATAAACTAATTCAATTACTATGTAATTTATGAATAATATTTTGTTTTAAAGTTTTTGGTCTAAATAATAACTATATTTTTTTTATTAACTACCTCAGAAAATTCAATTTTGATAAGCTACCTTATATATTTTTTACTCAAATTTATACTTTAAAAATTGTAAATAACCTTTTGTTTTAAACTTAAACTAAATCTTTCAAAAATTGTAAATAATATTCAAACTTAACTTAAGTACAGTGTTGTTTTTAAAACGTGATTTACAAATATTTGACTTTCTCAGTGGTAAAAACTTATTATTTTTTTTAATTAACGCAAAACTTATAACTAAATATTTCGGTTCAAGCTTTCGATATAACTTCAAGTTTTTTTTTACAAAAAATGTTACTTATGTAATAATCTTTTAATATACATCTTGTTTATAGGAAAAGTCTTAGTCTAGATAATTAAAGAATTAAGTTAAGCCTGCTAATTGGATAAATATGTTTATAAAATCTTGCTTCTTGATAAAATTTCTCTGCTATAAATATTCAAAATCTTTTTTTCTGTACTTCAATTCTATTTTAATTACCTTTTTATATCCTAATATATCTTAACCTAATCTTAATCTAACAAATTCAATATATAAAGTCTTATTCCAATAAACTTAATTAAACTTTCTTTTGGGGAGGCATTTAAGTTCAAACTAATATTTCTCTTACACTAGAATTCAGTTTTTAAAGTATTGTCCTCTCTCTTTCTTGTAGCATTTGTTAAGATCTTTACAACCTAGGTGTATTCAATCTTAAATAGGTGTAGATATTCTACTACAGCTAATCAATTTAATGATTATTATATAGTTGATTTTCATTTTCGAGATATGTGAACAATTTTATTGAACTAAAGGTCTTTACAACCTGGTGTATTTAACCTATAGATAATGTCATTCTTTTTTGTTAGGTATTCTTTTTGCCATTTTTAGAGGGAATATACTTGGGTTCCAAAATTGTACTGCTTAAAGAAACACTAGAATTTACACTTTCATTGCCTCAACATATAAGAGTTTAATTAAGATGCTTAAAGGCCCTCTATATTGTTTTTAACTTTATATATCTATTTATTTAAAGTTTAAATTTTACTTTAATAATTTTATAACATAGCCTAGAATTGAACTCAACTTTAGCATGATTAATAATACCTATTAAAAATCTTTATTTGTAATGGTTCCTAAAGTTAGCTAAAACCATATAAATACTTAATCCCTAATTTATTTATAAGATTTTGCCCTTACTTGCTTATTTGTTGGTTAGTATGTTAGATAATTTTTCTATGTTTTCAACTAAAACTCAACAGTCATTATATTTGGAAAGAAAAACTGGCTTTGTTAAATTTAAATGAAATAAACTTTCCTATATTGCTCTTTAATTTGTTGAAGATCATAGGGAATATTACATTAAAATATTTTTCTAATTTCAAACGCAAATCTAAAATCTTTTAATTAGGAGAAAAAAATTAAAGGAATTTTAATAATCTTTCAAAAAATTTCACTATGTAAAAATTATGACAAAACTCAAGGTAATAGTTCTACAATTTTGTATTACATATATCTAGTTCTAGACTCCTTCCTAAAACATAAGATCCTATCTAATGTAAGCTATATACTCTATCTTATAAAATTTATTGAAAATTTAAATGATATTATAAAATAAAGCCTACCAGAAAATCTCTTCATTCTTTAATCACTTAAAGTTTTATGTTTCACCGACAAAAGTTTGTTCTAGACATAACTGCTTAAATAATTTTTCCGCCTTATATATTAAAACCAAAATATGATTGAAACAAAGAAAAGTTTTTATTTGTAGTCTCTCTTTAATCGAGCTCAGTCTTTAAAATTCTATTACAATGTTGAAAACACATATGATATTAGTTTTAAAGTTACTCAATATTTTCTGAAAGAAAAACTTTTAATCGAAAATCCGAAAACGCTTAAAACTAGTTAATAATAACAGTTGTTTCCATGTATAAGGATGAGATACACTTTACTTTGAATATTTTAAATGCATTGGATTGAGATACACTTTACTTTGGATATTTTAAATACATAAGGATGAGATATTTTCACCTTGTTAGATTACCTATTTTGATTCAACTGGTTTTTTTTTTTATATTTTATATTTCCGAATAGATAATTTGCTTTTTAGGTTATCGACTGGAAGAAGAATTCTACTGGAAGGAGAATAACAAATGGTTAAAACATTGTTTTAACTAAAAGTTGTCAACCCCCCCAAAAAAAATATTGTAAAATTTACTTTTAAAAACTGATACTTAGAACTACTGTTCAACTATAACATTGCTTAAATTTTAACGTCTACTTCTAGATCTCAAAGGTATTGTTTCCAATCTGTTTATTATAAGTTTTTTAGAGCTATTTCGAGGCTTGTAATGTGCTTTAATTTTTTCATATAATTCCTTGGATCCAACTCCCAAAAACGCTATTGAGGTAAACACAAAAATATTAATGAATATCTGATAATATGAATTTTTGAAGTAGTTACTTATATGTTTAATAATTGTAGCTTGTTACAGATTACTTCTGGTATTATTAACTTTTAATTCCAATAGATGTCTTTGATCAGATGTTAATGAGGAAGAAATTACTTTAAAGTTAGATTGTCTTTCTATTACCACATCTCCTTTGTGAGGTAGATTAAATTCCAATTTCCCATTAAACATAATATGTACCAGGTAATTTGAACTATTTAGATCTTTTTGAATCCCCAAAACAAATGCTTTACCTATTTTATCATCATGCTTATAAAGTAAAATTCTTCCGTCATTTGTAATTTAAAATAGCTTGCTGTTGGTAATAAAAGGACAATATTGAATAATAAGCTCAAACTTTTTATCTTTTATGTGCTTCAAACAATAATTTATAGCTTCACTTAGACCCAATTGTTTTTCATCCTCAGTGATAAATTTATCAATCTTTTGGTTTTCTGTATTGTAGTAATAATAAGAATCTAAAGAAATCCTTGAGTATGGTACAGCAATCAAAGAATTATATTTAATTTTGTTTGATAAAATATTCAATTCTAAATAGAATGTTGGTTTACTATCAACCAGACCTGATCCTATAAAATTGATATTTACTAAGTCAGAGTGTTTATATTCAGGAGTCAATTTTCTTCTAAGATCATTTGTTACAACCCCTTGGAAACAATATTTGAAAGTTACTATCCAATTTTCCAGAAAACTTATTAAAATTCTTGCAGGAATATAGAGATTATTAAATGTAAGATCTACCCCTCTAATAAAAGCATTATCTTTTTTTCATTGCTTCAGTTATCGAAGGTATAGGTTGAAAAGCTTTCTTTAAATATTTTTTTTTTTTTGATGCATCTTTAAAATTGTCCAAATGAAAAGATTGTTTATTTTCATCTATTATATGATTTATTTCGAAATCTGAATTAATTTGTTGTTCTAGAGCTGTCATATGAGAAATTATAGTTATAATTTCCTTTGATAACTGGTCATATCTATTAACAAGTGTAAGAAATTTACTTAAACTAATGGTTTTATTTTAAGCTTTTGCTTCAATTTCAGCATTATTAGTATTTAGTTCAGTTTTTAAAGCAGTAAAGGATGTATTAAAAAGCGTATTCACATTCTTCATGATTTAGCTGAATCTAGATATTTATCTTGGTTTATTTTTTCATGATAGGAAATATCTATCACGTCTTCCGAACATGTAAAAGTTATAAAAATAGCCAAAAACACAATGTCTTTCATAATGAAGAATGAAGAATTTTAAAAAATTATTTTAAGTCAAAAATATTGTTTGCTGTTGTTATTGTTACTCGTATGGTTAAAATAATTATATTTAAAGCATGAAGTTAATTTAAAGGAAGTTTAAAACAAGAAATTGACACTTGTCATTGTTTCATCTCTGGTTTGTGTTTAATAGAGATATCACAAATAGAGTGAGCAACAAAAAATTTTATCTTACTTTAATAGAACTAAATTTTTTAAATATCATATAATGTATTTTTATTTACTTACTGCATAAATTAAAACCTTTATCATTACTTAAAATTATAAAACTAAAAACTTTAGACAAAAATTTGATTAAATAGGACTTTAGAGTAATGAATCTACTCTATACTTTTTGTTCCTCTGTTTGTAAGTCAAACGTTATTTGTTTTGGTGTTTCTTCAGTCTTTACAGAAGAAAGTAAGTTTTGAATTAATTAGCAAAGGGTATATATTTTTTTAAAAGATTAAATGGCCTGATAATAGTTAATTTGTGATATCTAGGCAGAGGCTGGATTTAATTCTACTATAACAATAATGTATGATGATAATATGTTTTAAGTGCTACATAATAATTTTCTCATATCCTCAAAAAATTACATCTCCTACTTGAAACGCTCTAGTGATTTTATTTCTATTGGCCTTTGTTTTATAATTAATTTTCTCGTAGTTTTCAAACTTTTTGTCAAGTTTAATTGTTGTTTCAAAGAATTGTACACTGCGAGAAATTATAGGATGAAATTTTGGTACTAAAGGTTAATATAAAAACATTTACTAAAATGTGTCTCAATACCAAAAGCTAATTGTTTAAGTGTAAAACCTGTCTTTGTTATATGATTATAGTTATGAAATTGAGCGCTTATAGATGGTAAAAAAATGTCCAATTTAAATTAGGTTGATTAGATAGTATCTTTTTCATTATTTATTTAACTAGCCCCACGTAGCTCCCTGCTGCTTAATTAGACATTCTGAATAAATTTGATAAATAAATAAATTGACAACCCAAAAGAGCTAATAATTTGATTGTTTTATTTGAGCTAAATAAATCAGCGTTATTTGCTGTTCCTAAACTTTCAGTAAAATCCATGTATATCTATTTCAGAACTCTAGCTGTTTGTGGGAAAACCGTTAACTTTTTGCTTTTATAAAAACATACATGCTACACATATACTTGCATACATATTTATGACGCAATTTCTGTAAGTTTAGATTACAGTAATTCATTAAATTGTCAATCATTTTCTTAGGATCGCCATGGTTTACAGATGTATAAACCATAGCTAGATATTTATCCAAAATACTATCAGGCATATCAATTCTGGAATTAAATACTGTTCTAGCATTATGTTCAGCTAAATTCTTTAAGAAATGCTAACCCAAAAACTCTAATCTAATTCATTTCTTATTATATTTTCCATCTATAATACAAAGTAGAACGATGTCTGTCTGTCTGTCTAAAACTTAAGATTTCAGTAATTACTGAACCGATTGGACTCTTTTCTTTAGGGAATAAACCTAAAGGTCCTGTGATGGTTTTAAGCTATTTTCTTTTAAACTAGAATTAAAAAGGATTGAAGCCCCCTCCAAAATTCTAAAATACAAAGAATTATGTCTATCAAACTTCTTAGGGCAAGGCCCCTAGAGGCTAGTGGCGAAGCCGCTAGTAGCTTTTAAACCACTGATTTTATAATTAACTAGAAAATTGTAATTTTTTATTTCCTTCCTTTTCCTTTTATTTCAACTGTCTTTCTGTCAATTTTAATCTGTCAATAAACTGCGGATTATTTTCTACCCATACATGCCACTCTTTTACAGTCATTATTGTTTGTTTGGACATGTAGTCATTTAAAGAGTCTTTTACAATATATAGTGATTTAATATGAGCAATGTCAGGTTTACTATCTTGAAAAACGCGACTTAGAAAATTCGTTGGATTATTTTCAAATTTTATGAAAACTAAACCAAAATTTGGCTAGTTATATTCTAGCTTAACCATCCTAATTACTAATTTTAGTATGACTGTCTTAGACATCTTAATTATACAGATAATAAAGACATTTATTGTCACAGGCTAAAGTAGTTCATAAGAAGTTACTATTTTTCTAGTGGCTTGGAATAACCCTAAAATTGCATATAAAATAAAACAATAATTAGAAACTTTTTATAGTCATTATGAAAATTGCTTTATACTGCCCTATCATTGGTCAATTGATATGTATACTGACCTACCATTGGTAATAAGGATAATAACTTTAGAAACCTTTTACAGTCATTATAAAATTACTTCATACTGGCCTATCATTGGTCAATTGATATGTATACTGGCCTACCATTGGTAATAATAATAATAACTCTAGAAACCTTTTACAGTCATTATAAAATTACTTCATACTGGCCTATCATTGGTCAATTGATATGTATACTGGCCTGTCATTGGTAATAATAATAATTTAGTATTATACTTATTGCCATTATGCTCAGTATCTAAAATATGTTTGTACATAATATGTTCTCTAATAGTTCAATACAAATATTCTCAAATTTTGTTGCACAATTTTAGAGCTGCAACATTTGCTCCAAACATATAAATAGTAAAGTTTTAGATTATTCTTGATACCCTATTATTATTGAGTAAATTTAGGTTATTTTGTATCGTTTTTTCAATAAATTTGTAGTAAAGAACTTATTATCATGTGCTTTATTAGATAATGAATTTTCATAAAGCACACTCTCTCTATTTCGTTTTATTAATAATACTTTATTGGGATTTAAAATAATTGTCATTTGAGTGTTTTGAAAAGATTTGAATAGTAAAGAAGATTTTTCAATATGACTTTGATAAACGCTGGTAGTAACCCACGAAGGAATTGAATTTTCATTAAAATTAAAAATATATTCTTTATCTTCAAATTCAGGATAGATACCATTAAGTCTCATTGCTATATTTAAGGTATCTCTAAAATATTGGGCCTGTTGCCTTGGTAGTTTTTTCCTTTGTAAAATAAGGTCAGTCAAATAGTTACATATAGTTTCAATTTCCATTTTAAGGTGATACATTTCCATGTTTAGTTTTTTTTTGATATACTATGTATGTGAGAGTATTTATGATTACTTCCAAGCTTAGAAAGGTATACCTTTTTATATATTACAGTATCAATTGTTCATTTTCAAAGACTAGAATAGAATGATTAAAAGCTACTATAAATATGGCAAGGACTTGGCCAATGGTTCCAAAAATCGTTAAAATTTCAATTCAATTGATGATGGGATATTATAATATGATTCCAATTAATTTAGAATCCAAATTGAACTGAATGTTCAACACCATAATAATTTTTAAGTTCATAATTTGGTATTACTTTTTATTTAATGTTTATCTGTTAAACTGACCTTTGGATCATTTACATTAATATTTATTGCTGTATAATCTAATAGATCTGGCGAATGATTTGAAAAGCTAATATCAACCTTATAACATTTAGATTTTATCTTTAACTTTTCTTTGAAAACTAGAGGTTCATTTATGACAATATTTTTAACTGAAACCTCTTTTTAACATCGGGTAATTTACTTTGTGATATAATAGATACTTTATCTGTTTTAAGCCTTTTCATTTATCGTTTAATGTGTTTTGAATTATCTTTACTAGGATACAATGTGTATTGCTTTTTAAATAAATCAATTATTGCTTTGATTACCCATTAAAAAGTTTTATTACTTAAATTTTCAACTAAGGCATTTACTACATACTGATATTGTTAAAAATTTTTACTACAGTTGCTATTATTTTTAGTCTATCCATTTCATCATATAGAACTTTATATTGTAAAACTAATGATTTGATTTTGAAATTACTTAAATTATTAAATTACTAAAATATCTGTAGCATATGGACTGTTTATTATCCTATTCCCATATTTATTACGCTGTATTACTTTATCAGTATTTTCTAGACTACTAGGCATTTAAATAATCCCAAATAATGTTTGCATTGATGCAATAATAAAGGTGATTCAGTTGGGAATGGATCAAATTAATCAACTATCAAAATTCTATATTAATTACTGGCCCTCCTGGTAAAAACATGGACATATAGAATGAGCTAATAACATAAGCTTTCACTATTTTTTTTACCAGATACTTCATAATTACTTTCTTTTATTAAGGACAAGATATTTTGTTTACTATATTCAGAAAAAAAGTCTTTAAACTAATACGAGAATCTCATTATACAGGTGTCAGCTCCTTTATCATACATGCCTGTGGTTTGTTCAAATATTGAATCTTTAAATGACAATTTACATGGTATATATATTTTTCGTCCTATATCTACAGAAATATTTACACTTTTCAGCTCCCCAGAGGGTGGGTTTTGAAAAGATTTGTTTTTTTTAAATTTAGATATTTTTTTATGCTAAATTACCCCCTAATTGCTTACTAAGTTGCCACCTCTTTTCAGCATTAGGATATTTCCATCTACCCTGCATTTTAAGTTGTTTTGCAACTGGCCTTATAAAACACCTGTAAGATGGATGAAATAAAGTTTTACCAATCTCATTTTTACAGACAAGACAAGGTTAAAAAATTGGGACCGTAAATTTTATAATTCTTTCATTATTTTTCGTTTCATAACAAAATTTGCTGCTAGTGTGGGTGCCTTTACCACATAAACTATATTTTAATCTACCATTTACTTTAATATGGTTTCCATAATCTTTACTGTTAGTATTCTTATCATTATTTCTGCTATTTTATTTCAGAGCTATCTCTTAAAGGAATATGATTAGGATTTTGTATTATGTTATCTTTATATCTTTGCTGACTATCATTATTATATTTAGTGCCGGCCGGGCTTATATTGTTAAAAGACTGAGAAATAAAGTTGTGATAATATCCATTCCCTAAAAATTCTACTTGTGATTGATCTTAGATATTTTTGCTAGCATATTGTTTCTTGCAGAAAATATAGGTGCAGGGATATCACTTACTTTTAACTTCTCAACCATATTATACCTTTTTCTATTGTTATCTCTTTTATAGTTTAAATCAATAGCACCAGCATACTTTCTAAGTGCTTGTACTAATTCAGAAAATGTTGGGAGTCTACCTAACTCTGAAACTAAATCAGCTCTAATCTTTACCCCATCATTTATTGATCCATCGGGTAAATTTTTTAATAAGTATCCAATAGCAGTTAAATTATAAATTTGAGTCCTAGCAGGCTCTTCATGTTCTAAACAAGCTCTTTGACATAGAGCCAAAATTTTACTAACAACTTTATTAAATGTAGGATCCTTAGGCAAAACAAAATTCTCAAGTTCTAATTGGGCATGCTCAGGCCTTAATCTTGTATCATATTTAGTCAATAACGCGTTATATATTTCAAAAAGTGGTATATTTCCATCTACCATTGTAGCTACACTATCATATACTTCTCCTGTTGTGCATCTTAGGAGTGTTTCTTTAAATGTATGCTCAGATAATTTACATTGAGCTTGTGCCGCATTCATATTTCTTAAAAATTCTACAACGGAAGGAGTGCCAAAACCGCTAAATTTATGTCTAGTAGGAAAAGTGTGATTGATTAGACCTAGCTTTTCATCAGAAATAACTGAAATAGAACTGCAATCAAAACTTGAGGGGTAAATTGTTTCAGCATGATTGATATAGTTACTAAAAGCTTTTTCTCTAACATGTTTCTGTAAGGCCTCATTAACACGTTGTTCTACTAAGTCTTCAATCTTACCCACTCTCCTATTGACATTATCATTAATACTAGTTTTTAAGTCCTTTAAATGTTCATTAAAATCATTAACAGTTTCATCTACTGATTTACCTTTAGGTAGATTTGTTTTCTTATTCAAATCATTTATTTGAGCAGTTAATTCAAGCAATATACGGCCTAAGTTATTATCAATAGTATTATTAAACTTAATATCTTGTTTTAGTATCTCAACAGTATCATTAATATCATTTACTAAGTCTATGTCTTCTGCATTTCTAGACATGACTCTTTCAGTAATATTAAACTCAGGGCTAGTTTCATCTTCTACTAAATCCTGAGATAAGATTGGTAAACTTTCTAAGTCCCCTTGTCCATCGGACTTAATAAGATTTGACATATCTCTCAAATAGTCAATATATTTTTCCCTACTTTTACTACGTTTTCTTAGTGATTTCATTTTGAATAAGTATAAAAAGATCCTTAATAGATGTTAAAATATGACTGACTAAAACCACTATTGGTTTAAAAATTGTGGGATCAAAAATTAATGAGTAATGAATTAAGTAATGAAAAATATAGATGTTAATGAAATTATTAAACTTGAGATACAAATATCAAAATTAATTTTGCTGGCTAAAATTTCTTTTAATTAAAACTTGAGATACTAAATTTTAAACTTGAGATACAATTATAGAAGTTAGTCTAACTGATATAAAACTTCTTATTAAAGCTTATTAAAGAAGCTAGTCTAGTTGATATAAAACTTCTTAAAGGATTCCTCCCAATTTTCTTTGGTACAATAATGCAAAAAGAACCCTTTACTTAAAATTCGCCGCGGACTTAATATACAAATGTAAAATTACTCTAACTGATATCAGAACTTTTTATAAGATTCCTCCCAAAAAATTTTTTTTTTGGTACAGTAATGCAAAAAGAATCTATCTCAAAACTTGCGGACTTAAAAATGGAAATATAAAATTATTCTAATTGATATAAAACTTATTAGAAGATTCCTCCCAAAAATTTCTTTTGGTACAGTAATGCAAAAAGAATCTATTTACACTCCTTTTTTAAAATATTCTTACCAACCGTCTGGTACAATAATGCAAAAAGAATATATCTATAAAAATTGTACTCTAGAAACATTCTTACCAATTTTCTAGTACAATAATGCAAAAATAATATACCTGGAAAAATTGTACTTTAGAAATATTCTTACCAATTTTCTAGTACAATAATGCAAAAAGAATATACCTGAAAAAATTGTACTTTAGAAATATTCTTACCAATTTTCTAGTACAATAATGCAAAAATAATATACCTGGAAAAATTGTACTTTAGAAATATTCTTACCAATTTTCTAGTACAATAATGCAAAAATAATATACCTGGAAAAATTGTACTTTAGAAATATTCTTACCAATTTTCTAGTACAATAATGCAAAAAGAATATACCTGAAAAATTTGCACTTTAAAATATTCTTACCAATTTTCTTGTAAACTATTGAAAAAAAATATATATGTATAAACTTCACTTTAAGATATTCTCACCAATTTTCTAATACACTATTCACTATTGAAAAAAATATATATGTAAGAATTTGCACTTCACTTTTTAGTTATATTACTTTGCACTTGCACTTATAACCTTCTGAATCTCTGTATAATGTAAAACCTGTTCAGCTTTAGTTTTTTTTTGATGTAAAAAAACAAACTAATATGCACCCCCCTCTACACCAAAAAAAAATATTGAACAACCCGATGTTGCACCAAATGATATGTTTTCTCCCAATTCTAATAAAACATGCCAAGTTTCAGATCAAGAAGAAAATACCAACCAAGTTGAAGCCAATCTCCAACTCATATGACAAAGCATAAACTTAGCTACCAAACCGAATAAGTTAAACGCAATATTGTCAAAGTTTACAACATTTAGCTGGTTAGACTAAATTGATTCAAGTGATAGATGTGATAAACAATTCAACTTTGCCAAAGATAAAGCAGTTCAATTCAATACTTTAAACTTAGATTAAAATTATGTTATGAAGTACTTATAAGCTATAATTTGCAAGAATATTAAATAAAGCTAGATTTTCCAAGAATAAATAAATAAAGATTTATCCAATGCTTAATTAAACTCTAGCAAGCTACCAGGTGTATTTTGCTTTTCTTATAACAATAGAAACTCAGAGTAAACTGCATAGCCGGCTTATACAAGTACAACTTGATGCGCTACCGTACCCTTACTCCTAGAATCCAAGCTATTAAGCTACAGAGCTGTACTAATCAGTGTCCCAAAATCTAATTCAGCATGTATTATACAACTTAATATTTCTTATCAAGCATCCTTAAAGAGAGGTACAACTATAGAGGTTCCCATGTTCCAGTGTGCTCTAGGGCCTCTAGAGTGTCAACCGGTGCGAGTGTCCCCCTAGGGCCGCGACCAATGGCCACAAATATACTAGCATTCTCTAGGGCCTCTAGAGTGTCATCTAGTTGCAATTGCTTGTACACAAGGCTCTCAATTGCATTTGTGTCGTGCGTTTCAGTCCCTAAAGCTCCAAACGCCTACAGATAGCTGTCCTTTAATCTCTAGTAATTTTGCAAAACTTAAAATATTTGTATCTACTATATATGTAATTGCTAACCACGTTGATTCCTAACCCTCAACTAAGAATGATTCTATTTTTGCACTTGAATAATTCCTAATCAAGTTGGAGGAAAGAACTCCACTCTTTACTAACGTTTTCCAAAGGTACTAGGGCTTTCTAACAAGCTTTGATATTAGCAACTACTTTGAATTTCTAAATAAAAGGAATCATCAAAGTATTTTTTGAGTTACTTTATATTTAGACAATATAGTAGCAAAGGTCCTTTAATAAGTTGTACATGTAGACTATCATAACCTAATGAATATCAACTATATACATAATCACTAATCACGCTATTCCCTCCGCAGGAATAACTCCGCTCTTTACTAATCGCTTCCAAAGGTACTAGGACTTTCTAACAAGCTTTAAATTAGTAATTATTTTGCTTTCTAAGAAAAAGTCTATTAGATAAAGAATATTTAAATAATAAACATTTACCAAGATAATATAGAGGCAAAGGTCCTTTAGTAAGTTATGATATGCTTATAAGTTAAGTTTTTAAATTAGTTTTACTTTTACTCTTAAACTGCTTAAGTAATGGCAAAATTAATACAAAGACCTAAGTGTTGTAAACACTTCCACGCGAGGATCTCCTATTATTTATTAACTTTTGTGCAATAAAGAACTGTTGTCTCACAACTTCAAGTTCAAATTATTCAATATATACCAAAGTGAAAAATGTACTAAGTGTTTATTGTTTATACTTTATTGTTGATTAAATGTGAGTATTATAGTTTAGTATTGTATTCTAACATAAGTATAATAATGTTTTTTAAGTTATTTTCAATTACTTTATATAAGGTTAAATATGTTTTATGACAGTTAAAACATATCTTTGGATTTGCAAAGTGTAAACCATAAGTTCTTAATAAGAAAGTAAACTTTAAACTTATAATATTTGATTCTTTAAGATTTTCTTTACACTTGACATGTAATTGTTTGTTATCCAAATACTTTGAAAAATAATCATCAAACTTCATTATGTTTTGTAAATTTACAAGTCCAAAGATATAATAGTTAAACTTAGATAAATTTGCTAAAGATAGATTTTTTAAGCAGCATAAGTATATGATTTTTCAGAACTTAGACTATTTCTCTAGTTTTGAGCTTCATTTGATTTTTACAAGTCCCAACAGGGAACTTGTAAAATTTCTATAAATCTCAATAAGAGTAAAACAGAAATTAAGATAAATGAAAAATTGATACACATAAAAATAAACACCATTCTTATAAAAACTAACAGAATGGTTAAGAAAAGAGATAGTATACAGATAAACACATTAGATAGGTTAAACATTAAGAGATACAGAGGTTAAATAAAAGGTTACGAGTGAGTGGGTGTGCAAAGTCCACTGAAAACCAGATACTTTGCTGCTCTATTTATACTGAGATCTTAGAATGTTCTAGAATTTAGTTAATGGCATAATCTGATGCAATCCTAGCTTTTTTGTGCAATAAAAAGTATAACAAAAACTTCTACATCAGTTTTTGTCATATAATAAAGAAGTTTCTAGAAATTTACACATGATGCAATACTAGCTGTTTATGTATTAAAAAGCATAATAAAAACTTCTACATCAGTTTTTGTCATATAATAAAGAAGTTTCTAGAAATTTACACATGATGCAATACTAGCTGTTTATGTATTAAAAAGCATAATAAAAACTTCTACATCAGTTTTTGTCATATAATAAAGAAGATTCTGGAAACTTACACATGATGCAATATTAGCTTTTTACATATGACAAAAACTTATTCATTGGTTTTTGCTTGTATAATTAAAGTGTTTCTAAGAACATTCTAGTATCTATATACAATTACATAATACAAAATAATGATGAAATTATTGAATCACAGTAAAAAACTATACTTTTGTTTCCTACAAAAAGTCTAGAATATTCTAGATATAAAACACAATTATATAACTTTGAATTGTTGTGCAATCCTAGTTTTTGCTCTTGTAAAATTGTAGCAAAAACTGCACTTTTTATGGGAAACTCAAAATATACTAATACTTGGTTTTTTTTTTATTTATTTTAAAACTACAATTCTTTTTATGTTTTTTTTTTTTTTTTTAGAACTTTTTTTTATTTAATTTACTGGACGTTAGTCAAATTGATTTTTGTGTATTTTTTAATAAAAGTAAATCAATAGATACTACAATAAAAATAGTGATACTTACATAACATGTAAAGAATAAAAAAGTATGAACAAATTTGCTTCAATCTGTTTATAAACTTCAAAACAATGCAGTTAAAAATGCATTATTGTTTCTTGTGTTTAAAAAATATATGTTACAGTGTATGTACATTTGTTTAGGTTTTGTTCAGGTTTTGTTCAAGTCAACCCTTTAAAGCCGAAAATTATGATTCTTAACCCTTAACGGTCGGGGGGGGGGCGTTGAACGCCCCCCCCTCCGGTTTTTTCTATCTCATTTTCTGTGTGTGAAAGATAAAGAGCCCAAACTGCTTGACTTTTTAAGTTTGGGTATGACACATAACTGAGAGTTGGAATTTTTTGAATATCTCCATCCTGGCGGGCACAGGATGCCAGCAAACCTGGCAGGGTCATCCAGGTAAAGATCAAAAATATTTTTTTGACTTAAACAAAGCATTTTATCTTACCAAAATACTAAAATATCCTCTAATAGTACATCCTCATATTAAATACAGGTGTTCAAGTCAATTTTAGGTTCCAGGTATGATCCTGCAGGTCCTGATCCTCCAGGTCTCCAGAAATCTTTAAAAGGCTCCTGTGGCCGCAATTTTTGACTTAGAGACTTCTAATTTTAAACTTAAGCTTTTCTTACATGTCTACATAATGTATTAAAATTTCATAAAGATCCGCCGCCGTTTTCCCACCGACCGCCGACTGCGGCAGCTGGCAGCTGCCAAGTACAGCTGCGGCCGCTGAAATTTATGTTTTGATATTTCAAACATAAAATTTACATAAAAATAAACATTTTCTGCAAAAAAAAATTTTTTCTAGCTTCAAAAATAAAAAAATTACAGCCGTTTGAAATTTTTAAGTAAAAAAGGACCTAAAAACAAAGGTTGTTAAATAAAAGGGTGAAGGAAGCGAAAATTGACCTTGACTTACTTTAGGTCGAAAATTCATCATAACACAGGGGACTTGCACAAAAAATTTTAGCCCTCTAGCTCTAATAGGAACCGAGATAATAGGGGGGGGCGTTGAACGCCCCCCCCCCGACTGATTAAGGTGCGGCAAGGGGCCCGACTGTAAAGGGTTAAAATAGACTTATATTTTTTATTATAGTTTTATAAAACTTTTTCAATTTTGCTTAGAATGGATTCGTAATATTTTTCTGATTCTAAAGGTATATATGAACCCATATTTTTTATGTCTGTTTGAGAAAATATTTAGGTTTAAAGTTTTTATTAAACCAAAGTTAAAAAAATAGATTTTTTCAATAATTACTCAACAGAATTTTAAAAGTAAGGTGTCAAATTAAAGATCTTACTGTTTTTGTTCATACTGGCAATTTTCTCCTTTTATTTTGTTGCGTTTTAGTACCTTAAAGGGCGAATATAGGTTCGATATGATATGAGCTTATTTCAATCATGCAATTATATAGATTACAAATAACTTAAAGATATTGACATATTTAACTGTATAAGTCCGTATATAGCCAAAAACCGGGCCGATTCGTGGATATAATCACGTCATTTCGCGTAACCATTGTGGTTCCCTAAGAAATCCAAACACCATTGCATCACACCAGGATGCTGCGAATGTTGTATCTAAATACTATTGTTTAATTCTCGTCCCAATAAAGACAAAAGGATTTGGCGATGGGTTGTGTTCAATTTCATTCTAGACAATATTCCCCAACAAGAATATTCAAAAATAATACTGATTTTTAAAAAAAAGTCTTGACAGGAGAAAATTTAAGATTTAATGTCTTCAAATACGCATTTTAAAGAATTACGTCATTGGTAATTTTCAGCAGACAAAAACAATTAACATATGTTTTTTATTTACATTTTTAAATCAATGAATTCCTTTCCTTCCAAGTTCAACGCAAAATGTATGATGTGTGTGTTTGTGTTTATATGTGTCTGACTCTGAAAGCCGAATTAGAATTTTATTGTTTACGTAAGTGCTAGCAAAATATTTAGTGCGACAACTGTAAGGAAAAATTAAGAAAAAACTACAAAGGTACGTGCGATTTTTAGCGGTTTTTATTTATAAGCAAAAATATAAAAAAATAGGTGGGGGGGGGGGGAGGGCATTACCAACCATTTTTAATTTTAAATTCGGGGGATGAGAGTTAAACTTCTGTAGTAATTTTATAATTTTGTGCTTCGCTAATTTATATAATTTCCAGTATGGCTTCGAAACGATATCATCCAAAAAACTTTCCACGAATATTAAAATAAAGATCATTGGCCCCTCTGGGCTAACGTAACTTGTTTTAACCAAATGATTTTTCATTTGTATATCCGCAGAAAGCTGTTTATAATAAGATGGGATAATAGTTGTTTATAGCATCGTATTATAAACAGCTTGGTACGAATTTTAAAAGGTACAATTATTAAAGATTAAAAACTATTTTATGTAGCCTCCTACCCTATAACCTAACCTATTTTTTTTAAATTATCGTTCTCGGGGTGGAGTGGGTGGGGGAGGGGGAATACCAAAATTTTTAAAATGTCTTTATTTTCTATGACTACTGTACATCTGCTATAAAATTTCATCCTTATTATTGCTGCGCTTCTTATGGACCTAATCACCCTTATTATCAGGAAGATTGTAATGATGTAAGAGTTGGAGGTTCATTGGAAAGACAAGTCTGTGCTGAAGCTCGCCATGAAGGTGCTGGAAATTGAGAAGAATGGTTACCATGGATCCATGTCATCCTTGTCAAGGTATGTACAGTGGATGAGACAATGAAAAAACGCAGCTTTAGATTCTACCCAGTACCCGGCATAATTTAATCCCTTAATTTATTTTTTTTAAAGTCTTTTCTCGTATTCATTCGAATCCGGTGGATAGGAACCGGTTCTCATCCATACGAAAAAACTATGTCTAGCATCGTATTATATCCAGCTTTCTACGAATATAAAAATGTACAATTATAAGATTAAAACAAGTTTTTTTTAGCCCCGAGGTGCATTCTATATCAGCGGAAGCCGTTTATAATACGCTGAAAGAAATAACTATTAAAATATTGCTAGAATCTGGAATCTGGAAACCGTCAAAAAATAAGAATCCGGAATCCGCGGGGAATCTGTTCTATTTTTGGACAGATTCTTACAAGAATCCGAATCCGGTCCAAAATTCTTAACCAAACAGGGGTAAGAGGTCCGACTTTTGTAGGGTTAAAAGACAGCTTTCCGTGGATAGTAATATAAAGAAAAAAACATAAAATCTTTTGCATTTTCAATGCATTGTTCCAAAGGCCCGCCCATAGTTATTAGTTATTTAAGGCCTCTAAGAATCAGCGAGTAGCTTTGAAAATAATATATAAATATTTTTCTGTTGATATAATCGATCCCAGGACTATTTTACCGTGAACTGCACCAATTCCATTACATTTATTTTGTTTAGATTGAGATGTTGCGAAGACAAGCTGTGACGTTACGTTAGCCAATCCTTGCCATCTCTAGTCTCTTCATACATCATCATATTCAATCTGCATTAAACAATTATAAATATGTATTTGCAATAAAATAATAATATAATACTAAGCTTGCTCTATTTATATGTGTCTACTCTATTACTAATGGTATGAAAGTCCACCTTTTCTTTTAGTTTCACTGATATTAGACAGAAACCAGTATCTCTGAACCAAATCTTGCTACTGAAGTGCATGATTAGGCCAAACAACCCTTTGATTACACGACCTTTGAGAAGTATTTAGTGCATGGTAATGAGTTGCGCCTGTTTTGGGCAAGACATTCCCCATTCTCTAACTATTTATGTTGCACACCTGACAAAGCAGCAGTAGGAACCATTTTTACGTCTTTAGTTATGACATGGTGTCCGGCTGAGATTCAAACCTATCACCTTCCTGACAACAAGCGAATGCAACACATGTTACGCAACAGTTGCGTGTTTTGATTATACAGAAACTTTGTTTACAGCATTATACCTTGATCATTATTCTAAAAACCAGTCCAGAATTTATCGGGATGAGAAACAACCACACTATGATAAAAAGTGTTCCTTTCCCTTAAATTATGTCTTGACCACCTTCCCTAATTAGTAAAAAAGAGGGTCTGTTTGTAATAACCAAAAGGTCTGATTTAAATTTACAGAGATTCTTGGGTGAAACCAATTTTAACACATGACCAAGTAAAGTTGGTCTCACAATTAATAATAAAATGTAGTTTTTAGGTATATAACGTATTTATCATTTTCAAGCAACATAACATTAATGTTTTTTTCCTAATTGAGGCTCATCTATTTTAAGCCGGTTGGTCAATCTGTAACAAATTCCTTTGATAGAAAAGGGGACTGTACACAAATGAGATTCACATTCTAAAAGAGAAAAGCTTTAATATTGAAAATCTTGGACAGACATATGGACAAAAAAAATGAAAATCAGTAAAAGTAATATGGAGTAGCTTTGCATTTAATTAGTGTGATTGATGTTCTTAAGTAATCTTTTATTAAATACTCTAAGCATTGATTTTCACAATGTTTCACACTTCATTGCACTTCATGGAACTACCCCTTTAATATAAGCTTTATTCTTTATTTCTTTTTATAGTTTCAGATATTTAAATTGAGAGGCTTTATTATTGTGTAGACCTGTAGGTGCATGTATAGGAATGAGAAACAAACATGTAAAGAAAAAGTGGTGCTTTATCTAAAACTAGCGGCACTTGAAATGTTTTTTTTTTATATTTAAAATATGGCTATTTTGCGTTTCACGTTTATTTTTCGTTGAACTCTCTTTCTAAAATCGAGAAATTTAAAAAAAATTTAATTTCTCTAGAGAGGGTGGTGGTACCCTCCCCGAAAATAGTTATAAATCTTCCCCGGACATATGAGAATCTACCCTGTTAAGGAGAACCCGATCGGTTCAGCGGTTAGCGAGAACCTTCGGTACAAACATCTAATAACATACAAACATCCTGTTACTTTATTATAAGGATTAAGTTTTACCTCTGAAACTCTCCCTTCCCTTATATTCGTTTTCTTTCACAACAATCTTTGGCGAAATCAAGCATAACAAACACCCATGGCCAATTTAAGGAGAAAAATGTAAATTTTTCGGTTGATTGATATGAACAAGCATGTTCAAGGGGGGGGGGGGGGGAGTTTTGACACATTTGCGTAAACCTGGCACCTAGGCTTTATCTTTGGACTGAGAGGATAGAGTATTAATGATAAAATCATTCTTATATGATGAATTTCACGAAGTTTTAAGATTTTTTGGAGCTCCAGGCCTCCAGGTGGTCTCTGTACAGGTAAAAATGAAAAAAAAAAAAAAAATTTTAAGATAAAAATCAACTTATAAAACAAAATATGCATCTTTTTTCTTCTAATATGTGAATAATATTAAAAAAGATGCATATTTTGTTTTATAAGTTGACCTGTAACTAAAAAAAAATTTTTTTTTTCTTTTTTACCTGTACAGAGACCACCTGGAGGTCTAGAGCTCCGGAACCTGGAGGCCTATCCAAAAAATCTTAAAACTTCGTGAAATTCATCATATAAGAATGATTTTATCACTAATAACCTATCCTCTCAGTTCAAAGATAAAGCCTAGGTGCCAGGTTTACGCAAATGTGTCAAAACTTCCCCCCCCCCCCTTATTTAAGATATCAAAAATGATAATTTTTAATAAGGTGATAGGTTTGAATATCGAATTAAAGATGTTAAAATAGTTCTCACTGCTGTACTGTATCAGGTGGGAGACACAACAAATAAAAAAGCAGTCCGACCGTAATGGATGTATTAGTTAGTTATGTTCCTTTATGATGGGAATGTTAACAGGAATGAGAATTTTCAGCAATCTATCTTTAAGCAGGAGCCGAAAAATCACGTTTTCTAAAAAAACTTTCATATGGACAGACTGACATTTCAAATTTTAGAGTAGCTACGCTATTACGAAGAACACCTTCCCCCTATAAGTAAAATAAGACACACCAACTACAAAAGTTTTAAAATGTTTAGCATTTATTAGTTAATTTAATACCATAACATAACAATAACAAATATCATGTGTACTAAAGTTTTAATTTGACAAAAATATTATAAAAGTATAACAATGTAAAAGGCAAATTGCTTCGCCCCTAGATGCATATTCATCACATTTAAAGAAGGGGAGGGTCAGGTTTGTCAATCACCATAAATCATTTTTGAAGGAAACAAAAATTTTGCGGAGAATATTTATTCTAGAACCCAGCAATCTGTTGTTGGGTGGTGGCAAAATTCTCAATATAGAAAGAACAAGGATGACAACATCCATAAAAGCTAAGCTCTGAAACTGTAGTACAAAAGGTCATTGACTCATGTAGAGAGTCAGTACTGAATAATTAGAATATAAATGGATAAGAGTCGAAGCAAAATTATAAGTAAAGGGGGGGGGGGTGGTGACTCATCACACGACAAACCAGCAATTTTATTTTGGGTGCCACTCCCTTAGTTTAGAGAATTGGGTAAAATTGTTTTGGTTGTGTCACTAATTACCCCAAGTTTTAGTATCCCGCCGTTATCCACCGCCAAAAAAATAACATTGATTCCAAATTGCCTAATTTGGCGAGAAATGCAATAAAAATAATTTTTGGGTGGTGGCGGAAAATGGCGGCGAAAGGCAGGAGTGGTGGTCAGACCGCCGTTTTTTTTAAAGATACCATAACTTGGGGTAATAAGTGACACAACCAAAAAGATTTTACTCAAATATCTCTAAAACTAAGGGAACTTAGCACCCAAAATAAAATTGCTGGTATGTCGTGTGACGAGTCACCACATTCCCTCCCCCCCTTTGTTGAAAAATTGCTTGATGCAGGATAATGTTTGAGGACATACTTACATTTTAAGGACTTGATTATAGAGTTGCTTCGCTTATAATATTGTACTTTATTGTCCAAGGAATCAGTAAACCAATAGTCAGATCAATTGGATAATTACTAATTAGGTCAAATAAAAATTTTTTGTTAAAAAAGTGAAAAAATGTTGAAAATGGACTTATGGACATTCTGGTAACGATTAAAGAGTTGATACGCTTTTTAAATTCTACCTAACTGCTAAAGGGATCAACCATACAAAATTTTAAATCGATAGGACAATTATAACTTGCCTAAAATAACGAAAAAGCTATCCGTCACGGACGGACAGACCGACCCTAATTATAGAAAAGCTTTGTTTTTAAAAAAAACCTGTGGAGTGAGAATTTCTACCCTAATTTTACTATTTTTATCTTTATACAAAAGTAACAGGATCTGTGTCTGTATGTTTGTCTGCTAGGATCTCGTAAACTTCTTTACCAATTATAGTTCAACTTTCAGTGACACAGTTGCAAGAAATAGTCTGTCTTCATGGTATTCCTGAAAAATATAAAATTCTTCATAATAAAAAAATGCACGTTTTTTTTTAAAGGGCTTGATACCCGCCTTAAACCAAAATTGAGTGAAGTATAATACAGACAACATGGTGGTGTTAGTTTATTGTCAGAGGGGTGGATTCACCTTCCTATATGTCCAACCTCTCCCACACATACTAAAGAGTCAAATTAGCACCAATTAATTTTCAAAATTATCTCTAATTCTTGAAATTACAAGCAAAAATATTTTTTTCCTCCTTCCATAAATTGAAGTGAAAGTAACGTTTTTCTATAGTGAGGCATTACTATACTCATGATCTGATTGTACATTCGGACGTAACACCTAGCTATTTTTGCTAATTTAGGATGGTTAACATTGTGCTATTGATTTTAAACTTTTTTAAAACATAGCAAATCTAATATTGATAACAAAAAATCCTAGGTTAATTTTAGAGCAATGATTGCTAGAACAAAAAGGTACTATATTTAAAGCAAAGCATCTCTTCAATCAAGTCCTAAAATTCAAATATGTCCTATAACATAATCCTTTTGTGTATTTACACAGTTTTGCTAGTTATTGGTATCCTGCCAGTCAAAGTCAGAGACATTTATTCATCTCTTATTAAAAGTAAGAAGTATACCTGAGATTATATTATTCCAAGTTAATATTCTTGGTAATTTGCAAAGGTGGTATTTAAATACATCAGCATCGACATGTAACCTTTAAAAAAAATTATTTTCTTATTACAATAAACTGTTTCCAGGGTATATTTTCAACCGGTGAAACTTAAAAGTTAAGCACGTATTGTAATATGGAAACTAAATCTTTAAATGAAATAGTAAAATAAACAAGTATGAAAACATCCATAAGTAGAGAAGGACAAACATATTAAAAGATTTCAACTAATAACAAAATAAGTTCACCAAAATTATGCCATAGCAAGAAAAAAAGGGACAGTATATATTAAAATCAAAAGAATATCATGAAATCTTTAAAAAATAAGGTTTATGTCTGTGAAAAGACTATAATTGCATGTCATAAATCTTCACTGAAAATTTCAGCTGTCACAAGACCTTTAAAAAACCTTATAATTCATGACCAATAGACAGAAAGGCAAAAAAATGTGCCTTTGTCATACATAGGAATAGCTGTATATCTTCATTAGCAGCCGAGAAAATCAAATTTACCCCATTACGTCTCAGACGAACATAGTGAATTTTAGAGTAGCTTCGCTACTAAAAAAAATCCTCCCTTATTATTACCTGTATTTATATGTAAATTGTTGAACTTTATTTTTAAGGTTTTTTAGACTTCAACAACTTGAAACATTTTCACCTGAAATTAAAAAAAATATTCTTTAATTAAGTTTTAAACACTTGAGGTCTAAGCCAACTTCAATATCTGAATAATATTTAAAGTAAACATCTTTTCAGTGGCGTGCACAGCATTTGTCGTTCATTTTAAACCAAAATCGAGCAGTGGGTGTTTTACTGACAAGAGGATGAAAATGCTAGAAAAAATATTAAGTTGGGAAAATATACTGAAACAAGGATGACAACATCCATAAAAGAGAAGCACTGAAACGGTAGGACAAACGGACATTTACACCTGTATAGTGTCAGAACTAAATAATCAATAAATATAAATGTATTAGATTCGAAGCAAAATTGTAAGTAAATTTGTTGAAAAACTGCTTGATAGAGGTGAATGATTATGGACATACTTACATTTTAGGACTTGATTATAGAGTTGCTTCGCTTATAACATTATACTTTGTTGTCCCAGGAATCAATATACCAAAAATCAGATCAATCGGATGATTAGATCACATAAAAATTTGTTGTTAAAAAAGTAAAAAAAATCTACATGTTTAAAATGGACGTACGGACATTCTGGTAATGCGTATAGAGTTGCTATGCTTTATAAATCGTACCTTAATACTATAGGAATCTCCATGTAAAGTTTGAAATTGATATGACAATTTTAACATGCCTAAATTAACGAAAAGAGCCATCTGTCTGTAACGGACGTACGGACGTATGGACGGACGGACTGACCCTAATTATAAAAAAGCTTCGCTTTTAAAAAGTATAAGCATAAGATTAGAACAAAATTATCAAAAGTGCAAGAACGACGATACAAATATCTAAGGTATTGGGGGGGGGGGGGGGGGGGGGTTTAAGAGGAGTAGCAAGAAATTAGATAAATTAGACAGGGAGAGGTTAATCAAATAAGAAAAAGGGGATGTTGAAGTAGTAAAGCTCCTTACACCACAATACCCGTAAAATTAATTGCAACTTCAAAATGAGGTAAATAGAAATATGAAGTTAATAAAAACAAAGCTACTATTCCAAACGAAATAATGAAAGCATAACAGCAGTATATTTACAATACAATATACAATAATAAAGAATAAATAATTTTCAAAATAACTGTTGAATATCCTGCCGCAACCAGTTGTTATGAAATACTACGTTACAGAGAGTCGCTATGGTTTGTTTGTTATTGAAATCAGCTGACATATACGCACAGGGGTAAATAATTGCATTAAAAATACGTTTAGTAATGAATATTTATCCAAGTTTTTACGCGGTGGAATGTGTGACGTGTCTATGACGTCACACCTCTTGACGATTTTTTGTTATTTGATTATTTACATATAAAATTAACCGAATTAATATTTTTATGATCTTAAAAGATGCATGCAAATGTATTAAGTAAATGAACATAAGAAAAATAGTCAAAAAAAGGTCTTGTAAAGGGCTAAAATAAACGATTTTGTTGGCAATCTCATTTCTTATATGTTGAAGCAAACCAGAAAATTGAAAATTCTACTAAAGGATTTTTTTGAATTTTAAAATTTGGCATAGATATTCTAAAAGTATGTAATGGCACCTTTCATATAAGCTCATATCATATCCAACCTATATTCGCCCTTTAAAACTGACTTAATTATTTTTTTTAAAAGCTTAAATTACTTCAAAAATAAGAGGTCTTAAAAAAAACGATTGCATATTTGAAATCTATGGAGCATTTTACATCTATTTCTTACTAAAAGAACCGGCTAGCTATCTTAAATAAAAAGCAAAAAAGTTAAGACGCCTTCTTTGCTACAAATTTATGTACAATTTTGTTTAGACTTAAATGAATGTTCCTCTTACAAAGAACAAGTTATGAAACTCTTGAAAAGTTATTGTTGATTTGTCCTTCATTCTACTTTTAAGAGCTTAATGGATGTGTGTTTTCATCTTTTATGTAGAATTTACATTTACTATTCTTTTAGTGCCTGAAATTGATACAAATCTAAATACGTCTTATTAACAGTCTCACGTTAATAAAAATTTTCCTATTGTAAACTATAAACTATAAAAGCATTGGATTATTAATAGCATAGCTACTCTATAACTAGATTATGTTGGTTTCACATATGCCCGTTAGTTTCACCAAACATTATATTGTAAAATAACAGTATGATCCTTAAGATCTCGTAAACGAATAAACCCTACATTTCATAAGTTTGGTGGATTATTTGACAACATGAAGATTTATGATAATTTTAAAAAAGATTAAGACAATTACATTTTAAGAAATATTTACAGAAGATGTTTTTTTTTATAAATTCATTAGGTACTTTTTAATGTTTTACAGTTCCTTGCTTATCTTTAAAAATTTTATTTCGCTATTTTCTGACATGATGGTTTTTGTTTTATTGATGTTCAGCTGTATGCCAATCTATAATTGCCCCCCATATTTAAATAAAAATTTGTTGGTTTTGTGCTTTAGAAAAGCATGGGCTGTGCCTTTATTGATTCACTTTAATTAGAGAATTTAAAAAAGAAAAAGCTTTCTTTAAAACATTTTCACCAATGGATAACGGAGTTTCAATAATTCAGGTATCCAAAGTTTGGAATCTTTAGAACAATTCTATCATTTCATGCCTATATCATGCCTAAACGAAAAGAGCTAACCGTTACTTACAGACGGACATATTACAGACTCTTATTTCAGAAAAATTTTGCCTTGAAAAACTTTTGTAGATTTAGTTTGTTTTTCCAATAGATACCTAGTGCAAAGTTAGCTACTAGACCCTATAAATCTACATTTACCCAAGGGAAACCAGCAGATAGACTTGTCTCAAATTTAATCACATTTTTTTTCCTGGGAGGAAAGGGACACCGACTAGCTATTTTAAATAAAAAGCAAAAAAGTTAATACACCTTCTTTACAGAAGTTGTTGATTTGTTTATCATCCTTTAGGAAGTGCATAAATTCTTCGTCCATTATCTTATCCCTTAAGATCCCTGCATTTTCTTTCTTTTTGTGGCTTTATTTTACCAAGGAGGGAGGAGGACAAAGCTAGTTAAATTATTCTCCAACCCCTTATTCCAAGTGCCCTATCCTTGTAACTCTGTATTTCACTATGGTGGGATGTAATATTAGACAAATTAAATATAGAAGCCTAAAAAATAGCTTTTAAACATTAATTTTTTAAGAAGCTTATCAAATTTTAGGAATGTCCGTTTTATCAACATTTTCTCTCATTCGTTGACTTTGGTGTTTAAACTTTTCAACCAATAGTTTTTTATATACTTCAGGAGTAATTTGTTTATCATTATTATTGGTGTACATCAATATACCGTCCATTGTCTTATCCCTTAAGACCCCTGGTATTTATATATCTGTTGTCTGTTTACAGAATTTACTGATTTTGTTAAACAAAGTTGAACATCGTGTAGTCAATAATGAGTTCGAGTCCCTGTCCAAACTGTGTCATAACTTTTTCTCTATAATTTCAAACAGCTTCGCTACTTTAAAACGGTAATTGACCTTGTTTACATACTGGTTTATTTAGCTCAAAGTTTCATTTTGTCTATATTTTAGCCTATTTGCTTTACTAAAAAGGTGTCGCCGTAATTGTCCCGTGTATGCTAACTCTAAATATATACACTCAATTGGCTAAAAAGTAGCTTTTGATATGTGAGCGCTATTTTGGAAATAATAGACCTAGGAATCCGAACTCATAAAATTTCTTTTGTCAAGACTGTCGTATGAATTTATGTCATTTTAAATGTTTCAAGTCGGGATAGGTTTTTTGTAAATAATTTTAGAAGGTTTGACTTTTTTTATTCAATGCTTTATGTCGACAAAATGGTGTTTTTTTTCATTTGTTGGCTCATAACCTTTGGGAACTTTTACTAAATAATGATTGAAATGTAAAAACCAGCCATGTCCAAACTTTTGTACCATTTATTTAAATCTACAGAATTGGTAATTTTGTTCATTATCAGATGCCTTATGTTATAAGTAGAATAGTGACAAAAATGACTTATTATTCAATTAAAGTGTTAATTTCTATATTTTACCTATATTGTCATAGAAAGCTTTTTTCAATATAATTTAACCTGTGTTTTGCATTTATATTATAAACTGGGTGTTATAATTTTAGAGTAGCTGCGCTACTAAAATAAGTCTCGCCATTAGTCAGGTAGGGTGGGGATATTGGGCTGTAAATTATACTAGTACCCAAAGTTTTATGTCAACGTTATGTTATTTGTTGGATCAAAAATTTTACTTACGTTAATTGGATTTTTAAAGTTAGGTTCGAAACTAATAGTGTTCAAACTTTTCAACCAATAATTATACATATATTATAATTAGTATTTTTAAATTGTCCATTGTCTTATCCCTTATGGTCCCTGAGTTTTGAGAACATTAATAAGAGCACTATTGGTCCTACTAATCTTAGAATCACAAATCTTGTGAGAGATCTTTTCAAAGGCCTGCTATATATAGCAGGATATAGGGATGGATAAATTAAATAATAGTTATTTCTCGTATCGTATTATAAACGGCTTTCCGCGGATATAGAATGTACAATTATAAGATTAAAACTAGTTTTTTTAGCCCCGTGGTGCCGAAGGTACCGGCTAAAAAAACTAGTTTTAATCTTGTGATTGTACATTTCTATATTCGTAGAAAACTGGATATAATACGATGCTAGACATAGTTTTTTCGTATGGATGAGAACCGGTTCCTATCCACCGGATTCGAATGAATACGAGAAAAAAAAATTATTTTTGTTTTATAATAAGTGCTTTTTCGTTAGTCTGATAGGTAGCTCTAATGGATGAATCACTCTTTTGATTATTTGGTGTTAGTGATTTCTCTCAGAGTGGGTGTCAAGCAATGAATCTCCCCTTTCCTTTTTTTCAAATGAGTTGCAAATTAAAGAAGTGTAATTTTTACATCAACCTGCGGTGTCCTAACCAACAGGCACTATATTTGCGGTGGGCTACCTAATAATACATATAACCTAACCTAACCTATCAAACCAAACCAACAAAAAGCTGAAGGATTAATTGCTTTTGGAAAGCACCCATAGATTATTCATCTTAATTTTCTTTTATTTCGTGGAAAATTTCTATACAAAACTCGTGTCCTTAACACGATTTAGAGCCTGTTTTTCTCCAGTGGATTTTATCAGCAGATAAGATGGAAATTATTTTTATAATTTAAATCGCCCTAAATCCCTGCTATGTAGAACTTATTTATAGGTTTCTATAGATGTTTAATAATCTAAATCACACTTATTTTTGCCAATATCCCCTATAAAACTACTGTCATATTACTTTTGAAAATCTTTTTTGGGATCAATACTTTATTAGTAGCGAAGCTTCACGAGCCTATGTACGTACGTCTATTAAACAAATTATCCATCTAATGATATGTCGCTTGCAATGGTTTATCAATAGATGATGCCTAGAATTGAAAAGTCAATCTATTTTTCTAATTCATTCTTTGAATACACAAAAAAACAGTTATTTTTTATTGTCTTATGTATTATAAGATAAACTTTTTTTTGCCATCAAACCATCACAAGCTTGTTATTGCTGCGCTACTCATGGATACAATGTCCTTGTATATATATAATATATAACAAAAGGAGAAGAAAAAAAGGCAAAAAGATATTTGTTTTGGTCCCAGTCTTGTCAAAGAGCTTTTATCTTGTGAAAAGAAATAAAAATGGGATCGTTTGATAATAATATGGTTTTGTCAATCATACTTTTTTTTTAAAAAACAAGGATGATAATATAAATAAAGGTGAAGCTCAACCGCAAGAACATCCAAGTTCGAGGAAGGTAAAATGAGGGGTTTCAATGGCTGTTTATGGGTCAAGGCACTCCCCCTACTCTAACTATTTATGTCGCGCACCTGACATAGCAGCAGTAGGTACCATTTTTAACAAAATGTGTAGAAAGATTTTTATTCTAAACTGAAATAGCCTAAAACCAACCTGGGACCTGTAAGGAGCTTACCTCAAAGCTTCAAAGAACCTAATCAGACAGTAGTTTTGAAATCTCAAGCTTCAGAAAAAAAAACAAGATATAATATAGAAATTAATCGAAATAACATTAAAAATTAATATGTCAGTGAAATTAAATCTAGAAACTTTGAACCAAAATTGTTGGGTTTACAATAAAAATATTTTTTTCTTTACACCCCTTATGAGTTCTAAAGGTTATATCCCTATAATTTCATTGTTAGTCCCATCTATTCGTCTATATACTTACAAATTTCAACGTTTATTTTTAGATTCGTAGCATATCTATAAATATTACTACCATTATAATGTATTTTAAGTAGAACAATTACTACGTCCTGTGTATTATATTAAAGATCTCTGAAAGGCTGGGAAAATTAGAGTATTTTTAATGAGAGGATGGGGGAGTTGCAACCCTCCATTTGTAATAACTTTAGAAAAACAAAATAACTATAGAGTGGTTAGATTTTTTCGTGCGGTGTTGGTACTTTAGGTCATATTAGGTTAGGTTATATTAGGTACAGGGTAGCCCCACAGTGTTGAGGCCTCAAGCAGGGGTTATTCAAATGAGTTTAGAAGTCCCCTCTTCATTCTTTAAATTTCTCTCAAATTCAAGGAAGGGGCGGGGCTAAGTTGTGTTCGCAAGGCACATTGAGTGAAAGATAAAATTTTTTTAGTATAAGTACCTTTGAACGTTTTGATTCTTGTTTTTGTTACCACGCTACATATAAATTTGTAGTAGCTTTCAGGGAGTGGGGGGAAATTGGACTGTAAATTACACTGGTACCCAAAGTTGTATCATTAAGTTGTCAACAATTTTTGAGCTTTGATTGGTTGGTTTTAAACAGGAAATTTTCAAACTTTTCAATAAATTTTATTTTTTATCTACGGAAGGGTTATGTTGTGTATCATCATTGGGGAAGCACATAAATTTTTCGTTCATCATTGTCTTATCCCTTAAGATTCCTGAGTAGGTTTAAATTGGTGTATATGCGTGTTTTCAATTGTGGATAGAATGAGATATAGATTAACCAAATTTTTAAAATCTTAAGGCAATGCATGTTACAAATTAAATAAAAGTATGTTTATAAGTATAAAAAGGTTTTAGGCTATTTCAGCGGTGACATCCATTATAAACGATGCATCACAACTAAAACTAAAAATTATTGCAAGAGCACAAGCCACACCTTTGCCTTTTCTTGACTTTCATTATTAAACACCAAATTTAATCTATTTGTAATTGTGTCTTAAAATATTAGGTCATTGGACACATTCTACCTCGCAGAGTAGATGTGCTTTAGATATTATGACTAACAAAACGTAATTACAACCAAACTGTCAGAAAGGACTATTATTTAAGTAGCTTTGCTGAACGATTCGTCACTATAAACAAAGGTTTATATCGATCAGACAACTCTTCCATGTCTGATTTATATTTAAAAAATAAAACTTATCTAACATAGAAGAGCTTAGAAACATGTATGTTGATAAATTTAAAAATTTCCAATTGATGTCCAAGATAGTAGATATAGTAATCAATAAAATGCTCGGGGCATGTCAACTTTATTATTTAAACTTTCCTACCCAAACTTAGGGACAAGGGACCAGGATTCTGACAAATATTTATAAATGAAAATTTTTCCACAACTCACTTCCTTCTTTCCCCCCACTCCATTTTTTCCCACTTCCTTTAAATTACAAACAAAATAAGTTTTACGCCAATATAAGTTACAAAAATTTCCAAAGAAGATGTATCAACTTTTTTTTTTATGGCTAGCCGGTTCTTTTAGTAAGTAGTAGATGTAAAATTTTTTATAGAATTCAGATATGCAATCGGTTTTTTTGTAGACCTCTTATTTTTTAAGTAATTTAAGTTTTTTAAAAAAATAATTAAGTCGGTTTTAAGGTACTAAAATGCAACAAAATAAAAGAAGAAAATGGCCAGTAAGAACAAAAATAGTAAGATCTTTAATTTGACACCTTACTTTTAAAATTCTGTTGAGTAATTATTGAAAAAATCTATTATTTTAACCTCGGTTTAATAAAAACTTTAGACCTAAATATTTTCTCAAACAGACATAAAAAACATGGGTTCATATATACCTTTAGAATCAGAAAAATATTACGAATCCATTGTAAGCAAAATTGAAAAAAAGTAAAAAAATAAAAAAATATAAAAATGGCCAATTGTATTTTTTATTCTGGCAACACTATTGTCTTCCCTTTTATACCCCCTCTTTACCCCTTCTATACCCCCTTCCCATTTTTATACCCAATTCAAAAGTTAAGACGTTGCCTGTACAATATAATATGATATTTTCATATAATTCCTTTTATTGTAGTTTATATACTATATTGTAAACTTTTTTTTTCAATTTTGCTTACAATGGATTCGTAATATTTTTCTGATTCTAAAGGTATATATGAACCCATATTTTTTTACTTGTGAAATGATAAAATTGAGTTCAAAGTTTTTATTCTCGTGGGTTTAAAAAAATCGATTTTTTCAATAATTACCTGACAGAATTGAAAAAGTAAGGTGTCAAATTAAAGATCTTACTATTTTTGTTCATAATGGCCATTTTCTTTCTTTTTTTTTGTTGCATTTTAGTACCTTAAAATCGACTTAATTTTTTTTTTTTTAAACTTAAATTACTTAAAAAATAAGAGGTCTACAAAAAAACCGATTGCATATCTGAATTCTATGAAAAATTTTACATCTACTACTTACTAAAAGGACCGGCTAGCTATAAAAAAAAAGTTGATACAACTTCTTTTCAGAATTAAAAAAAATTTAATTTGCTGAATCACGGTTCTTGTCCAAACTTTATTTATACTCAGGCAGTAATATAACATCTGAAGAAATATTGTTATGCTGAAAAAGTTGGGTTTGATTCCTAAACTGTTTTAATATGGATATTGTCAGCAAATTTTGGAAGATTTTAAAAAAATTAATTAGCAAATTTTATAAAAGCCATTTATTAAATGTACGTCTGTTTACCGAAATTGAAAATGTATTTCTAAAAGCTTGGTTTTTTTAATTTGTTGAATTGTTGAAGAGAAACAGATTTAAAGAGATAATACAGTTTATGATAGCGATCGTTCATGCTAATAACATTTATTTAAACCATTATCCGATTTATAAGCTTCGTTTTAATGGATGTTGTCATCCTTGTTTTATGCTTGTTATAATGAAATGTCAGACATGCAATGTGAAAATTACATATTGGCTACTGGATTTTTCAAACCTTTGCTTGTCTATAATTAGGTATGTCCGCCAGTCTGTAACGAAGCTTTGTCAGGAAACTTAAGGGATAAGACAATGAATGATAAAATGACGTACATTCCAATTAATGAGAAACAAAAGTACCCTATCTGTAGATTAAAATTATTGGTTGAAAAGTTTAGCAACTTCAAGTTGGAAAAAAACAATCACAATTAAAAGCTCTATCTTTGCGAGTTATAGAAAGCAGTCAACATTTTTTCATTCTTTTTTTGGCTCATGAGTAGAAGCCCAAACACACAGACATTATATTTTGTTACTATGTTGTTATCATCTGAATTTGATTAGAAAAAAGTCATTTAGTTGGTTGTCTGTGTTCCCGGGGCTATGTCACATTATCAGTATTTCTATATCTAATGTTTTCATTAAACAAATTTTTAATATTTTGTCAAAATAAGGTCGTCGATGATTTTTAAATGTTAGAGGAATTTTGAATCAAAATAAAAACAATTGTGACTACAACTTTTGTTTTTAATGGATGTTGCCCTTATCAAAAACTATTGGCTGCGCTTTAACTTCTAAGTGCTACGTATTTGAGGAAGTTTGGATGATGGTGGAAAGCCGAAATTCATGCAAAGATTTAAATCTAAAATTAAAACATGGTCCTATGCAAAGCTTGCATAAAGTGGAGAACTCAACGGTTCAATAGTTCTTGTCATCTAAGGCTACAGACGAAAATATACTTACTACTTTGAATATATATTATATTATACTTTTAAAACAGTGACACCTATTTAATCATAAATGTACTTTAGCTATTTTCTGATCTATTTTAACTGCAAATTTTTGCTATTTTGTGGTTCTTTTCTATTTAAGTAGCATCCATATCTGGCGTCATTAGGTCTTATGTTCTTTAGGTTGTTTGTCGGATGGGTCTTGTAGATTAGATTAGATTCATTTTTACTAGGTCTTTTGTAGCGACGTCTTATCAAAGGTTTTTTGTCCAAATATTTGTGTCACTCAAAATTTAAAGCTCATTTTGTTGTGACCCAATGATTTTCATATTAGTACATTTATATGATTCTACATAAACAACTAAATTTGCTTTTCCATTTTAGCCAAAAAAAAAGATGTTTGACTGGTAGCAGTCCAACCACATTATTGGTTACAAAATGTACAAATTCTAATACTAAAGGGAAGCTATTTCTTAATTTTAACCATTCCAAAAATATTTACCGCATCGTATTATCGACAGATTTCCCCACAGGGCTAATCAACTGATACAATCATATAATTTATATTTTAATAATTGTAAAAAATTGCCTGCAATACGATGCTATAAAAGATTTTTCAGTATGGATGAGAAACCGTTCTAAACCAGCGGATATTACTCTGTTTCGAAGCCATACTGGAAAAAATAAGCAAAAATTTAAATTCATTATCAAGATTCAAGAAAGCTTATTTAAAAGTTGGTTGCGAGTGGAAAACATAAAATAAAATTGCATTATTATCGAAATACCTCAAACATGTCCCAATTAGCTTAAAATGTATTTTTTAACTTTTTTAGGAATAAAAAATCAGTAAATATATGCAAAAAACTAGAATTAAAAAATCATTTAAAGCGAAGCTCGACAAATTGTGCATATGGATATAGTCAGTCAAATTAGTTCTATTTTTAAGAGGAAAAATTATATGTCTAGCTCCCAGGGGGAGGGAGACCTATACCAACGGGGTGTCTCCACTGTGGGGATAATATAACCATTCCTTAACCTAGCCTAAAATATTTATTTAAAAAGCTTTAATCAAAAGTTGTTTATACGATATGATGAAAACCAAATTTCCTACATCAAAAGCTTACTTTTTCCTTTATCCCTACGAAATGTCAAAGCTAATCCTAATTAGATAAACGTATAGTATTATGATTGACCCAGTCACCTATAATATCATAATCAATACACGAATGTTTTATCTAGGGCTCGGCAGCAGCGCGTAAGCCGCTTCTATGCCTCAAAGAAATCAACCTTGTACTGTTGTAAAAATCAGCTGCATCCAATATGACAATCCCTCTTTTCAGAAAAGATTTAAAGCATCCAAAAGGGTTTGATTTCAGGCTTAGTCGCGGATGACGCACGGCTGCCAAGCCCTGGTTTTTTCTCCAAATTGTTTAATCTACTGAGAGACATAAATTGTTTTATATTGTAACATAAAAGTCCTTTTTATTCTACAAAAGTTAAATCGTTGATCAAGGTATCAAAGAGCTATTTTAAAAATATGTTACAAATGAGATTTTTAAACCTGTTATTTATTTTTTATATGTATTTTTAATAATAATGATTTCAAGCAGTCAAACGACTATAAATTGCTGGCCTTATCGTTGTTGATTAAATTAGGTTTCAAATAATGTTTTTTTGCATTAATAATGCTAAAATACAATTAATAATCCTATTTCTAGTACTGCTTCGAAACCCATTAGTATCCGCTGGATTAGAACCGGTACTAACCACACTGAAAAATCATGTATACCATCGTATTACAGACAATTTTTCCACGAAAATATTAAAACATAAAAAAAACTAAAAAAACTTAATGAACAATAAGCCTAACTAAGACTTTTTCATTAAACATTCACAATATTTTTTTTGTTTTGTTGTAAGAACAAAATTACTGGACGTTAGGCGCTAATCATTAAGACCATTAAGGGCTTTTTTGCTTGAAATGTATACATTATCTACTATAGTTATTATTTAGGTTATATCATTACTCATTTTATAGCAAAAAAGGCACTTTTTGCTGATTATTTATGTATATTAAGTTTCTATGTTAATTACCATTAAAGAAGGTAGAGTTTTCCCTTTAAAATCTTAAAATAAAATAATAAATTGTTTAAAATCAGTGCAATATTTAAGTTAAGTTAAGTAACAGCTTGCTATTTTTAAAAAATATTTTCACGAGAAAAATTGTATCTGACAAACAAAAAAAATCTATTAGATGATGTATTAGTTTAATATAGTACGTACATTTTGTGGATTTAGAAAATCATTATTTATTATTTATGTTAAAATTAGATAATTAAACAAGAATTATTATATCCTTTAGTAGCAGAGTTTTTATTACTTTCACAAATCTTCAACCGTATAATAGACAATTTTCCACGAATATTGAAATCAAAATTAATATAAGTTTTGTTAGCCCGGGCCATTGGCCCCTCGGCACTTTAATCTTATATTTTTCATTTTATCATCCGTGTAAAGCTGTCTATAATACGCTGCGATAAATTAAGATTATGAAGTTAAAAAATCATATAAAAATAAAACTTTACCTCGCCTACAAAAAGCAATAAATGCATTATGAGAAAAAACCTAATATTTTTGGTATATTGGTATATTATGTGTAACGACGTCATAAAAAGCATTGGAAACATACCGACATATAAACAGAAAAACTTGTATAAAAGTTTCACTATAAAAAAATCCGTGCAATGAAAGATTATTGCAAATATTTGCAATTGAAATCTGCAATGTAAATATGTTCAGCAATAAATCACAAAGATTTGAAAGATATAATTGCAATAATGGGCATTTAACAAGCAGTAAAAAAACAATGAAAGAAATGTAAATACTACAAAAGAAAAATGCACAAAAGACCAAAAGAAAAAAGCTTCTAATAAGAATTCAATCTTTTTAAGCAATAATTTCGTTCTACAAAATGATTTTGTCTATCATTATTGGAGACGTACATCAATTTATTGACGAGTGCATTATCCCTTAATATATTTGAGTTAAAACCAGTGAGGGAAGGGACATTGGGCTGTTTATTACACTAGTCTCCAAAGTTTGACAATAAGGTTTTCTTATTCGTTGGCTTAAAACCTTGGGAACTTTTTGAAGTTCGATTGGTTAGTGTCCAAACATTTAAGCTTCTAATTGTAATGTACAGAAGGGGTAATTTTGTGTATCATCATTGGGGATGTCATCAATTTATCGCCCATTGTATTATCCCTTAAAATCGCTGGATCAACCACCCCTCGTACAAATCCAGCTTTTAAATCAGATGCATCTATGGCTATCTAATGTTTTGTAATTATGCTTTTAATAAAAATGTCCCCCCACCTTAAGTAAACAATTATCCACTTAATTCTAGCCAGTTGCATGCTTATGATTTTCATATTTTTAATTGCAAATTTCGTTAGTTTTTGCAATAAATTAGCGATACCTACTGTTTTTAGATATATTGTCTGATTGGAAGCATTTATATTTAAGTATTATTCGTTGGTCTGTCTGTTGGTAATCAATTTATACTCAAACATTTTTACTTAAGCAACATATCATGTTGTTTGTCGCTTTTAAAAAGATTTTCTGTAATTAGGGTCCGTCCATAAGTCCATAACGGATAGCTCTGTTTGTTAATTTAGGGATACTAGAAGTAACCTATCGAATTGTAACTTTGTAATATGATTCCTGAAACAATTCGATACAATTAGATGTCAAAAGAACTCTATATTTTTTACCAAAAATTCCGCATGTCAGTTTTAAAAATATTCATTTTGACATGATAAAACGAGAGTTTTAAATTCAAATCTTATTATATGTATTAATTTGGTAAATCAATATTCTGGGTCAAATACCAACAAACGAGATTGCTATTGAAAGGACATATTTGAAGACAACCTGCAAATTATTGAAGGCCGTTTGAAGTATGCGCAATTAAATAGAAGTTTCGCTTCACCAAGCAAAAAATTGGTGGTATATTATAAATAAACATAAATATTTCAACACACTATAAACTTTTTTATTATTATCCTAGGCTATTTCTAAAGTTAGTCTATAACAGTAGAATGACAGCAGAGTATCGTAATAAATTAGATAAAAGCAAATATGACAACATACATAAAAACGAAGCTCTGAATCGGATGGACAAACGTATATTGTAGAGTGTCATAACTAAATAAGTAATATATAAAGGAAGTCAAAAGTTTAATCAAAATTATAAGTAAATTTGTTGTAAAACTGAAAAATACAGGATACTGTTTAAGGACAAACATTCTTGATTATAGAGATGCTTTGCCTATAGCATTCTGGTTACGATTTGGTTGCTATGCTTTCTAAATCGTACGTAACTGTTATGGTAATTATAATGTAAAGTTTGAAATCTATAGGACAATTCTAACTTGCCTAAATTAACGAAAAAAGCTAACCGTTACGGTCGGACGGACCCTAATTATAGAAAAAACTTCTCGTTTAAAAACATACTGTGATTCTATAGTTTTAAACAACTATGAAACTGCTTTGTGTTTATTATTAAAACATAAAAGCTTCATTACAGAAACTGACATATAATTGAAAAAGTATGGATGTGTAAATGCCAGTGTGAGATGTATTTTTGACATATGTATAAAAATATTGGATGTATATTTGCAGTCATAAATACATCCATTGCACTGGCGAAAACACATCCACTGTAAATTTGCTGGATGTGTAAATGGCAGTCCCCCCTGTAGGAGATATTGTATTGTAAATTTCACTAGTACCCAAACTTTTATAGCTACGTTATTTTTCTATGGCTCAAAAACTTTGGATACTTTTTTAGTTTTTGATTGTTTAGGTCAATACTTTTAGTGTTTAAACTTTTCCACCAATAATTATAATCTCCAGAAGTCGTAAGTTTGTTTATTATCATTTGGGATATAAATCTATTTTTGTCTTAAGATTTCTACTTATTAGATTAAAATCTGTTAAAACAAGACAATGACACTGGACATACACAAAGACATCCTTATGCTTTTATAAAAATTAGGGTCACTTAGTGAGGCAAAAATATTTTTTTGTAAAAAATCCTCCAAAATCACATTAAAATCTACAAAAAATTAAACAAAATCTTTTGTTAATAACTCTTTTATGATTTTGTTTAATTTTTGTAGATTTTTTGCGATTTTGGAGGATTTTTCTCGAAAATAATTTTTCCTCACTGTACTAAGTGACCCTTGTTTTTTTAAGGATCTACCTCAGGATTACTTTTTAGATAAAATATCCCCAATCCTACAAGGGATGAAATAATAGAATTTCTTTACCATTGAAATGAGATTTTTTGCTGGGCAGCCGTGTGAACATATTCAATTATTTTTATGTACAGTGCATATATAAATCTGTAGGTATCCAAGGATAGGAAAATGGCTGATAAATTTGTGTAAACTACCACCTTGATTATACACAAAAAAAAACTTCTATAGATTACAATTAGTGGTTGAAACTTTGGACACTTAATGAACCAACCAACCAATACTAAATAAAAGTCCCCAAAATTGTTAGGCCAACGAATAAGAAAATATTATAATAAAACTTTGGGGACTAGTGAAATAAACAGCCCAATGTGCCCTCTCTCCTGATAGACCTGTAGGTTACACAAGCATAGGACAATGAGATATAAATTATGTTTATTTTTTAAGTATACAACGTGTGGATTCTTGTCTGTATTACACCATTTTGGATTTGTTCAGTGGAGGGTGGGATAACTAAATTTTTGAGTGCGCTTCGCACATCCCCTATGAAAACCCATTACACGCCACTGTCATGCGCTTGACACAAAGCGATAATTATGAAAGTTTGCCTGTCCGTATATCCTATATACATATCATTTACATACTTAGAAATAAAATCTTTGTTATTATTAAATGTTTTAAATACATATGTTGTATATAGAATAGATAGGACATAATATGTTGGTAAATCCGGGTATAGTCCCTTTCGTGGTAACGCTCCTTAAGCCTATTTCTAGCCCCTGAGGGGGGCTCTAACCCTGCGGGGCCTATTCCCTAACCCTGTGGGGCATCACTTAACCCAATATAACCTAACCTAACCTAAAATAACCTATCAAAAGCCACTTTAAAAATACGACAAATCACCCCTTATGGGGCGTTGCCACGAAAGGGACTATTTCCGTAAACCCTTATATAAAAGTAACAGGATCTTTGTCTGCCTGTCATACCAAAGGATCTCCCATACCTCTGAACAAATTTGGTTCTCCTTTTTACATTATACCTTCTCATAGGTCCTGCGAAGTTTTATTTTTTGGGAGGTTACCAACACCCTTCAAAAGAGAAATAGAATATGGGGGGGGGGATACCGCAAGTGCCCCTAGAGGCCTTTGAGGCATAGCTGCTAGTTAAAAATAAGTTAGGTAGACATAAATTTAAAATTAAATTAAAAATCTATTCATATTTTCTCTTATCGCAACTCTTTTAATTTTTATAATGGGATATAGTTTAATTAAGAGCTTTTGTATATAATTTTTTTCTTTTTTTAACATATCATAAACTTAAATCGAAAATCTATATAGAATTTTGTTCTATGAAATTTAGCTTAGCGATTTCATTAACAAGTTTATATGCTTTGTGGTTTTGAAACTAATGTGGTTTCTAAAGCTGTTATAAACAATAGTATGACATAGAAATTACAGGCATTGCAAGACTGAAATAGTACTGTGACACTATGATGATAATATCTTCAGAAATGGTATATAAAGTAAGGTTGAGATTATTTATGTTATTTTTTAGATTAATTAAATTTTTTGTAAAGGATAATCAAAATCATCCTATAATATGAAGTAATAAGATTCTTTTGTCTGTAGTGCTGGATCTTGATAACCACTAAACAGATATAGTTCTCCTTTACAGTGAAGCTTCTTATAAGTCTTTCTAACTATCTTAGAGATTGCCCATAGAAAAATGACCTCCCCCCTCAAGTTCCTTTAGAGGCCTCTAGGGTCGTCGCCGCTAGTATACACTTTAGTAACAGCATGTCGGTGTGTGTGTCTTGAAAGATCTCGGTAACCTTCCAAATTTGATATTTATTTCATTTCATTTCCTGGAAAGCAGAGTAAACTAACATCACTAGAGGCAAACATGCTCTACAAAATATACTAAAACCTGCCCTAGACGTAACTTTTCTGAAAATTATTGAGTTATGCCGTTTACTCTATCCAAGCGGATATTCAAAAAGAATGCTACCCAGGGCTCATTTAGTTACTTGAGAAAAGAATCTTTAGAAAACGATTTACACGGTTCAAAGGCGTATTTCTCCAACGTGCCGGTTGAGCACCGAATCCCCCCCCCCCCATTATTATAGAAATTGATTGGAAATAAGAGGGGGTATTGTATCTTAAATTAGGTTTTATTGGGTACTGGATTGCCTTGCAGGGTTAGACCTTCACAGGTATAGGCTTCGAATGGTAAAGGGCATGAGTAAGGGTTAGAAACCCCCACCTCGCCTATTTTCTTCAATACAATTTCTAATTCCTAAAATGTAAATGATATTTTAGAGATGGAATTTATATATTTTTATGATTTTTTACAATTTCGTGTGTGAGAGTTTTCTCATTTTTGATTTCTATACAAAAACTTTACTTACATGTACTTTGAACAAATAACTTATTAGTTAACTAATTTAACTAATGTTATGATACTCCCACTCGTATTTTAAAATGAACTAGCGGCTACGCCCCCTAGAAGCCTCTAGGGGCACTGCAATGGTAGGAGAAGGAAAAGTCGACCTCATCCTATTTTAAATTTGAGTTTCCAAAGAGTTTTAAAAATTATTTTTTGGGGGAGAGGGGGGTTAAGACACCCTCTCGAAAAATAGTTTAAAACCTTCCCAGGACCTATAAGAAGCTTCACTGTAAAGGAGAACAATATCGGTTCAGCTGTTTGCGAGATCCTTCGGGACAGACAAAAACTCTTACTACTTTATATAATAGGATTAAAAATATGAGGGGGGGGGTTGACGTTTAGTTCTTTATGTTTAATACCTAGAAGGCCCAACCCATCGGGGCTTATACATACGGTGACCCAACTTTTTAAGGCTATCATGTCACTATCATAACCTAACCTAACTGATTGAGAAAGCTTTTTTGGAGTCTTACGAGATAAGACAATGATGATAAACAAAATTAACCCTTTCGTAGATTAGAATTATTAGTTTAGACAATGCTAGATTTGACCAACATCAAATTTTAGAAAGTTCCAAGGTTTTTAAGACAGAGGGTGAGACACCGTCCTCATAATACTTTGGATACCACTGTGACTTACAGACCCTCACTTGAGCAACTCTGTTTAACATACTAGTAAATTATCCATTGTTACCACTTTCATTTAAAATAATTGAATACAGAACTTTTTTTAGCAAACCAATAAGTTTAACTGAGACGTCCAAGAAACAAGGATGATTTTGATGATACAAATAGCGTAGCTTATATCATTTACATATAAATTCTCCAATCGTTCATTTAAAAAAAAAATAACTATAAACATATTGGTGTCATTAAACCTACGGGGACCAAACCTACAGGAATCTTAGCATTTTACTCAACCTAAACTAAAGATTACAAGCTTTTTAAAAATTAGTTTAGTTATTATTCAAGATAATTAATTTATATTAATAAAGGACTTAGGTAATGGAAAAGGGAAACAAGAGTACAAAACAAACATACCATTGCAGTTGACCTATAAAGTAGATCCGCTACAAAAAGTTTAGAAAATATATGAAGTAACCTAGTACTTTTAATAACTTAGTTAGAAGGCCGCGCAATAAAATTAAAATAACACATACTTATAATACTTACATACATATTATTATAATTTGGACTTTTCACCAGAGGGAAGGGAGTTTTAGCCTTAGATAAAACTGGAATTTCAAATCCTTATAATAAAGTAACAGGAAATTTTCTGTTTGTCTGTGTGTTTGTACCAAAGGATCTCGCTAACCACTGGACTGATCGGGTTCTTCTTAACAGGATAGCTTTACATAGGTCCCAGGAAGGTTTATAACTATTTTTGGGGAGAGTACCACCACTCCCTGTAGACATTTTTGCAATTAGCTAAAAAAATAACTAACACCATCTATCGGCGAAAAAAATGTTTTTGGTAATTAGCTGATTTTAAAATAGATTTAAATGAAACAATTTTAAGTGTCCCTAGAGGTTTAGGGGCGTAGCCGCTAATTGATATAACAATGATAGTTATAGGAAAACCGTAGCTTATAAACATTTAATTTTAAACTTACAGAATCAAATAAATCTTATCATGATTTATATTAATAAAAGTTATGTATAAAAGCATGCTGTAATCGTTTTAAATAAAAGCAATACTGTTATTTCACAGTACTAGTATGTTAAGTAGTAGTCTATACCAAAGGGTTTGGGGGATAAATATTTTTTTTCAATTTCTCTCTTAAAGGTTTTTCTTATCCGCATACAAATGATAGCTTATAACCTGCCGAAAAGCATTAGGAATCAGCAGTTTTCTAGATCTTAAACGTTAGACGTATGTAATTCACAGCCACTTAAATCAATTTTAGCAGATTGATCAACATATAAAAAAAATTTAGTAAAATTTATGTCTGAACATCCTTGAAAGTATAATTGTTTAATTTTAGACAAAGACTGTGTACTCTTTTTAATGATTCCATTTCTATTTTCTCATCATATTATATGTACATATTTTTAGAGAGAAATATTGAATTTTTCCGTACTTTTCCACAGTGTGCCTATTGAGCATTGAACCCTTTCTCCCTTATAAAAAAAATTGAAATGAAGCGGTAGTTTCTTTTCTATGTATAACTGGGGGTAATGAAATGACGCCTCCCCCACCCAACTTACAAAGAATTCAGAATAATCAAGTTATAGTGACGTTATAGTGGCCGCGACGATCAGAAGCCTCAAATTTAAAACGGCTTATGGGCAAAAAATGGCATATCCAGCTGAATTTTAAAGTTATAATATGACAATTCCACTGAGGCTTATACACGGCTGACACGCGTACGCTAAGCCCTACAAAAATAAACTAAAAAATGTAATTTTAGATTATCCCCACTCAACACACCTTTTACTCATTTATTTTAGGGTTAAAGATGGATACATACAAATCTACCGACAGAAAAAACATATACAAGAACTAAAGAGAAGCTCCGCTTCCTAGAAAAATTGCTTACATTCCCATTGTTCTAATTCTCATTAGAAATTTTATTGCAGTAGGTTAGTGGATTAATATGATTATGGATAAGATTCAGTAAAATTACACCTAAAGAATGATTAACTTGTTAAAATTTTTATATTAAACAAATTCTTTTAAGTTTTATATTGCTCATACTATTTTGTTTTTACTGAAGAAAATATGAGTATGTGTAAAATTACCATTTCGTTCAATTGAAATCATTGGTTGACCTTCTAAAGTTTGGAATTTTCAATTAAAGAAACCAACCCTAGCATGTTAGGGCTCTGTATTTGACACAAGTGGAGGTAAGGGGAAGAAAAATAGCCTAAATCCATCCTGAAACCTATGAGAAGTTTCCCTAATATGAAGAGCTTAATTAGTTTATGAGAAAAATCTTAAGGGACAAACAAAAACCTTACTACTTTATTAACACTTCTAGCAGACAAATTAAAGAAGGATAACCTATCAACAAACCAACAATTGCAATTGTAGAATAGTTTGAAATTTTTGTAAAGTTAATTTTTGAACAACACTCCATACTTCTATAATTTCTATTATAATAAAAACACAATCATATATGAATTAGCAAATATTTGATTCTAATGAGAGACTGTGATATTTATCCTAGAGTATAAAGTAACAGGATGTCTCTCTGTGTGCACATTAGAGTGAAACACTAGAGGGAGAAAGGGTTAAATATCTGTATCTTCCCATCGCACTGTCCTTGTGCCGACTCTCAATTGGGTCATTGAGTAGCAGAAAACAATTTAGTAGCAGACGGAAAACGTCATTGAAAAAGGAGGGAGGTTGATATTATATACATCTCTACTATAGATCTGTTGTATGCAGCTAAACCGTTCGTTTAACAATTGTTAGCATTTTTTAGGAGGTTTTTGGCTATTTGCATTGCAGAATAAAGATCTGTATGTATGAGCTCTTCATGGCATAATCCAATTTTTTGCAAGTTTTTTCACACACAAGGAAAATACCAAGAAAATTTACCACTTTCCCATCATTGTCTAACTGTTCATTTTTTGAAACCCTCTTTAAAATCAAAAGTCTATTGATATTTACAAAACTACCTATCTTTCTTCCTCATAATCAAGTCACAACAAGTGGAATCAAAGAAAATTTAGGTTTATTAAAGTGGTACAACTTTGTAAAAATATGTTTCTTTGATGTTAAGAAATAATAGTTTAAAATTCCGTTTTTTTTTCTATCTCATTTTATGTGTGTGAAAGATAGAGAGAAAAAATATGTATTTTATTTCAGGTTCCAGGTATGATCCTCCAGGTCTCCAGCAATCTATAAGTGGCTCCAGTGACCAAAATCTTTAAATTGGGGTGACTTTAAATTAAAACACCGATTAAGGTGCGGAATTTGGTCCGACTTTCTGGGTTAAAGTAGCCCCCCTACCAGAGGGGGTCCAATTAAAGAATTGGCGGATTTTCTGTACACATAAAATGCACGTATCTAAGTTAATAAAGTTTCCATAGTCAATAAAACCCAGTACTAACACAGCTCAGTAGTAGAAAAGTACATGTATTAACTATACTGTTATACAATGGTATTTTATGATGATAGAACCCTCATTGGTTTTGCCAAAGAAATTTTTCCAAATCACTAATGTCAAACAAGACGTTTATTAAAAATGACAAAATAAATTTTGGTGGGTGGAGACTATCTCCCCCCCCCCCTCCCCTAAATATTTCAGAACTATAAGGAGAAAGTTGTCCTTAAAAGCTGAAGGTTAATACGTCCAATACATTGATATATATCCCGAATGCTAATCAACAAAATAACCCCTTCTGTTAATAAAAACTTATTGTTAAAAAATTTGGACATTGCTAGTTTAGAATCAATCAATCAAAATTTAATAAGAGTACCTAAAGTTTGAGCCAACGAATAAGATAACGTGGTTATAATCCTTTTGGTGCAATTTACAGTCCCCTTCCCACCCTTTTTAAATTCATCCTTTGATTGCTATGAAATTTTTATGCAGAAAAAAATTGACGATCTTTAATGTAAATTTTAATGTAAATTTTAATATGATCTTAGCTACTTTCTAGCAGTATACAGGATCTTAAGAAACACAAACTTAAACACACACCCAACTACTTTATATCGCAGTAGCTGCTTTGCCCCTAGCCTCAGGAAGATTTGCCCCAAGAGGTAATTTGAATAAAAATTAAGCACCTCTGGAGCTGCCACCACTAATTTCAATAATTTTTTTAAAAATAGGGTGGGGGAGTTTTTTAATTTTCGGGGGAGTTGAGGGTGTCCCAATCGTCCTTCTCCCCCAAGAAAATAGCCTAAAACCACCATAGGACCAGTAAGTGTATTCCATGAAGAGTAGAATCCGATCGGTTCAGTGGTTACCAAGATCTTAAGGGACAGCCGTACGGACGGACAGAGGGACGGACAGACATCATTCTTCTTTGTATTATAGATAGGATTTGCAAGAATATAAAAACAGTGAACATATTTATAAAAATAATTGTCAATGTTTATATGCATAAATCTTCATGGAATGGAGGGATAGGACAATAGCCGATAAATTAATCTCCTACCCATCCTCCCGAACACCACTTCTCCTAATTCTTATATTTCTATTAGGGTTGGGCTGGATACTCGTTTTACCGGATACTGGATATCCGGCTGATTTATAATGCCGGATATCCGGTACCCCGCCGAATATCTGGCCAAGGCCGAAAATCCGGTAAATTACCGGATATTTATCCGGATATCCGGCATTAAAAATGAGCCAGTTATCCGGTATCCGGATAGTTACAATATCCGGTATCCGGCTGGATATTGAAAATGACCGGATATCCGGCCTGACCCTAATTTCTATCTTGACACCTTTTATATATATTATGGAAATGAAATGGGGTAAATAGATTGTTATAACCACCATTGTCGTTTCCCTCCCTGGTAAAAACTTTGCAGTTTCTTATAATTTCTACTTTCAATGGAAATATTTAATAGCGCATCTACTTTACATCTAGGGTTAACCCAAGACCGTGGCTCAATACGTAGCGCATCGTTGGGGAGGTGATTAGTTCGAATATAGGCTAAACACCTCGTCTTAACTAAAAATGGTTCCTACTGCTGCTCTGTCAGGTGCGCGACATTAACAGTTAAAACAGTCAACTGTTAGACCTGACGTTAAAGTGTCAAATGAATATTTTATTATTCCTAAAAATTGTCTGTAATACGATATAATACATGATTTTTCAGTATGCCCTAGATATTAGTTTGTTTTGAAGCTACACTGGAATATGCCTTCCTTGTTTCCTTTAGGTATTTCTTAACACTCCCGCTTTGTCCCGTATGATTGAACACACCTGTATAGACTAGTGCATACAAAAACACACAGACATAAATGACTCTACAACCCAGCCACTGTTTTTTTTTGTAGCTTCGCTTTTAATAATGTTATCATTCTTGTTATTATTTTGTGTCACTCTTATTATGCATTTTGAATGAAGCTTTTTGTCATAATATATATCATATTGTACTTTTAAGAAATTAATGCAATTTTGAAAATTTCATATTTGAGAAGTTTTGCTTGGTTGTCTGTTAATTGCTTAAGAAATGAAATGTCTATGTTTTGTGGTCTTGGATGGGTTTTAAGCTATTTTTTTTCTGGGGAGAAGGATTGCTTAGATTTAGAAATCGTTCTCAATAATACCTGAACGAAATGCTCAACTCATTATATATCATGGCTTTAGGCTATTTTATTTTGGGAAACCACTTCGTAATCTTCCATTAGAACCCCCTCCCCCAGATAAAAAGCACATTTTAGAATAAAAACCCCTTGGCTAGTACTATACAAATATACAGTACAAAATCGCACATTGCCTATAACGACAAATAAACAAAAAGTCATAAAAGAATACCTAAAAAGAATTGTTTATTATCATTGAGCAATGATTGTACATCAATTTAGTGGCCTTTGTCTTATCCCTTAAGATCCCTAAAACATCACAACGAGTTTAAAAGCATGTGTTACAAACAGCTAAACAGATTGACCAATAAAAAAACTTATTAAAAGCTTAGCTACTTACAAATTGATTTGTAAGTTTGATAAAACACCACAGAAATTTTTTGCTCTATATCATGAAATGTTGGTTTTTCTTTTATTTACTTATAATTCATATTATATACTTTAATATACTCATTTGAGGTAGGGTGTGTTATTCTCAAGTTAAAAAAAATACGAAAAAAAAATAAAAGTGTAGCTAAATGAAATAAACAGCTAGATGGCTTTAAAATTAATGTTCTGAGTTAACAAAAATTAAGCTATGAAGAAAACATAAACAGTAGAAAAAAATATACTTTCAGATTTTAAAAATGGATTAAAACCAGTTTTGTTAGCCCAAAGGGCCGAATTTATTTTAATAATCTTAAAAATTGCTTGTAATGCGATGATAAAACGTGATTTTTTTTTATGGATGTGAACCGGTTCTAACTCAGCGGATATTAATCGTTTTCGAAACCATACTGAAAAAAATGAAAGAAGGACATAAAGACAGACGACAGCTCGTATTAGGATGTGACTACGCTAAGAAAGGGTTATTTATGTTTAACAGAAGTATAAATTTAAAAAGTAAAAATGAAATGACTTTAAGCAATTGATTTTAACAAGTACCAGGGTAAACGCGGGTAAATAGAAAGACTACTTGCGGTTATAAATGTCATGTTTAAAATGAATGCTATTTTCCTGGTAGAAAAGTTAGAGAAAAAAAAGTTTTTCTTCCTTTGCCAAATCTCTGTCTGCGACTATTTGTTCCCATGAAATGAAACATGAAATTCACTAATCAAACAAATATAACAGTGAGGACAATGACAGGGTGGTGGATAAACAAGAGCAAAAATAGGGATAGGACAATCCTTATAATAAAGTAACAGGATGTTTGTGTGTCTTTGTGTCTGTGTGTTTGTGTGTTTGTACCGAAGGATCTCGCTAACCGCTGAACCGATCGGGTTCTCCTTAACAGGGTAGATTCTCATATGTTCCGGGAAGGTTTATAACTATTTTGGGGGAGGGTACCACCACCCTCCCTAGAGAAATTAAATTTTTTAAAAATTTCTCAATTTTAGAAAGAGAGTTCAACGAAAAACAAACATCAAACGTAAATTTTTTTAACTTAAAATAAGAAATTGAATTATTAAATTCGACTCTCTTCTCCTCAAGTGCCCCTAGAGGCCTCTAGGGGCGTAGCCGCTAGTGAATAATAAAGGGATACTGGCCAATTGCCAAGATTCCGTAAAGTTAAAAAAAGGTTTGGAACGCTAAAATTAGAAACTGTTGCTTTAATAAGGTACAATGAGGAACTGTGTAGAGACGGCGACGGAACAGCTGCTACCGCCAAAATCGCCGATATTTTTTTGCTACTTCCGCCGTATTTGACATTTTTAAACCATTTTCGACAAGATTATTTTTTTAATTCCTCATATATTTGTACTAAAGATAACACTTTTTTCTAAAAACACGCAATATTCAATTGTGCAACTTTAGGGTGAATGCCTTGACCGAAACAAACGCAACTCATTGCCATGCACAGACTTTCAGAAAATGTTCGTTTGGATTAAAAAATAAAGGTTTCGTCCTAAGTTATTATCAAATATCCCTAGAGGTATGAACCCAGGTATACATCTAATATTTTACCAATCTAAAATATAAACATTTTTAATACATATAATCCTGTTATTGCCCTAACTATAATAGTTAGATTCTAAGGACATTTAGATACCTTTATCACATTATATTTTCAAAAAGTTATTTGGTGAAATCAATTGTTATTAATAGTCAATAATGACTATAGAATGAAGCAAAAGTATTTTTTCAAACTCATTTTTTAGTATATAACACGATTCTAAAAGTGTTTATGTAATGCTGTAATATATTTATATTCTATAGCCAGCCTTTCTTGAAAAATGAAGACCAATCGGTCCAGTGGTTTTCTGAGCTGGATCTTTAAATCATTTTAGTGGTGAGCCAGATCGGGGTGAGCCAACTTTCCACCAATGAGAGAACAGCATTTTATGAAATGCCGCGCTGTGATTGGCTGAAATTCGGCTCACCCCGATCTGGCTTACCACTAAAATGATTTAAAGATCCAGCACTGGACAAAATACACATACAAATCAAGTATCTTAAGCTTACTAATATAATAGAGGATAAACAGATATGCATTCTCAATTATTATAACAAAATTACTGCTTTTGTAGATCAAAATTATTGGTTGAAAAGTTTGGACACTGGTAGTTTGAACATAACCAATCAAGATTTAACATAAGTGCTCAAAAATTTAAATCCAACTAATGAGAGAAGGTGTTGAAAAATCTTTATGTATCACTAAAATTCACAGTCCTCTCCCTCCCTACATAAAACTATATCAAGAATAAGAACCTTTGATTTATTTTTAGCAAATGTGAATTATTGTATAAATACTTAAATTCTTATTCATTGTACTTTTTGGCACAAATTTGTTAGTAAAATTAATGCAAATTTCTTTTTGTTGCAAAGCTATTCTGTAAATAATTTCTGTGCATCAGGGGAAAAAGATTTATTCGGCTGTTATTTATGATAGAAAGCTGATTTTTTTTGACAATTCTCATGATAAATGAGCGATTGCTCTATAGCTCTATCTGTCCTTCTGACTGTAGAAGTTTTGAAGTATTCTCCTGCTTTATGATTTTTTTAAAATTTCCATGAACTGTTTGCATCCACCATCAAATTTATTTTAGCTGCTTGTAATATTTGTGTTAATTGCATGCATTACAATTTGTGGAAGTTGTCATCCTTGTTTTCCTTATATTCAACGTACTTTTATGACATGAATTTCAAAATATGTCATTTTCGATTTTCTACCTTTTCAACTATTAGTACTATAATTTAGTAGAACAATTTTTTGATATTTAGCATTATTGGAAAGGGGTTTCTTCACAAAAACAATCTTAGATAGCAGCCTAGAAACTCTTCCTTCCCCCATAGCGTGAATGATTTTCTGACGGACGGAAATACATAGGATCCTATAGTGTAACTTCACTCCCAAAAGTACTGGTTTTTACAATTTTAGCTTTTTTTCGGTTGGAGGGTACATTTGAATAGTAATTACACTAGTACCCAAAGTTTTATATACGTTTCTTATTCGTTGGCGGGTACTTGTATTAAAATTTGATTGGTTGGTTCTTTATCAAGCAGTGTCCAGACGTTTAAACCAGTAATCTTATTTTATAAAAAATGGTTATTTGGTATATCCTCAATGGAGTTGTATATAAATTTACCGTCCATTATCTTATCCCTAAAGATCCATAATTATTACAAAACATTGATCTTTTTAAAATAAAAGACCAAGAGACCAAACAGAATGATGGAAAAAATCCAATGGATATAAAGGGATAAGACAATAGCCGACAAATTAATGTACCTCTCTGATGATGGTATCAAAATTACCAATTCTGTAGATTACAATTATCAGTTGAAACGTCTGGACACTAAACTTAATCAACAAACCAATCAAAATTGAATAGGAGTCCCCAAAGTTGTTGAGCCAACGATGAAGAAAGCGTCATTATAAAACTTTGGGGACAAGTTTAATAAACAGACCAATGTCCCATCCCTTCTTGAAAAAAAAATCCACCATTTTATTCCAGAATACCTACCTATAACTTACCGGTTGTTATAAGGGGAAAAATGACATGGCAATTTACAGCGCATGAAATTCAATAAATACAAGAGTAAGTACATACAAAAGCGAAAGAATAGTACGACAAAAGTAGAAAAAAAAAACTATTGTATTTATGAAAAATTAAGTTTGGTAATACATTTAATTTTGTATTTTATTAGTGATGTATGAAAGGAAATGACAATGAAATATACATTAATTTTTCTCCTCCAAATCATTCTGATTATTATGATATTGGTGCGGGGGGGGGATATAGATTCCTTATTCATCAAATAAATTGAAAATAAGGGGTGGGGCAATTTTCTATTTGTTTTTTTAGTTCTTTAGGTATGGTTAGGTTAGGTTATATTAGGTATTTGGTAGCCTCTCAGGGTTAAAGCCCCCCTCAGGAGCTAGACACTGAAAATTTAGTTTTTATGTATAGGGTGTGCATTGCTCCACGGACACATTGTGAGAAAACATTACTAAATGGGACTAAATAGAAATACAGACAGACAGGTAAGTTACAGAGTAGCTACGCTAATAAAATAAAAACCATCATGAAAATCAAACAAATTTAAAGTTAAATTGAAATATATATAATTCTTTGACACGTCAATAATAGCTTGGACCCTTGGCTTAGGGGCAAGCTATCTGCAGGGATATGGGGATAGGGCAATTTAACAAGATCAGTTACCTGATACGGGTGATGCTACTGTTCATGACACTAACGTTAGGTCCAACAACGAAGAACACTAGGGGGAGCAAATATCTATTTTTCATCCAAACACGTAGGATATTAGGTTAGGTAACACCCAAAACACAACCAACTCTTTGATTACACGACCTAACTGTAGTAATGAGTTGCGACTGTTTTGGACCAAAGTATACCCTATACTGTAACGATACTGTCGCAGATCTGACATAAGCTGGATCTTTAAATCATTTTAGTGGTGAGCCAGATCGGGGTGAGCCAACTTTCCACCAATGAGAGCACAGCCTTTTTATGAAATGCCGCGCTGTGATTGGCTGAAATTCGGCGCATCCCGATCTGGCTCAACACTAAAATGATTTAAAGATCCAGCTATAGCATCAGTAGGAGATATTATTTTAATTATAATTATGAGCCTAGATTCGAACCAATCGCCTCTCCGTCGACGAGCGGATGCGCTAAATGCATCAATAAATAACAAATATTTTGGTCTATCTACCTATTCCTTTTTCCATTAACTCCCAGCTAAAACTACATGTTTTGAGCTACTGTATTTTTATAGGAGTTATCCATATACATAAATATTTATATTTCATGGGTAAAATAAAATTGTGTTTGGAAAAAATTTGTGTTACTATACATAGAGGTAATAATGAATAGAGACTGAATAGTTGTTTGTGTACATGTGTCATGTAAGGTTTTAACTTCCAGGAAAGCTTAATAATTTACAGAAGCATAGAAAGGAGGGGCAATCAACCTCATAAAATTGAAATCCATAACTGAAATCTCACACACACACACACACTTTTGCCGGGCTTTTCTTTACCATACTTAACCTAACATAACAAATTCAATATATGTTTAATTAATATTCATTTTATTTAATACTTTGTATTGTAATAACCAAAAATATAGTTTTTCTCAATTAGATTTTCTATTACTAAAACTCTATATATTAAAACATCTTTTTTAACATCCCCTATATTTATGTATCAATCGGTCCTTTTTATTTATTTAGTAGCTTAGCAACTCTACCGTTTTTAGGTCGTGAAAAAAAAATTGGAATGCACTTGTTCCGTTATTAGAAAAACTTGTCAAAAACACATAAATAGAAGGAGGAATGTATTGATTTTTTCATTGACAGAAAATGCAAATTATTCATATAGATTAGAAAGACTAATTTCAGCACATTTTAAAAAAAAACACCTTTGATGATAACAGGCCGGGGGCGTGGTGACGCTTCGGGTACAAGTCCTCTCCACTTCACCTTTGAACATACTCTGCATTTTGAGTTGCAATGTAATCAACACCCATCAGACAACCAACCATTTGATTGCACGACCTTTGTCTGAAAAGTCCTAACTTTGCATAGTAATGAGTTGCGCCTGTCTCGGGCCAAGGCATTCTCCCTACTCTAACTGTTTATGTCGAGCATCCGACATAGCAGCAGTAGGAACCACTTTCAACGTCTTAGTTTTGACGCAGTGTCAGAACTACATTCGACCGATTACCTGCCCGACGACGACGACGAAGTATTAAGCCACGGTCTCATTACCACTTTTTGTCCTTGTTGTTATACTATTTGAACTTTCCCTAAATTACTTATTTTTCTAGTTCTCAAACGAAAAAAAAACTTCTCATGTTTTCAATATTATCCTTAGTGATATTTGACCAATTATAGTAAAAAAAAACATGGTAAAATAATATTTAATAACAACTTCCATAAAAGTGAAGCTCTACAATCAGAAGAAAGACAAACGAACAATTATTCTTGTAGAGAGTCAGAACCTAAACTACATTAATGTGTAAGTCTAAACAAAATTGCACATGAATGTGTTCCAAATACATGATAATATTGGGCCTTGTTGTCCTAGAAATCATCATTCCAAAAATTAAATGAATACGATGATCAAAGCAAACAAAAAGTTGTAACGCTAAACTTTCCAATTAGTTGCTGCAGAAATCATCATGCAAAGTTTGAAATCGATAGGAATACTTTAAGATAAGTAATTCGTTACAGACGGACGTACGGACGAAACGACCATAGTTATAGAAAGCTTCGCTTTTTAACACAAATTAAAATAATATCTAAAAACATATTATTCAATGGAAGATGTTTAATGCTAATATGGTTTTCCTTTACAGTGAAGCTTCTTATAGGTCCCAGAAAGATTTATATCATTATGCTATAAGTACAAGGGTCTTAAAGGATAAGACAAGGACGATTATAATAAACAAAACTACCCCTACTGTAGATTAAAATATAATTGGTTAAGATGTTTGAATACAGGTAACACCGACCTATTGAGATTTAATAAATGGTCCCATAGATTTTAAGCCTACAATGTGTTTCTAAAACTTTGGGGACCATTTTTGTCTACAGCCAATGTCACCTCTCTCCCTTGATAAATTATTTAGCGTTTTTACAAATTAATATTTTTTCCAGTATGGCTTCGAAGAAACCGATTAATATCCGCTGGATTAAAACCGGTTATAAGCCATACTGAAAAATCATGTATCGTTTCGTGTTATATCCAGTCTTTTTTTAATATAAAAATGTATAATAGGCTAACAAATGTACGGGGCTAACAAAACTAGTTTCAATCTAATAATTGTATATTTTTACATCCACGGAAAGCTTTTGTTAAAAAACGATGCAATAAATAACTATTCTAAAAACAACATCCTACCCGATTTCACTCACAATATTCTCTCTCAAATAAAAAAATATATAAAAAAAACACCCAATGGCCCCCGGAAAAATGAATATATCTATCAATAACATAGGAAAACACGACATTTTTGACACAATAATTGAAACTTTGGAAATCCTAAAAGTCATCATATCATTATTTATGCAGCCTTTTTTAGTTTCCCCCTTTTTTTAGAGTTCGTCCGATCCTTAAAATTAGTAATGTTTTTATTAGTATTGCTTAACGATTAATATTTACTGGATTAAAATCATGAAATTAATACCAGTTTTAAACTTATAATTTTTCATTTTAATATCTACGAGAGATAAATCCTTTTAATTTTAGGCTATTTTCATGTCCCTATCTACCCCTAGAGGATCTCTAGATTTAATTTTATAAGAGTTCTCATTCAATTTAACATCATTTAAGGATTGGACTATTATTAAAAATTCGATGAACTGAAATTTAATTTCCAAATGTGTACACAGTTTCCTTGGTGTTTCCTCATCCTAGCTCAATATTTACTACTAGCTAAAAACTAAAAACTTCCAAAAAAAATCAAAATTTGAATGTATAAACAATTTATACGTTATACATTCAAAATTTAATTTTTAAACTTTGATTTTTTGGGGGGGAAATTTGAAGCTTTTTTAGCTAGTAGTAAATATTGAAATATGATGAGGAAACACCGAGGAAACTGAGTACACATTCGGAAATTAAATTTCAGTTCATCAAAAATTCTGAATAGTATTAAAATGTTTGATATTGAAGTATTAACCAGGGAGAGAGGGCACAATGGTCTGTTTATTGCACTAGTCCCCAAAGTTTTATGATAGCGTTTTCTTATTAATTGACTTTGGGGACTCTTAATAAATTTTGATTGGTTGATTCATTAAGTTGAGTGTTAAAACGTTTCAACCACGCATTTTAATTCATTGGTAATTTAGTGTATCATCATTGAGGAAGTACATCAATTTATCGGCCATTGTCTTATCCCTTTAGATCCCTGAGTATAGGAATGGTATTAAAATGTTTGATATTGAAGTATTAACATAATATGACACAGCAATATGGACATTTCATTTCAATTTACTTATTTTTATTCAGCAAAACTTCTCTAGAAGTTTTTTTAAAAAGAAGGCTTGATTCTAAAACAGTAAAAGAAAATTTTCTTGTATTCATTCGAATCCGGTGGATAGGAACCGGTTCTTATCCATACGAAAAAACTATGTCTAGCATCGTATTATATCCAGCTTTCTACGAATATAAAAAATGTACAATCATAAGATTAAAACCAGTTTTTTTAGCCGGTGCCTTCGGCACCTCGGGGCTAAAAAATTAGTTTTATTCTCATAATTGTACTTTCTATATCCGCGGAAAGCCGTTTATAATACGATGCGAGAAATAACTATTACCGTTTTCTCAAAGTGCCTTTTTGAGCACAATCCCCCCCCACACACACACCCTTTTTAGCTAGGTTAGCAGGGATCTAAAGGGATAAGACAATAGCCAATTAATTGATGTACCCAAAAATGTTAATTTAACAAATTAGGAAACGTTATTATGAAACTTTGGGGACTGGTATAATAAACAGCCCAATGTCCCCTCCCTCCCTGACTGAATAGACCCGAAAGGCTTGGGCACAGCAATATTTTTTTCTTGAATGCTATGGAGATTTATGTTCTTGTCATAAGAAATTGAAATGTATAACAAAAATGATAAATTATCAATATTAAAAAAAGAATATTGAGTACTTTTTTCAATTGAATAAAAATGTAATATTTTTTTCCATTTCTACATGTCATAGTATGCTTCATTGACATTGTCGTTTAAAAACAAGCCTGGTTAGGCACAATGATAGCGAAGCTGTTGTTGATATGTATATATACTAGGGTGGGTCGATTTTGGAAAAAAAATTTCTGATGCCAAAGCGGGGATCTGCACTCAATTTATATAGATATAATACACCTCTGGGTGATTTAAAATTTATCCTAAGTCTTAAAACCGCTGACGACCAGACATTCAATTGTATAGCTATTTGTAAATGGGAGTTAAAAATTTATTGAATCAGAACTATGGCTTCATGGTGCTCCCTGGAAATGCCTTGAGGAGCTGAGTCAGGAACTTTTGTCCGTTTCAAAAAATCTCGTTCCTAGCCTGAGAAAATCTAAAAAACCTCTACAAATTGGACAAATCTCAATAAACCTTTAAAAATTTTGGTTTTTTTAGTGATTTCTAAGGCTAGGAACGAGATATTTTGAAACAGACAAAAGTTCCTGATTCAGCTCCTCAAGGCCTTTCCAGGGAGCACCATGAAGCCATAGTTCTGATTAAAAAAAATTTTTGAATGTCGTCTTTGCATACTAATAAGTGATAAATTATATCTTTAAGTGGTCGTGTTCTAAAACTTAATTTTTTAAAATTCTTTTTCGGTCAGAAATGTTTTTAAGGTTAATTTTATCTGTTGCATATCCCCGCTTTGTCTAATTCTGATATGAACCCACCCTAATATTATATACTAGTGGCTGTAGCTCTAGAATCCAGGGGCTCTGTATTCTAGGGATAGGGAATGACAGAAAAATAGTCTAAAACTATTCTTAGATTTAAAGGTAGTTTAAAACTGTCCTGGAACCTATGTCAAGCTTTCCTAAAAAAGCTGACTACTTTATATTCTAAGATTCTAGCGGCTACGCCCCTAGAGGAGGGGAGTGTACGGGGAGGTTACGACACTCCAATGTTCACTTTGGTCTAAAAAAAGTGGAAAAAAATTAGACATTTGGCATTTTTTGTAGTGGTAATATATCTTGGGAGGGTGCGGTTATCTTCCCACAAAAAGATATAAACTTTGAGAAGCTTCATTGTAAAGGAGAACCATATCGGTCTAGGGGTTAGTGAGATACTTCACTACACACAGACAGTCATATAGACATCATGTTACTTTAATAAAAAGACATTTGGCATCATATTATACACAGTTTTCCGTGTATAGACAATGAAAAATTACAGGATCATTGGGGATGCATATCATTTTATCACCCATAGTCTTATCCCTTAAGATCCCTATTAAATTATATTATGTTATTACTGCGCTTCTTTTGGACATAATTGCCCTGGTTTACAAGTGTAAATAATCTGTATAATATAATTATTAGATAATTTTTAAAAGTGTAAGTATACCATTATTACTAATTGTTAAGTAGTAGCGCTACACTCGCTTAAATTAAAAGAAACTATTTTCTCGTATTTATTCGAATCCGGTGGATAGGAACCGGTTCTCATCCATACGAAAAAACTATGTCTAGCATCGTATTATATCCAGTTTTCTACGAATATAGAAATGCACAATCATAAGATTAAAACCAGTTTTTTTAGCCCGTGCCTTCGGCATCTCGGGGCTAAAAAACCGGTTTTAATCTTATAATTGTACATTCTATATCCGCGAAAAGCCGTTTATAATACGATGAAAGAAATAACTATTCTTAAAATTGACTGTTGAATAGCTGGGAGAAAGGGATAGAGAAATCAGGGACTTTTAGGGATAAGACAATGGACGATAAATTGCTATACATCCCCAATGATGAAAATTAAGATTACCCCTTCTGTAGTTTAAAATTATTGGACACGACAAGATGAGATCCAACTAATAATAGTAACCAGAGTTTTTTAGCCAACAAATAAGATAAAGCAGTATGACACTTTGGGGTAATTTATAGTCCAGTGTCCTCACCCTCCCTGGATAGAAATAACTGTCAATTTAGGGAGGATAATTTTTGTTTTCGCTTAAAAGCCTTGTTGGCCATCGAACCCTTTGTTTATTACTTACGTATGTCAGGTTATGTTAGGTTATATTGTTTACTGGGTAACCATTATATAATTTAAATTTACTTTTTCCTTTAACCCTTTGGAGACTAGACATGCTTTTTTACCATTCGTATTTCTTTATTTCGGTTCAATAATAAATATAAATAGAGTAATTTTTAGAGTAGGTTATATAGAGATTATAAGGGATGGTATAATAAGTTAATTATTTCTAATCATGAACAACAATTTACCCCTTATGAGAGTTGTCGCAGGTACCTAATCTTAGAGACAACCAGGGAGTAAGGGAGGGGACAATGGGCAATTAATTCAATTTAAGTGTATTTGCTGAAAGACCTTGAAATCTAGATTAATCCAGAAAATATGGAGGAAATTTTAAAGGGAGAGTTAATACAATACATAAAACAATAAAATAAGAAGAAAGTTTCAAGAAAAAAACATTTCTTTTGAAAATTATATTACCAGCACATCAGACTAACCTATCCATTATGTAATTAATAACTAGAAAAATCGGTGCTTGCTTACATGTGAAGACCGGAGCACCGAAAACCCCCCTCCCCCCCGCTTAGTTTTGACAAAAATCAAAAATAAGGGGGGGGTAGTTTTTCAATGTCTGGAAAACGGCAAGGAGGAAAAAAGCAAGGCAAGGCAAAGACTTAACCCCCCCCCCCCTTAATTTTGAAGAAAATCAAAAATAAGGGGGGGGGTAGTTTTTTCACTGTACAACATGCCAGAAAGTTGAGTGAGGTAAATCAAGTAAATCCAGTATGCCAGAGGGGAAACCTTAGTACAGGGATATTCATGTTTTGGGGCATAATTTCCTTATTTATTGACAGTCCCCATGAAAACACTTCTGATATATTCTCCTTAAGACTACCTGTTCAGGGATACATCAATTACTAAAATCAGTCAATAAATAAGGAAATTATGCCCCAAAACATGAATATCCCTGTACTAAGGTTTCCCCTCTGGCATACTGGATTTACTTGATTTACCTCACTCAACTTTCTGGCGTGTTGTACAGTGAAAAAACTACCCCCCCCCCCCTTATTTTTGATTTTCTTCAAAATTAAGGGGGGGGGGTTAAGTCTTTGCCTTGCCTTGCTTTTTTCCTCCTTGCCGTTTTACAGACATTAAAAAACTACCCCCCCTTATTTTTGATTTTTGTCAAAACTAAGCGGGGGGGGGGGGGGGTTTCGGTGCTCCAGTCTACCACATGTAAGCAAGTACCGAAAAATCTCCCTGGAACCCATTCAACCCATAACAATAACAAATATCACAATAAAGTTTTTATCTATGAAATAATATTTTCTGGAGAGAAAATTTTTTTTTTAAACCAGCCACATCATAACAAATTCAGTTTATTGATACTTGTCTGCAATATTTATAACTAACAAACAAGTTAGCAGCAATCTGTGCGCTAGTACCCAAAGTCAGTCAGAAACTTCTAAATTCTTACACATTCCCTTTAAGCCAGTACCCAAAGTCTGAGACTCCTAAAAATTGAATATTCGATCCATTGTCCCCTCCCTTACTCCCTGGAGACAACCAGCCATCAAACAAATTTTGTTATTTTAGATTTAATGAACAGAAGAGAGACATCGTAATTTTAAAAAAAAGATTAATTATAGAAGAAAAAAAACTTTTCACATGTCTTCCAAAATGTTCCAACGATAGGCACTCTTTACTTGATAACTCTATAATAGAAACTTGCATGCAACTGAGCAATAAAAGTCTTTAAGTCTGCAATAATTAGTCCATAAAATTTGCACTACACCAATTGGTTTCATTATTGGTCAAATTTTTGGGGGATAATTTCTTTTAGGGTTGTAATTAGATCTGTGCCAACCCTCTTTTTTATAGCGCGGATTCGTTTAAGTAGTATATTTTTGCAAATTCGAAATGATAAAAAAATCAATTCTTGTGTGAATTTAAATTATTGGTTGCAAAGTTAAGGCACACTGGAACTTGAAATGAACCAACCAATCAAGATTCAAAATAGTTGAAAACAAGACATCCCCCCCCCTCCCTTACCTCCAATTATTTTTTTTAAATCTGAGGATTTAGAGTGCTCGCTAGACACTTTAAGGGAAAGCAACGCTTTGCTTTTTTTAGAGGTAGGGGGGAAATACAACCTATATAGGAAATTGACCAATTGTTAATACCCAAAATTGAAATTGTTGCCACTAGATATATTTAGGCTCAAATTACATAAAGTTTAAGATAACTCTGTTTGTCAATAGTATAGCATGTCTATGTGTATTCAATCCTATTATACAAGGTAGTAAGCTTTTTTGTCTATGGCGTAGGATCTTTACAGTGAAGCTTCTTAAATGTCTAGGGAAGATTTATAATTATTTTGTGGTAGGGTGCCTCCGCTCTTTACTTTCTCTTTTTAAAACTTATATCAAGAATAGGGTGAAATCGACTTACAACCACTCCAAATTCTTCCCAATTTAAGAGCTTCTAGGAGCGTAATCGCTAGTTGTTTATAAAGTACAGCGCTTTGCTCATTATACACGTTTACACTAAAACACACACATTTAATAGTTCAGTTCAATTAAATACACATATGTTATGGCTTTTTTTGTCATTTATATGCATTATTACAAGTTTTTTGTTTTTTTTAACGTATTACTGAAGCCATGCTATATGGACATTATCCTTGTTATCTAATTAGATATGTATATTTGTATTATCATTTAAGTTAGGTCTTGTTATTTTTAAATTTCTGACATTATAAATTATGTATTGTTTCTTAATTATACAAAAATACTATGTTTTATAAGTTTAACAATATGTTTTGTTAAAAACTAACCTAAAATTAAAACAGTTGATTACAAGTCAAACTTATTCTAGTTAGAGAGAAGCTCCAACAACATCCATAGAAGCGAAGCTCAAGAATACTTAGATATTTTGCACAAAAAAAACTACGTCCATTAACCGATCGTCCTGGACAGTTTTCGGTTAAAAAACTTGTATGCCTTACTTGTAGAGTAGCTGAGAGCTGATTTATTTTCCTAACTTGAATAGATAAAAGAAAAGCTTCGCTTCTTAAATTATTTCAAAATAATAACACTAAAAACACGTAAATACAGATATATTTTTTTTCATAATTAATATTATAGAGAATTTAAATGCCCTTCCACAACCTTTGTCTATAGGTTCTAACTTTGCCTATGCAATTGGATGGTTTAAACTAGCAATGTCCAAACTTTTCCACAATTAATATTGATCAACAGATTTTTTATAATCATTGGGGATGTACATACAATTTATCGGCCATTGTCTTATCCCTTAATTCCCTGGAATATAAAAATTAGTTTTTAAAAAAGCCGCGTATAACCATCAAAAATGACCATTAAGAAAAGCTACCACAGAGTAGTACTACTATAGGCGTAGTAAGGGGGCATTGACGTCCAAGGGGGGGGGTAAGTGTGGTTTCCCCCCCCCCCACCATTTTTTTCAAATTTATCATATTGCCCTCCTCAGGTTTGTATATTCCATGGGATGGTTTTAGGCTATTTTCTTAAATATATTCATTAAATACAAAAAAATAGATAGAGGCCAGGGCTGAAGCTATTATATGACAGACTGTGTCTGTCTGTGTAACCGTCTGTGTGTCCATCTGTAATGCTATTGGAAAATTGGAAACTGCTGTTAAAGAAAGGCTTCTGAAATATATTTTTGAAGATCTCCTTACTTTATTCATTGAAAAAAATTGTATCTCAATCTGTTGCAAATTATGGATATTGTAATCCTTTTTGAAAACCCTTCTATTTTAGAAATCCAATTGCGCCCTTTGAAAACATAGAATACAGAGCCGCGATTTTCCCCTTAACCAAACACCCTTACACACTCATACACACACATTCACACACAGAATAATTAATCTTGTACTTTATGTTTGTTAAAAGTAGTAATAATGTTATTTTCTTACCTCTTATTACTTAGGTTTAGGGGGTGGTCATACAAAAACAAATAATGATTTTTATTAGTAAATTTTTTTTTACTGTATGGCTTCGAAACCGATTGACATCCGCTGGATTAGAACCGGTTCTGTTATACTGCAAAATCATGTATTACATCGTATTCCAGCCAATTTTCCACAAATATCAAAATAAGAATCATAAAATTAATCTAATAATATTTAATTTTAATATCCGCGGAAAGCTGTTTATAATACTATAAGATAAATAACTATTCTTACACTAGTTGGGGATAGTAAACAAAAGATTAAACAAATTAGTTTTTCTTTGGGTTAAAAACGTCAACACGTATTTTTCTTATTTTTTTATCATTTTTGCTAAAACGTTGGCTGTCAAAAAACTAAGGAAGGACGATCAGTGAGAACCTGGCAAAAAGGTGGAATTCTCATGCAAAACTAGAGTTTTCCAGGGATACAAGGATGTACAATGAAATATAAAAGGTAGAATTCTCATGCAAAACTAGAGTTTTCCAGGGATACAAGGATGTACTATGGAGCAAAAAGTATTGTTTCCCCTTTGATATGCGGAAAGTGCCATGTGTGACGTCATAAAAATACGTCTAATGAGGAAGGATGAGAGGAGAAGTGGGAAAGGAAAACCCTAAGAAAGTGATAAATTTTTATGACGTCACACATGACGTTCCCTATGTAAAACTAGTTTTCAGGGATATTAGGACATTTATTCAAAAAAAAGTTAGAATTCTCATGCAAAATAGATTTTCAGGGATATATGGGTGTTCAATGAAACAAAAAAGTGAAATTATCATGTAAAACTACAGATTTTCATGGATATAAGGATGTACAATAGAACAAAGACGTTGAATTCTTAAGCTAGATTTGAATTTTCTGGGATGTGGAATGAGGAGATCGTTATTTTAGAAAACTAGAAGTTTCAGTTTATTAAAGTACAAAATAATCTGGTGTTAGATACAAATAATAATAAATCTATTGGATTGGGGATTACACTTTTTATGTTTATCTTGTTAAAAAGTTAATATCTAAATTATTTCTGTAAGCATAGGACAGAGACTATGTATTGTTGGACCGGTTTGGTTCTTCTTTGCAGTGAAGCTTAAGGTCTTGGAAAGGATTTGTAATTATTTTAGGAGGGCACCACCAAACCAACCAAGAAAAAAGAACCGCCCCCCCCCCCCCCCCTACCAACAAATCTTTTTTTGTATTTTTTCTTTTTTAATCTATTATGTATAATTAAGTGTAGACTTCCTACCAACCCCCCTTCCCCCCCACTTCCCTTTTCACAGAGGCCTTAAGGGGCGTAGGCACTAGTATTCAATAATTTGTTTAATAATCATAAATTTACTTAAATCATATAAAAGATCTTTAAAAATTTTTTACAAAATTAAAACTAAATCTATTTTACAAATTATTCCCTATTGACAACTTAATTTTTGCTAAGTTCTTAATAATTACAATCTACTCTATAATAATTTGCCTAAAATTTGCTTTTTACTTGAAGTGAGGTTGATCTATAAATTATGTTCGTTGGTTGGTTTGATGATCTATCTGCCTGTACGTTTGGTAAGTAACAGGATGTCTTTGTGTCAATCTGTTTGTTAGTACCTGAGGATCTTACTGACCATTGAACCGATATGGTTCTTCTTTACAATGTAGCTTCTCATGGGTCCTGGGAAGGTTGTAATGGGGACCTTCACTGTAAAGGAGAGCCATGTCGGTTAACAAGATCATATCTTACATCTGTTATGTATACTTCTCTTTTTCATTTTAACTGCTATCCGGGAGATGATAGGTTCGAGTCTGGGCCACACTGTGTAATATTAGAGACGTTAAAATGGTATCTACTACTGGCATTTACAAGTGCTAAAAAATATATTCTTTGTTTTTTAAAAATAATGCTTTAACATTTTTATTTAGATCATGAAAAGAAAACGAAGTATCGGGTTTCGTCGTATTTTCACAGTAGCTCTAGAAAGGTTAGGTAAATGTTAATGACTGCCCGCAGTGTTAGGAAGTTCTAAAAATAGGAGATAAGCTACTGTGAAAATATGGCGAAACCCTCTACTTCGTTTACTTTTTCAGGATCCTTTTCTTTTCACTTAAAAATTTTACATGATAGGTTGGCTATTATTGTACACAAACGTCCTTGTAGCAGAAATAAGAATAATTCTCCCAAAATTATGCTTTTTATTTTCCACCAATTTTAAGTTACTTAGGAATATTTTTGCCAATTTATTTTCCATATTTCATAAAATGATAATTTATCAAATTTTTAAAGGTTTTTTACATGTCCTGTCCAGTAGACGTGTTTTTTCAATACCGCAGTTTTTTGAAGATTTGCATTGCTATTGATATGATGACACAACACCTAGGGAGGGAGGTGACAGTGGGCTGTTTATTACACTAGTCCCAAAAGTCTTATAATAAAGATTTCTTATTCGATTCCTTAACAACCTTGGGGACTTTAATTGAATTTTTTTTGGTTGGTTCATTTAGAAGAGTGTCCAAACGTATTAACCAATAATTAGAACTATAAGAATCTTTTTTAAATAAAAAATTTTGCCGTTTTAGAGGTCTTATTTAACACACAAACAACCAAACTACTACTATTATTGCAAGGATTTTCCATAATATTTTAACTCCAGCAATTTAAAAGACTTACAATTTTTAATTTGACGGAAGTAAAATATTTAAAATGAAATAAAAACAAGGGCATATTGTCTCTAAATAGCGTATCAGAAAAAAAAACAATATATTCTTCAAAATACCCTTTTTCGAATTTCATTCTTCTGCTAACCTAAAAAGTTACTTTAGGTGCCTAGAAATACATGTACAAAATTTCAGCGCTCTATCTCTACTGGCTATCTAGCGCCAGGCATGTAAAATATCAACAGATAACGGTAGCACGGCGGTTTTAACAATATCTCAGCAATGTGCAGGTTTTAAATTTAAGCTCTTCTGCATATTTCAATTTAAACACATAAGGCCAAAGATATAATATTATATCTTTGGCCTTATGTGTTTAAGTTGAAATATGCAAAACACCTAAATTCATCTTCCAAGCCATTCTCTAAGCATTTTAAATTTTTTATGAAATAACGGGATTTCAAAACTGCCCTTTGAAAAGGCCTAAAAATATCTTTTTTGTCACTTTTTTCACTGTTTATAATTACAACTTATTAAGATATTATTCTCAGTTTAAAAAAATCGGCGCCACCAGCACCAAAACCGGCAAAACTGGCAGTTAAACTTCTGTGCCCCTACTTGCCCCCCTCTTCAGCCAACAGTAGTTATCTCAAGAAGTAAAAGAGAGATTAACACACAGAAAGAAAACTTTTTAAATAAAACTGAACTAAGTAACTATTACACATTTCATTTAGGGACTTTCCTTCTAGGGGCTTGTGGAGCAAAAGACCCCCCCAAAACACTAAAAATATGAATTCTCAGCTTATTTTTTTTTTAAAGATATCAACCTGATTTTTTTTGAAAACTTTGTTAATATAAGCGAACTCAGTAACATTTACAGATTTTATTTTGGGACTTTCCTTCTAGGGGCTTGTTTGGCAATAGAACTCCAAAAACTAAAAATATGAGTTCTGGGCTTATTTTTAAAGATATCAACCTGATTTTTAAAAAAAACTTTTTTAACATAACCAAACTCGGTAAACCTCTACATATTTCATTTTGAGAATTTCCTTCTAGGGGCTAGTGGAGCAAAAAACTTCCCAAAACACAAAAAATATGAGTTCTGAGCTTATTTTTAAAGATATCAACCTGATTTTTTCAAGAAAACTTTTTTAATAAAACTGAACTAAGTAACCATTACACATTTCATTTTTCGACTTTCCTTCTAGGGGCTTGTGGAGCAAAAGACCCCCCAAAAACACTTACAATATAAGTTCTGAGCTTATATCTAAAGATATCCATGTGAAATGTGTAATTGTTACTTAGTTCAGTTTTATTTAAAAAGTTTTCTTTCTGTGTGTTAATATCTCTTTTACTTCTTGAGATAACTACTGTTGGCCGAAGAGGGGGGCAAGTAGGGGCACAGAAGTTTAACTGCCAGTTTTGCCGGTTTTGGTGCTGGTGGCGCCGTTTTTTTTTGACTGAGCATAATATCTTAATAAGTTGTAACTATAAGCAGTGAAAACAGTGACAAAAAAAGATATTTTTTAGGCCTTTTCAAAGGGCAGTTTTGAAATCCCGTTATTTCATAAAAAAATTAAAATGCTTCTAGCTGAAATTTTTGTCCTATTTCATTATGAACCACTAGCAGCTTCGCCCCTAGCCTCTAGGGGCCTTGGCCCAATAGGTGATTAAAAAAATAATTACCTCTGGTGCTGCAACCACTACATTTTAAATTAACTACCTAAAAAAATAGGTACTGCTACAGCCTACCAAAAAAAATTTAGAGGGATTTTTTTTTGGGTGGGGGGTTTGGGATGTTCCCAGATCCTAAGTGACGGACGGACGGATCAAGCTACTTTGTATTATAGATAAATATAAGATTTAATTCATTTATTTTTTTTAATTTGTTCAACAGCGTTGTAACTCTTTTAATATATCTTTTGTCGTCATTTATAAAAGACAAGCTACTTTTTAAAATAAGTTTATTGGTCCATTTTAAGGCCTGCTATCTTTATGTTAGAACAATGACTTTGAAAAATACATGTAGCTACTCTAAAATATTAATACGTCAAATGGCTCTACTGGTAATTTATCGAACCTAGTAATAGTGTCTAACTTTTTATCTTTGTGACGTAACAAAAATCTATCTCTTTTTTAGGGGTTTCCTTTCCCATCTCCCCTCTCATCCTTCAATTTTTGTTATGTCACAAAGATAAAAAGTTAGACACTATTACTAGAATCTCTTTAAGAATACCCAATTACAATAGAGTTATAGAGTAGCTGCGTTGCTACAAAAAGAAAATAGAGCTGTAAACCCAAGATTAAAATATTTTTATTGCTGCACACTTATGTTGGATGATGGGAATATTTAATCTAAAGAAAAACACCAGGACGATTATGTACAATGTGGCAAAACTTAAAACAATCATCGTATAAAAGTAACAGGATGTCTGTTTGTCTATCTGCACCAAAGGATCTCGCTAACCGCTGGTTTTCCTTTACAATGTAGCTTCTCAAAGGTTCTTGGAAGGTTTATAACTGTTTTTAGGGAGAGTACTCCATTCCCCTCCAAAAAAAAAAAATTATTTTTTTTATGTAAAAAGTTTAATGAAGTTATAAATAGATACTCATTCTTAACAGGGATGGAAGTTATCTAGGCAGAATTTCAAATATTAGAATGTGGACTGGAATAAATTTCTTATTCCTGCTTTTAAGTGCATTTTGTACATTTTAAACCATATTATGCATCCTATTACAGAGCAAAAGAAGGGTTTAAGTTATAAAAGCTGCCCGGGCCATAGACAAAGGTTAAACTCAAAATTTTCGGAATAGTCCTTTTCGTGGCAACGCTCCTTGAAGGGCGATTCTTCGTTTTTAAAGTAGCTTTTATCCTATTTCTAGCCCCTGCGAGGGGCTCTAACCCTGTGGGGCAATCACCTAACCCAATATAACCTAACCTAACCTAAAATAACCTATCAAAAGCCGTTCTAAAAATACGACGAATCGGTCCTTAAGGGACGTTGCCACGAAAGGGACAATTCATAAAAAAAAAATTCTTATTTTCCAGTGGGATACTTATTACTCAAATGACCCAAGATTACATAGAAGATTGTTGATCAAATAAGTCGAATACTTTAATGATTAAATGTTGCAAATCAAGTTAATGCAAGAATACATATTTTTCGCAACGTAGTATAGACAGCTTCCGCGGATGTTAAAATGTACAATTATGATATTAAAACTGAATATAATAGACATAACTTTTAAGTATGGTTGAGAACAAGTTCTAATCCACTGGATATAAATCAGTTTCGAAGCGATACGGGGGAAATCTTTAGACTTTTTTAGCCATTTTTGTTTATAAACACTCGTCGATTATGTGTATATGATTCAATTATCCTTCACAGATAAAATAACAAAAATACACAAAAAAGAAAGATAATGCAGTTATAAATGAATATTGAATTAAAAAGGAAAAGAATTTTTTTTCCAAAAACAACGGGCGCGCGGGGGGTATAAAATGTGCCCGCCCCCCCTATAAAATCAAAATTTGAAATTTTTTCAAACACAGGCATTTTACATATCAAAATGACCGCATTGAAATGCTGATTACAGATCTGAAAACCGTTTTGAAAAATATTGATTCAGTCTGAAATGATTTTCAAATAACCTACCAAAATAAACAATTTTGACAAAAACAGCTGTTTTTAAGTACTTAATGAGATGCTATTCAAACTAGGAGCAATACTTTTCAAAACGGTCTTCAGATTCGTAATCAGCATTTCAATGCAGTCATTTTGATATGCAACATGCCTGTGTTTCAAGAAAATTCAATTTTTGGTTTTATAAGGGGGTGGGCACTTTTTATACCCCCCGCGCGCCCGTTGTTTTTGGATTAATGAAAACTTTTAAGTTTTACAGGGTTTTATATTGGCCCAGTTACCCCTGCCAATGTCTACTAATGTGAAAATCCAAAAAAGTTTGCAAATCGACCCGCCCTATAACAGACATGCTCTTTTTTTTAAAGAATAGTTTTGCTGCATAAAAAATTGTAGCGCTTAAACAATATAAACTGCAGCTATATTTTTATATTTCAGTTACAATTTTACTACATAATGCATATAGTGTTTTCTGATTACAGTATAAACAGGCGAAAATTTTCGACAATATAGATTACAATTATGGACCTCACTTATTGGTCAGTTCGCTCATCCAGTAGAAGGAGAGGGGATGGAGTAAAGGGGATGGTCGGGGAGTATCGCTTTTTTAGCCAGTTGGAAGCATAACTTTATTGGAGTACATGCAAAACTAGTGCAACATCCAAGCAAGTTCCATATTAGCAACTTAATTTGCGACATTTCTAATAAAAGACTAAAGTGTACTTTGCTCCTTATCAAAATATATTTTAGCTGTTTTAAATGAGATATAAATATGCAAAATATAAATTAAGTTTTAAAATTTGCAATTTTCTAAATTTCTCAGGGGGAATTCTATTTTGTTTTACCTATTGTTTATAATTTTGTATTATTAGTAGCGAAACTGCTATAAAACATTGTCTGTATGGCTGTCATTTAACTGGTGTCAGTTTTGTCTATTCTATCATATAATGTAGTAAGGTTTTTTTGTCAGAACTTCTTGACCGAATAATTTCTCACTTCTAGGAATACAGAGTGCCTAGATGCTAGGGGTGTGGCCGCTAGTAACTTATAAAGTCAGTTAATAAAAATGCATCTTTAGTTACTTTGATTTTAAAGATGGCTGCGTCATAGTTATTTTTTAAAAGCGAAGCTTTTCTATAATTAGGGTCGGTCCGTCCGTCCGTACGTCCGTCCGGACGTCCGTACGTCCGTCCGAGATAGTTAGCTTTTATTAGTTAATTTAGTCATGTTAAAATTGTCCAATCGATTTCAAACTTTGCATGGTGATTCCTATAGCAGTTAGGTACGACTTAGAAAGCGTAGCAACTCTATAATCGTTACAAGAATGTCCGTACGTCCATTTTAAACATGTTGATTTTTGTACTTTTTTAATAACAATTTTTTATGTGATAAAATCATCCGATCGATCTGATTTTTTGATTACTGATTCCTATTACAATAAGGTACAATATTATGAGCGAAGCATCTCTATAATCAAGTATTAAAAATGTCAGTATGTCCTTAAACAGAATTCTGTATTTAAGAAGTTTTGCAACAAATTTACGTATAATTTTGTCAAACCTTTTGTTTTCATATTTTGTATATTCGGTTCTGACACTCCACAAAAGTTAATGTTCGTCTGTCATATCGTTTCAGAGCTTCGCTTTTATGGATGTTGTCATCCTTGTCTAATATGCGTTGTTTATGGATATTAATGTTCTTGCTCTTGTTGAAATAATTATAAATTAATCTTTATATGCTGCTTTATTTATATTTTTAAAAAGGCCAGTATGTCTTTGAAACCGATTAATATCCGTTAGATTAGAACTGGTTTTCAGCCATACTGAAAAATCATGTATAGCCTCGTATTATATATCTTAGCAATGCATAAAAATATTGATGTTTTGATGTCTTTCGGTGTGTCCCATAAGATCTCTCTAAGCACTAAAAACCTGAAGGAAAAGTACTTTAAATTCAAAATTATTTTAAAAGTACAAAATATCTTTATCTAACCAATGTTATTAAAAGCAAAGCTTTTCTATAATTAGGGTCGGTCCGTCCGTACGTCCGTCCGTAACGGATAGCTTTTTTCGTTAATTTAGACATGTTTTTTTGCTTACAGAAAGCATTTAATTAAAAATGCATATAGAATGACTGTTAAGATTAATGTTATATAAAAAATCTCAGTTCAACATAGAACTTATAACACTAATCATTGAAGGTATTTAATGTGGCTCAGATTTGCAAGTGTAAGACAATGGAAAATTAACCAAACTCCCCCCCCCCCCTAGATATACCACACTTTTCTGGGATCTTGCCAGATCAAGTATCAACTGTGGGGAATATCAAAGGATGACTCCATGCAAAAATTTTTTCCGGTTTTTAGGGGGTATCTGTAAATCGATTCAGCTGGAGCAAAACCGGTTATAGATACAAAAAAATTTACTTCACATGAAATTTAGTCAATGCAATTGCCTACAAAAATGTACTTCATCATCAACTTGATTGGACAACTCTTTCCCCTCCTAAATGTCCAATAAAACCTCGGAAACGGCAAAAATCGCCAAAAATCACGCCTTCGGTGGCGAATAACGGCTAAACGGTCAGCCAGAGGCAAATCAAACATAAGTAAAGAAATGTTCGCCTCAAAAAGTTGTTCAACATCAAACAAAAATGCTTGAAGTCTCTAAACCGACTCCTTCCCCTCCTTTAAGGGGAAAAACTGAAAAAACGTGATTTTCAAAAGTATGCCCACTTCGTGGGTGTGGGGGGCACTGAACCCGTCACCCCAGGGTCACCAAATATAAAGTCTAGGCGGCCCACAATGCTTAATTTTCACCAAGTGAAAGTCTTGTGTCATTATCTCTTATGAGAAAAAAGTTATTAATTAATTAAAATTTCAAATTGTGATTTTTTGATGGATTTCTTTGATGAAATGACAGGCTGGTCAATTTTTAGGCCATTTTTTGCGGTTTTCGGCCCGCCACGCCCAAACGGTTTGAGATAATCTCACGGGACCTTTTGCCTAACCTAAGTCTGGTTATTTGTGAGGTCTAAGAAAAAAAATCCCGGATTGGATGAAGCACGACGTCGCTGCGCGCCGTCAAAAATCGCTGGTCGGCTCATTTTGCCCCCTCAAACCCTCACCTTGTACCATTTTTCTGTGTAAAGATTATTATTATAATCTTTTGCGTAAGTCTGATTTTTTTTCCTAGACCTCACAAATAACCAGACTTAGGTTGGGCAAAATGTCCCGTGAGATTATCTCAAACCGTTTGGACGTGACGGGCCAAAAACTGCAAAAAATGGCCTAAAAATTGACTGGCCTGTCATTTCATCAAAGAAATCCATCAAAAAATCACAATTTGAAATTTTAATTAATTAATAACTTTTTTCTCATAAGAGATAATGACACAAGATGGTGAAGTATGATGGTGATACAATTTAATTAAAATATTTTTCCTAATTATTTTATCCTACTATAACGACTTCTGGGTAGAGGTCTAAAAATTGCTGTGTGGTATTTTCATAAATATTTTCCGACTATACAGCAAAAGTCATTTTTTGCTTTATCAACCCCTTTATTTGGCAATCTTTGTATTTATGTTCTTTTTAGTTGAAAACTTAAACGACTATTTTTTTGTACTGGATGGGCATTCTTTTCAATTAATGTTTATTTTTAGGTAAAATTTTTAAACATCCAAATTTTTAAACCAAGAAATTTTGATGTATTGTAGAACCGCTTTATTCGGACACAAAAATTTATGTCCTTTCTAACTGCCTTTGTATTGCAAATCTTAGTTTTGCTAATTACATTTGAATATTAAGATATATAAGTTTTCCGGAATTTTAATGTTAGGGGGAGATTTGAAATCTGCATCAAATTTTAAGAATTTTTTATTAAATTCGTTTTTTGTATAATTCTTTATCTAAAAGCGGAAATGCATTTTAAGTTGATTAATTTTGACCAATAGGATAGGTGGATTTTAAACTACCTGCGCTCTAATTGGTTGAATGATGTACGTCATCCAATCAGAGCGCAGATTTTTTAAATCCACCAATCACAGATGCCAAAATTAATTAACTGAAATTGCATTTCCGCTTTTTATATAAAGAAATATAGAAAAAACGAATTTTATAAAAAATCCTCAAAATTTGATGCAGATTTCAAATCTCCCCCTAACTTTAAAATTCCGGAAAACTTATATATCTAATTGAATATTACATAACTAAGCAGTAGTTGATATAATAGAGTACACAATTACAGTAGACTAATCCTAAACATGAAATATCGATGTAATTATTATATTTGAATATTACATAACTAAGCAGTAACTAGTACTTGATAAGTTGATATAATAGAGTGCACAGAGACAGTAGACTAATTCTAAAAATGATATATCAGATAATTAATAATAAATTGAATATTACCTAACTAAGCAGTAGTTAGTATATGATATAATAGAGGCATTAGACTAATTATAAACATGCTATAATAGAGTACTTTAAATTACAGTTGAATTTTACATAATAAGTTAGTTCGTGATACAAAAACGTAGAGATAGTAGACCAATCATACACATAAACATATTCCTTATTTTTTTGTATTACATTACATTTTCAATTTGAAGGAGTTAGACCAATCAAAACGCACAAGGTCTAATATTTGGTAAGATACGTGCAAATTACCATAAATTGGTTCCCGCTCAAACATGGAGGAATTTTAACGAAGGAAAAAAAGTCAAGTTCTCATAATTACCAATGCACTGTCGCTCTTAAAGCTTAAAAAGCAATAAAAAAATCTTATAGAAAAAGAAAAATATCTTTAAGCGTAAGTACGGTGCTTTCATACAAAGTACTTTGTTGATCACTGGTTGTACACTCACTTCCAAAAAAATAGAAAATATCGGAATTGGGGGGTATTTTTTAATTTGCTTGATGTATTACTATTTTAGGTTATATTTAGTACTGGGTATTATTGCAGGTACTAGTTTTAATTATAAAAAATAAGTGAGGGGGAAGGGGGTATCAGTAATCAATAGGCACTTTGTGCGAAAGCACTATGTAACTAATATAAAATCTTCGTAATGCATTTTTTATCTTTACATATTGCATATCATATTTATTTAGGCTGATAAGCATAATCAAGAAATCATTAAGATTTCAAACAATTAATCTTATGCTTTTGTAATGCAACTGAATCTTCCTCATAATATCATGATATGCTATTTTTTTCCTTTTACGCAATTTAAAAATTTCTTTTTATTTACTATGACGCCAATAAACCAAACAAAAAATGTGTAAGTATGTATGTGTTACAATCTGGATACCTACCTGGCCCAAGTGTTGGATATTCTTTCCTCCTGCTAGCTTATAGTTACATGTAGCCTATGCCCCCTCTTTTCTTTTCTGTAATTATCAAACCGTATAAAATCTCTAAAAGCTAAGAAATTTTATAGGATTAAGTCAATTAACATTTCCAAGAAGTTTAACTCTTCATTTTAAATTAGCATTAAGCAAACTTACATATTATATACTGTGTAAATTTTAAAAGAAATTTTTTTCGTTGCAGACTAAATATTTCGAATAACCTTATCCAATTTTTTGTTATATAATGCTCATACACTTGTAAGTATGTACTTATGTACTTGTCTTTGAGATCTTATTAGACAAATCCATACACACACATCTAAATACTTTGTTCTAAGGTTTGTGGCCTTGCAACAGGATGCAGTTCATCTGGTATCGATACCTTACAACTAAAAAACTTATTGGCCCACAATGACATCCTAGTTATTTTTAAAAGCAAAGCTTTTCTATAATTAGGGTTTGTCCGTACGTACGTCAGTCCGTCACGGATAGCTTTTTTCGTTAATTTAGACATGTTAGAATTGTCCTATCGATTTCAATTTTTGCATGGTGATTCCTATAGTAGTTAGGTACGAGTTAGAAAGCGTAGCAACTCTATAATCATTACCAAAATGTCCGTACGTCCATTTTAAACATGTTGATTTTTTTACTTTTTTAAATAGCTTTTTTCGTTAATTTAGGCATGTTAGAATTGTCCTATCGATTTCAAATTTTGCATGGTGATTCCTGTAATATTTAGGTACGAGTTAGAAAGCGTAGTAACTCTATAATCATTACCAGAATGTCCGTACGTCCATTTTAAACATGTTGATTTTTTTACATTTTTAACAACAAATTTGTATGTGACCTAATTATCCGATTGGTCTGATTTTTGGTATACTGATTCTTAGGACAACAAGGTACAATATTATAAGCGAAGCAACTCTATAATTAAGTCCTAAAAATGTAAGTATGTCCATAATCATTATCCTGTATCAAGCAGTTTTTTGACAAATTTACTTAGAAATTTGCTTTGACTCTTATACATTCGCATTCTGATTATTCAGTTCTGACATTATACAAGTGTTAATGTCCGTTTGTCCTACCGTTTCAGAGCTTCGCTTTTATGGATGTTGTCATCCTTGTTACAATTAAACTAACCTCAATTTTTAAAAGAGAAGCAACTAAAAAACTTATTGGCCCACAATGACATCCTAGTTATTTTTAAAAGCGAAGCTTTTCTATAATTAGGGTTTGTCCGTCCGTACGTCAGTCCGTCACGGATAGCTTTTTTTGTTAATTTAGACATGTTAGAATTGTCCTACCAATTTCAAACTTTGCATGCTGATTCCTATAACAGTTAGGTACTACTTAGAAAGCGTAGCAACTCTATAAAAATTACCAGAAAGTCCGTACGTTCATTTAAAACAAGCTGATTTTTTACTTTTTTGACAAAAATTTTTGTATGTTAAAATTATCCTTTTCATCTGATTTTTTTAATACTGATTCCTATTACAACAAGGTACAATGTTATAAGCGAAGCATCTCTATAATCCTAAAAGTCCTAAGTCCTAAAAACGTCAGTATGTCCCTAAACAGTATTGTGTATTTAATCAAATTTACCTAACATTGTGTATAGACTTAATATCAAGTTTATTCAGCTCTGACATTCTACAAGTGTTAATGTTCGTTTGTCCTTCCATTTCAGAGCTTCGATTTTATGGATGTTGTCATCCTTGTTTTTTTTTAATTTTTGATGCATGAAAATACTTAAATACTTTGGGAAAATAAGCGCAGAAAACGGAAGATTTTTTTGCTAGTGACTTTTGCTTTTTAATTGGCTTTAACAGGATGTGAAAAATTTGTTAGGATAAGCGAAGCTTCTCTATAAGTATAGGCTTTTTGGTTTGTTGGTCTATAAACAAACAAAGTTGTATAAGCCAGGACGGAAGGGGACATTGGGCTGTCTATTACACTAGTCTTAAAAGTTTTTTGGTAACGTTACTAATTCGCTGGCTTAACAACTATAGGGACTTTATTGAATTTTGATTGGTTGGTTTATTAAGTTGAGTTTCCAAATGTTTCAATTACTAATGTAACCTACAGAAGGGGTAGTATTGTGTATCTTCATTGGGGATGAACATCAATTTATGGACCATTGTCGTATCCCTTTAGATCCCTGTGTACAAGCACACAAAGAAGCATGAAGAAAATTTTTCCAATATTAAATATTGGTCAATAAGTTGGGACACTTACTATCTACGATTCTACATTCCAATCAAGATTTTATTTGTCCCCAAAGGTTTTTAACTAACGGTCAAAATACATATTTTTTTTTTTTGGGGGGGGGAGGCAAGAATATGACTGCCCCTTTTTATTCTGTTTATTTCCCTTGCCCCTTGCCCCCACCTCCCTTCTCCCCGTCTGCATAATCCAAACTAACACAACGAGTGTTTATTTCCCTTGCCCCCACTTCCATTATCCCTTCTCCCCGTCTGCAATATTCAAAACATACATAACGAGTAGCGGCATTTCATGCGCAAGAAACTGGTAAATTCTTGCACATTCTCTTTAAGCCAGTCCTCAAAGTCTGAGACTCCTAAAAATTGAATATTCGATCCATTGTCCCCTCCTTTACTCCCTGGATAAATAGTTATTTTGAACATAATGCCTTCTAACGAAGTAAATATCAGTCAAATTATGTCATTATTAACAAAGATTTTCGCTACTAATGTATGTATTAATCCTTGTTAATTTCTTATGGTTATGAGTAAGGTACTAATTATGAATATTCTACATTTCCTAGTTCTACTTTTAATTGTAACCAGTGACTTCGCTTCATGCCTCTAGGGTCTTTCCTGTGGTATCTAACGAACTTTTTTACACTTTTAATTTAGACATGTTAAAATTGTCCTATTCATTTCAAAGCCTAGCATCTCTATAATCGTTACCAGAATGTACGTAATTTAAATTGAATATACGTTGATTCTAACTTTTTTACGTAATTATATCCTCTTCATCTGGATTTTGGAGTACGGATTCCTAGGACAATATTAATAGCGAAGCATCTCTATAAACAAGTCCTAAAAATGTAAGGATGTCCTGTAAAAGCAGTTTTCCTACATATTTACAATTTTTTAAACTTATACATTTATATTCTGCTTATTCCAGTTCTGAGACGCAATTCCAGACGTTTAGTGTCCAAACATTTCACCCAATAATTTCAATCCACCGAAGGGGTAATTTTGTCTATCATCAACTTATCGTCCATATCGTCTTATCGCTTGAAATCTTTAAAGAAAAGTGTCATCCCTCTGTGACTTTTAAAACCAAGAAAAATGTATGTGCACGAGACTTTTTAAACCAGTGTTTCGGATCCGGATCCGGTTCCGGATCCTTGACAATAAAAATAAAATCACCAAATTTTTTTTAAAAATATTTATTCTTTAATTCGAAGTCAAAAATACTTTTAATTTTCAAGTCTGAACCTAAACCTCTCATCAAGAGAATGTCTGAGATTTTATATAAATTTAGGTAGATTTTTCCATTTTTTCCGCATTTTTTTTGAGTCCAAGGATCCTGATCCGCAAAAAAATGCGGATCCGGATCCTTGGACTCCAAACCTTGCGGATCCGGATCCGAAACTCTGTTTTAAACTGTAATAATTATACTTTTTATCCTAAACTAAAAGTTTTTACGTGACTATCTAATTATATCGACACGAGAGAACACTTTTTTTTCCTTTTTTCAGAAGTCAAGGAGAAGGCACTTATGGTCTTAAAGTAGTGATTAGAAAATTTATTTTGCTAAAATGTTAGTATAATTAGTGCTTCAGTACATAGTAAAGGTTAAAGGGACTGTGAACGTAAATTTTTCTCATCTTAATATCAAACCTTAACATTATCTCATTCATAATATCTCACAGATAGAGCAAAACGCGCTTTTGTTTGCTTAAAAAACAGCATTTTCCGACGATTTTATAAGGTACAGGGAAAGGAAGAAATTTTCCGTATTATATAAAATGTGCATTAAATTGCTTTTTTCTCCCATTATAGCTAAAATTAAACTTTTTCACATAGTTCTTCATTTTTCCTAACGGTTAAGCTGACTTTTAACATAATACTTGCTTTAAACCAATGTATAGTAACTTAGAAATTGATAAAATAAGCAATATTTTTTATTGAAAACCAAATACAATAACAAAGCTATAAACAGGTTTTTTTATTAGTATCCAATTAACTTTAGATGGCCCATCTCTCGCCCACCTTTAATTACAAATTTGTAAATAATAATGACGCAATATTTCTTTATAAACAGTCTGATAAAAGTGTAAACTAATTCTTGAAAGTGGGTTATTTATTGTCCAACACAATAAAAAAGAATATTATTATTTTAAATAACCTATGAGATTCAACCCTTTGTAGACAGTGAGGTATTTTTTTGTCAATAATACGAATCTAAAATAGGTCTTTATTAACTAATTACTACGTTATAAAAAAAATTGGCAATTTTATATCATAAAATAAATCCTTAACAGTAAGTAAATTGTATCAACTATATATGACAAGTTAAATATCCCTACAAACATTATAAGAAACAAAACCGTTCAGATTTTCCCTGTTTTTTCCTTTTTCTCCCCAAAATACCATAAAATCAAGGCATTTTTCCTGGATATTTTTGTTAATAGGACGTTTTAGGTTTATCAGTGTAGTGAAATGTGCTTAGAAAATGTTAAGATTTGATTAATTTTACGTTCACACTCCCTTTAAGTTAGGTCATAACTTCAAGAAAAAGAAAATGCTTAATTATTATACAGTATTGAAAAAGAAAAACATTTGACGAGATGATTTTCTTGAGTTTACTTTATTTGTTCCGTAATATGCCATACCAACCTCTAAAATTATAAAAAAAAACTGCTTGAAGCCCTAACCCTGCAGAGTTCTATTCCTCATCAAACCATACAAAATCAAACCTAACTTAGAATGAACAATATTTGAGAGGTCGACTCTTGGGAAACCACTATCTAAAGCTGCCCACCCCTGCTGTGTGTTGTAAAAAAAAAGTTTTGAGCAATTATGAGGCATAGTTTCTCATAGAATAACACCTTACTTCCTCAAAAATTATGGGATGTGATTGTGCATACTTTACTGCCAATATATTAATGATAGCATTAAAAGGTTTATTGTTACATTTACACAAAGTAATAACCACCTCCCCTCCCCTCCATTATTTTTGAATAAGTTTTTTCTATGCGTAATCCCTGCGGGAGTACCTATACCAAATATAACCTAACCTAAACTTATTAAACTTAAACAGTTCCAACCCCTTAATTATTTTCAAATAATTTTAAATTTTATTTACATGATATGGACACTAACTCACATAATCTCACGCCCACCACTCACACACACACACACACACACACACACACACACACACACATATACACACCAACACACAAACACACACTCACCCACTCACACACACACTCAAAAGTTTTGTCACTTCCACCCGGAAGGAGAAAGCTTTCTTAAAGTCCTTTGAAGTAAAGTTATATGACGCTTTCACAGAAATAATTTGAAAATAAAAAGAAAAATTTACTGAACAACTGAGCTGGTTCTTTAAATCATTTCAATGGTGCGCCAAATCGGGATGAGCCAACTTTCCACCAATGAGAGCACAGCATTTTACGAGATGACGCGCTGTGATTGGCTGAAATTCGGCGCACCCCGATTTGGCGCACCATTGAAATGATTTAAAGATTCAGCTCTGGTTAAAGGTAAGAAACCTGCCATAAAAAAGCGAGGGTTAGGAAGCAATGTGTTAAGCTCCAAAAAAGGGTCAGACATATTTTGTTGAATCATCCATTTTATATTTTTGTATCTCATTCCTATACTCAGGGATCTAAAGGGATAAGACAATGGACGATAAGTTGATGTACATCAGTAATGATGATATACATAATCATCCCTTATATAGAATAAAATAAAAAAGTACCCAAAGTTTTAAAGCCAACTAATAAGATAATGTGGTTATAAAACGTTGGGTACCAAAGTAATACAAAATATAAATTACTAAAAATGAATATACAATAAATTTCCATTTACCTAACACTGTATTCCTTTCCCGTTATAAATATGTAATGAAATGAAAATTATATTTATTAAATAAATTATAAAATTAGCAAAAATTTATGGACATAAAATTATATAAAAGTAAATCATTTTTTTTTTTAAGAATCCTTCTAAACGACAAGTAAAGCAAACTTACCCCCCACCTCTATTAATAAAAATGAAGGGGACATTTGACTGTAAATCATACTCTATAGTTTTATAGACTCTATATCCAATTCGTTGGCTTAAACTTTGGGGACTTTTATTAAATATCGATTGGGTTGTACAAATCTGCAGTGTCCAAACTTTTCCATCAATATTTTTAATCTAGAAAAAGGTTAATTTTGTTTATCGTAATTGTTAGGGGTAAATTAAATTTAAATCTTCTGAAAGGATAGTTTTGTTTATCATAATTTTTCACCATTGTCTTATCCCTTAAGAAATTTTAAATGGTTATCAATATTTTAACTAATAAAGAGTAAAGGGCCCCCCCACTGGAGATTACAGGAAAATTTTCTATTATTTTATTTTATGTCATCGAGTTTTGTTTTATCTATTGAAGCAAAAAATTGCTTTATTTGAAAATTATTTCCTGTTATATGTATTAAAGCGGCTGCGTCCCTACAAGTCTCTAGAAAAAAATGTTAAAATCTTTCCCGTAACTATGACATCCTCTCTGAGTCCTCTCTAAAGAGGAGAATCATATCGGTTCAGCTGGTAGCATTATCCTTCGCTACAGACAAAAATACCTTACACTACTTTATATTATGGGACTAGTGGAATCCTTTTATGTTAAAATATTTCTGACGGGGGAATCCCACCATCTTCCAAAAAATAGCCACAAACCTGCCAAACAAGCCGCTAAACCGATCAGGTTCTCATTAACAGGATAGCTTCTCATAGGTCCCAAGAAGGTACCACCACCATCCCAAAAGAAATCGCCCCTAGAAAAAAATTATTTCTCCACCCAAAAAAAAGGGTTCGGGGGGGCATCTCCCCTCTCCTCAAGTGCCACTAGAGGCCTCTAGAGGAAGCCGCTTTTCGTTATTAAAGAAGCATTTTTTTTTCTAAGCAAGGAAACTCTTTTTAGTGCAAAAGGAATAAGCTTTAAAACTTTTGGCCGAAATGTCTCGAATGACGTCATATTAGAGTAATTTCTATTATCCTAATATGTCGTCATTCGGAATACTTGGGTTAAAAGTTTTTACATTTATCCCCTTTTTAAAAGGCACTATTAAGATCTTTCTAAGCAGGTTTTGAGCTAATTTCTTCGCTATTTATGGAAATTAGAGGCTTCGCCCAGGGCATCTAGGGGCTCTGTATTCGATATGGCAGAAAGGGCTAGAAAGGTACCATAAAACTAAAAATGAAATAGTCTAAAACCATCAAAGGAACTATGTAAAGCTTACTTAAAATAGAGAACCTAATCGTTTTAGTAGTTATTGAGATCTTAAGCTTCAGATAAAAAACTATTGCTACTTTATATGATAAGATAATCGTACTTGTTTAATTTCCCATGACCACGCCTGCAACTTTTTTCCATCAATTTCCGTTGAAAAACTTCATTTTTTATCACAAGTGTCATTCTACCACTGGGAAAGCAGAGACAGGTCTTTTTAGTAGCGAAGACGTTCTAAAATTAAGGTAGGTCCTCCGTTTATATGTACATGTTAGAATTGTCCTAAAGATTCAAACTTTGGCTGATGATTCCTATATCACTTAGGTACAATTTAGGAAGCAGGCTACTCTATAATTGTTATTAGAAAGTCCGTACGCCTTTTAAAACATGCTGATTTTTATTTTTTGATAACATTTTTATGTATCATAATTATCCTATTCATTTTTTGGATAAATGGTTTCTAGGACTACAGGGTACAATATTATAAGCGAGTCTTTAATCAAATCCTAAAAATCAAAGAATTCCCCTTTACTGTATTCTGTATTTACTCAATTTTGCAACAAGTTTACATAAATCTTGTTTAAACTTACGAATTAAAGTTTTGATTATTAAGAGTTTTTGTTCGTTTGTCCTTCCTACTGATCTTAGAGCTTCGTTTTTATTGATGTTATCATCCTTTTTATAATCAAAAAGAGAGAGTTATGTCCATAAGCAGCGCAGTTATAACAAGCTAACTACATCACTTCTTTAAAATCCATCAGTAAAGTTTTACATTTTGAGAACAAAAATAAGCCAGAAAGAAAATAAACAATAAAATAAATCAAAGTGTCTAAGATATGTCTAAACAGGCACTTTCAGAATAACTAAGACATTCAGAAAACAAGTCTTAAAATCAAAGGGTTGTTTCCAAATTATCAGTGGCGAGCAGAGAGCTTTGCAATGGGGTTGCGCAGAGCACCTCCGAAAATTTGTTCATCTCCGTTGAGGTTCATGACACCCCTCTCCCCCCATTAAACCAAAAATGATGGGGATGTAATACAGACAAAACAAACGGGGTTTTATTTTAGTTGAAGGGGATTGTTACACACCAAGATGTCGACCCCCTTACAGAAATTGCCATGGAAGAGAGGGGTAGCCTTCCTTTCTGCACGCCTCTTGCACCAAGAAGCTTCACCCACCTGCATGAATTATGGACGCTTAAATATCTTACTTTTAAGTAACTCCGAAACTTATAATTATACTACATTTTATGCTTGCAGACAAAGAACGGTTAAATCCATAAGTAGCCCACTCAGCAACATTATGATTAAATTTATAAGTATCCTTATAATAAAGTAACAAGATGTTTGACTGGTTACTGTTTGTCTGTAACGAAGAAACTCACTAAACGCTGAAATCGAGTTCTCCTTAACAGGGTACCTTCCAGAGGTCCCAGGTAGGTTTATAACTATTTTGGGGGAGGTTACCACCACTCTCCCAAGAGACTTGAACCTTGAAGATAGATAGGTAACGTATTATTAAAAAAAAACATTCAAAGTGCCACTAGAGGCCTCTAGGGCTCTAGGGGCGTAGCCGCTAGTATCTGTATATTTCAGATAACTAACTACATTTTTTTTCAATGACCCCTAGTACAACAGAACACTTCCTTCCAAATAGTTATAAACCTTCCTGGTACCTATGAGAAGCTATATCGTAAAGGAGAACCATATCGGTTCAGCGAGATCCTTCGGAACACACTGATACATAAGATTCTGTTACTTTAAAGATACTTTACGCGCATTCAATATCAAGTTTCAAGCGTTATCCTTTAAAGTTTGTAACGACAATTTATTACCAGACAGACGGACATTCCTTAGTTTTAAAATAGCTGAACAACTAACAAAACTACTATTAAATGCAGTAAAGAACAATTTAGATGAGAATCAGGTAATTTATTAATAAGTAACATATTCAAATTGCACATAAAACAAAAACATAAAAACATATTAAGTTTAAATGTATAATAGTGTATGTACAGGGTGTCCAAATTAAAATGTCCCAAACATTAGGATTTTTAAAATTGTATGAATCAAAATATTTAGGAGAATTCCTGTGAACGCAACTAAATGAAATATTAAACATCTCAATAAAATGATTTTTTTCTTTTTTTGTTGCAAGCTTTAAAATTTGAAAAGTGGGACAATTTATTTGGACTACACTGTACATATATAAAATAATAATTACATTAAAACGACATAATATGGTAATAAAATAATTTTAAATTTATCACAGATATGAGATGGGTAAATTAATAAAATTAAATTAACTAAATATTTCATAATTTCAAATTTCTTATTCTTTAATAAATTTAGTCAGAAGCGAAGTTACTCTATAAGTCGTTAAAGTCTCTTTGTCCTTTTTGACTAAAAATTGGCTAAATTAACATTTAAAAACTAGATATTATTTGCTTAGTTATTCGCTACAATTGGACGTTGTCAACCTTGTTGAAATTTTAAAAATCGCCATCATATGAATGCACATAATAACAACAAAGTATTTCATTAATGGATATCTTATTAATTGGATCTTACACCAGATTTTTATGTTCTCTAATAAAGTAAAACACGAAGCGGGCTAATATAATCCCCTTTTTATCCCATCCCCTCCCCTTCTACTGGAAGAACGAACTTATCATTAAATGATTTCCATGTTACCAAATTAAATTGGCGAAAATTTTCCCCCTGTCATAATATCCACGTATATTCTATACATCCATTATTTCGTTTTCAAGGATTTGATATTGGCACTGCGGTATAGGAAATTTTTAAACCAAGCATGTATAAGCCTTACATTTTTTTTATAAATACGCGGTTTTTGGCAATAAGCGGTATATTTTCTTCATATTTTTATGGAAAAAAAGTAGTTTACTCTAAACCAAAGCATATTTTATTTAGTGGTAAGTAAAATAAATTAATTATGGACAAAAAAGAGGTTTCTATGTTAAACAATCAATATAATTAAGGCTCATTTTAATTACTTTTAATTGAGAAAAAAAAGTATTTTTTTCTATAGAAAAACTTTCAATTTTAATTTGAGCTATTAGAAGATGAAAAAAAGAGAAAAATGACAAATTTCTGGCTTATTTAAAGATAATAATTTATATCCAGTGTGTTTTATTTAACATAAAGCCGTATGGGAAAGGCAATTTTATAGCATCTACAGATAACTAAGCTAAAGTGGAAATCTCAAATTCCCACGGTGTGTGTGTGTGTGTGTGTGTGTGTGTTAGTGCTATATGGTTAAAGTAAGCTGGAAATTTTCAAGCTATTTAATGACATGGCATGTTTTAGAAAAAACATTTTAAAGTTTTAAATAAATAAAACAAAATATTTAGATTTGTTCTCAAAACATATAGCTCATCACATATCAAAAATAGTGAGTTTAAAAGTTTAGGGAGGGGGGGGGGCACCCTAATAATAGCCTAAAACCTAACAAAAATTAAGACAAAGATGGTATGAAATTGTAGACAGATCAGTCTAGTTGTTTCAGAGATATTAATGTTTACAGCTACTCTGATTTAGTGCTAGCGGTTGCACCCCTAGCTTCTTTAATCAAGTCTCTATATTAAAATGGCATACAGGGGACAATATTATAGCTTAAAACCATCCCAAATAGGAAAACTCAATCAGTTAAGTAGTTATTGAATTTTTAAGCTTAAAAAAACTTACTATATTAGCATAGTAAACTATAGAGTAAGTTAATAGATAATTAAACATGGATGTTTTTGAAGAAACCAAATTATAAAATTGGTCGGTTGGTTGGCATAATTATAATATACATCCCATTCTAATTTCACTAAATTCTATGCAAAAATTGTAAAAATTTTCATATAATTTTTGATTTTTAAGAGGGAGGGATTTTTATCTCAAGAAAAACTGTATTATACTGTAATTGCCATTTATGAAGAAAATGTTCCGATATTTTCTGTTGGTGAATAGGTTTTTCTTTTGTTTAAGAACCTAAATTTCTAAAGCTAAATAATTTTTTACGATATTTATCATATTTCTAGCTTAGAAAATGTTTATTCTTGATTTTCTCCTTTCAAAATTAAGGCTTTTAGTATTGATAGAGAAGATTAAGTAAGAAAATAATAACATTAAAACTTTAATTTTATGTACAACTCTGTAATCAATCTCTACGAGTGATTGGTGTAAACCTCTAGTAGGGTTATAAATAATTTTCAGTAAGTCTTCGAAACCGTTTAATATCCACTGCATTAAACTCATATATAGCATCATATTACAGACAATTTTCCACGAATATCAAAATAAACATTTTGAAATTATCCCAAATGGACCAAAGGCCAAGGCTAAAAAAGCTGGTTTTAATCCTATATTTTTTTCATTTTAATATCCGCGGAAAGCTGTCTCTAATACTATGCGATAAAAAACCACTCTGCATACGCCCAATCCCTTTACATATATGTACAACACCAAGATGCTAGGCACACAACCGATATATAGTATTGATGTATAAAAATATGAAATTATCTGTGTAATAATAAAAGTTCATATAGTACAATCAATATATTTACAAGAGAGATAAACATAAATATATCTAATATTCAGGGAGGGAGGGGAAACTGGATAATAATCTAATTTAAAATTTTGATAGCTTGTAAAGACATTGGGAGGAAATAAATGACAAAATAATCCTACCGGATAGTTCTATTATATAAAGTAGTAAGTTTTTTATGTACATATGTAGCTTAAGATTTCAGTAATTACTGATCCGATTGAGTTCTACATTTTAGGGAAGCTTTATTTAGGTCTTGGGATGGTTTTAGGTTGTTTTTTATTATAAAAATCTTGAGATGGTTAGGGTATTTTTCTACCATAGATAAAAAGGGGCGCTGCCGTTAGTATTTTAACTACTACGGATTAAAAGTTGACAATTTATCATTTATTGCCCTATACCTCTAACACTGACAATTTGAAGGTTGATGGTAAATTATTGCTTTGAAAAATATCTTCAAAACGTTCCCATATTAAAGCTAATAAAGTCCAAGTTAAACTTTAGTGCTGGCTTTGTATCAACAAACACTATGTTATTATGTCAGTGATTGCCTTTTTTATTATTTGCCTTTACTAGCTACGTTGTGATCAGTTTTATAATCTTTAAATTAATCCATGTTTTGCCTTTTTATAATTTCCAGCTGTTTTGGTGTAAGGGCTAATTTTGTTGGCTGTAAATAGCAATTATTGATTAAATGATGATTTTGGCTTTTAAAGAGAAATACTTTGTTATTATTATATGTTATATGTAATATTATAGTTAAAAGTTTCAAGATAAATATTCGCAGTAAGGCTTCGAAACCGATTGATATACGCTAGTTAAAAACCGGTTCTTGTGTCATACTGACAAATCATGCTTATCATCGTATTACTGACACTTTTCCAAGAATATTAAAATAAAATTGAATAATTAATACCAGTTTTGTTTAGTCTGGACTTCGGCCCCTCGGGTCTATCAAATCTTGTCTTAATTTTATATTTTTTATTTCATTATCTGCGGAAAGTTGTCTAAAATACGATGCGATACACAACTATTATTTTTTCAAATGGCGATTTAAAAAAAATAGAGACTTTAACTCCTTATGAAAAGACATCGTAAAAACTAAAATTTCAGAATAAGAGTAAAGCTTAATAATTTCGGATATTATAAAATAAGATTTACAAGATAATTTTCATGAAAAAAATCCCCACATATAATGATATTATTTGAGGTCTATTTTCAATTATTGCACATATCTCCCCGCACTTGAACAGGTTTTTTTTTGCAAAAAATCCCTTTAATTTCGCAAGTGGGCCATCATTACCCCCCCCCCCCCACAACATCTCCAAATAGAAATTTAATTTGATTATATTAGAGGGCTAATTTCTCCAAGGATTATTTCTAGCCTAAAATTAAGGACAAGGGGTAATTGATGCTCCGCTTGCAAAAAAACGAGAATTTGCTAAATTTTCCACATTAACTTTTAAATAAAATAATAATAGGTTACTTTTTATATTTTGTGGTAAAATGTAATATTATATATCATAATTAGAATTGAAAAATGAAATAGGAAATAAAATTTGATAAAATTCTTTATAACATAAAATTTATTTACATTTTCAGAAAAAAAAGTAAAAATGGATTTTAAACTGATGTTTAAAACCAGTTTTTAGCCGTAAGATATTTTATCTACTAAATAAAGTGTGTTACTTTTTTATATGTTTCATCAATATTTGGCCACAACTCAGTCAAAAATGCTTACAAAATAGACCTTTTTCGACCTAAGATGCTCAAATACTTCCTTTACAAGCCCCATCAATCAGTTTTGAGATATCTCCATATTTCAAGGAAAATTTACAAAAAAAGGCAAATTTGGGTGTTACTTTTTTATATGCTCAGATACCATAAAATCAATAAAAAAATACTTATTTTTACTTTTCTCTCATTTTTAAAGTTTGATTCTGTTAAAGTAAATATTCTTGAAGGGATTTATGCATTGAATTTACAGAAACATAATATTTGGTGGAAATAAATGATCTTCAAAAGAATTTTTTTTTGGAAAATAATAAATTCAACCCCCATTGCCCTAGAGGACAGCTGTTGACCTCTAGTGTTCATGGTTTTGTCAAGTACATGTTAAAGAATAAAAATAGCCAAAAAAGTACATAAAAAAGTATCTTAATGTGTTAGAAAATTAAATTGTTTTAGTTCAAATTTGGGGATGCTGACCTTAAAGATGCTCTTACTGGTGGTGATGGTGACCCGGAAGGCATTGAAGTACATGAGCATTATGGCAACACAACTATTGATCTATGTTCTGATTTTTAAATTTCTAGCAGTCTCTAATGAAAAAATATAACAAGAACTTTTCAAAATCACAGTATTTACCTTATGAATTTGAGAATAAAAAAATCATTTAGGGATTTCTCTTGTTTGGAGGCTGGTAGGAATATAAAAATCAAAACATAGATCAATAGTGGTGTTGCCATAATGCTCATGTACTTCAATGCCTTCCTGGTCACCATCACCACCAGTAAGAGCATCTTTAAGGTCAGCATCCCTAAATTTAAAGTTAAACAATTTAATTTTCTAACACATTAAAATACTTTTTTATGTACTTTTTTGGCTAAATTTTTTCTTTAACATGTATTTGACAAAACCATGAACACTAGAGGTCAGCAGCTATCCTCTAGGGCGATGGAGGATAAATTTCTTATTTTCCAAAAAGAATACTTTTGGATACAATTTATTTCCACCCAATATTATGTTTCTGTATAAATCAATGCATAAACCCCTTCAAGAATATTTACTTTAACAGAAGAAAACTTTAAAAATGAGAGAAAAGTATAAATAAGTATTTTTTTATTGATTTTATGGTATCTGAGCATATAAAAAGGTAACACCCAAATTTGCCTTTTTTTGTCAATTTTCATTGAAATATGGAGATATCTCAAAACTGATTGATGGGGCTTGTAAAGGAACTATTTGAGTACTTTAGGTCGTAAAAGCTATGTTTTGTAAGCATTTTTGACTGAGTTGTGGCAAAATAATGATGAAACATATAAAAAAGTAACACACTTTATAATACTGGAACGTAACAGAAATGGCACACGCTAAGTGATATTATAAAAATAGCGTTATTTTATCAAATATTAAAAATTAGGGAATATTATAAAGAAATACTTTTTAAAACACTTCCCCTGGAATAAAGTGACTACAAAAAAAGCTATGGGTAACATTTTTAGAGATTCTTTAATTAATGGAGATTAAAGTTTTTTTTTGTACATTGAAACATTTTTTTCTCTGCATCGTTTTTAGGAATTAAAAAATTAGATATAAGGTAACAATATGATTTCTTAAAAAGGTATTTTTATGAATTTACTAAAGCTATTTACATATTATTTAACTGTATGTCTATCAGAATGAAATTAAATGTTTTATTTTCTTTAAATTATTTTCCACTGGTATAGAGAAATATCAAGAGCTTGACTAAGATTGTGTTAAGATCCTTTGTAGGGCTTAAACCCTGCGGGGCGCAGCCCAGTTGGCTTTGATTAAGTATACCTAACCTTGGTAGACTTAGTTAATCAACTCAAACATGTCTATCTCGACAGCATCAATGCCGGGACTCGAGCTATTGCTCCTGTGACTGCTGGACGTGTCGAGAGCGAGCAGGGCGTTGCCAGCGTCCCCCATGGGGTCGTTGGGGTCCATGTCTGACTGGACCAGGGAGGCGAGGGTCTTGATGTAGGCCTGGGCCATTCGCAAGGTCTCGATCTTGGATAACTTCTGTTCTGCCGTCATGTTAGGCACTACCTGCAAAATATTTAGGGGTCAAATTGTCATAAAGATATGAGGATTTTTTCCCCCAAATTCCCAGTATGGCTTCGAAACCGATTATTATCCGCTGGTTTAGAACCAGTTCTCAGCCATGTATATATAGCATAGTATTACAGACAATCTTCCAATAAAGATCATAAAATTAATACCAGTTTGGTAGTCCGGGACTTCGGCCCTTCGGAGATAACAAAACTGGTTTAAATCTTATAATTTTTCAATTAGATATTCACGGAAAGCTGTCTAAAATTCGTTGCATTAAATATTATTCTCAAAGCAAATCTATTGAACTTTTCACTTTGACTGGATAATAGTGTATATTTGGTTTATTTAGCATGTTTTAATGATTCTAAATTAAAAAATACTTTATAATCGTATATCTATAATATTTCGATATTTTCCTTATTTAAAAATCCTTCAATTACTTAAATTGTCAAAAAAAAACTTATTGACATGATTTAAAGTTATATGAATCATTATTAAAAAGTAATAAAAAATATATTAATAATATATATAAGAAGCACAGCAACAATATAGTTGACTCAAAGATATTAGAAGGAATCACTAAAAATTAGGTATTCCTATCTAAGAAGAAAGATCAAAATAGTCTGATTCTTTAAAATATAGAAACAATTACACTTTTTTTTATTACATTCTGACATTGATATATTAATTTAATCTTAACACTTTGACTGAATTTTTAAAGAGATCCAAAGGGATAAAACAATGGCCGATAAATAAATACAACCCTAATGATGATACAAAAAATTACCCTTTCTCAAATTAACAATTAGTGGTTGAAACGTTTGTACACTCATCCCCCTGAACCAACCAATCTAAATTCAATAAAGGTCCCAAAGCTGATGATCCAACGAAAAAGAAAATGTTATAAGACAAGAGTTCTTTAAATTGAATATTTTAATTATCAAAAATATTATTTTTGATAAAAAGCTGTGCTTTAAAAAAACTAAATATCCTTGTGTTTATGATAAATTATGTAATAATATAATGACAACTATTTTGTAGTTACAGAAATTTATAATTAAAGAGGTAAAAACAGCAATTATCCACTATTTAGGGCAATTTTAATGCATTTTTAAACAAGAACATGTAAATAAATGTACATTGAATAGCATAAACCAAGTTTGCTTTGTAAATTAGAGCAAAAAACAATGAATTTTACAAAATTTAATGCACATTCAAAATCATTATTATAATTTAAATTTTGTAAAAATAAAACTTACCTCTCTTAACCTTTCAAAGGCATCATTCAAGCCGTTCATCCGCTTTCGTTCACGGGCATTAGCCGCTTCTCGCCGTTGTTTTAAAACGGTCGGCGACGGTGGCCGCAAATTTTTCTTGCGGCCGCCCTTTTTCCGCGCAACTCCATGCTGTGATGAACTATTTTTCAGGCCCAAGCCGCCGTTATTCCCACCGTTCACGCTTAACGGTGTACCACAGTTGCTGAGAGATGTGAAGGAGTTGTGGTCAACGGAAAGCGGGGTGGACGCAGATAAAACACCGCCGTTCTCCGTGGAATTATTGGCGGGGGAAAACGGTGAATGTGAGGAAAAGTATGAAATATCTGAGCCAGAAGTGGGAGACAAGTCATTGTGTCCATAACCCCCGCCACCCGAGCTATCATAATATGTGTTGGGATACCGATGCATGACAATATCATAATTTGTCGCCGTTTGACCGTTTCCGTCCATACCGTTGTGGTCAAAATCGGCGGGGTTAACATCGTCTGAACAACGCAGCACCTCTATAAACTGTTTGCCCGTCAGTTCGTCCTCCTTGTGCAGCTCAAAGTTGATCATGTTAAAGTTGAAATCCATGGTGGAATTGCTTGTTGGCACTCCAACCATTTGTATACATTGGTCCTCCATTTTTATATTTTAAAGTACACAAGTCTTATATAGAGTAGCTGCGCTACTAGTATTGGTAATGTTTTTTTTCTGTCACTTTAAGATTTATTCATGAGATTTTTAACACTTTTTTTATGGAATTAGATCAAGAAGTTTTTTTTACACATTTATGGAATGTGTTAGCACTTGAAAATTGTATAAGAAACTGATTTGACCAGGGGGAAATATTATAATCTTACATCATTAAAATTGGGACGAAGATTAAAAGGGGGGTGGGGGTTGATTTACTGGACGCACGTAAATTGTGCACCTTACCACTATAGTGGGCGCACGGAAGCACGGCAGACCAATGGACGGACAAGTGTCTGGGAAAGGTGAGTGCACATTTATTAAGGAAGAGTTGGGGGTGGGGGGGGGCTAAAATGCGCCGCACGCACCGTCTCGCGTCGCGTTCCTTCGGTCAGTAACTTTATTAAGTAGCAGGTTACCTCGCACAGTAGCCAATAAATAACTCCCCCCCCCCCCCCACTTGAAATCCTGCAATGGTTTATCACTTAATTTACACGGGAGTGGGGGGTGGGGGTTAGAATCACCATACCTCTAATGCACTCAAATGAAAAAAAGAAATATAAATCGTAAAAGGAAAAAAAGAGAGATATAGAGAAATTTTTAAGACTGTTGAAATGGTTTTGAGTTCAATATACTTTAAAACGCAATTAATAGGTAAAATAATTACAAATTTAAGCTTTTTATTATTATTATAAAATTTTTTCTAATATTCAACATGTAAAAATATCATAACCATTCCACTGAATACTTTTTAAAATTTTATATCATTAAAACCAGGGATAATTAAAACTGAATTTCCAAAAAAAATATAGGGTGTTTGTTCCATGATTCTAAACCTAGCAAACTTGACAAACATTTTAATTTATTTAAGTATACCTCGTTTTGGTCCTGGTAAGCTTAAAATCTTACTAACCGTTGAATCGATAATGTTGTATTTTCAGGGAATATATCTTTTGGTCATGTGGAACACTTCCCCATCGAAAAAAAATTACACTCCCCACATTATCAAATTCGACTCCCCCCTCCTCAAGTGCCCCTAGAGGCCTCTAGGAGCGTAGCCGCTAGTCCTTATACTAAAGTAACAGGATGTTTGTCTGTTTGTACCGAAGGATCTTGCTAACCGCTGAACCGATATGATTCTCCTTTACAGGGTATCTTCTCATAGGTCCAGGGAAGGTTTATATCTATTTTAGGGGAGGGTACCACCACCCTCTTAAGAGAAATCATATTTTTTTTGTACAATTTATGTTTAGAGACTCCTACGTAACTTGAACGCAACAAAAAAAAACATTTAAAGTGCCACTAAGGTTTTGTGATTTTTAGAGATAAATATGAAAAATAGATTTTTTTAAATATAACAGTTTTGTGCTTTTTTTGGGAGCTTCGTGTGGTCCATTTTATTAAACAATCAATTTATTATATTTATTGTAATTTTGGGGCAAACAGGCATTTAAATTTTAAGATAGATTAAAAAAAAGTAAAGCAAAATACCTTCATATTATAAATATAGCAAAATATTACGATTTCTTGAATAGGTTTCGTGATTTTAAAGTTCATTTCATTATTTGCAATGTGGGAGGGGACATTCAGGGACAAGGGAAGGCTATTCTGGCATACAATGCTTTAGAGCTGATTTCATAGATTTTCAGTTAAAACTAGATGATGAGATTATGCAACTTTTGGCAGAATTTGATAATAATCTCAAGCATTATTTTATTACTACTCGTAAATTATATGTTTAATAGTGAATAAAATTTATTGAAAATCCCAAAGAGTGGATAGCTGTAATATTTTCAAAAATATTTAAGATTGTTTAGATATTTATCTCATCTAAAAATTTTACAAAAAAAAAGTTTTTACGACACCTATCAATAAAATTCTGAACTACATAACTATTCTTTTCCAAATCCTAAATTTTATAATATATGTTGTGGTTTAATTTGGTATTTCTTGACAACTTCTTGCCTCTAATTGTGAAACAAGTTGGAGGGAAGTGGCGAAATGGGTAATGTAAATTAGAAGCTTCCCTGAAATCATGATTTATTATGTACTGCAATACTAAAAACAACTAATCTTCTTCGAACATTAACATTTACAAACTTTTCACAGAATTTAAAATATGGGGAATTTCCCCCATTGTGCCTTGTAGAGCACAGAATCCCCACTTTCCCGACCATTAATTTAAAACAAATTGTAAACGACCAAAGGGGAGGGAGTCTTGGTATAGCATTAAAGAAACCAAAAGATATAATTCAAATAAGGAGGGGGATCAGTGCTTGATAGGCAACTTTGTGGTAAGGCACCAATATATGTTTTTTTTTATGATTCTTTTAAATTAAGTTGATCGTCAAATAGAATTTAGTTCTTTATGTTTCTAGGTCATTTATTTTTTAAAAAACGAAGCTTTTCTATAATTAGGGTCGGTCCGTAAGTCCGTCCCAAAGAAGATAAAGTATAGAATAGAATCCAGGTAGAAGATTCTGCCTGGCTAGCCTGAAGTAAAATTGGAACTTTTGAAAGACCAAAACGGCTACAAGGCTGTTAGTAAATAACATGATTTCAGTAATTATTCAGAAAAAATATTCAAAATAAATTTCTCTTCCAATGATTTACTAAAAGCCATGTAGCCAAGAATCCAGCTTCCTCTTCCCTATTCACAATGGATTAAAAATGAATTTAATGTGCATATAAAGCCTTAGAAAAATAATTATGTAAGAAAATTAACAAAAAAATATTGGTCTCAGTATTTATATTATAAAACTAAGTTGCGCTCTTATATTCTTATATTAGATGTTGATACAAATTAAACTTTTCTAGTTTTGTCCAACTAGTCATTGTGATTTGTACTTTATCATTATTGTCTTTACTGCGCAAGTCAAAGATTCCTTCAAATTTCCCAGAAATATTTAGGGTTTTCATTTCTATTCCTCCTTATTCTATGGTCCGTCCGTACGTCCATCCGTTACAGTTAGCTTTTCTCGTTAATCTAAAAAGGTTAGGATTGTCCTTTCGATTTCAAACTTTATATGCTAATTCCTATAGCAGTTAGGTACAAATTCGAAAGCGCAGCAACTCTATAATCATTACTAGAAAGTCCGTACGTCTATTTAAAAGAAGCTTTTCTATAATTAGGGTTGGTCCGTAAGTCCGTCCGTACGTCCATCTGTTACAGTTAGCTTTTTTCGTTAATATAAAAAGGTTAGGATTGTCCTTTCGATTTCAAACTTCACATGCTAATTCCTATAGCAGTTAGGTACAAAATGATAAGCACAGCAACTCTATAATTATTACTAGAAAGTCTGTACGTCTATTTAAAACAAGCTGATTTTTTACTTTTTTTACAACAAATTTTTATATATTCAAATTATCCTAGTCATCTGATTTTTTTAATACTGATTCCTATTACAACAAGGTATAGTGTTATAAGCGATGCTTCTCTATAACTAGTCTTAAAAACGTTAGTATGTCCTTAAACAGTAACATGTATTTAATAAGTTTTGCAACAAATTTACTTACAATTTTGCATAGACATATGTTCAGTTTATTCAGTTCTGTCACTCTATGAGTGTTAATGTTCGATTTCCTTCCAATTCAGAGCTTCGCTTTTATAGATGTTGTCATCCTTGTTTTAATAAGTAATGAGCAAAGGATTTTATTTTTGAGCTTTAAAGTCAGATGCTTTTAAGTTATTGAATCAATTTGAAACTTTTACTTTAACTTTTAAAGTCAGATGCTTTTAAGTTATTGAATCAATTTGAAACTTTTACTTTAACTTGCTCTAAAGGGTTAATTAGGAAGTGTTTGAAAATGAGCCGAAGTAAAAATTTGTCAAAATATTTTGTTTTTCGTCTTTAAACAGTTGCAAATTTTATGGGTAGGAAAAATATTTAAAGATTTTATTTTTAGGAAGTATTTAAAAATGTTTTTTAATCTCCCTACTGTGTTATTTCTTTTAAATCAGTCTGCTAATAACATAAATAATCAGGGTTCGGCAGCCGCGCCTCAGCCTCACTTTTAAACCTGCTTGTGAGCAGGAAAAGAAATTTCAGAAAGAAGGATTGTCTGCTAAAGAGCAGTTTTATACATCCAGCTGAATATTATAGTAATAAACTGACGATATCACTGAGGCTTACACGCGGCTTACGTGCGGCTGCCGATCCCTGTTAATAATCTACAAACTTTTGATGAAATTTAGTGAATTTAGATTAGCGAATTTATACTCAGACATAATTACTACAAGCCCCTTTTAATAATAGTTGAATCATCGATAATATTACACACTCATAAAGGTTTCGTGATTAGATTGCGTGATTTTAATAGACTTTTTGGTCAGAGAAACCTTCCCTTGTCCCTAGGGGACATTAACTTAATTGTAAATAGTACCCAAAGAAGATAAAGTATAGAATAGAATCCAGGTAGAAGATTCTGCCTGGCTAGCCTGAAATAAAATTGGAACTTTTGAAAGCCCTAAATGGCTACAAGGCTTGTAGTAAAATCACATGATTTCAGATATTATCGAGAAATGATATAAAAAATAAATGCCTTTTTTAATAGTATACTAAAAGCCATACAGCCAATCGTCCAGCCACATTTGTCCTATTCACAATGGATTAAAACCTTATAGTATGAGCAAAACTTTAAACAAAAATTCATTTCAACATGAATTTAATAAAAAAATTACTTTAAAAATATTTGGTTAAGAAATAATGATCACGGCATTTGTATTAGGGTTGCGTGTGAATTTGTTTACAAAAAACCCTTAGCAGCTGATTTTTAATTCTTTCAAGGTCTGAGAGAAAAAGATGTTTTTATCCAATTATATATTTTTAAGTATTTTAATTTCAATTATTATCATAAATTATTTTATTAATTGTTGAGTTATACGCAAGTTACGTTTACATTTCGTAATTGAGTGATTACGCAAGTTGCATCATAAAGTACATTGACAGTGGTGAAATGTAAACAATATTAGATCAACATAAATTTAATTTCTATGCAGTAGAGACATAAGGTTAGAGGAAAAATCTAATATTTTTCAATATATTTTCATTAAAAAGATTATTTCAGTTTTGTCCCAACTTGACATGTGTACTATTCAAGTTTCATATTATGTTTTTATTGCGCAAGCGCAACTTTTCTTCAATATTCCCTAAAATATTTGAGGTTTTCATTTTTATTCCTCCTTATTCTATGATAGTACCCAAAGTTTTATCAACCGTATAGGTGGATTCTTTTTTTAAAATAGGGTCGCTTAGTAAGGCAAATCTTATGTTAATAACCCTTTTATGATTTTATTTATTTTTTGTAGATTTTTTATGTGATTTTGGAAGATTTTTCACAGAAATAATTTTGCCTTGAATAAACTTGATTGTTCGAACAATACATGGTCTACTTTCATAAAAGCTTTGCTAAATAACACAGTCAGGGATCCTAAGTGATAAGACAAAGATTTTTAGCAATAAAAAGCAAGAATTTTATGAAAGCAGCCTAATTATGTCTTCTATTTCTGATCATCTCCCAATTTTTTACTTAAATGTAACTTGTGAAAAAAATACTTCAAACCAAAAACAATATTATTATGATATGAGTCCAAATAATGAAGAAAACTTTAAAGAGAAACTCTCTTCACAAAATTGGGAAGGTGTAAATAATAAAAATATTCCGAAAACTACCTTTGAAGGTATTGGTAACATATTAGAAAAGTACTTCGAAGAGAGTTTCCCTTTAAAAGAAAAATGTGTAAACAAAGGAAAAGTTCCTATTAACCCGTGGATGTCACAGGAGTTATTAAAAATCAGAAAAGCCAAAAATAGGGCCTTTAAAAACAAACTTAAACATAGGACTGAATCTGCTGAAAATAAATTTAAATGCCTAAATAATAAATTCAGAAAGCTTGCTAGAAAAGAGAAGAAAAAATATTACCATGAAAGATTTGAAGATTGTGTTACTGATATCAGAAAGACTTGGTCGCTAATTAACTTAATAGTCAAAAAAAATTGTAAAAATGACGTGCCTTGTGTTTTTACAGATGCACAAAAATCCTAAAATACTTTCTCTGAGATAGCCAATGGCTTTAATGACTTTTTTGTTGATGTTGGGCCAAGACTTTCTGAATCAATACCTCAATCTTCTAAATCTTTCAGGGATTTCTTGGGGGATCAATATGATGAAGAATTTAACTTTCAGGAAGTAAACTCTTTTATTATCAATATAACTTTGTCCAAATCAAAATCAAAATCAAGTGTATGTAATGATAATATCTCTATGAAACTTTTAAAAGAAATAATGCCAATAATTGTAAAGCCTATCATTCACCTGTTTAACCTCTCTGTAAACACTGGCTACATTCCTGATAACTATAAATGTGCAAAAATTATACCTATCTACAAAGCTGGTGAAAAAGATAGATTTGACAATTATCGTCCTATCTCCATTCTTCCAGCCCTTTCTAAATTACTTGAGAAAATTGTTGCTTTTCAAATGATTAGACACGTGTGATATAACAATTTTACTATCCAAACTAAAACACTATGGTTTTAAAGGTGTATCTGCAAAATGGTTTGAAAATTATCTAACTAATAGAAAACAGTATGTTGAAATAAATGGTGTAAAGTCCGAAGAAAAAGTATTAACTCATGGAGTACCACAGGGCTCTGTCATTGGACCAATTTTGTTCTTGTTGTATATAAACGACCTTCCAAATTCAACAACGTTATTTTGTAGCCTTTTTGCAGATGACACAATCTTTTGTAAAACCTCAAGTAATTTAGAAACCATAAAAAAAAACATCATTAAATGAAGAATTAGATAAGGCATCAGTATGGTTTAGGGCAAATAAACTTTCTTTAAATGTATCTAAAACAAAATACATGGTCTTCAGACTTAGCAGTATGCAACCTGTCAATAATAACTTTAGAATCTTCATTAATGGGGAGGAAGTTGAGAGAATCAGCAATGAAAATGAAACCAAGTCTTTTACATTTATTGGGGTACATCTTGATGAATTTCTCAATTGGAATGAGCATACAAAAATGGTAAAAAACAAAGTTTCTAGTTCTCTATATGCATTAAATCAAATAAAAGATGTTCTCCCATCAAAAACTTTGAAAACGATTTATTCCTCAATGATTTTGCCTCACTTAAATTATTCTAATATCACACGGGGTATCTTTAAAAGTAAAGATATTGATCAAATAAGAAAACAACAAAAAGGGCAATAAGGATTATTGTAGGTGCTAATTATAATGCACACACTGAAATTTTGTTTGGACAATCTAAAATCTTAAAATTTGATGATATGGTAAATTTAAACATTTTAAATTTTATAAGTAAATTTTTTCATAAGAAACTCCCAGAAAGCTTTGATAACATGTTTAAAGTTCTTTCTTCTCAGATATCAAAAAAGTTACTGATAAGTATACCTAAAACAAAACATCTTGAATATTTTCCAGCAGTGTCATTTCCAAAACTTTGGAATAACTTGAGAAATGAAATAAGGCTTTCAGACTCTGTAAAGAAATCATTGTTCATGATTTAAAAAGATTATTTTACAAATTAGAAATCATTTAATTGCAACAAAAGAAAATGCTTTTGTAAGAAATAAAATCTGTACCAATTTCTATAACTGTAAATAGTTATTTAGTCAACCCACTTAATTATTGATATATTAAATTTGTGTAAATATCTTTCTCGTATTCATTCGAATCCGGTGGATAGGAACCGGTTCTCATCCATACGAAAAAACTATGTCTAGCATCGTATTATATCCAGCTTTCTACGAATACAGAAATGTACAATCATAATTGTACATTCTATATCCGCGGAAAGCCGTTTATAATACGATGCGAGAAATAACTATTATATAATAAGTAATTTTTGTAATTTTCGCTATAAATAAAATAATAAATGAAATCAATTAAAGGGGTAAATTTACGGCCTACTCCAAGGCTTAATTACTCCTTGCTATGCAATTTTTAAAATATGATTTTATATGTATATTTAATAATTTAAATGTATTGCATTAGTTAATAAATTCTATTCTATTCTATTCTTTGTATATAATTATATAATGAAACACCGTGCACAAATACGTCCAAAGGGGGGTGGGTAAAGTGGGGATTTAACCCCCCAAACAATAAATACCCCCCCCCCAAAAAAAAAAATCCATAACAAAAAAAATTTTTAATACTAAATATTTAACAAAATTTAAATTACCCCCCCCCCCCCCCCAAAAAAAAAAAAAAAAATATTACCCCGGGGGTAATTTTTTTTTTTTTGGGGGGGGGGTAAAATAAATTTACCCCTGCCAACAGTTTTCAGTGGAGGTAATTACCCCGCCCCCAAGCAAATTTTACCCCCAGGGTAAAAATTTTGGGGGGGTACAAAAAATTTGCGGCGCACTTCGAGCCCCATTTTACCCCCCCCCCCCCAAGAAAAAAAAAATTACCTCCGCCTTAAAAAAATTTACCCCCCCCCCCAAAAAAAAAAAGCTTGGACGCCCCTGACCATGCATTGGACTTTTCAAATAACAAGAACATGTTTATTTAGATAAAATGTGTTGATCACTCTATGCCAAAATATACAAAAGGAAGAAACCTATTGTTATCCTGTTTGACCCATCCTAATTTTTAAAAATATAAATCAGTATTGATTTGTTTGTTTAAAAATAAACTTGTGATTATAACTACAGTTACACTACAGTTAAACTTAGTAATGTCCGTCAGTCGTGTTGATAAACATCTCCGATAAATATTACATTATTGGTTGAAAAGTTTGAAAACAACTAGTTTGTACAACCATAAGAGTAAAACACTAAAGGAGAAAAGGTTAAATAATTGTGTCTCCCAATCGCAACCGCCTTGTGCAACCTTTCTATTGGGTCATTGGAAATCAACCAATTGTGTCGCGTATATTAACACAGCAAAGTAGCAGAAAATAATTTAGAAGCCGACGAAAGAGGTCTTTGATAAAGGAAGGGAGGTAGTTGTCTATTATATATACATCTACATTATAGATCTTTTGTTCAACCAAATCACGATTTATTATAAGAAACCTAAGATTTAATCCAGCGCACAGTGGGCCAGCAGGTGTCAAAATACAAAAATTGGGGGGGTATTTGGTTTCTTGGTATTTATATTTTTTTCTTTATATGACTAAATTACATACATTAGGGCTTTTAAAAATGACATTTTCAAGGTCCAGGTGTATTTCTGAGTGCGTCCAGTGCCTAACAAAGTAGAGTAGGGTCGCATTTTTTAAGGCAATTTTTGACCACTACCAACCCATCTTCAAACATTGATTACTCAGGCTAATGATGGCCGATTTTCAAAAAATCAAGCTTCAGATAAACGTTATAACAATTGTCATCCGATAATGAAAGTAAAACTAGAAATAAATAAATAAAATGGTATTTAAACAATCAATTATATAAAAAAATATTCCTAAAATCTTGCTTATTTTTAAGCATAGGTCAACTTTCAAAGCTTGTAGAAAATTTTGGACGGACTTGGACAGTCTGGGATCTTAACTCTCATAAAATTTAGCTCATTTATAGGCCAGGAGAAAAGATTTTAGCTGCAGCCGTTTGCAGCCGTGCATTCTAGAAAGTTTTAAAATTTGCTGGTTGAATTTAGAAACCTACAATTTCTTACGTATGTTAATTATTTGCATGGCGCATTTTTTTTTGAATAAACCTAATATTATATGTATAAATGTGACAATTTCGTATACTCTCTCTCTTTTTTACTCTCTCTCTCTCTCTCTTTTTCTCGCTCTCTCTCTCTTTCTCCCTCTCTCTCTCTTTCTTCCTCTCTCTCTCTCTTTCTCTCTCTCTCTTTCTTACTCTCTCTCTTTCGTCCTCTCTCTCTTTCGTCCTCTCTCTCTTTCTTCCTCTCTCTCTCTCTCTCTCTCTCTCTCTCTCTCTCTCTCTCTCTCTCTCTCTCTCTCTCTCTCTCTCTCTCTCCCTCTCTCTCTCTCTCTCTCTCGCAGAAATAACTAATTTTATGTTAACAAGAATAACAACATCCATAAACCGAAGCTCTCTGAAACGGTTGGACAAACGAATATTACCATTTGTAAAACTTTATATTAAAAACCCGTCGTATATGATAGCGTGCCTGTGTGTTCGATTCTTGTTACACCTTGTTATACTAATGACATTAAAAATATTACCTTCTGCTGCTATGTCTGATACATGACACTAATAGTGAGAGTAGGGTGAATGCCTTGGTCCATAAATAGGCGCAACTTAGTTCAATGCATAGTTGGAACTTGCAGACAAAGTTGGTGCATTCATACTAGGTATAGTTGGAATGGGTTGCTGTTTGTTGGGCATCATTACTTAAACGTTTTTAAGCAAACACAGGGAGGAAGGGACCATTAAACCACAAATTACACTTGTACCCAAAGTTTTATAACCCCGTGATATTATTTGTTGGCTCAAAACCATTCATTGAATTTTGTTGCTTGATCCCAAATACCTTATCAATAATGTTATTCAACCTGGGTAAATTTGTCAGGGATCTTAATGGATAAGACAATCAAGATTAATATTTCTGTAGATAAAAATTACCTATTAGTTGAAATATTAGAAAGCTTTTATAGAACTCAAATTTAATAAAGGTACCCAAAGTTTTAATCCAGCGAATAAATAAGAATAAGTTTAAAACTTTTGGTATTTGTGTATTTAACATTCCTATTCCCTCCCCCCGAACTTTGTTAATTTATTATCATTATCAATTACCGTCGATTGTCTTATCCCCTATGATCCCTGGATAAAAAATTAATAATATAAGTTGTGGAGATATTTATATTGATTCTTATGGATTTTGTCATCCTTGTTATTAATGTTCCTCAGTCTAAAAAAATGCGAAAAATACACCAAAACCACATGAAGGAGTGGTCAGAGGTGAATTGTACATAAGAGTAAAGTTGCTTAAAATTTAAAAATATGAAATTGTTCTTTTGGTGTTAAACTTTAAAATGAAGTTTAGAAGTAATTTTTAAAAAAAATCCGCAAAAAATACACCAAAACCAGATGAAGGAGGGGTTAGAGGTGAATTGTACATAAGAGCAAAGTTGCTTAAAATTTAATAATATGAAATTGTTTTTTTGTTGTTGAAACTGTAAAATGAAGTTTAGAAGTAATTCTAAAAAAATCCGCGAAAAATACACCAAAACCACATGAAGGAGTGGTCAGAGGTTAATTGTACATAAAAGCAAAGTTGCTTAATATTTAAAAATATGAAATTGTTCTTTTGGTGTTGAAACTGTAAAATGAAGTTTAGTAGTAATTGAAAAAAAAATCCGCGAAAATTCCCCCAAAACTGAGTATACACAAATAAGCAAACTTTTAGTTTTTGCATAGATATACTTTTCATGTTTTACAATTTTTTCTCTAAAACCAATAGTTTTTGAGTTATTGAATTTTGAACCGTTTTGGCCAATTCTGGCCCACTGTGCAGCGTATGGAAATAATAGTTTATAACACCTTGAGTATACTGTATATTAGCTAGTTCAATGTCCCTATATCCCTGACCACAGAACATATTTGTTATCATAAGGGATGGCAATCAGCAAATCAAGTTAAGATTCAGATCTCTTAAGCGCATTCATTCCGCGAGCCAAGTATCCAAATTTTAACTGATTTTGGATTGCAATTCTTGATTATAACAAATATTTTAGAGGAAAGGGCAAAAAAAGATGAAATTAACCTTCCATTAAAAATTCTTGTACGGCATTTAAGTTTTTGTGTAAATATTGGATGAAGAAAGGGATGTAGATGAATTTATTTGGCATTATCGTCTCCCTCCCTGCAAACAAATAAATATATAATACTTTGGGGACTAGTGTAATGAACAGTCCAATGTCCACTCTCTTCCTGCAAACAAATAAATATATAATACTTTGGGGACTAGTGTAATAAACAGTCCAATGTCCACTCTCTTCCTGCAAACAAATAAATATATAATACTTTGGGGACTAGTGTAATAAACAGTCCAATGTCTACTCCCTTCCTGCAAACAAATAAACACATACAATTATTTACAATAAAAACAGCAAGAAAAAGCTATAAAATAAAACAGAATGAAGAAAGTGTAAAAAAAGTTCCCATATAACCCCGGTCACTGTAAAAAGTATTTTAGAATTTACGAGAAAATAGATATTGAAGCTCCTCTATAACCAAGGGAGTGTTGAGGTTTTTTCCCCTATCCACTCCCCTTGTTTTTAGGGGAGGGGTGTAGTTTTTACTAGAGGCCATATTTGAAATTGCAGGTTTGGTACAAAACCAATTTAACACAACCGAACTTTTGTAAATACAAGGGCGTCCGAGCTTTTTTACCTTTTTTTTTGGAGGGGGGGTAATTACCTCTCCCCCCCCTTGGACGTCCATGTGTTAATGTAATTACCCTTTTACCCCTCCCCCCTTGGACTTTCATGTGTTAAATTAAATCTTTTTTTTTAAATTTATGGCATGATTGATCAAGCCGTTCACGAGATCTTAGTGGACAAAGAAACTGAAAGATACCCTACATATAATAAAGGGGCTTTGTATTCATTCAAAAGGACAGGGAATTCCAGAAGATAGCGTAAAACCAGCCCATGATTTAGGTGAAATAATCAATAAGCTGAAAGCCATCTCACAACTTCTGTGAATCTTCCCTAAAAAGGAGATCTCAGTTATTTCAGTGTAGAAAAGGTATACAGTAAAACACTTGAGGAAAAAAGGGTTAAATAACTGTATCTCCCCATCGCTCTGTCCTTGTGCCGACTCATGAAAATCAACCAAAATGGTGTGGTGTGTATTAACACAGCCAAGTAGCAGAAAACAATATGGTAGCCGACGAAAAAGGTCTTGAAAATAGACGTAGGTAGTCTGTATACACATCTATAGTATATTTCTTTTAATAGGATATATGATTTTTAACAGTGCATCTTCCCCTTACCATCTAAAAAGTAAACTTCATTTATTATATCATAAAAAAACACTTCAGATAATAACTACAACTTAGAAACACGTAATTTTACCAATCTAGGAATTAGGGATATAAATTACGGTAAACAACAATTTAATCCTCAAATAAAACTATTTTGTCACAAATAGAATTTATAAAGAGGCATTTCTTTGCATGTTTTAATAATATATTATGCTTAAAATATCAATAAAAGTAATCCAATATGAATGTCTGACATACTGTTTTTATAATGACTATTATCCAAACCTTTTCTATAAATATCTATTATTAACGTCTATGGTTTAACAACGTTAAACATGTTGATTTTTTTTACTTTTTTAACAACAAATTTTTATGTGATCTAATCATCCGATTGATCTGATTTTTGGTATATTGATTCCTGGGACAACAAAGTATAATATAATAAGCGAAGCAACTCTATAATCAAGTCCTAAAAATGTAAGTATGTCCATAAACATTATCCTGTATCAAGCTGTTTTTCAACAAATTTACTTACAATTTTGCTTTACATCTTATACATTTATATTCTGATTATTCAGTTCTGACACTCTGCAATTGTTAATGTTCGTTCGTCCGTCCCAACTGTGATTTTAGAGCTTCACTTTTATAATGTTGTTCTACTTAATTATTGGATAACAAAAAAGTTTGACGAAGTAAGACAGACTTAAACTGTTTTTAACCTATTTTTAAAACGTATATAAAAAATATACTATGACACCAGTAGAATCAGACTGCAGAGCCTAAATTTGAATAAAATCCCCAATAAACTTTTTTGGGGGGATTTAAATATTAATTTTTACTGTTGCCGTGATCATTTTGACCGAAGCAAAAGGTTTTTTTTTTTATTTGGGTAAAATTCGTAGCTTTTAGAGTGTTTTGCTTCATAAATATTGTATTCTGGTATAGAGTAAAATTGGGCCTTATGATTTTACTATAAAAATTCACTAAAAAGTTAATTCTTTATAATATATCAACGAATTAACATTAACATGTTTGTGTTCTCTCACTTATTTTAAAAACATAAAAAATGGCTGTAAAGGGTTAAATGACAACAAATGTTTATGCAATACAACAAATTTATTTTTGTCACATATACAAATGCGTTATAAAATAAGATTATTCAAACTTATTTTTTAAAATAATTTTAAAAAGAATGTATCTTTTATGTGTATGGTTTTCATTCTTTTCATTTTAATTAAATAAAAATTATTTAACTACATTGGAAATAAGTCACTTTGTGAAAACACTCTTTTTTTGAATTGTTAGGAATTGAAATAAAACAAGACTTCTTATTGGTTAGATTTCAGAATTATTTGTTTTATTGTAAATGTTAGATTTTTCAATGAAATTAATTGTTTTGGAAAAAAAATTATTTCCAATGAACAGAGTAATGTTTTTTTTATTGTATCAATATAAAGTGAATTATATAAAAATGTTCTGTAAGCCACAATATTACCTGAAGTAAAAAAGAGCTTTTGCTCCAGTCAATATGATTACAGCAACACTAAAGATTAATTTTTAATTCCCCCCAAAAAAGTTTATTGGGGACTTAATTCAAATTTGGGCTCTGCAGTCTGATTCTATAGTTGTCCTAGTATATTTTTGACCCCCAATTAAAAAATAGGTTAAAAACAGTTTAAGATCATATTTGTTTATTAATCTTCGCTTTTGTTTTGCCAGGAGGGAAGATTCCTCCCCCTCCCATTCAACCTGATAAAAAGTATAAAGCAAATAATTATGACATCTTTCCTTTAAAAACAGTTAAAAAAACACATTTTGACAAAAAGTAATTTTTGCTACTCAAATACATTCAATATTATACACAGAAAGGAAGGGGACTATTAAAGTTAAATTAATCTACCACCTTTCATCCCTCTGTATTCTATATCAGCTACCAAAGATAGTATTTAAAAATTACTTACATGGACCAAATATTCAATAAGACAAAAAAATTAAATGCAGTACCTTAGCCCGAGAAACTAGAGGCGATGACATTTTTTTACATAGAATAGGAAACGGTACACTAAACACTTCATAAAAGTAAGCCTAGAAATTTAATCAAACAAGAACGATATTTTCCCAATGTAAGGAGCTTGGTTTTCATTATTAGGATTTCCAGGGGTCAGTATTGGGCACTTTTATTGAGTTTTGATTGGTTGGTTCATATAGTTAAGTGTCTAAACATTCGAACCACTAATTGAAATCTACAGAAGGTGTAATTTTGTGTATCATCATTGGGGATTTACATCAAATTATCGGCCATTGTCTTATCCCTTAGATCCCTGACACCTTATGCTGTATCATTCCTTTACATAACTGCAAAAAAACTACCTAAATCTTCTTCACATAGGTCACAAAATTGTTTTAGTCTATCTTATTTGTGAATTTAAGCCTTGGGATGGTTTTAGGCTATTTTACTTTGAATACGGAGTCCCTAGATACTAGAGGCGCTTACGCTAGTAATAATATAGTACAAAACATTTTTGTAACAGAAGAATTAAAAGTGGATAAACTGCTGAAATTTCCAACAATGGCAAAAGATTGGGTACGTAGAGTTACAAGACGTACGGACATTCCTATTTATAATGCAGCTACACATATAAAAACCTCCTTCGATTTAATTGCAATAAAATGCATTGAAGCTTGTAAGAGAATCAATGAAGTCAAATTTTATTTCCCATCAAAGCTTTCCCCCTTTCATCAGAACTTCGAATAAATCTGACATTCCTAAATATGTACAAAATAGCTGGATTCAATATTATCTAGTAAACGGCAAAGTCGAACTAATAACAACTTTTTGATGATGTATTCTTTTTAATGGTCCAGGGCAGGATTAAGGTTATTTTAAGAAATTGAAGTGGTAAGGGTATATAAAACCCTTTTAGAGAAATGACTCCTAGATAAAACTTAGCCCTCCCCCCCCCCCCCCAATCACATAAAAATTCTTTACAATTTATTCAAAGGGAGATATTACAGATAATGGGCAGGTTTAAGGCTATTTCAACTGCACAAATCAAATTGTTTCATTAATCTCTTTTAGAAGATCTTCGTCTAGAAAAATTTGCTTAATCATATAAACATAATGAAGAAAATCTTAAATTTTGACGAGACAATTAAATATAGTATTTTTACTTTTATCAGTTGAGAACTTCAATACTAAGTACTTTTCACAGCAAGTTCAAATTGTTTAACAAATTGTCTTTGCTTTTTAAGTAGCTCAGCTACTCTTTAATTCGAAATGTCAGATAAATAAAATCATTTCTAAAACGGACCTACATAAATGTAATTAAAGAGACGTCCGAGGGGAGGTTGATTGTCCCCCTCAAACTTTGAAACGCTTCATTTTACAACCTAAATTTAAAAGAAAACATTAGATAACCCCACTCAAACATTTAACCCCCTCAATAAAAAGATTGGACGAACTTTACAACTAAATAATCTGAAACCTTGTTGAAATGCCTAACTGTTGGTTGTACAAATGGATATATAATACGTGGATATTGGGACAAGAGAAATATTTATCGTAAATTTATGTTTCTAATGTATAGTCCTTAGGTATTGGTCACTCCTTCCCGCTATGGGAAGGGATGTGGTAAATTCATTAAAGGGGATGGTAGTATCATTAGACAGTAGGGAAAACATTTTACCAGGGTATGCAAGAATCTCTCACATTGTCCATGTATTCTATATCCATTGTTGTAAATAACTTCCCATGGTGTCTAATTGTCCATGAATCAAAAATCAAATATAAATTAGGGATCAAATTAATGACAGGGGAAAAGGGAATTTGTAAATCAATCAAAAGATTTCCAGATAAAAGGAGTTAAATCTTATTATCTCGAAATCGAAGATTGTGAATTAGATTTCTTTTTGATGTGAAAACAACATCCACAAGTAGCGACGTACATAAAAATCACACTGGATGCTCAGAACGGGAAATTTAATTTTAATACCATTATCTGCAAAAGAAGTTGTATCAACTTTTTTTTTTATAGCTAGCCGGTTCTTTTAGTAAGTAGTAGATGTAAAATTTTTCATAGAATTCAAATATGCAATCGGTTTTTTTGTAGACCTCTTATTTTTTAAGTAATTTAAGTTTTTAAAAAAAATAATTAAGTCGGTTTTAAGGTACTAAAACGCAACAAAATAAAAGAAGAAAATGGTCAGTAAGAACAAAAATAGTAAGATCTTTAATTTGACACCTTACTTTTTCAATTCTGTCAGGTAATTATTGAAAAAATCTATTTTTTTAACCTCGGTATAATAAAAACTTTAGACCTAAATATTTTCTCAAACAGACATAAAAAACATGGGTTCATATATACCATTAGAATCAGAAAAATATTACGAATCCATTGTAAGCAAAATTGAAAAAAATTAAAAAATTAAAAAATTACAGAAATGGCCAATTATTTTTTTTGTTCAGACAACACTATTGTCTTCCCTTTTTTACCCCCTCTTTACCCCCTTCCCATTTTTATACTCAATTGAAGAATTAAGACGTTGCCTGTACAACATAATATGATATTTTCATATAATTCCTTTTATTGTAGTTTATATACTATATTGTAAACTTTTTTTTTCAATTTTGCTTACAATGGATTCGTAATATTTTTCTGATTCTAATGGTATATATGAACCCATATTTTTTTATTTGTGAAATAATAAAATTAAGTTCAAAGTTTTTATTCTCGTGGGTTTAAAAAAATCGATTTTTTCAATAATTACCTGACAGAATTGAAAAAGTAAGGTGTCAAATTAAAGATCTTACTATTTTTGTTCATAATGACCATTTTCTTTCTTTTTTTTGTTGCATTTTAGTACCTTAAAATCGACTTAATTTTTTTTTTTTTAAACTTAAATTACTTAAAAAATAAGAGGTCTACAAAAAAACCGATTGCATATCTGAATTCTATGAAAAATTTTACATCTACTACTTACTAAAAGAACCGGCTAGCTATAAAAAAAATAGTTGATACACCTTCTTTTAAAAATAAGACCAAATTATGGAGGGAAATATAAAAATAGCCAATAACCTGCTAAAAAGCAGTCTGACCGCTAAGGATGCTTTATATTTAATAAGCTCAAAACTGGGGTACGTGGGAATGTTGATAATACGTTTCAGCCCTCTTTCGAGAAAATCACGTTTCCACCACTTCGTGTATAACAGACGTTTGGGGAATTATTGAGTAGCTTTGCTTCTAAAAGTCATACTACCCAGATATAAAGCGACTTATAAACCCTATTGAACATATGATCTTTACTTTGACAAACTGATGCCTTTATCAAATGTAAAAAAAATTTCTTTTCGTAAATTAAACAAGCCCTAAATAAGTTCCTTTACTAACAGTAGAAATCTCTACAAATTAAAATAAAATAAAATAAATAGCTATGCAAAATTTGGTAGGTAAAGAAGTTGCAAATTTTTTTTATTGAGTGGGGGATATTCTAAATTTTTCTAGGGAAGATTTCTCTTGGAATGGTGTAGTATCCTTCACAACAATAGTTATAACCCTTCCCTGAAACTATGAGAAGCTTAACTGTAAATGAGAACCATATCAGTTAAGCGGTTAGGTAGATCTTACGCCATACACATACAGACAAACATCCTGTTACTGCACAATCACATATATTGTAAGAGAAGCTTTGCTGCAAATAACTTAAATATAAATTCATACTTAACTATATAATATATATTTCTTTTTATACAAAGGTTTAATCCTTATATTACATAAACAAAACGAACTTTATCAAAATAAAGCTAAATAACGATATAAAAATAAAGTCTGAATATAACACTTTAAACAAGCTGTTGAAATGATTCGTAATATTTTAATTCCTTTATAAAGTTTATCTTTATCTCTCTAAATTCTAGATATTTTTCCAATCAAGAATTAGATACCTACTTTTTAGGTATAAATAACAGACAAACGCATATTATATAATTGTCAAACAATAATAAGGCCATTAAAATAGATGAAGACGCTGAAAGTCGCTCAATGTGACGTCATAAAAATGAGGGATTATCCATCTCTTTTTTAGGGGTTTTCTTTCCCACTCCTCCTCCCTCATTTTTATGACGTCAGAATTTTTTTTTGAAAGACTCCGTGTAAAAAGTAACTTTGTTATGACGAGTTTTAACCAACAAGAGGTAAGGCAGATAAACAGATACTTAATCAGCAAATTATTTCAGTCTCAATACTTGAAGTTGACAAATGCAACGTATTTACATTAAATTTTAAAATTGGTTAAAGAATTTACATCGTTACATAGTCAAATGTTTTGTTGAAGTCAAGAAATACAAATAAATACCGGTCAAAACTTATGATTACTTTAACAAAATGTTCTTGTTACCCAATTCATCCTACATTGAATGTCGATAAACATACTAGAGTCTTCTTCGAAATAGTTTTAGAAGATTTTTCACACTTGGCAGAAGTTTGAAATAAATAAAAAAAAATAGAAAATACTTAAAGAGAAGCATTTTAACACGGCGAACTTTTTATCACGTTTTAGGAAATTCCATTTGGAATGAGATTAATCAATTAAAACTTGATATGACAAAGGTGTTTGATGATAATGTCGAAATCATGTTTATTAGCCATGATAGCTTGTCTCAAGTTCTCCTTGTCTGACACACTGCCCACTGCATTCTTTCTCACCTAAATAATTTTACGAATGAGGCCAGGTAATGTTTCCACTGCTAACAAAAAGCATTGATAATGTTTAACACAAGGTTAAAAATATCGCAGCAACATAAGTAGCCGTGGCCGATTTAGATAATGGCTACGTAGCTGTGTTTAATACAGTGTGTTTTTTTTTATGAGCACTTTTTTGAAAGCAATTTTACCCCACTTATAGTTATCAGAATTTAATGATTAATGGCTTATTTTCTTCGTTTTTTAAGGGAAATTATAAAACAACAAAAAAAATTACAGTTTTTGTTGAAAAAGTACAGTAAAGTTGAAAATTAAAAACTTAGGTGTCAACATATAAAAATGGTTTTAGCGCATTTTTCTTAAAAAATGGATTTTCTGTAGTCAACTTTGGGGGGCCAGTACTCCCTCCCTGGTTGAGATATGACCTTCAAACTTTGATATGTTCTAGTACATGTCCTTTATAGTATCTGTATACATTTATAGCTCTATATCTCAACTTTGAAGTGTTTAGCAGCCATTCTTGCAAAAGGTTGATTATTTGAGCATAAGAAAAATGCGCTAAAACCATTTTTAGATGTTGACACCTAAGTTTTTAATTTTCAACTTTACTGTACTTTTTTTCAACAAAAACTGTAATTTTTTTTGTTGTTTCATAATTTCCCTTAAAAAACGAAGAAAATAAGCCATTAATCATTAAATTCTGATAACTATAAGTGGGGTAAAATTGCTTTCAAAAAAGTGCTCATAAAAAAAACACACTGTATTATCAATACTTTAATGTTTTATGTGGAAACATTGACATTTTAATAAGCACTGGAAATTTTTAGCGATTCCCATGTTTTTCAACGTTAAGAAAAACACAGAGAAAAAAACTTCGATCTGAAAAACATTAAGAAATAAATGCGTTGGTCTTAAATGAGGTAGACCACCTAACAATAGACTTAACCTAACCTAAGAACCTTATTATTATCATTTATTATATTATATCTTATTCTACCTTTTTCCAAACTTTACTGTACTGCGGATAGATTTTCTCAAGCTTCTCGCATCTTTCCAAGATCTTGAAAAAATAAATAATGTTTTTGAGAATAAGTATTTTGCATATCATCATTGGGAATGTTCATTAATTTTTCGGCCATTGTCTATTCCCTCGCTGGACTTGATTGTTAATACTGCATTTTAATCGTAACGATGGAACATCATATATTTGAGGAAAAAATGATAAAGAACTCAATTACAAAAATATTTGATGTCTTGTATGACATCAAAGTACCTAGGTAATCAAAAGATTTGAGTCTTAAATATAAATTTTGGTTTGATAAAATATCGACTTTTCTATACATATAGCAAATTATTTCTTGTAAAAGGTTTTATCATAACCAATGTTATGTCTTCATGAAAGCTTCCAGTTTAATATGGAACAAGGAGGACAACATCCATAAAAGCGAAGCTCTAAAACAGTAGGACAAACGACTTAAACTTGTAGAGTGTCAGAAGTTCAGAACTGAAAAAACAGAATAGGACTTAATTACAGAGATGCTTCACTTTTAACATTGTACCTGGTTGTAATAGGAATCAGAATTCCAAAAATCAATGAATAGAATAATTTTATCAAAAAATTGTTGTTAAAAAACAACATGTTTTAAATGGACATATGGAATTTCTGGTAACGATAAAAATCCTAAGTCGTACCTAACTGTAATAGGAATCATCATGCAAAATTTGAAAACAATTAACCTCAAATAAGCTGGCAGATTCAAACTTAAAACTGTTGCTGGCCAGAACATTCACAAAAAATGAACCCAGGTTTTCTATTAATTTCTTGTCTGCCTCTATCTCAGATGGAAAATATCTGGAAGAATGATTACATTAATAAATGGGATCTTTCACCAGATTTTCATACTCTCTAATAAAGAGTAACTCGCAGCGGGCTAAAATAATAAAACCCTTGTACCCCACCCTCTCTCCTCCTTCTGGATGAACGAACTGACGAATAATTGACTCCCATGTTAGCAACCTAAATTGACGAAAAATTTTTCCTGTCATAATAACCTCGTACCTATATTTTATATTAATTTCTTAAATAATATGTTAAATCATAAATTAGAACTTACAACTAGCTTATAGACAAACAATATCCAATAAGCGGCTGCATCCCTGGCATTTAGGTGATACGTATAGAAGTTAAGGGGGGGGGGGGGAGAACGCAGAAAATTTCTACAACAATTCATTATCTTTAAGATCCGTATCAGACAAACGAACAATCTTAGTTATATAGTGGCTTTGATAATAAAAAATGAGACACTCACCTGTGGTTCAATAAAAAAGTATCCAGTATAACCACGGGATCAGTAGAGATGGTTTGCAGTTGTGCATTTTCCAGCTTCTCAAATACCTTCTTAACAGCTAATCCCTGCAATTGAGGAAGATGTTTAGTTTTTTTTCTCTTTAACAGTTAATAGTAGTAATAGTTTTGTTCAACATCATTCGGTGTGTACATCAATGTATCGCCAATTGTCTTATCCCAGAATGTGAAGAAATATTTCAATTTTTCAAATAAGTACTTTGTAATATACACGACAATTTCAGGCAAAAATATATCACTCTACCGAATTTGACAAATGTCGTTTTCAGAGAAAATGGTATTTTAAACGAGTTTGATTTCAGTAGTATAATAGATATATTGTTTTTTTTTTTGTTAAAGATCTACCGCCTGTTAAAAATTCAAGAAATTCCAAATATCGTCCAGACATTTGCATTGCAGTAGAAAAAAATCTTTGAAAATAGAGGTGTAACCCACAGAACTACCTTGATCCAGTGTTGGGGGCCTTTTCGTCTGCTGGCAGATTGCTCGGATTTATTTTTGTAGCGACTAGGCTGTGTTAATATTCCCTCACTATTAAAACACCAACTGAAAGTCGGCACAGGGACATACAGTTATTAAACCCCTTTTCCTCTCTTGCAATACAGATATTTTTTCTTCAAAATATAGCCATATTTAGAGATAATATTATATATGAAACCTTAAATCCATGGATAGGTAGTTTGAGAACTTGTTGTACAGATACAAGCTGACCGGGAGTACATCTGCTGCTGGAGACCTGTCCTTTCAAAATAATTGTGAAAAATTAAGGAGATGGAGAGGACAATGGGCTGTTTTAATGACACTTGTCCCCAAAGTATCATAAAAACCTTTTCTTATTCGTTGGCTCCACAACCTCAGAGACTTTTAATGAATTTTGATTGGTTAGTTCAAGTAACAAAAGCCATTTAATTGATTTCATCAATTTTTATTTATAAGGTTGATATTAGATTTCACATTTAAACCGCCGTTTGTGGACACTAATAGTAAAGACAGGAAACTTGGACACGAGTTTTAAACAACAATTCAAAATATATGACATACACTTTTACACAAACAAATAATGAAGCATACAAAAGTATTAATAATTAACATCTACGGGACATTCTTTGCTTGATAAAACCAATCCACATTACTTTTCCTGTGAATTGAAAGCTGAAGAACTTGGCCTGTAACCTCTGACTGTGAACCACAGATTAGGAGAACCATTTAAATTTCTTTTTAAGGAAGAACTAGATCCATAGATAGACATGTACTTCCTCGCATTTAGAAACCTCTCATTTCACCCACATTAAAATTTTAAAAAAAATATATTAGATTTCCCCATCCTCCAACCTTTAAAATCACTCATTATTGCAAACTCAAAAAAGCTTTGACGTCCTTGACTAGAAAAAGGTAACCATATGCCTCATCAGATAACTACTGACACGAAACTGATATAGGAAATTTTCGTCTTTTTTGGGCCCTGGCATTTATTTCTACTCACATAGGGGACACAAAGAAACTAAAAACTATGATCTTTCAGTTTTGACGCAGCTTTGGATTGAGATTGACGCAATTTTTTTCTAGGCACTATAGGTAAACAGATTCCTATAAATTAAACTAGTTGATTTTATTGAACAAAAAGACAATAATCCTCATAAACTTGTACAAGTTTTTCTCTAAATCTATTCCTATAGTCTTGTAATTCGTATCTACATCTGACAGAATCTTGCAAATGGCCGGAGACTTACGCATCAGCAGCGCCTAATATAAACAAGACTATTTTCCATGAAAACTGATACCTTTTTGAAATAAAAACAAAAATAGTTTTTCATAAAAACTGATGCCTTTTAAAAATGTTACTGTACCATCGTGTAAAATGTATGTTGGGCTCTACTCTTCAGGGAATATACCTACTGGTCCTGGGATGGTTTTAAGCTATTTTCTTGGGGGGTGGGACACCCCCAAACCTCCCATAAAATGAAACCCCCCCCCCAAATTTTTTTTTTCTTTTTAAATCTAAATAACACAAAAATAGGTTGATTAAACCTCTTGGGGCAAAGCCCCTAGAGGCTAGGGGCGAAGCCGCTAGTATTAATGTACAGCAACCTTTCTCTCTAAAATGACCATATAATTAATAAAAAGGAACATACGAATGATGAGCAAGCACTAGAATTCATTTGGATTGGTAGAAAAAGTGAAAACTATATGCCCCTATCAAAAAGGCATTAGTCACTTCCCTTTAGTTACAGAACAAAACATGTCTTGTGCCAAGTGGCGAACCACACACTATCAAATTTTCAACAATTTCGAATGGAATTAAATTGCTGAATCACAGCCCCCAATTTGTACCTTGTCTATGCAGATGTTATAATCTTCTGCTTCAATGATTATCAACTCGCGTTGATGCGCTCCTAAAGAGTCATCAGGATATTCTTGAGGAGGATATTCAGGTGATAAAAATGGATGAATAAAAGAGTGTCCAGTCTCAGAAATTTTTTTTTAAATTTGGCACCAGACAAATTATGGTTGATTAATGCAAAAAATGAGCCATGCAAAATATTTTGTTCTGTAATGCAAAAATTGGTAATGGTGCAAGCACTGCAAGGTTTTTAAAATCAGCAAGAAAACCTGTTTTGAAAGCTTTTGTACCATCTCAATTTTAACCATTTTTCTCGTATTCATTCGAATCCGGTGGATAGGAACCGGTTCTCATCCATACGAAAAAACTATGTCTAGCATCGTATTATAACCAGCTTTCTACGAATATAAAAATGTACAATCATAAGATTAAAACCAGTTTTTTTAGCCCGTGCCTTTGGCACCTCGGGGCTAAAAAAAACTACCTAGCTTTAATCTCATAATTGTACATTCTATATCCGCGGAAAGCCGTTTATAATAATGCGAGAAATAACTATTACAAAATTTCATTTCTAGTGTGTCGATATAAACATGAAACTTACCAAACATTATGGGGACCATCTCAATTTTAACATATGGACATCCGGCTGAATAACCAGATGTCCGGCATTATAAATCAGCCAGATATCCGTATCCGGCCAAACCCTATTATTTATGTATGCAATTTGACAATTTTGACTTGGGAAGATTACTTGCTACACCTTCATATGTTATAATTGAGATGGCCCCAGTTTTGTTTGATAAATTTCAGGTTTATATCGACACACATGAATTGAAGTTTAGCGAAATCTTTTTGCAGATTTAAAAGTTTTCCTTTAGCATTTATTGGTCATTCAGAAGAAGGGGATTGAATGGTGTTAATGGTAGGTATTGTTATTTTAGTCAGCTGCGAGATTCACTTTATTAGAGAACATGAAAATATTGTGTAACATCCAAGAAATATACTTTTGACTCTAGCCTGATGTTGTTTGTTCATCTGTTGTTGAATCAGCAAAATGAATTTTGTTAGCATCATCACCGTTGGGAGTCGCACCCTTATTATTCTTAACTTCTTGACAGGGTTATATATTCTGCTTGGGATTCCCTGCTAAAGGGAAGGGGGGGGGGAGAATAAAAAATGTGTTGGGAGGGGAAAAAATATTGAGAAATGAAAAAATGTTTTCCATATTTTCCCCCCTTTTGGCAATAAAACTAGAAAAATATGTGAAAGGGATTAAAAAATTGAATTATATGAGGAGTACGGAAAACATTTTTCCATTTTTTTTGGGAAAAAACTAGAGGGGTGAAAAGAAATAAAGTAGGTATTTTGCAGCAGGGGATAAAAATCTTGGCAAAATATACACCCCTGCTTCTTTATTAAGGAACATTTTATTCCCAACAGGCTTCAAATCTCTCCCAATACTAGGGTTAGATTCTTCTTTTTGAGAAGCTGACATAGTTTCTGAAAAGTCGAATTATCTCATGATTATGTACGTCTTCAGCACCAAAAAAAAAAAAAAAAGACTGCAGCAAGTCGGAATCTCTCAAAAAATTCGGGTTACCTTCTGTTTTTCTAAAATCCTGGTGGAAAACTGAGGAAACCAACATTTACTGGTATAAAATATTTAAACAAACATGTAATACATCAGTTAGCAGCATGCTATTAAGGCAATTTCAAATTTCAATAAAATTAAGATATAAAACGACACATACGCTTTGTCTTAAATGTTAGAAAAATCTAACTTAAAATTCATACACTAACATATCCATACAGAGTAAAGAAAATATGTCTAAAACTTCTTAAATATCATATTAATGTATTTTATTAGTAATCAATTCGATGGAACGATTTGAAATTGTCCAGTCTGGACAGTCTTGAAATTTTAGCTTCCAGCCCAAAATGTGGTAGTAGTGAGTATATGCCCAATTATTTGCAGTTCTCATTTTCTACGTAAAGGGGGGGGGGGGGGGCGTAATGACATAAGCTCTTAAACCGTGAGCAAAATGGTCTAAATATTGAGCTAGACCCTTCAAACTTGGTATATAAGCTTAGTCCTATAGGTATTACATCTAAATGGCAAAAAAATCCAAAATTTTTTATTTTTAGGTTAGGTTAGGTAAGAAAAACCCTGCGGAAATGGGGTTTTTAAGCTTTTTTGGTCTATTTTGATGTGGAAACTTGCCAAATTGTTTTTTCTTAGGGTTTTAATTTAAATACACTGTATCTATTCATATGGACATTATTAAAATTTTTATTTTTAGGTTAGGTTAGGTAAGAAAAACCCTGCGGAAATGGGGTTTTTAGGCTTTTTTTGGTCTATTTTGATGTGGAAACTTGCCTTAAATTGTTTTTTCTTAGGGTTTTAACTTAAATACACTGTATCTATTCATATGGACATTATTTAAGATGATTCAGCAAGTCGGGGACCGACCCCAGGGGGCTAGGTGGGTGGCCCGCAGGGGTTAAGTTCATTTTTCCCAATATATTTGTTGTGATACATTAAATTATAGGTTTTTTAGGTCAAGGAACTCAAATTCAGAGCTAAAATAAGCATTAGACTAATCTGAAGCTAGCCCCAGCGGGCTAGTTTGGTGGCCCGCAGGGGTTAAATGCATTAAATGCTGGGGCTAGCTTCAGATTAGTCTAATGCTTATTTTAGCTCTGAATTTGAGTTCCTTGACCTAAAAAACCTATAATTTAATGTATCACAACAAATATATTGGGAAAAATGAACTTAACCCCTGCGGGCCACCCACCTAGCCCCCTGGGGTCGGTCCCCGACTTGCTAAATCATCTTAAATAATGTAGATAGACAAGAAGATAATGTATAGAAATCTCAAAATATGAATTTTTTTGGCGTTGGCGGCTCCACTTGGTAGCTGCCGGCAGCTGGCAGTCAGTAGATCAACGGCAGCCGATTTTAATGAAGAAATTTTTTTATACTATCCGGCCCAACTCTAGACTTATTTATGTTATCATCAACGAAATCGTCGAATGTGCTATTCAATAAAAATTTTTGGATTTTTTTGCCATTTAGATGTAATACCTATAGGACTAGGCTTATATACCAAGTTTGAAGGGTCTAGCTCAATATTTAGACCATTTTGCTCACGGTTTAAGAGCTTATGTCATTACGCCCCCCCCCCCTCCTTTGGAGGGGATTGTAATCAAATGTTATCCTAAAATCAAACTGATGTCAAATAAAAAAAAATTTAAGACGAGTGGATTTAGAATTTACGTGGATATTATGACAGAGGAAATGGTCGTCAATTAAGGTTGCTAACATGGAATACTTATTGGTCAGTTTTATCATCTAGAAGGAGGTGAAGGAATAGGGTAAAGGGTAAAGGGGGTGAATGTGGGGCAATGTTATTTTAGCCCGCTTTGAGATTCTATTTTAATAGAGAACATGAAAATCTGGGTAGCATCCAAATTATACCTAACCTATTTTCAAAGTCTTAGTCTATGTTATGTCGAGTTTGTTTAAAATATTTTATAAAAATCATACAAAGCATGAATAAGCAATATACAATATTGACGGGGCATATAAAAAAGGTCGTCATAACTACAAAGGCCCCCTCCCCCCCAAAAAGATTAAAATTTCGGAAGCTTTACATTTTTATGTTGAATTCAATTATTTGTTGGCTACAGCTGCTAACAACGTGAATTTGTTTCAAACTAAAGCATTATTTCACCCCTGAGCTGTGTATGTATTAGAAAGAACAAGAACCTTCCAACTTGATGAGCAATGAATTACATAACTTTGTTAAACTTATGTATCTCTTCGTAAATTTTCCCGGGCCATAATTTCTGGTTTTTACTTCTCCACAAATTCTTTCGCTCTCAGTTCCACCAATCTGTCATCGACTACTTAAAACTACGTAAAATAGAGGGTTGTTAATCACTCAGTACTAATCCAAGATCATCCGGTTATGCCTTGGCCACGTAGAAACATCCAGAAGAAAGATGTGCTTTGCTTGACCAGTTAAAGATTCCACTTGACTTTCTTGTTCTGAGAAATTGTCAGCTCTACTGTTCTTTTCAGCTTAACAAGGAAATTATTTCATAACGCTGTGAATAAATCTTCACACCAATTAAGGATTAAATCTGAAGAGGATTCTAAAAATAAATTAGGCTCGCTACTTGTTAGTAAAGCAAAATTAATTTTGTGAAAAATCCTCCAAAATCGCATAACAAATCTACAAAAATTAAATAAAATCACAAAAGGGTAATTATCTTAATATTTTGTTTGATTTTTGGGGGATTTGTCACAAATTTTTTTTTGTCTCACTAGCAAGTAGCTAGCCTATTTTTTTTTTAAGAATCCACGCCTGGTTGAATAGCACATTCGACGATTTCGTTGATGATACATAAATAAGTCTAGAGTTGGGCCGGATAGTATAAAAAAATGTCTTCATTAAAATCGGCTGCCGTTGAGCTACTGACTGCCAGCTGCCGGCAGCTACCAAGTGGAGCCGCCAACGCCAAAAAAATCATATTTTGAGATTTCTATACATTATCTTCTTGTCTAATGATTAGGGATGGCAATCCGTCAAATTTTTGGACCGGATTCTTACAAGAATCCGTTTTAAAAAATGGCGGATTCTGGATTCTTATCTTTGGCGGATTCCGGATTCTAGCCATATTTTTAAAGGCTTTCAATAAAAATTTTCAAAAAATTAAGTGCTACATATGTCTTAAAAATTAATGTTCTTGGTGTTCTCTATAATTCACTTCCGAGAATTGAACCAGATTTTAAAAGATATTATATATAATGATGATAATCTTTGTCTTCAAAAAAGGGGAGGTAAAAAAAGAAAAAACTCAAGACTCTAATTTTAGACTACCAATTAAGAATCCGTATCCGCTATTAAAAAACGGATTCCGGATTCGGATTGCCAACCCTATTCTATTATTAAAACATTACCTTCAATACCAGCTGAGCAGATTTACACAGCAAAATAAAACAACTTAATTTTCATTTTTCTATAAACATATATAATTCATGTAGAAGACATTTCAAATTCTATATACATACAACCTCGTGCTAATATAACAAGAACGATTGTACAACAATGTTTAAGCTTTTAAATGAATTCCAAACGTTACCAATATAGGAATTAGTCGTCTAGACTTTTTACATCAATTTATTAACATAACATTTTAAATGGCAGTACCTATCAAAAAAATATGTTAAAACGATTATCGCTACAGGAATCTTCGTAAGATTTAATGGTGAGATAGAAAACCAAAAACAGACCTGTCCATTTGCGTACAAACACTAATTGTAGAAAATCATTGTTTATAGTACATAATTTAGTGTTAAAAAAATAAAATGTTAGATTTCATTATTAAGGTAAATTCACGAAACCTTGCCTCTGAATTGAAGAAATTTTGGTAAAATCCCCATAGGATTTTTTTTAATTTGAAAATTTTTATATTCCCCTCGCCCGTCTAGGCCCACTAGCCATTTAGCCAAAACTAAAAATTGTAAAAAAAAAACCAAGGTTGACAATATATTTAAAAGCGAATCTCTGAAACAGTAGGACAGAAGCATATTAACTGGACGGCAAAATATAAACGTTTTAAAAAAATTATACGTTTTATTGAAAAACTTCTTAAATACAGAATACTGTTAAAAGGCATACTTTCATTTTTAGGACTTGATTTTAGAGATGCTTCGCTTGAAACATAATTGAACCTTGTTGTACTAGGAATCAGTAATACAAAAATCAGATCGATCGGTTTATTTTCACATAAAAGGGGGGGGGGGGAGGGGGGATGTGGTGACTCGTCACACGACATACCAGCAATTTTGTTTCGGGTGCTACTCCCTTAGTTTTGGAGATAATTGGGTAAAATCTTTTGGGTTGTGTCACTAATTACCTTAAATTTTGGTATCTTTAAAAACACGGCGGCGGGACCGCCGCTCCCGCCGACAAAAAAACAACACTGTCTCAAATGATTACAAATCGCCTGATTCGGCGAAAAATTTTTGGCGGTGGCGGCGGTCCCGCCGCCGTTTTTTTTAAATATCAAAACTTTAGTGACATCCTTATAAGATTTGGTTCTAATATCTTCAAAAGCAGAGGAGAAGCACTGAATTTGAGATATACCTAAATTAACGGAAATTTAAAAAAAAACCGCAGGGTTGGTTATAAGGGGATAACATTTTTGGAAAAAATAACATGGTCTCAAATAATTCCAAAATGCCTAATTCAGCGAGAAATCCAATAAAAAAAATTTTGGCGGCGGTGAACGGCGGTCCCAACGCCACTTTTTTAAAATATCAAAACTTTGGGTAATTATTGACACCCTAATAAGATTTGGTTCCAATATCTTCAAAAGCAGAGGAGAACCAATGAATTTGAGATATACCTTTATTAACGGGAATTTGAAAAAAAAAGTCCCCCCGCAGGGTTGGTTATAAGGGGAAATTTTTTGGAAAAAAGTAACATGGTCTCAAATGATTACAAATTGCCTAACTTAAGGTAATTAGTGACACAACCCAAAAGATTTTACCAAATTATCTATAAAACTAAGGGAGTAGCACCCAAAAAAAAATTGCTGGTATGTCGTGTGACGAGTCACCACATTACTCGCTCGTAGTTCTGAGTTACTGTTAAAGTCGCGCACTTAAAGTGCTAGGTGTTACGCAAGTCCACCGTTCATAGTAATTTTAGAACAATGACAAATTATAACTTGGATTTTGTATAACAAAAATTTTTTTTTGAATGAAGAGATACTCGCATCGGGCTAAAATAATGATACTCCATCTCATCCCCTCCTACTGGATGAACGAACTTACCAATAATTGAGTCCCATGTTTACAACCTAAATTGTCATTATTTCCGTCATAGTAACCTTACATTCTATATATTTTTCCAGAACATAGAGACAGCTGTTCACATTTTTAATAGTTCCACTGGACAATGACATCCATAAAATACTGTCCACAAAGTTGGTCCTCAAGTTTCAAAGGTTTCTTAAGAAAACAATACAGTGAAATCCCTAGATTGAGTCCAGACTACAGACACTCTCCTTCTAGACCAGAACAACAGATTTCCCACATTTTTCAAGTATAAATCCACAAAAAGTCACAAAAATTATTATTGAAATATTAATAAATCAATTTATAACAAAACATTTATTTGTGATTAAATCTGATATCATAATATGCGTTAGATCATGTCAAATAACAATTTATTTTCATCAATTTGCCAAAAAAAAATTTTTATTCATATCATATTTTGAGAAGAACAAATTGTAAAATCTTACGATGAAAAAAATTATTTTGGATTAATTTTGAAAATAAAAATTCAATGAAATTTTCATATCTTGTTATGAATTTAATTCAATGCCCGTATATACAAAAAATATTTTTTTAAATTATTAAATAATATTGCAGAAAATTTGACCAAGTTTCTTAAATACAAAAACAATCATTAGATCAAAATAAGACGATTAATTCTTCTTGAAGCCATTTTAAAGAGAAAATTAAAATTAAAATTAAAATATCTGCAATTGACTCCGTCTAATTTAGAGAATAATCTTAGTTTGTTTAAAAGAAACCCAGCTTAAGTCCCTAAATTATAATAATTTCATCTGACTGCCAGTTTAGCTTCTTGAACGGCTGCGAGACTTGGATCTTGACTTGGAGCGAGTGCGTGACCTGCGCCTACGAGAACGGGACCTGGAACGCGATGGGCTGCGGCGCTTCTCCTCAATCAGCCGGATACGTTTGCCATCCAACTCGGCGTCATCCAGTTTATCCAGAGCATAGTCCATGTCGTCCTTGGAGCCAAACTCAACAATACCCTCACCAGGGCGTTGATGATGCGCGTTAGTGTAGGTGATCTCGCCACACTGACGCATAAAATCCTTCAAATCCTGCCAGGAGGTTTTCGTTGACATGTTCTCGACTATGACACGATAGCCGGTTTTGCGGCCGGGAGGATTGCCACGTCTTCTGGGCGGTGACCGCCTGCGGCTGCTCAACTTGGAGTCTTTAGCATGTTCGAGTCTCAGCCTGTTGCCAAATTCTCTGGCTCCGTCCAAATCTTTGACGCAATCTTCAGCATCTCTGGAATCTTCAAACTCAACAAACGCATAATTACCCTTAAGGACAATGTTATCGAAGCGGCCGTAGCTTTTAAGAAGCTTATCAACTTCGCGCTCGCTTACGTCGTCAGGCAGATTGCCAATGTACACCTTATAGTCGTAACGTGGCATCGTAATTTTTAGTTTTAAACCTTAACTATCAATAAAAATTATTTAAATGTTTTCAGAGAGTCTCAAGTCCACTAGAGCAAGGCCACTAAAAAGATCACCGAGTGTTTTCCACTAGATCACCGAATAGGCCACTAGAGTAAATAGCCACAAGAGTTTCACCAAGTAGCCACTAGATCACCACTTAGTCCACTAGTTACTAGCCACTAGATCACCAAATAGTCCACTAGAAATCACCGAGTGAATTCCACTAGATATCCACTAAGGAGCCTCGAGACTAAATCCACTTAGCCGAGTCTAAATCTAGTGAAAATATTAAAATTCTAGTGTTATTATTTTGCCGCTTTTTTATGCTTAAGCAAGCAACATTTATTAGTTTAATCTGAAAATAGAATTACAATTAACAAAGTTTAATTAATAAATATTTTTAAGGATTTCTCATTTTATTATTTTTAAACAGGAGAATACAAAAAAAATAATTGAAAAATTTTCAATTACACAAAAAAAAGCTTAAATTGAAAAAAGTAAGTATTTTGAATAGTTTTAGGTTAATATCGTCATAGAAGGTAGGAAAACACTCAGAACATCAATTTTCTTGGCTGGAATGGCACAGAACATCAGTTGGAGACATCGCCAGATTTCATATCTAAATAAAAAGAACTATTATTATTAACAGATTTAAAAAAAAAATAAGGAAACACTCGATATGAACCTTGACTGTTCAATAAGTGGGGGGGGGGGGGAGGTGTTAAGTTTTTTTTCACCCCCCCCCCCCCACGAACGAATTCTAAGATGAGACACGAGACAGATATTTGGTAATGTTTTAAATTTGTGCAGGGAAGGATTTAAGCTATTTTTAGGTGGCTTCAGACTCCTTCCATCTGGAGATTATAGAAAAACTCCCTATCCAACAAAAAAAATACTTTAATAATGTAATGTGTAAAACCCATGCCAACTACCTCATATTGCTTATTTATCGCATCGTGTTATAGACAGCTTTCCGCCAATATTAAAACAGGGGTGTATATTATGCACAAGAATATTTTTCCCCTGCTGTAATTTTTTATATTTTTTTTACCCCTCTTATTTTTTTTCATATTCATATTATGCCCCCTTCCACATATTTTTTTAGTTTTTTCACCAAAGAGGAGAGAAAAATAGAAAATAAATGCTTTCAGTCCACTTAATTTTTTTACATTTTTCCTCCTCAACCACATATTTTTTTTACCCCCCCCCCCCTTCAGCCAGGTCAAATTTGCAGAATATACACCGCTGTATTAAAATGAAAATTTTAAGATTTAAGGGCTTACATAACTGGTATACTATATTTTAAGATTTTTATTTTAACATTCGCTGAAAAGTGTCTAGAAAATGATGCTGATATTTCAGTATGGCTGAGAAATGGTTCAAACACGGCGAATTCGATCTCTAACAAAAAATATAGATGCTTGCTTACCTTCAAATAAGATCCCTACATCCAAAAGTTGGCAATCCAGAATCCCGCTGGAAAAGTTTGGGCTTCCAGGTATCTTGGTCATCAGTCCAAGGAAGGAATCTCTTCAAGGGTCCATTGGTGTCCTATATAATTAACATTTCGGATTCTTATAAAAAAGCTTCATATAGGTCCCAGAATGGTTAAATGGTATTACATCTGTAAAATAAAGTCTTGGTGTGGTTTTGGGCTATTTTTCGGCTTTCCCTTTGTATTGGTTTGTCTGTAGATCGGTATTGCATTATGTCACGTGTTATATCAAAGTAGCATTAATACAAATTAAGATTAGAAAGCTAAAAACGCCATTAAACTGTTTATTACACTAATCCTTTTAAGTTTTATCTTTACGGAACTTATTCGTTGGCTTAATAACCTTGGGGACTATAATAGAATTTTGATTTGTTGGTTAATTAAGTTGAATGTCCAAACGTTTCAACCACTAATTGCAATCTACAGAAGGGGTTATTTTGTATGTCATCATATGGGATAGACATCAGTTAATCGGCCATTGTATTATCCCTTTAGATCCCTGCATTTAAATCAGGGGTGTATATTCTACATGGGATCCCCGGCTAGGGGGGGGGGGGGAATAAAAAATAAGTGATTGGAGGGGAAAAAAATGTAAAAATTAAGAAATTTTTTCCATTTTTTAATCCCCCCCCCCCCCCTACTTGGCGAAAAAAACTAAAAAAATGTATGTTAGGAGGGATAAAATAAATAAAATAAAGAGTTCTTAAAATATTTTTCCATTTCCCCCCCTTCTTGGTGAGAAAAAACTAGGGGGGGGGGGGGGGGGGGGAAATAAAAAAAAATTTAGCCGGGGAAAAAAAAATCTTGTGCAGAATATACACCCCTGATTTAAATTGGTATCTTTCCTGGCAAACAAAAACAAGCCCCACTCTCCTCATCATAATCAAGTATTTGTCTTACCATTCAATTGCTGATCTCATCCATCATCCAGGCAAATAAGGTTGGGTAGGAGCAAGGGTCCCCATAGCAATGGCTCTGCCAGCTTTTCTCTCCATCCCTAAATAATTAAATCTTTCATTTCTTTATACTTAAAATAATCATCATTTAAATATAAACAATAAGAAATCTTAAATTGACTAGGGAAAAAGCTGAAAGAAAAATTTCACTTTTTGATTTAATGTCAATAGAGTTTGAAAAATATAAAAAATAAGACTTCAAATGTTTATACCTAAATGATTTTATAAGAACAAAAAATGCATTATACCAAATTTTTTAACATTTCAAGAAATTAAACCAGTTAGATCCTTATATCATATCGTAAAGTAGATGTAAAATTCGCGAGTACCATAGTTAAAGTCCCAATAACATAAGACAAACATGATCAATATGTAACCAGATTTTCGCAGATTTGTATAATAATTCTCGAACCCTTTCAATAATTCGCGGATTTTTTCTGAGTATGTAATTGTAAAACCATATTTTTTTTTATAAATTCAATAAAAACAACAATTATGAAAACACGTAACCTCTAAATAATGTGAATGTTGTGTTGAAACCTTCTTAATAAAGCTCTTCTTTTCTCGTTGCACCGTTTTTTGGCTTATTATTAAGGCTTTATTTTATAATACCTATTCATTTGTGAATATATCTTTGTTAAGACTATTAAATACCAAATTTAAACTTTTAAAACCAGATTTAGGTTAGTGCAGTATTTCGAAAAAGGTGTTAGTAAAAAAATAATGTGGAATTTAGAAACCTTTTAATGAAGAACAACTGTTTTATAAATTTCATATCAAATAAGACTTCCATAAATTGAGATTAATAGCACATTGCTACTGTAAGACCATAGCTTTTAAGAAGCTTTAAAAACCAAATAGTAATCAATAACCATTAAAAAAAAACATATTTCAATATAAATATAGCCGTTCCAACCTTAGGGTTTTGTAACCCATTTAACCTTGATATTTTTGTATATGTTGTGCTCGTTTCAGTTAACAGTAATGATCATTACATATTTTTAAAGATATGTACCTGTGTATAAATATATGTACCTACGCAAAAATTTAGCACGATGTTCTACAAAATGTTTTTCGAGTAGTATAAAATAATATTTAAAAAACCCAAGTTGAAAATAACCATTAATAGGGCGATTTCGATCAGATTATAGATCAGTTTCTAGTCTATAATCTTAATTTTTCAACTAATATTCCAAAATTTAACAATGGACACATCTATACATCCCCATAATTTTAGGACAAACAGATAAAACTTAATATAAGAGTAACTATTATGTTCAGATTGGATATATTAATCATTACGTTAACCATGTTTTTTAATACCTTCTAGCTTAAAAGCATATATTGATGTCTTTAAAATAACCAATCAATTATGAACGATTCGAGTTTTTCTAAAGTAGCTGAACTACTAACAATCAACAATAATAAGTCAGCTTCAGGCTTTACCACCAGCCAAAATTTAAAAAAATCTTTCAAGGTGCTAAGTATTCAATTTAAAATCTACTGGGTACACAATATCTCCTTATGAATCAAACAAAAGTTATTTATCTGGAAACGCCAAGTTTATTTTATTTACAAGATACAATATTGAGAACAATAATTTCTTATTAATGTAATAATAGGTCACGATTGTGTTCTAGAACATGATACAAAAAACACACAAGACTGTTATAAAATTATGAAAATTTTCAAGTAAGCTTGTGGAAACCTCTATCTACTAAAAGATTTTCATAATCTTCAACATGTCTAAAAAAAACAGGAAAAATGAGGCAGTTTGTAACAAGAATGCTTGATTTAGAGTGTATAAGCTTAATAGGGTCTGTGGCGGTTTCCGCCATAACTGGAACTGTTATCTTTACCACCGCCATAGCCGCCACCGCCTCCATATCCTCCACCGCCGCCTCCGTAACCGCCTTGGCCACCTCCATAGCCACCCTGACCACCGCCATAGCCTCCATCACCACCGCCGTAGCCACCTCCACCATATCCACCACCGAGGCCTCCATAGCCACCTTGGCCTCCGCCATAACCACCCTGACCACCGCCATAGCCACCATCACCACCATAGCCGCCACCTCCACCACCATAGCCGCCGCCTCCACCGCCATATCCCCCACCTCCGCCACCATATCCTCCACCGCCGCCACCATAACCACCGCCTCCACCTCCGTTTCTACCGCCACCACCTCCAAATCGATCTCCACCTCCACTGCGTCTATCCCCACCGCCACCAAACCGATCTCTTCCGCCGTCCCTTCCACCACCGCCTCCCCGACCTCTTCCACCACCTCCTCTGCCTCCTCCAAATCCACCACGGCCCCTACCGCCGCCGCGACCACGTCCACCAGCCGGTTTTGGGGGTGGCTTGGCCATGTGCGGCTTGACAATGCTGGGAGTTACTCGGATAGGGTGGCCTTGATACATTTGATTGTTGTAAGTCTGGAGGGCCATGGACTGAGCATCTCCATCACAGTAGGTTATGGTACATTCTCCAGTGGGCTAAACACAAGGACAGGGATAAGTCAAGAGCCTAATAATTTATGTACCTCCCAAATGATATAAAAAATCAACCTTTCTTAAGACTACAATTATTGGTAGAAGCATATTGACTTAATGAAACAATTTATCAAAATTCAATTAAAGTAACCAAATTTTTTAAGCCACGAATAATAAAACGTTTATCATAAAACTTTAGGGACAGGTGAAATAAATAGCCCATTGTCCCCTCCCTTCCTGGGGATAAGTACTTGGAAAATCTAATCTCAAAATATATTTCCTAAATTGCAAGACGGACATTTAATATAACAGAATAGACAAAGATTTCTTATTGTAAAATCATAAAATGGGACAACAGCTTAATACAAGTTACCCAAGACATACTTTGCCTCTAACTTTTCCACCCATGAAAATTAAACAAAGAATTTCATAATAAATGCTTAGATTAGACCCCCAGCAATTACAAATGTCATGTATAAAGTTATACCTGTCCAGTAGTTTTGTCATGATACAGCCAGACCCGGGGCTTTTTAGTTTCTCTGTCAGTCTTAATCTGACCAACACTTGAGAAATACTGCACCAATTCAGGAATTTTGGCATTCAGCGGCAATCCTTCCACAAAAATCTGCACTTCAGACGAAACGCGGGGCTCGTCGGGGCCAGACTTTCTAAAGCCACCCCTTCCACCACCTCCGCCGCCACGAGGACGGAAACCGCCGCCCCCACCGCCACGTCCTCTAAAGCTCATGTTTGTGTGTGTGTGTTGGGGGGTTTGCCTGTAAATGATCTTTTTAGATTTGGGCTTTTGCAAATCATAAGCACTAATGATGATTAATCATGTTCTAGTTTAAAAAAAAAATATATTAAACCATATTGAAATAAGTAATATAAATTTAGCGTTTCCAGATAAGATTCAATAATAACCATACACAAATAATAATAACCAAATTATTCCACTTATTTTTATTTTATTTCCTCAAACATGTACAAATGTATTGCGAGGTTAAACCAAAAAAAAAACATAAGTATGTTATTGTTGAGCACAACATTAATAACGGGATATAATATGAGGGGTAGCTACGTTGGCATTATACACAAGATTTATTTTATATTGTGAAGAATATCACTGGATAAACAGAACGAGTGGTCAAAGGTAGATAATGAAAATTAATCAGGTAGTTGTTTCAAATAAAAAAAGACCATAAAGTCAATGATTTATCAGTACAAGAGTTTGTTAAAGTTAATACTTGTAAATTAATAAAAATATTCACTTTAATGTTCTTTATTTAAAAGTTCTAGTAGGGCCTGTGGCGATCACCACCGCGATCCCCACCACCTCTGCGGTCATAACCACCACCGCCGCCGCCACCACCACGTCTGTCACCAAATCCTCCGCCGCCACCGCGACCTCCTCTCATTGGGCCACCACCGCCGCGGCTTCCAAATCCACCTCCACCACCACCGCCGCCTCCTCCAGGCTTAGGTGTCTGACAACGGTTGCACGAATCTCTCCAGGCAAAGTTTGTGTTGCTGCAGCCAGGATCAGGACAGGCCCAGTCGCCAGGACGGCCGTTGCCAGGCCCAGCGCCACCTTGTTGACCATCACGGTCACGACCACCTCCGCGGTCACGGCCGCCAAAACCTCTATCTCCTCCACGATCATCCCTACCACCTCCTCCGCGTCTGTCCCCATATCCTCTGTCTCCTCCTCGGTCGCCACCTCCACGACCTCCACCGCCTCTACCTCCAAATCCGCCGCCGCCGCGGCCACCGCCTCCCCTACCGCGGTTTTCACCAAAGTTGGCCCTGACTGTTGCCATGGAAACCTTCAACTGACTGCCGTTCATGTTGTTGCCATCAAACCACTGAACAGCACTGGTAGCTGCATTACCATCATCATAGGTAACTGTGCACTCACCCTTGGGAGCTCCAGTTTGTCTGTCGGTGTAGATAAAGATCTTGGGCTTGTTTGCTCTTTTGTCCATCTTGATGACTCCAATAGAGCCAAAAAATTGTGCAATATCATCTTCAGTAGAATCTTTAGGGATACCCTGGACAAAGATTGTGTCTGTGGATTGAACGCGTTCTTGTTGACCGCCGCCGTCACGGCCTCCTCCACCGCTACCACCTCGGTCTCCATATCCACCACCACCGCTGCTACGGTCTCCATATCCACCGCTGCTGCCGCGGTCACCATATCCTCCTCCGCCGCCTCTACCACCTCCGTATCCACCGCCACCACCTCCATCACGGTCTCTACCGCCACCATATCCGCCGCCGCCACCACCGCGACCTCCTCCATAACCACCACCTCCGCCTCCATCTCTGTCGCGGCCACCGCCGTATCCTCCGCCGCCACCACCCCCTCCACGGCCACCACCATAACCGCCTCCTCCACCTCCGCGGCCACCACCATAACCACCACCGCCTCCATCACGTCCCCCTCCGCCATATCCACCACCTCCACCGCCGCCTCCTCCACCACCACCACCCCCACCTCCCTGATATCCGCCATAAGCAGCACTTGCATCATAGGCGGTGTAACCGGCATATCCGCCGCCACCATCGCCGCCGTAATCTCCCATGTTATGCTCCTAGCAAACGAAAAACAATGTTGTATGTTCGAACCTTACACCAATTCTTCTCCACCTCTTTATAATAATCCATAAAATTAAGAAACCTTTATATTTAAATGAAATATCTTTCTTACTAAAATACCAAAGCATAAAAACCAAGTACAGGTTAAAAATATTTAAAGTAGTATCAGAATTTTGTATAGAGTAGCTTTGCTGAAATGAATAGGTTTTTTCAACAATTTCAAATACTCTGGTGTGGTATACAATAAGAATCTTTTCTGGAAACGATATCTTTATAATATTTAACAATACATAACTTTAAATCTTACCATTTGTGTCGAACATGATTAATCATTAACAAATACATAATCAATAGATAGGTAATAATTTTGTAAGTCAACTGCTCGATTTCAAAAAAAGATTCTAATTGTAGAAAACCCTAAGTAGCTTTTAGGACATCTTAAGAAGCAAGAACTGATTTAAAATGAGAGAAAGGGGATAGCCAAAATTTGAAAGTAGATTTTATTTATAAATATAAAAAAATAATTAAATCTGAAGGTTAATAGTTTGGTTTCAAGTTTGCAGTAATAAAGTACTTTCATTCATTTGGCTATCCCTTCAATTCAATTTGAAAGAATTAGGGGGGGGGGGGGGGGGTAATGCAACCATCTAGTAATCAATGTGTAAATGGCACCTGGAATTCAAATTTCTCTGAAATTTTGCACGAGTAATCCTTGGTAGATCTATTTTCCCTAAATCGAACAAAAAGTTGGAAAAGTAACGGCTATTTTCAAGGCAAATTCATCACAAAACCTACCTCCACATAATCTAAAAAGTTTTCAAACGGTTCTAGTCGGTAGTTGCAAGTTCTAGAAATGTAATCATTTTTTGCATCATTTCACATAATTTAAAGCAAAAATTTATTCAAAAAGTGGATTCCAACGTAATTTATGACAGATTTGCCCTTAAAATAGCCCCCCCAAAAAAACAATCAGCCGTTACTTTTTAAACTTTTAGTTTGATTTTGTGGAAAATAGACCTACCAAGGATTACTCATGCAAAATTTCAGATCGAAATTTGAATTCTAAGTGCCATTTACACATTGTTTACGAGATGGTTGCATTAACCCCCCCACCCCCCTTCATTAAAACCAGGGTTTCGAATCCGCATTGATTTTATGCGGATCCGGATCCGGATCCTCAAAATTTGGTCAGTGCGGATCCGGATCCGGATCTTTGACAATAAAAATAAAATCACCAAATTTTTCAAAAAAATTTATTCTTCAATTCGAAGTCAAAAATACTTTTAATTTTCAAGTCTGAACCTAAACCTTAAAGATTGGCTCTCATCAAGAGAATGTCTGAGATTTTATATAAATTTAGGTAGATTTTTCCATTTTTTCCGCATTTTTTGGAGTCTAAGGATCCGGATCCGGATCCGCATTTTTTTTGCGGATCCGGATCCGGATCCTTGGACTCAAAATATGCGGATCCTTGCGGATCCGGATCCGAAACCCTGATTAAAACATTAACTTGTATCAGTTGTGTTGTAAGCGCTACTTAGGATTATTGGTTGCACAATAGATGTAAAAAGATCAAAATCTTTGTTTTAACGGACTTTTGTGGCCTTTTTAAAAATATTTAGTATGATATTTATTGTGGCAACCGTTGTGAGTATTTGAAGTTGTTAAAAATAGAGCAGGTGACTTACTACCACCCCTCATCTTTCTTTAAAGAAAGATTTTAGGTTATTTTCATAGATTTTCAACATAATAAATTAAATAACTGTAAACAATACATAATAATTCCTCAGACAAACCATAAATTGTATCAAAATTAAATTTAAAGCATGTTAGCTTGTTGTGTTGTTATAATTGAACCATTTTTTCTGAGATAAGGAATAATTTTGTAAGGTTTAGTATGTAAACATATTTTTACCAGTCCAATTTAGATAAACCATTTAATAAACATCATAAGAATAACCATGTAAAACCTTTTATGATATAATTTTGTTGTAATCAATACCATTTATCAAAACACTATTATCAAACATAAACGACAAAAATTTCATCGTTAAGCGTTGTGTTTAAAACCAAATATGAATTTAAATCTAATAAACCTTGAACATATAAAATAGGTATCATTATCATAAGTTTGACTGTACCTACTTACATGGGATTTTATGTTTTAACCCATTTCTGTGCGATAAAGTTGTCTTATTAAAAGTTCAATTAATATTTTGATAGCTACTTACAACCCATTTGTAGATTTGTACACAAACATTTAAAAGATTAATGGGCTAAGATCTATAACGGAGGTGATTTCTTCACCTCAGCATAATTTCTCGTAATCAACTTAAGGAATCTTTATTCGCTATAGAAGTGATCCTTCATAATGTGAAACAGGTGCTCTTTAGTAAAATACTATGTAATCATCCAGTTCTGTAAGGATTCAAGGTTTTTGTCTGCAACTTTTAACAGTAATAAACTCTGAATCGATTGAGCTTTCCTTTTCAGGAAAGCTTCGCATAAGTACGCTCGGGGATTTCATAATTACATTTAATACTTTTAAAGATGCTTTTATAAAATTTATCAGCCCTTCTCTAAAACGAATACAAAACCCCTATATACTGGGGGCGCAAAAGCATGTAAGAATACAGTACCTAACAAATGTTTGGGTTAATAATTGAACCATCCTAATAAATATATGATATATATCCGTGATTTTAGGACAATCTTCGCGTGTAAGACTCAACTGGCGATAAATTGATTTAATTAATCGGTATACTTATTTCTGATCTATAAAATAAACCCGACTACATCGAAAAGAATTTTACTAAATATTAACCTTGCATACTATTATTATTTTCGAAATAATAACATGTAAAAATACCACATATAGTTCAAACCATTGTTATTTATGAGATACAACTGTTCTTTAATAGTAAGGAATAATATATATAAGATCTTAATTCATTCTCTAAGATCAAATGAACAGTGGAAGAACAATCCAGCCATGTTGTGAATTAGAAATTTTACAGTTTTAATTACATATGCTGAAACCAATACATTATAAAAACCCCTTTGCTGGTAGGGGAACAAATTAAACCGACAATGTAAAATTAAACCGACAATGTAAAATTAAACCGACAATGTAAAATTAACCATCACCCCTTAAATTAAGGGTCGCGCGAATCAAATCTTAACATATGAATTAAATTTACCATAAAATAAGCCTACCATCGATAAATTAATTTTAAATTACCTTAAAACGATTAATCGAATATTTAACTAAATTTCTACGTCAATAACACGAAAATATCTTTAACTGGACTGTTATAAATATGAATAATAACTTCAACAATAACGATAACAAAACAATAAAAACACTCTTACCTATTTATAATTTAATATGTTTGAAGAAAAATTTGTATTTGTTGTGTATCTTGTGTCGGTGAGTGGAATGCGGTGAAATTCAAGATGGCGGCCAGTTATGATGCGGCGAGGCTATACACACACACGCTCGATAATAACAGCGTCCCCAAATTTGAAAACTATTTTATTACAATGCTTAAACGTTTGGATTAAATTTGCTTATATTTGAGTAAAACACTAGAGGGAGAAAGGGTTAAATAACAGTAGATTATAAAATTTTAAATTACATCTAAGTAGCAGAAAACAATTTAAAAGCAGACGAAAGAGGTCTTTGAAAAAGGATGAGAGGTAGTTGTTTGTATATACATCTATACTATAGATCTGTTCAGCTTATAATAGGATGCAATACTCTTACGCCAACTAGAGAATATCAGTCTAAATAACATCTATCAGACAATTAACCCTGTGATTGCACGTTCTTTGTCAGGAAAACCTTAAATTTAATGGTAATTCGAGTTGCACCAGTTTATGGGCAAAGGTATTCCCCCAGCCTATTAGTGCCGCCAGTATTTCATTATATTTATTAAATTTATACTAAGACGATTGTTGTCATTTTAGGCTGCTAAAAATTAGTTTTTTCAACACAAAAAAAGAGAAAAATTTAGGATTCATTCATTGTAAAGTTTTTTTTAAAGTAATGATTTGGTAAAAGCAGTCCGAATAGCTAGGGGCGTAGTCGTTTATTTCATATGAAAAAAATAATTTCAATTTACTTTATAAATACATTTTTTACAGAGACAATTGTATTTTGGCAACTTGGTTGAGGTTGAGGAGCGAGTAATGAGGAGAAGACGGAGTATTGATTGAATAAGTGGGAGGCAACCTGTTCTCAGGGAGAAATTATTTATGGACCAATAGAAAGAAGTTTAGCTAGGAGACCACAACCAATCAAATTACTTGCTTTAATTTTCCAACTAATCAGATTTAGCACCGGTTTTTGTACAGGGAAAAATATTACATTTGTCTAAAAAATATTAATTTTCGTTAAAAATAACAAAAAGAATAATCTGTTTTTCGGAAAAAAGAAATATTAGGAAATATATTTGTTATTCCAAATGTCGCCTTTTTTATTTAAAATAATTTTTGTTCATTTTTTAAGTACAAAAACAAACTTTTTTAGGCCATAATTGGAATTAATTTTAAAATAGTTCCTTTATTTCTGTATTTTTTTACATTTTAGTAGCTTTTTGTATATTAAAAATTTAAAAATTCAAGAAAATGCGCAAATAATCATAAAAATGCCGCGTAACATTTTTAGGGAAATTCGTTGGAAATTCGCGGGCTCTTGTTGTGTCCGCCAAACTTTCAAACTTTTGTTTACATTTAAATGGCGATGACGTACTTTGTTGGACTGCTAGGCCTTTTTTTTGGTGTAAAATTGTGCAATTTATGCCTTAAAATGCAGTGAAATTAGTTGTTTTTAGTGAAAACAATGTAATAATTGTTAGAATAATAGTTTTGTTTACATATTTAAGTTCTGATTTTTGTTTATTAATTGAATACTCATAATTTTTTGGGATTTTAAAAAAAGAATCCATCATAGTTTTTAGTAGCAATGCTACTTAATAATTTGAAATGTGCGTCGCAATCGTATGTTTAAAAATCATTATGTATAAATAATTTGCATTATTTTAATTTAATATTTTAATTGTTCTCTATTTGACAGGTGAATTATTGTATATATAAAACTAGATGGAAGCCCCTAGTAAGAAGGGCAGAAAACTAGTTTAAAACCATCCCCAGGCTTTAATTAACAATTATATAACGTAAAATTATCCCGGTAGTTATGTGAAGTTTCCAATATTCTATTCTTTATAAATCGAATTCCTATAAACTTCAGAATAAGTTAACCTTTCTACTCTTTAATATGTCTTTTGCACAGACAGACATAAATGTGAAACCTGCCACAATATTTAGCTTAAAGATTAATATCGGCCTGATTTTTTTATTTTATATTTAATATATTCATAATTAATTTGTATATAGACAAATATATATTTAACCCCATTTCAAATAAAATGCTATTTCTCAAGTAAATATTGAATATTTATTGTATTTTAAAGAAATGTTTGAATTTATTTTGAGCACGTGCCTATTTCAGAAGTGAAAATGTCAGACAAAGATCATGAATCTGGATTTCATAAATTTCGGCCGCTGTGCCTTTCTTTGTTACAGAAACCAAGCATAGATACATTACATAAACTTACACTACAGGCAGGGATTAAATACGTTATATTATTTTAAGTTTGGTAATTTAATGTACAGGTTAACTTCCTTTTAACTTAAAATCTATGTAAATCTTCCATCATTTGGAGAATTAGATCGGTTTAGTGGTTAGTGTTATCTCGATTCTTAACTGTCCAAAAAAAACCGGGAATTGTAATTTTATCGCATTAAAATACCTATTTATTTTTATATTCATCTGTCCAGGTTAATTTTAGATTAACTTATTATTATTATTAAAAATAAGTTAAATTTGAGTATTAACGTATTTAATGATTAAGGTCGAAGAATCAGATAGAAATGAACTACAAAATTTACAAGACCACATTCTGTTCCCCTTTCAAGTTTATCTTAAAGAACCAAGCTCAAATTTAAATTACACAATTTCAGTCATAGATTTCATCCGAAATTTTTCTTCTATGATCAGCATTAAAACATTTTTTATTCTGAAAGATATTTTAAATTCATTATTGGCAATTGCATCTAATATGAAAAATGACACGTCTAACGAAGATTTGAAGCTGAGTATTGTTTCATGTGCTGGTGTTATGTTAAAGTCATCTACAGACGAAGTTGTACAAGATTTTTATGGTGAAAGTTTTAAGCTTCCTGTTAGTCATCTTATTTATCTTACCCTGGAATGGGCAGAAAAAGAGAAGTCCCCATTGCTTAAATCAAGCTCTATACAATTGCTAGACATTTGTTTGGAAAGAAAAAGTGGACAATTTAAGCAAATTTTTCTTGGATTACTACCAGGAATTTCAAGTAGATTAGTGAAGATTTGCCAGGATTCGAGTCTGCAACAGGCGAGTGTTAAGGCTGCAGCACTAAAATGTTGGGGTGGATATGTTGTTGCGCTGTTTTCTGATGAAGCTGTGATTAGCATTGATGCTACCATCAAAGAAAATGCAAAAACACAACTGGGCATACAGTTTAAGGCTTTACAGGTTAATTTCTTAATTAAAATTTTTTTCAATTTTTTTGTAGACGAAGTATATCAAGGGTTTTCCCAATTACAATAATTTTTATCATTGCCTAAAGAATTTTCCCCCCACAAACCATTTAGTTGTGTAAATATCGTGGCTTTAAGTATATTCAAGTATCTTTGTATATTTTAAGTTAAAGTAGACATTATAAGAATTATGTCTTAGATAGGCAAATTAGTCTAAACTTCTTAAATGCTCTACAAAGAATCTACAAATGATTTTGTAATAAAGGGAAAAATATTTTGTATTAATTTTATTTTAAACTGCTTTTCTAAAGAATTGTAATTAAGAAATCTAAACTGATCAGGGGTTTAGTGCACACTCAGAGAAAAGAATTCGAGATGCACTGTTTACCATCGCCAAACTTATAATGAACAATTCTTGGACTTCTTTGGATAACTGCAAGTATGAAATATTGAATATTTTAATTCTTAACAATGAATCAGATAATTCACTAGATGTATTTGTAAAGAAATATTCTGAAAATAAGGAAGAACTATGTCTAGAAGTCAATAATATCCTACATGGCCTAGTCAAAGATTTAGAGAAAGGATTGGGATTATTTTCTGAAGACAAACTATTGCAAGTTATAAGTTTACTACATGGTTATATCAAGTTTTTGGCGAAAATCGAAAATGAATCCTCATTCTTTGTGTCTAAAATTCATATCGAAATGCTTATGCAGAACTTAGTCAGATTAGCGCAGTTTGAAGATATTAATAATATCAAAGGTGTTCATGAAATTGCTACAATACACGGATCCCAAAAAATATTTTTGTTGAATGCAATATTTTCAAATGAAACAATGCCCATTGAATCGAAACCAGCCAAATATTTTCGTTATTTAACAAATCCCAAACTTGTTGACAATTTTAATGCCTTGTGCCAAACGTTGGGTAAAATGGAGAATTTTACGTTGGTTGTAGAATATCTTTCTGAAGAGCTTAAAAATCTTGATTATTTTAAAAGAGAAGCTATGCATATACTAAATCAGATTATTCTTGGTAATGTTGATACTGAAAATTCAGCCTATGCAAGCTTGATTGATACTTATTTACAAACACAACAAAATTCTAATGTTTTAGTGAAACCAGGACAAAATATTGAAGCCACTAAAATAAATGATCACTGGAACGAAACCTTACTGGCTATTGAAGGATTTGGATATATTTTAGCAAAGAATAACAATGAAACAAAACACAATATCACACACATTTTGTTTTACATGATATCAAATATTTCATCTAGTTGTTCTTTTGGCACAGCTGTCCTATATTTTTCTTTATACGATATTGCTAAAGGACAGGGGAAGAATATTCAAGAGCTGTTGGCTGATAACATAGAACATTTGTCAAGACAATTAAATCTAACATTACGTCAACGCACCCTATCCCTACCTGGAATTGATACACTGCTGAAATTAATCATCAATATATCATATAAAAAAGAAAAGGATAACTGTATTCCGAATGATATTATAGATTCAATAACATCATTGACGCTTAATCTTAGCCTTAGCGAAGAGGGTCAAATATTACAGATCTTGCAACTTATTCTAGTTATTGTACAAGGGTATCAAGATAATTTTAATAAAACTCATGCTAAAATTAAAGAAAAAGATAATGATATTGGTTCCATTACAAGACTTATTTCTAAACTAGAAAAGGAAAGAAAAATTGAATTTGAAGAAATCAAAAAAGCCGAAGAATCTCTAGACAATTGTGAGGATATAACAACTGAGGATAACTTTGAAACAGTGATGGACAATGCTGTCGATACAGAGAAGCTTGAGCCAAATTTCGACCAAAAGTTCTTGAAGATTTGTCTAGATCATGTGCAACATTTTGTGTCTATGCGCGCCAAGCCACGGTGGCAATTATCAGCGTTGGATATTGTTATTTCATGTCTGGATCTACTCGCCCATACGCCAGAGGTAAGGTATTTTTTATTTTACACAACTTAGTTTTTCAGCTCATCTTATCTATACATAAAAGTTTTGTGTCCGTATAATTCCTACCTACAATTTTATTTTCTGCTCCTAAAAAATAGACATCTAAAAGTAGTACAGTTTTGGTTAGTTTGTTATTAATAAATCAAATAAATATTTTAATTTTAAATAAGCTTCCATATTTCCCAGGATTGTTTTCAGCTATTTCTCCTAAATCCTTCCCACTTTAAATACAGATTCTCTAGATGTTACAGGCGCATCCTATATTGTTATATATTATAATTTGGGAATTTTTCTTTTTTATCTTGTTCTTATTTTTATATTATTTAGGAATTTGCTGGCGAGCGTCAAGAAACGTTTCTGCCACTTGTACATCAAGTTTGGTCTTCCCTGCATCTTCTGTTCAAATCTACAAATATTTTCATTGTTGACAAGGCAGGGATTCAAGGATAAGTAAATAGGATTATTTTTATTCCTTTTTTGGATTTATTATGCTTTTGATTGTTTGTTTGCACATGTACTTTATTTAAATTACGCGATAAGTTCCTGAAAAAATGTAAAATTCCTAGAATCATATGAATCCACCTTTAGATTGGATGATTTTTTTATGTCTGGCTATTTATGGGTTAAGGCATTCCTTCTTACTTTAACTTTGAATCTGGCATATTATTTTGAGTATCCTTTCCTAGGAGTTAAATACTTTTTACTTATCTAACCTAACGGACGCGCGTTATACATTTTGAAAGTTTTAAACTCTATTGTATTTAATACTTATCCTTGTATCCCTGTGAATAAGGCTTTTGATTGTCTGCTGGTTATTGGGAAACATGCCCGGGACTTTGTACACAAACGTGTGGTCACAGATATTCTTCCTGCCATGGTCAAGTTCTTCAGTACCCTTGATTTACTTGTTAAGGTAAGATATAAGTTTATTTATGACTTTCATAACTACATACCTAGTAATAATATAGTAATATGTTGAATGTTGTCTATCTGAAAAATTTTGCGTATCTTAGCCATTTTTATTAGATTCTCATTTTCCGGTAAAATGCTCTAGAAAATAAGTTCAAGGTTTAAAACATTGTGAGTTTGTCATCATAGGTAATATGTCTAATACGAAAATAGAATTTATTACTGTAAAAAAAAATATTTCATAATTGATAACAACAAAGTTAGACTTTGAAAAGGCCAAAAAACGTTATTCCTTCACATAATCTTACCAGCATTTGACCAGAGCTTGATCTTTAAATCGTTTTTATGCCGCGCTGAATCGGGGCGATTCAGGGGTGAACCGTAGGCGCGCTGGTGGTAAGCCACAGCGCACCTGATTTTTAAAAGATTTTCGGTGCGGTGTTGTTAAATCGCTTGCGCACTCACTAAAATATCGATCCGCGCCAGTACAACTTTATTACTTAAGCAGTGTCAGTAAGGTATTTTATATAAAATACCGTGTCAGTATAGTATTTTATATAAAACATTAATATATGATTTATTTTTAAAATAACTATAAAAATGTTTTCATGATAGTTTTGCAATAAAATATTAAAGTAATTAAAAAAAATATTTATTTATTAAATAAATCACCTTGATTTAAACCGCCAATGCCACTCGGTGAGTGGCATTGGCGCGCCGGGCCCGCGCCACTGCCCGATTCAAATCACCCATGCAAATTCGATTTAAAGATTGATATTATTAATTTGATGGTGCGCCAAAGCTTAAATCACCTATAAACGATTTAAAGATCGAGCTCAGTATAGCTAATACTATGAAAGAAAAACTAACAACCGATTATTTTGTATAAAAAAAAATAATTTCTTTCATTTTTTTATAGGACAGAGAAAGGACTCGAACTTTGGCTGCCCGAGAGTCCAAACGTATTCTTGAGAAAATGATTACTGGCCTTTGGGACCTCCTGGCCCTACTGGACCTCTCACCAATTGAAACAGACCCCTTAATACACATGATTGTCCAAAATCTAGTGCACACAAACGGCGGGGACTCGAACCACATACGTGAAAAACTGCGTCCTAAACGCAGTGTTGATGCTGATATTTTAGAGTTAAAGCTTGGAGCATTGGTTTCGCCTGTGATATAAAAAAATAAGCCGAGACATGTTGGTTTTAAGAAAACTCTTTTTGATTTTTATAAGTATTTTCATACTTAATACTGAATTTACAGAAAATTGATTTTTAATTCTTGCTTAAGTAACATAGTGATTTTATAACATCTGTGATCATAATTTACACTGACTATTACTAGCCCAGTTAGATTGTAAGGGGGGGGGGGGGACCCCACTTTTCGAAACTTAGTCAACAATGCTCCATCAATGGCAAAGTTCTTTTCTATATTTTTTCAGTTTTTGAAAGTGGCATATTCGCCTGACCCTCCCCCCAAAGCATATATTAATTTTAGAAGATTTATTGAAAATTTATATCTAATTTCAGATTGATGGTATAGTATTTTTTTCAACCCTTTTAAAATGCCTTTTCACGGTAACATTGTCGTGATAAAGCGAACTGGCTTGGATGGAGCTACGTTTCCCATTATAAATGAGGTGAGATTTCAAATTAAATCAGGGAAATTTTTGTCCATTAGATTTTACTTTTGACTTTAAACACTACTTACCTAAACTAAAAATATATTGTACATATCTTAAAAGGAATAGTTAAAAATTGATGTAAATACATAAGTATGTCATGTTTTTACTTACAAAATGTATATAAAATAAGTATTCTCACTTGTCCTAACTTACAATTAGAACATACCGAAATGTACAAGCTAATAATGCAATAATAATGCAAAAGCAATTGAGAAAACATACAAAAATAAAGGATCATTATAAACAAAATCTGCCATTTTGTAAGAAATGTGAAGCCGAGATTAATCTCGCTATTATTTTCAGCAATGCTTGTTGGGAAGAGAGGAAGGTTGCGATATTCGAGTTCAAATTAACATTGTTTCAAAGAAGCATGCTAGAATTGTTTGCAACAAAGCTGATAAAAAGGTAGGTTTTTATTTTAAATTAGTTAAGCCACTACAAGGAATGTCTTTCCGCGTATGTCCCTCAGAAACCGAACGGCACGTTTACTCGAAAGGGGTAGTTTCACAAAAGGCATTTGAACTTAATTTAGTGAACCACATACTTTTTCCTGGTTAATTAGTTAACTACATTTATATAGCATATATTTTTTACCACGTAGTTTTCAAGTCTTGATATTTTCAAAACTATGTGGTAGAAAATTGAAATTTTTTCAAATTTATGCCATATACATATAGTTTTACCTATTAACAAGCAAAAACTATGCGGTTCATTAAATTAGGTTCAAATGCATTTCGTGAAACTAACCCTTTATTAAGATAACAAGTACACTAAAATTCATATATAAACAAGGAGCATTTATTTTCTATTTTACTAAGATTTAATCTATTGAGAACAAATGCATAATGTGTCTTGTTTCATGTCTGTTTTATTTTATAATGTTAAGTCACCATTGCTGATAGGCATAGCGATATATTGACTTTTTTTATAATATTTTAAACAAATATTCTTATTTGCAGGCCTACCTGTATAACCTGAGTAAGGTGAATCCCACTAAACTGAATGAGAGATCAGTTGATTCACAAGATGCTATTCGTCTGTATCACAAGGTAATATTTTTTTATTTGAAGAGATTGTTTTATGAATGATATTTGTTAGTTCTTTAGAAAACTAGAGATATTTTTACAAAAAGCTTTTCCATGTCTCCTAATTTTTTTTTTTTTTGGGGGGGGGGATTTGATTACCTTTCTTCAAATATCCAATACCCTCTCATGGCAAATATTAATCTTAAATATGAAGAAAAAAATATTTCAGTCGTAGATTGTCAACCTTAAACCCAAGGGGGGGGGGTGTAAGGTTTTTTCACAAGGTCCCATTTCCTTGGGGGTTGGGTTGTACCTTCCTTCAAATATCAAAAACTTCCACAAAAATATTGTGGTACGATCAATCCATTCATGAGATCTTATAAGGCATACAAACTTCATTAAATTAACACTCTTCTAAAAACTCTCTTTTCGAAATGATTTCAGTCGTTGAATGTCCGCATTTACATAATATATTTTCTAGGATGTGTTTACTATTGGAGATAGAAAGTTCAGATGGGAATATCCCCAAGGTAATGTATATTATTAACAATGAAATTTATACCAAAAGGATTCTAAAAAAAATATTCGCTTTAAAATGAAAAATAACTGTTTTCTTTTGTCTTTTGAGTCAGAGATGAAAGGAGGGGCATTGTGTTTTTTTTTATCACAGTAGTCCCAAAAGTCATATCATTTTCCTATTCATTGGCTTAACAATCTTGGGGTCCGGGGACTTATATTTAATTTTTTGTTTAGAATCTGAGTTTGTTGAAGAGGCCCGACCTGCTGGCGATATTTATGCTAACGTGGAGAATAGGATTCCCACTCCTAAGTAAGTTTTGGCTAGTTTTTTGCATGTTTATTACACCAACTCAGAATTACCACTTTTTTTAAAAATTCAATGGGCGCGCTATTCCAATTTCCAACCCATTCCTTTTATGATATAAAGACCACCTTCCTGAATTCGTCTTGAAGAGTAGATCAAGAATAAAAAAAACGATTTAAAAGATTTTGATCATAGCAAGAGCTATCCTCAAAAGATTTAAACATTCAAAGGGGTGGTTGTCTGTTATGATAAGTTGACCTATGTTGTCAAATGAGTTGTTGAAACATCTTATTAAGTTGTCTTAAAGCCATTTTTGTCAATCTAATTGTTCTTCTGTATAGTTTAATGTAATTGTCTGTCTATTGAGTATTTGCTTTAGATTCTTATTATGTCTGTTTTATGATATTTATTCTCTTTCTAAAGATGTTGTCATCCTTGTTTCACATCAAACTTTTTTTTAGAGCGAAACCCCCCGTTCCGAGCTTCGAGATTACCCAGGCTGTCAAACGTCTGCGCGAGGATGATAGTATGACTCCCAACAGCAAGAAGAGGGTGTCCTTCGGCCCCTACGTGTCCCCGGAGTATTTTGACAAGGCCCTGCCACCATCAACTCCGGTTCGCAAGGTATCATTTTGCGTCTAAATTTTCCACTAGTTAAAATACATGTTTACTAACAATATTTTATTTTACAAATAAAATCATCCTTATAATATAGTAACAAGGTACTCCCTTATCGTTCAACCGATATGGTTCTCATTTGTGCAAAAATTAACCGCATCTACATGTGAATAGATATTTTTTGATAAATAGTTAATCTTAACATAGATTGAACAGAAAACATTTTATATCCACCTAGTGGCCTCTAGGGACGTATCTGCTAGTTTTAAATGAGATACCTTTTTTTCTGTTTTTAAATGAAGAATCTTTATTGTGTTAGGGTGCCCACCCCCCAACTGAGACCCCAAAGCAAAGAGTTGAGTCTGTGAGAAAGCGTGTTTCAGCCATGCCAGGTATGTTAAATTAATGCAACAATTTTTTGTAGTAGAGGCCTGTCCGTTAATAAAGGACACCCACTGAAACAACTTAAATTGATCTAAGTAATAAACTGTAATTTCATTTAAAACTACAGAAAATAAAAGTGTTATAAATAGAATTGTAAAACAAACTACTAAAAATATTAAAGATCTATTTTAATGAGTTTTGAAAAAGCTACTTTTTGTACTCTTGCAATGGAATGGAATTTGAATGAGATTCAATCCCCACCCCATAAACAAAATAACATTTTAGGAACCGCGGGTATCCTTGAGGAGGGAGAATCCAGCCCCAAGGGCGTGCTCAGAAGAAAGGAGAATGACGAGCCCCTGATCAAGGGAAATTCAGGGTACAGAACCTCACCCAGAATTTCTCCTGTTCGCACCCCTAAAGTTTCGCTTACAGGTAAGGTTTTATTAGCAAAGCTACTGTACTGTACAGACAAATCAATGTCCGTCGGTTCGTTAGTAACGTAGTGTAATAAAAGTTCAATACAATCTTTGTACATCTATAAAAAATTAACTTGTTTTTGTTAGGCTACATACCCTAAAAAAAACTGAGGTGGATTCTTTAAAAAAATTGTTTTCGTGATAAATCCACCAAAATCACAAAATTAGGTAAACAAAATCATAGAAGGGTTATTAACATAAGATTTTATTTAATTTTTGTAGATTTTTTATGTCGTTTTGGAGGATTTTTCACGAAAACAATTTTGCCCCACTAAGCGATTAGTGGGGCAAATTTTTTTTTATGAATCCACCTCTGGTTTAAATGTATTAATATGCTTCACTGATTTATGTTTTTCTAATGATAAAACAAAAGTTAGGGGGGGGGGGGGTTGGCAGTTAAAGTTTTTGTCGCAGTTTACTACTGTACTGCAATTACTAGCAGCTACGCCTCAATTGGCCTCTAAGGGAAACTAGGGGGAAGGGGAATATTTTTTCCAAACGAGTTATAAACCTCTCCCTGACCATTAAGAAATTTAATTGTAAAGAAGAACCATATTGGTCCCTTGGTTAACGAGATCCTACATAGACAGATAAAAATCCTGTTACTTTTATATACTCAAAAAAAATCCAATCACTCTTACAACATATTTAATATTAATATACCTAAGTAATTGTGATTTGTTTTTTTAGGCACTATCCCTGCTATCGCCATAACTGCCAACACTCCAACACCCAGCAAGAAAAGGAAAGTTGAGACTCCCAAGAGCAAACCAGCCACGCCCAAACAAGCAACGCCAGGCATCAAGACTGCCACCCCTGCCTCTAAGGCAGCCACTCCTGGCTCCAAATATGGCACCCCGCTATCCAAGACTGGTACACCAAAATCGGCGGCGGTTACGCCGAAATCTGCCAAAAAGACGCCGATTGCTAACGCGATTAAAGCATCCGCCTCTGCTTCGTCGAAGAAAGACTCACCCAAATCCGCCGCTAAAATGATTGTGGCGGCTATGACTAAAACGTCGCCTAAGCAGAGTCCTAAGCTGGCTGTCACACCAAAAACTGCGACAAAGAACACTAAAATGTCGCCGGTGTCCGCCAAAAAGACGCCCAAAACACCCGACGTCGCATCTAGCCCTGCTTTGAAAAAGTCCTCAAGCAAAATTACTCCCAAGATTGGGTCCATGAAGAAAAAGAGCCCTGAGAAGGCAAGTCCTGTTTCCAAGGGAATCAAGAGGAAGTCTAGTATAAGCCCACCAAAAGCTAAAAAGGTAATACTCCTTATTTTTTCAAACAACAAAAACAGATGTTTAGTTGTTGTAAAAATAAACAAAGATAAGTGTATTAAATCCATCTTTTTTTGAAATTACGAAACCTTGATAAAAGTAGGTATTATTTCTTTAGTTATAGCGTTTCGGACGGAGGGACAAACGGACCAAATGAATAATACTTTTGCTACCAATTTTGATAAGTTTATCATTGGGTCTTTTCGCTAAGCCTTTGTAAATTTTTATGATAAAGAAATTGATTTGATAATACATTTAGATTGCTAAGACGCCAGTTATCCAAAAGATAGGGGACAAGAAGGTGAAGAGTTTCTACAGCCACGTAGAAACACCCAAGTTCATGAAAAAGAAGCCAACTACACCTCAGAAGGAAACCACACCCAAGAAAGCAACCCCACAAAAGACACCAAAGTCTGTCAAAAAATCGCCAAAATCTACACCTAAAGCGACTCCTAAATCTGTCAAGGCATCACCGAAGGCGACTCCTAAATCTGTCAAGGCGTCACCTAAAGCGACTCCCAAATCTGTCAAGGCATCCCCGAAGGCGACTCCAAAATCAGTAAAGGCGTCCCCCAAAGCCACTCCTAAATCTAACAAGAAGGAGGCAACTTCCCCCAAGGTTATGAAGACACCTTTGGTCAAGAAAATTGAAAATAAAAAGGTTAAGAGCTTCTACAGCCATGTTGAGACGCCAAAATTCATGAAAAAGAAGCCTACTACGCCTCAAAAGGCGGCTACACCCGTGAAAACTAAGATTGCCACTCCCAAGATTGCCACACCTACACCTAAGGTGGCTACTCCTAAACAAGCTACACCCAAGGTAGCAACACCTAAGACTCCTAAAGTTGCTACCCCCAAGGTGGCTACTCCCAAAGTTGCTACCCCCAAGGTGGCCACTCCTAAAGCTGCTACTCCCAAGGTGGCCACTCCTAAAGCTGCTACTCCCAAGGTGGCCACTCCTAAAGCTGCTACTCCCAAGGTGGCCACTCCTAAAGCTGTCACACCCAAGGTGGCCACTCCTAAAGCTGTCACACCCAAGATGGCTACCCCTAAGGCCACGGTCAAGTTTACTCCTGCTGCAAGCGCCCGTAAGACTCCCAAGTCAGCGACCAAAGGTGTTGGAAAGACACCCAGAAGTGTTAAGATGGGAAAAACACCGAAGAGTGTGCGCAAATCTGCCGTCAAGAGGCCGTTGTGGTCGGAGATTGTTAAGAGGAATATGAAGGTAAATACAATTTTGATAAAAATTTTCCATGGAGGGAGATAACATTGAACCATAAATTACTCTAGTACTAAAAGTTTTATAATCCCTTTCTCTTAACTCTTATTTTTGATTGATGCAAACTTGTCAGCCAACAATTTTATGTTAGAGGAGTGTTTTTTTGTTTATTTTCATTGGGTTACTATAAGAATTTATCTTCTATTGTCTTCCCTTAAGATTCCATTTAGTATTCAGAGAAAGAATGATTTTCTTATGAAGGTATTTATGTTAAAATCTAAATTATCAAAATCAAAAAAGTAAATTTTACCTATGCTTGCAATTTTGTCAGTGATAAATCTTAACTCATATTTTTTTTCAATTTCAGGGAAAATCAAGCTCAGTCCACGGAGTGGCTGGTGGAAGGATTGTCAAGAAATTGAAAAAATCTACCAATGTTATTGTTAAGAAGGCAAGAAAAGAAAGCACGGCTGTATTTGCTTCCGCTATTTCTCCTGATATTGTTATCACCAGGTAAAAACTCTTTATATAACTCACTGAGTAGGATCTATTAATTGCCCTTCAAGTAACTTGTCGAGCAGTGAATATTCCCTCGACACCTTATTTTGAAATTAAAAATAAAGAAGGAGGGTGGGGGAAGTGCAGTTTTCGATTATTTGTTTTTAGTATTCAAACTAGATTAGATTATATTGGTATCCCCCCTCAAGGTTGAGGAGACATCAAGTGTAGGCCCTGCAGGGGTTATGGATAGAAAATGTAATAGGCTTTCCTTTATTTTCAGCTTATTTTGAAAATAAGGGGGGTTTTAATGCTCAACATGCACGTTAAGGAAATCACTAATAAACTGCACTAAATCAGTTTTTTGGTTGTTATCTGTAGCCGATTTTTTAACTTAAGATATTTATTGATTTTCATTAAAAAAACAAAATAAAATTACAGACTTATACCTATTATCAAAACAATCGCATTTTATTCACAAGCTATTGGTGTATTTGAACTTTTATTTTTTATCTTAGAAAATTGACCAAGACTCCAGTCGTCACCAAGAAGGGTAGAAAGACCCCATTCAAGAATGCTAAGATAGTTAAGGCTCCCGAGCTCCCGCTTGAGGGATTGTCAGCCCTCCTTGCTACACCCAAGCCTGTTAAACGTGAGCTATTGAAGACACCCAAGGCTAAAACGCCCAAAGCAGAGACTCCCAAGGCGAAAACACCTAAAGCTGGAACTCCTAAAGCCAAAACGCCTAAATCCGAGACACCTAAGGCTAAAACGCCTAAGGCGGCGACCTTTAAAACACCCAAGACAGCTGCCAAAACGCCACGCTCTGTAATGAAGGCCAAATCTTCGGTGAAACTCGGCGGCAAGACGCCAAAATCTGTCCGCAAGTCGGCGGTGAAGCGTCGTCCTCTGTGGTCCGAGATTGTGAAACGGAACCTGAACAAGCCAGCTACTGGCAAGGTTGTTAAGAGGGCACAGGTAAACTTTGATTTATTTATGGATTATAAAACACAATGTTTTATAAAAATATTTAGACCTAGATTAAAGATATCAATAAGCGCTTTGATTTTTTAAGTACACATTTTTTAAGTTTTTTACTACTGTTGCAAAATTGAAAAATAAATAGAAAACCAAAAGTTTCAATTAGGTAAATCTTATGACTTTGGAAGTTAGTAATTAAACGTCAATTACTTTATGCTCATTTGTGTACTGTTGTCTGTAATGCAGTAAGATAAATTTACCTAAATGAGACTGTATTAATAATTGCAATTTATCACTTAACCTCCTTTAACATATTGATGGTTGTATGAAATCTAATGAATAATCTGTTACAGGTTAAGCAGGTAGTAAAGTCTAAGGTAAAGAAGACTGTTCGCAAAGAATCAGTAAGCAGTATGCTTGCCGTCAGTCCTGATATTGTTATCAGAAAGAAAACAACCAAGACTCCAGCCAAGCCCACCAGAAAGGGACAGAAATCTATGGTAAGAATTTTATGTTTGCTTTTGGAGCTACTATAATAATATAACTAGAATTCGGCTCATTTGTAAAAAAAAATCAATAAATCTTGTAGATTTGTCCGTTATGTTTTACAGGGAAATTACACTGATACCCAATTTTATGACCTCGTTATCGTATTCTTTTGCTCAAAAACTTCCTACTTTTATTGAATTTCTATTGGTTGATTCAAAATAAGTAGTTTTCAAACTTTTCAACCAATAATTAACTCCATAGAAGGCCGAGGGTAATATCATTATTGGAGAGAGCCGGATGTGTTTTCAATTTATCCGTTAAGATAATTTGTTCTATTATTTCTTGCCAAAATTCCATATTAATGAGAGCTATTTTTTTTAGGTTGTGGTTGGAAGAGCTATCAAGGATACAACAGATTATGAAGGAATTTCAGCTTTGCTCAAGACCCCAGCAGCAAAGAAAAATAAACAGGCTGTAACTACACCTAAATCTGCTGCCAAGTCACCCAAAACTCCCAAATCGGCTGCCAAAACACCAACCAAATCACCCAAGTCTGTGACAAAATCCGTCAAAAAGACACCATTCAAAACACCTGCCAAATCCCCAGCTAAATCACCAGCAAAATCGCCCAAATCAGCTGCCAAAACCCCAGCTAAGACACCTGCCAAAACACCGGCAAAGTCTGTTGCTAAGACACCGGCTAAAACACCCAAATCAGCTGCCAAAACCCCAGCTAAGACACCCGCGAAAACGCCGGCAAAGTTTGTTGCTAAGACACCGGCTAAAACACCCAAATCGGCTGCCAAAACCCCAGCTAAGACACCTGCCAAAACACCGGCAAAGTCTGTTGCTAAGACACCGGCTAAAACACCCAAATCGGCTGCCAAAACACCAGCTAAGACACCCGCGAAAACGCCGGCAAAGTCTGTTGCTAAGACACCAGCTAAAACACCAAAATCGGCTGTCAAAACCCCAGCTAAAACACCTGCCAAAACCCCAGCCAAATTGGTCGCTAAATCGCCAAAATCAGCCGTCAAAACCCCCGCTAAGACACCCTCCAAGACTCCAGCTAAAACGCCCAAGAGCACCGGCAAATCGCCAAAAGGCGGAAAGCCAGCCGGGAGGCTTAGCCATGGGTTTCGTGCCATCACCCCAGAAAATAAACTTATCTCCAGACTTAAAGGTAAACCTTGTTTTCTGAAATATTTTGTAATCAAGACACCCAAAATGACTTTAGTATCTACCCTCCTTTTCACATTTTTTGGAGGGGAACTTTTACTGAAATTTGATTGGTTTAATTTATTAAGTTAAGTGTTCAAACGTATTAACCACTATTGTTAATCTACAGAAGGGGCAATTTTGCGTGTCATCATTATGGATGTACAATAATTTCTCCGCCATGTTCTTATCCCCTTAGATCTATTTAATTAAAGTAAAATGAAAGTAACATTTATTGTTATGCGATATTTTTCTTTCAAACTGCCAACTTAAACATTTTTCAATACCTTCTAACTTTTATCAGGCAAAGCTCCAAACTCCGCCAAAACAGGACGTAATTCCTTTCAGCTCTCCCCGCTGCGCGCCAGGGACTCCCAATCTCTACCAGGTATGGAGAATTTTTACTTCTGGAACAACTAAGTCCAAAGGTAGAGCAACAGTACCGTCATTGTAATATATTATCATACTACGCGCCTACTAGGGACACTATTTTTCTCTTGGGGGGTGAGGCACCCTCCCCCAAGATAGTTATAAACCTTTCAGGGGGGAGGGGGTAGCTGTTCTCCCACTTAAATAAGCTTTTATATGGGAATTGACTCAAATATTAATGAAGTCTATCTCGACAGGTAGTTATGAAGAATGTATCAACTTGTTCAGAGAAAGAATTGTTTCATTGACCTGTAATTTCAACTTGCACCAAATTTTTACAAAAACAAAATCTCATTGGTTGACCTAAAAACTTTGGGTACTTTTGTTCAATCTTGATTGGTAATTTCAAAACTAGTATTTTCTTACTTTTCCACCACTTTTAATCTACTGAGTTAATTTTGTTGATCTTCATGGATTGTACAATATCCATAATTTTTTCGTCCATAGTCTTATCTTATCCCTTAAAATCCCTGATTTTTTTGTGTGAAAATAATAACAGCAAATTGTTATGTACAGTAAACAAACTAATCCTTTTTAGGAACTCCGGAGCAGCACGATGCAACCAATTTTGACTTTAGCTCTGTCACGACACCCACAATCCCCGTGGAGGTTTTCGTCACTCCCCTCAACTCCGATAACAAGAAAGAGAAAAGCAGGTACACAATTTGTTTATTTTTAAGAAAAATATATGAAACTTCTAGAAGTTTTGGAAAATGTTATTTTTGGAATGTTTTCAATTAAATGTAAATGTGCGAAAAATTACTATCTCTGTTTAAGCATCAAGATTGCACAAGAAAATTCAGAGCATTAACTCATTTGTCCTAAAAATTTAAATATCTTCTATAAGTCTAATTCATTTTTAGAAGATCCTCTGGAATTTCTCGACTGATCCGCGGCGGGCAGGAGAGTCCTGCTGCCGACTATACCAACATCCAGGGAGTGAAACAACTCATGAAAACACCGAAGGTGCAGAAGAGCCCCAAGGCCGATTACACAGATGTCGCCGGTGTAAAGAAACTGTTGAAGACCCCAATTGCCAAACCCGGCACACCTAAGGCCAATTACTCGGACTTTGGTGGATTGAAAAAGTTGGTTAACACACCACGTGCCAAGCCCGGCACCCCGAAGGCCAACTACAGCGATTTCGGAGGTTTGAAGAAGTTAGTCAACACACCACGTGCCAAGCCCGGCACCCCCAAGGCTAACTACAGCGATTTTGGCGGTTTGAAGAAATTAGTTAACACACCCCGTGCCAAGCCTGGCACCCCGAAGGCCAACTATTCAGACTTTGGTGGATTGAAAAAGTTGGTTGACACGCCGCGTGCCCTGCCCGGTACCCCTAAGGCGAATTATTCAGACCTGCGAGGCATGAAGAAAATGTTTGGTACACCTTCTGCTCCTTTTAATTCTCCAGTTGCCAACTACACGGCTATTACAGGTAACGATTTTTATACTTTTTCTACTTTATAACCATAATAAAAAATACATTATTTTTTTCTTAATTTATAAGGCCATAAAAAAATCTCAAACAAAGGTCTCCAAAATGTTTTCCTGTCTGTGTTTGTGTTTTTATGAGTCCTAATCATTTTGCTGTCGTTTTATATATGCACTACCTTTTAAAGCAGTAGGATGAATGTTTGTTTATATGAAAATTGCTTACCTTGATTTTTGTCAATAAGGAATTTTTCTTGGGGTAGATGATTCACAGTATCATAAAGAAATGATAATTTGAAATTCCTATGCCAGTACTGTTAGCATACATAAGGATCTAGTAGGACACCTGCCATACTCAGGGTACATCTGCAATGGTTGTATTTCGCCTTTTAAATAATAACAATAGTGTTTTACTAGACCCACGTTATACATCTAACTAATATATTGAATATTTAAAGTTCAAAATTGTGTTTTTTTTTAGGTGTAAGACAAATGTTTGCGACTCCCAAGGCTAAATCTGCTTCACCTGTGCCTGACTATACAGATCTGGTCGGAGTTCAAGAACTCCTGGCAGGTAAATAGATAATACAATGATTTTGTTTATATAAGACTAGCGTATGCGCCCCATGGTATCTTTTTTAGGGCTATGTATTTGAAAAGTAGGGAAGAGCAGGAAAAAAAGCCTAAAACCAATTGAAAATATAGTTAAAATAACCTAAACCATCCAGAAATGGAGACCTCTAATCTGTTCAGTAGTTACCGAAATCTTAAGCTACAGACTAAAAAATGTACTCTTTTATAGGCTAGGTTTACTTTTGGGATAAGTAATCATGGAAATTAAAATGCTTCGTTCTAATTTGCCATATTTAAGTGCGATAGGAAATTTGAAAAATGTGTCTAAAGCGTGACTTAAACTTTTACTGTGCTACAGAGAATATCAGTAAGATAAGTGTCATCGCTTACAATTATCTTAACTTTTTAAATTAAGGTGGAACACCTGTCTTGTCCGCCAAGAAGTTGAGCTCTACTGGAAGTGTATCCAGCAAGAGGAAGTCAACTTCAAGCCTTGCTCAGGAAGCTACTGAAGTTACTCCACAGGTATAAAGATAGATAGATTTTGGATTTACAAATTGATGGATAGGTGATAGATTGACAAACAGGTTGATAGATAATAGGTTAAGAAAAAGCATTACAAAACAGGGGGATTAAAAAATTGGGGAGGGGGGGGGGGATATTTCTAGTACTCTTTATTTTGTTCATTTTTAATACCTCCCACAATTTTTTCGAGTTTTTTTGTAAAAACCTCTTAGAAATATTTTTTTAATTTTGAAAATTTGATTACCCCCACGCACACACACACACACAGAACTATGAACTCTGGCCTTGCCTGCCTAGCCGCAGCACTCGGCTTCCTAGCCTAAAACCTATCCTAAAATAGTTGTTCTGTTGGGGGGGGGGGGAGGGAGGGTACTCAAATTTTCAAAATTGAAAAAAATTTCTAAGAGGAGAACGCAGAGTTTTTCCACAAGGTGGGGGAAAATGTTATCAGAACTTTTTATTTCCCCCCTCCTACATATTTCTCTTTTTTCCCCCTTTTAGCAGAAGATCCCATGCTTCTAAACAACAACTTTTATTAGAATTTTGTTAATAAAACAAAGATAGAACTATGATTTATCTTAGGCAAAGAAGGTCAAGTTGGCCGCAGTTTCCCCTCCCGCGAGCAGATCCTCAAGCGGCGGACGCGGCGGAAGGCGTGCTGCCGACTCCCGCAGCCCATCCAAAACTTCCCGCGGAAGTAGCCGCACTACTGAAGAAAAGATTCCTGTATTTAAGTAAGTTAATTTTTTTATTATTTTATAAGATTGTGTCCCGAAAGTTTTATAATTCGGTCTAATTATTACTTTTAAACTCCAAAATCGAAAATTTTTACATGTTAAAGATTATATTTCATTATATAAAATTAACAGGTTGTTTGTCTGTGTTTCTTTATGTAGCTTAGATCTCGCTAACCGCTTGAGAGACATGGTTATTTACAGAGAAGCTTCATATAGGTCCTGGGAAGGTTTATGACCCAATTTGAGGGAGGGTAACTCCATTGCTCCAACCACTAAAAGAAAATAGGCCATTTAAAAATTAGCCGGCCCCCCCCGGCCCACCTCAAAAAATTTAAAGAAAGGCTGGACCCACCTCAAATCTTCACTGCTCCTCCCACAGAGACCCCTATGGGGCGAACAAAATCGGAAAACAACGAAGTATTGTTATTTTTATTTAGTATGGAAAATGGAACAGAGCCCGAGGAGGTTGTCAAAATTGGAGCCCGCAGGGGAACCAGAGGCAAAGCTGAACAAACTCAGGTACAAAAAGATAGGTAGATGACTAGGGACGTCTAAGGGGGGAGGGGAGGGGACGGAAATTACATCCCTGCAAACACAGTGTTAGTCAGTTATTGCATTGATGAGTGAAATCTGAATCATATTAGTTACTCAGTTCTTAGTACTAAGTATGAGAGAAAGATGGGACAATAGGCTGTTTATTACACTAGGCCTCACAGTTTTATTATAACGTTTTCTTATTTGTTGGCTTTACAGCTTTGGGGAGTTTTACTGAATTATGATTGGTTACTTTATTAAGTTGAGTGTCAAAACGTTTTAACCACTAATAGTAATCTATAGAAGGGATAATATCGTTTATTATCATTAGGAATGTACGTCAATTTATCGGCCATTGTCTTATCCCTGACTAAGTATCTTATTACTTAGGTTGCTTCAAAGCTGGAGGCTTCAACAGCTACTGGCAGGCGTATGAGGGCTATTATTGATGAGGAGGCCAGTCAGACAACCAACTCTGCAGATAATACTGCGGATGCCAATAGCCCAGCTCTGCGCAAAGCTGCTTCCAGAACAGTAACTGCCTCTACACCCATCAAAAAACGCGGCGGCCGTAAGGCTGAAATTGTCATCGCCGAAGAAGAACCAGTTGAGAAGGCTACACCCGCTAAACGCGGCCGCAGAGCCGCGGTCAAAGAAGATATTTCTACATCGACGCCCGCTATGGAGAGCAAGCCAAAGCGCGGTAGAGCCGCAGCTGCTTCCAAAGCTAAGATTGACGAATCCGCCATCGAGCCTTCATCAGTCGCTGAGGTTTCAGAGATCAAACCGCGTAGGGGAAGACAAGCTGCTACCGCTAAGGCTAGTGAATCAACCACAGATGTTGCGGATGTTTCTGAAATTAAACCACGTGGAAGAGGCAGGGCTGCAAAGGCAGCTGCAGATGAAAGCTCAATTACTGCTAATGTATCTGTATCAACAAGTCGTCGTGGTAGACCTGCCGCTAAGGCTGATTCTTCTGTTGTTGCTGCTGAACCTACTCCAAAAGCGACTAGAGGCTCTAAAACTGCAAAGGCTGATGAAACTACTAATAAAAGTGTAAATCAATCACGTAGAGGAAGGGCTGCCGCTAAAAAAGAAGCAAGTCCCGCCAAAAAAGAAGAAACTCCTGTCAAGAAGGCAGAAACGCCTGCAAAGAAGGCTGCTACTCCTGCTAAGCCAGAGCCTACTCCCAAACCAACAAGGGGACGAAGGGGCGCTGCCAAAGCTGATGAAATTGTTGCTAATGAGTCTGTCAATCAATCAACACGAAAGGGCAGAGCCGCAAAAATTGCGGAAGAAGCACCTAAAGCCGCTACTCCTGCCAAACGCGGGCGTGGCCGTGCAGCTGCTAAAACTGCTGAAACCACCAATGAGTCAATTGCCGACAAGACTGTAGAAGAGGCTCCTAAAGCTGCTACTCCTGCCAAACGCGGACGTGGCCGTACAGCCGCTAAAACTGCTGAAACCACAAATGATTCAATTTCTGATAAGACTGTAGAAGCTACTCCTGCGAAGCGCGGTCGTGGCCGTGCTGCCGCCAAGACTATTGTGGAAGAAGTAAGTGTAGCTGAAACCACCACAGAAACCGCCACACCTAAGCCAAAACGTGGACGTGCCGCCGCCGCTAAAAAGACTGAAACACCAGCACCAGAGCCAACTCCCGCCAAAAAGCGTGGTAGGGCTACACGCGCGGTTATCGAGGAGAGCAATGCACCTGCAAGCCCCGCCGCCACAAAGGGCAGGAAAAGAGCTGCCGAAACGACTGAGGACGAGACTGAACAACAGCCAGCTCCTAAATCCAGAAAAGCGGCCGTCAGAGAAGAAATTGTTTCACCACCCAAGTAAGTTTCTTTTACACGGGAGGGAAATTACTATGATAGATGAATTAATCAACAATAATTTTTCTAGTAACCATTATTTTCAGACTAAGGTGGGGGAGGGGGGGGGGGTATTATTATCCCTTAGTGTGGGGAGGGGGGGGTATTATTATCCCTTGGTGGGGGGAGGGGGGGATTATTATCCCTTTATATTATTATATTATTAAACTAGCGGCTTCACCCTCAGAGGTAATGGTAAAGTCCCCTTTTACATATTATCGCTCTTAAGCTTTACCTATACCTAGGTAATATTTTTTTAAATTCTATTATCAAATTTAGTCCGTGAAAAATTAGACCCAGGGGAAAAATTGCGCAAAATTATGAATTACGAAAATTTGATGCATGTAACATAATGGTCCTTTATTGTACCTGGAATCTTGTTTTTCCCAAGCGTATTGTGTGGACATAATTGATCTTGTTATAAAATTTTATATTAACTTTAGGCGTGGCGGACGTGCGGCTAGCAAAGCAGCGCAGCAAAAAATTTCTTCCGACGTAGCGGATATGTCTAATCTTAACAAGAAAAAGAGGCGTCCTTCTACACCGAAAGCCAAGGAAACTAGGTAAGATATATTTGTTGTAACTAGTGGTTACGCCCCTAGGGGGCACCTGGGGGGAGGGAGTTGACTCCCCACTTTCAATTGTGATTTTAAACGGAAAAAAAATTATAAAAAAATTTGTGGGAGTAATTTTTCTCGGGGCGGTTTCTCTTGAGAGGGTGGTGTTACTCTCCCCCAAAAATAGCTAGAAGCCTTTCCAGGAGCTATGAGGAGTTAAATTGTAAAGGATAGCCTTATCGGTACACACAAACAAACAGAGATCCTGTTACTTCATTATAAAAATATAGCATTATAAAAACCGAGCAAAGCTTTCCTATAATCCGATTCTTTTTATTTTACTTTTAGGATATTTTTTGAGAAAAATCATTTTGATTCTAAAAAGATGAAAACCGTTCTAATAAAACTTGAATTAATTATAAAATTATTTGTTTTGCTATCCGCGGAAAGCTGTCTATATTACGATCCGATAAATAACTATTCCTCTATTTCAGCACAGCGACAAGGTCGACTAGAAGGAAGTAAAACAAAAATTATAAACCACCTTAATAAATTATTTTTCTGTAAATATTATTGAATTCTCTATATTCTTGTGTTCCTTTATTATTAGAATACTGTATCATAAATTATAATAATGTATTTTTTACCCTTTAGAAATTATTATTATTTCTGGACTTTGGAAATCATGTACCTTATACATAGAAAGACCTGTTTTTTACCTCATTTTTATACATTTACAATATTCTTTAAAATTTTTGTAATTTAATTTAATTATTCAAATGTTAAGAACGTAGGAGTTGAGTTTAAAATTTTTATAAAGTATGCTTATCTTCATTCCAAGCCTTACTGAAAGGTTTAGTTAAAGGGGGGGGGGGGGGGTTGTTAAAAAATATCCCTTATTATTTATTTCATAACCTACCCTCCTTTTAAAATTAAATTGGGACACCTGCCATACTCTAGCCTTACTAAGAAGTCGGGTCACACTTGAGCAATTACCCATCACGCCTTACTGAAAGGTTAAACTTGTAATATATCAGTTTATTAAAGTGATTTTTTGTAACGTCTTACGGGGTAGTTCTTAAGTATAGAGAGGCATTGAAGATAATTTTGCAAATATTTCATTTTTAAATCTCAACTCGTATTTACTATTATTAAGCCTTTTTTCAACCCTACTTTATGCAATTTGTGCCTATAATAATTTGCTCATAAGAAAAATAGAAAAATTAAAATCTAGTTAAATTCTAAGTACCTGACAAAAAATGATAAAAAATTAATGTATTTTATTATATATAACACTGTTATATGCATTTCTTATATTTTAATGTATTTTTTAAAAAAGTTTTTGTGCCTTTATTTTTCTAAATCATAAAAAAGTTAAAATTTCAATGAATTGAAAAAAAATTCTTTTATTTTTAAAATCAAGTTCTTTTTTATATGTTTTGTTACTTTATGACAGTTAAACTGAGTTTTGTGTTACTTATTAACTTAATATTCTTGTATTAAAAAAGAAATCGTTACAATATAATTTTATTAAAATAAATTTGTTTTCCTTTAATTATTAGGTAGTTTAGAAACTAACTTCTAAGCTTAAAGTTTATTAAATTAAAGTAGTAAGATTTTTTTATATCGAATCTCGCGATTATCTGAAGACCTGACTGAAATGTGCATGTTTTTTAGTTATGTCTTTTTTTGGCAATTCTCAATCTGATTATTGTAATACTTAAGTTGTGCATCTGACATAGCAATAGTAATATACTTACAGAGTTTAATTTTGACGTCGTTTGATCGAAATTCATACCTTTCACCAAGCTTATACTAACAACGAAATAAATTCAGGGAAAAATCACGAAACCTTTCAGCTATCGTTAGGGGGGCAACACTTATTAAAATTGACTACCTTTTGATATGCTCCCACATATTATTTTAGATTTATTTCGCTTGTTGCCTATACCTTATTCATGGCCCCTGTATACAAGATACGAAGTCATTATTTTCTGTATTTCCTAATGGAGAATTTCTTTTTTCAAATTCATATATCATTTTTAACACATTATCCTACTTATTTCTTTTCAAATTTTCTTTTCCAGAGATATAAAAGAAAGATACAGAGAAACAAAAGATTTAAAATAGGTATCTTTTTCTATAATGCATTAAGATTTTTTTGTCTGAAGCTTAAGATTTCAATAACTACTGGACTGATTGAGTTCTCCTCACATAGATCCCGAGCTGGTCAAAGTCTGTCTTATTATTAATTTACGCAATGCGTAGGTATTAGGATGGATTAAGGCTATTTATAGCCATTTTTTACCTGTTTGAATACAAAGCCCCTAGATGCTAGGGGTGCAGCTGCTAGTATAGATATAAAGATAGTAGGGATGGGAATCCGTCGAATTTTTGGGCCGGATTCCGGATTCTGAAGGAATCCGTCAAAAAAAGTGACGGATTCTTGCGGATTCCGGATTCTTATTTTTGGCGGATTCCGGATTCGGATTCCGGATTCTAGCAGTATTTTAAAAGGCCGTCCGTCACAGAGGGATAGCTTTTTTCGTTAATTTATCACTATGTTACTTGGTTGAAGCCTTGATTTGTTTAAAGTGTTGACTTCCAGCATAACTAAAACATTTACATCACATTAGTAATTATTAAAATTTGTTATGTAGAATATTTTTTTTGATCTTTGCCTTCAAACAGAGGGAGTTGTAAGAAAAAAGACGGTAATTTTAGCCTACCAATTTAGAATCCGGAATCCGCTATAAAAAACGGATTCCGGATTCGGATTCCAAAATTGGCCGAAAATTGGGCGGATTCCGGATCCGGATTCCCATCACTAAAAGATAGAGAAAAGTTAATGATGAACACCAAAGCAGTCTGACCGGACCTTGGACAAAGTAGCCTCCACTGTTAATAATTGTCATGCCGCAGCGCTCGGCCACCTGGTCTGCCTAGCTGCGGGTGCTCGGCCCCTAGCCTGTAACCTAACCTTACCTAAAAATTGTAAAACCAATATTAAAAATTGAAAAAACAATATTAAAATTGTGAAAACACTATTAAAAATTGTAAAAATCTACCAACCCCTTTTTGTAAAATCCACAGGCCATAGGTAAGGTTAGGTTACAGGCCAGGGGGCCGAGCGCTGCGGCCATGACCTTTATTAACAATGGAAATTACTTTGCTTAGGAAGCTACTTTCCTTAGGATGCTACTTTTCTTAAGTAAATGTCCTGAGGCTACTTTGTCCAAGATCCGTCTGACCGCCTTAAAAGTTAACAATAATTTTCAGCTGTCTACCTTGAATATGATACTAGAAAATCACGTTTTGTATAAAATGTTTCAGACCTCGAATTCGATAGAAGCTTTGCTAAAAACGTAGTAAATGAGAAACTAATGGAAATATCTATACTTGTTAATGATATGAGAATGATAAATGATTTTATGAAGTATTACAGGCAGAATCAATTTTATCGAAAGTTGCAATTCAACCCCCACTCCTCTACCTTTTTTGTTTTAATGTTATGATCATCTCTGGTAACCTACCCCTCAGGGCTTTTTACTCTATAATTTGAAATGTCCGTCTGTAAGAAACGGAATTTTTGAAAGTTAAATTTCTCGGTTGTTGTTCAAGATAGTCAGCTGAATTATTTATGCATAGATTCCCTTTATCAATGGGCATCCTGAAAATATAATATACTTTGTCCGTTTGGTCTGTCAGTCGTGCTAAAAATGATTTATATATATTTTATGTAAATGAGTTTTTACTTTCCATTTATATAAGGGGGGGGTTTTTAATGCAACCATCTCGTAATCAGTGAGCAAATGGCACTTAGAATTCGAATTTCGAGCTGAAATTTTGCATGGGTAATCCTTGGTAGGTCTATTGTCCCTAAATCGAACAAAAAGTTGGAAAAGTAACGGCTGGCGGCTGCAGCTCAGCCGTTTAGCCGTTTTTGGCCTATTTTTAGGGCAAATTCATCATTATTTATGTAGGAATAAACTTTTTAAAACATAGTTTTGGTTTAATTCATATTAAATGATAGCAATAACCATTTTTTAAATTTCTAGTACCAGCTGCTAAACGGCTAGAACCGGCTGGGAGCGGCCTAGAGTATGAAGAGTAGATAGGGCTTGTGACATGTCTAGGGGTAGGTTTTTATTGGTGCTGAGCTCAAAAATACTACAAAAAATAGTGACGGCCAATCCATATGACAGCTGGGTAGCAGCTGCAGCTCAGCTGCGAGCGGCCAAGAGTAGAATGAGTAGATAGGGCACTATGTGCCCAGCCAATGCAAAAACTCCCAAGATTCCAAAAAATGCATTTTTGAATATTGACCAATTTTAAAGTTTTAGGTTAATATTTGTCATATTTGAGAAGGATTCCCAAAGCTAGAGGTGAAAATATCAATTACTTATAATTTTACAGCTTCGAGAAGTAGCCTATCTAGATATTTAGGATTTTGTAATAAAAGCCTGCCTATTGAAATTACATTTTATATGCAAACTTTAAATTATCGTCAAACTACCAAAAATTGAGCTACAGTAATATGTTATACCTTTTTTGAAAGCTTATTGAATATACTATACGATTTTAAATTAGTTTTTATACATTTACTTATAAGACTTATGAAAAAATTGATGTCAAAGCAGCCCCCCTTAATTAATCAGGAATTATAATATTTTGTAATGTTACTCTCAACTTCAAATAGTTTGATCTTTTTTCAGCTAACGATGCCGCATATCAGACCTTTACACATGTTTAACCAAGGCACTCAGTGAATGAATCCCGTTGGTTTCAATGGCGGCATCGTTAGCTGAAATTTTTTTTTCGCATTTTGTAGGAGCGGTCGGACCCATTTTTTAGCAATTTTACACAAAAAAAGACAAATTAAAATAACTTTTTACAAATCATTTTATCGTGATATATATAGTTCTCAATGCAATTTTTTGATACGATCCCTTATTCTTATTGCTTAAAGTCTTTAAAGGATATCCTTGCCCCCTTACCCCCGGAGTGTGGGGGGAGGCCCCACCATGCACATGCCTAGAGATATTTATTTTAATTTAAGCTATGTAATCGAACCTGTTGCTTCTAATCAATTACCATTCTTTTTAAATCAAATGAATAATATTTTAAATGTTTAAATTTGATAAAACTAATTCCACCTATTCCACCCCATATGCACGCCCTAAAGAATTAAAAGAGTTAAGCAAACTTGTAAAGAAACTTAAAGATTTAAGCAAATTTGTTAATAAGTGTATGAAGGCCTAGGGATCTAAAGGGATAAGAGAATGGCAGATAAATTGATGTACATTACCAATAATGATACACAAACTTACTCTTCTGTAGATTACAATTATTGGTTGAAAAGTTATGACACTCAACTTAATAAACAAACAAGAAAATGTTATTATAAAACTTTGGGGACTTTGAGTGATTAACAGCCCAATGTCCCCTTCCTTCCTGATAAAGGCCCTATTGCAGACAATCAATCCTTTGATTGCAAGGCCTTTTAGTTAAAGTTTTTAGTGCTTTTGGGGTGATTTGTGATATATTTGCTTTTATTTTTAAAACAAGAATTGTTTTGTCTATAAGTAGCGCAGCAATAATAGGTTATTTTTTTATTGAAAAAGTACAGTAAAATGGGTTATAGGAAAATAGAAAATTATTTAACAAAATGTTATTAACATATTCCTTGTTTATAGTTATTAATGTCAACAAATCCAGGGATTTAAAGGGTTAAGTTAATGGCCGATAAATTGATGAACTTATCCAATGATGATACACAAAATTACCCCTTCTGTAGATTACAATTAATGGTTTAAACGTTTGGACACTCAACATTTGAAAAAAAAAACAATTAAAATTCAGTAAAAGCCCCTAAAGTGGCTAAAGCAATGAATAATAAAACATTAATATAAAGCTTTGGGGACTAGTGTAATAAACAGCCCAATGTCCCCTCCCTCCCTGAAACAAATCAATTAATATATAAGTATTTCATTGATAATTTATTTACGGGAGGGGGGTAATTTGAAACAAAACATACCAGCAATTTTATTTTGGGCGCTACTCCCTTAGTTTTAGAAATTGGGTAAAATTTTTGGGTTGTGTAACCAATCTCCCCAAGTTTTGGAATCTTAAAAAAATCTGCGGCGGAACCGCCGTTCACGGCCGTTTCCGCTACCAACAAATTTTTTTTTATTGCATTTCTTGCTGAATTAAGCAATTTGGAATCATTATTTTTTTTAATTTCCCCCTATAACCAACCCTGTGAGTGTGGGGGGGCTTCATTTTAAAATTCTCATTTATCAAGGTATACCTTAAATTCAGTGCTTCTCTTGTGCTTTTAAGATATTGGACCCAAATCGTTTTAGGGTGTCACTAATCACCCCAATTTTTGGTATTTTGAAAACAGCAGAGGGCCCGCCGCTCCTGCCGTTTTTAGCCGCCGCCGCCAAAATTTTTTTTGCATTTCTTGCCAAATTAGGCAATTGAAAATCATTTGAAATAATGTTTTTTTTGGCGGCAGAAAATGGCTGTTAACGGCGGGAGCGGCGATTCGGCCGCCATTTTTTTTATAGATATCAAAACTTGGGGTAATTAGTGTCCCAACCCAAAAGATTTTACCCAATTTGAAGCAAAATTAACAGATCTATGAGTTTTTGTTTTATTTTTGAATTCTGGGCACACAGTGTAGGGCTTGTGACGTGTCTAGGGGTAGGTTTTTATGGGTGCTGAGCTCAAAAATGCTACCAAAAATAGTGGCGGCCCATCCATGTGGCAGCTGGGTAACGGCGGCAGCTCAGCTGGGAGAGGCCAAGAGTAGAATGAGTACATAGGGCATGTGACATGTCCAGGGTTAGGTTTTTATGGGTGCTGAGCTCAAAAATACTACCAAAAATAGTGATAGCCAATCCATGTGGCAGTTGAGTAATAGCTTCTGCTCAGCTGCAAGCGGCCAAGAGTAGAATGAGTAGATAGGGCTTGTGACGTGTCTAGGGGTAGGTTTTTATGGGTGCTGAGCTCAAAAATGGTACCAAAAATAGTGGCAGCCAATACATATAGCAGCTGGGTAACAGCTGCTGCTCAGCTGCGAGCGGTCAAGAGTAGAATGAGTAGATGGGGCTTATGACGTGTCTAGGGGTAGGTTTTTATGGGTGCTGAGCTCAAAAATGTTACCAAAAATAGTGGCGGTCCATCCATATGCAGGGCGACCACTGCATACTATATATACTATTTATACTATATAGGATCAATTTGGATACTATATCATACTATATGACCAAAATTTACTATATATACTATATATTATAACCTTTACTTGACCAAAATTTACTATATATACTATATAATATTACATTTATATATTACATTTTGTGACAACGCCTCTTAAGGAGCGTTTTGTCTTATTTTCACAGTAGGTCTTCTCCTATTTCTAGCCCCTGCGGGGGGCTCAAAAGATACTGTGATACGACAAAAATGCATAAAGCTCTACAGTAAAAAAGAGATGAAGAAAATCCTTTAAAATATATTTTTGTTTGTGATTAGGTATGATTTAAATATCAGTTATTTTTCATAGAATTAACTTAAGGGTGAGGGGGAAGTTTTACCACTTTCGCTTACTCCGTGATTATTAGGCTAGATATTAATGTGAGACTATAAGTTATTTGGGATAAAAGTTTACTTTTGGGTAGTAGTTCACTTATATTTAATAATTTTTTTGGATAAGTTTCCAGGTTCAGGTGCTGCAGGCTAAAAGGTGGTTTCTGGACAGGTAAAAATTTTTTAAAGATTTAGAGATCAACTTATTAAACAGAATATGCATCTTTCAGGATGTTATTAACATATCTGTAGAAAAAATTAAAATTGGCCTCCAAGTTCTGGTCCTGCAGGCCACCAGGTCCACTCTGGACTGGTAAAAATTCAATTTTTTTTTGTTTAAAGAGTTAAAGGTCAACCTATTAAACAGAATATGCATCTTTTTGGATGTTATTAACATATCTAAAAAAATTGAAAATTAGCCCCCAGAGTCAAGCCCTGCAGACCTCCAGGTCCACTCTGGACAGGTAAAAAATCAAATTTCTTATTTTAAGAGTTAGAGGTCAACTTATAAAACAGAATATGTATTTTTTTTTGATCTTATTAACATTCTGAAGAAAATATATAAATCGGCCTCCAAGTTCAGGTCCTGCAGGCCTTTAGGTCCACTCTGTATAGGTAAACAATCAAATTTCTTATATGAAGAGTTAAAGGTCTATTTATATAACAGAATATGCATTTACTTGGATAATATTAACATATCGGGATCCAAGTTCAGGTTCATTCATGACAGGTAAAAGACTCAAATTTCTTATTTGAAGAGTTCAAGTTCAGGACTCCAGGTTTTCTGTGGAGGTCAATTGTATTTTTTCTTCATATATGTAAATAACATCTAAAAAGATGCTTATGGTGTTTTATAAACTAACCTCTAACTACATAAATAAGACATTTTGATTTTTACCTGTCCAGAGTCCACCTGGAGGCCTGCCGCATTAAAACCTGGAGGTCGATAGTCATTTTTTCTTTAAACATATAAATAGTATCTTTAAAGATGCTTATGATGTTTAATAAACATCTAACTCCTTAAATTTAAAATTTTTATTTTATTCGTGTCCAGAGTCCACCTAAACCTGAAGGCTAATTTTATTTTTCCTTCAAATATATAAAGAACATCCCAATATAAGCCTAACAAATATACCATTAACTGTTCAATTGAGGGGCGTTTAATTTTTACCTGTCCAGAGTCTGCAGGACCAGAACTTAGTGGTTGATTTTAATTTTTTCTTCAGTTATGTTATGTTAATCCAAAAAGATGCATATTCTTCTTTATAACTCTTCAAATAAGAAATTTAAATTTTTTACCTGTCCAGAGTGGACATGGAGGCCTACAGGACTAGAACTTGGAGGCCGATTAAAATTTTTTCTTCAGATATGTTAATAGCATTCAAAAAAATGCATATTCTGTTTTATTAGTTGGCCTCTAACTCTTAAAATAAAATAAAAATATCTATAACCTGTCCAGAGTGGACATGGAGGCCTGCAAGACCAGAACTTGGAGGCCTATTTTATTTTTTTCTTCATTTATGTTAATAACATCCAAAAAGATGCAAATTTTGTTTTATAAGTTGATCTCTAACTCTTCAAACAGAATTTTTGTTTTAATTTTTTTTACTTGTCCAGAAATCACCTTCCAGATAGCCTGCAGCACCTGAACCTGAGACCTATCCAAAAAATGATTAAATATATGTGAAATACTAACCAAAAGTAAACTTTTATCCTAAATAACCTATAGTCTCACATTAATACCTAGCCTGATAATCACAGAGTAAGCCCCTTATATGTGAAATTGCTTTGATAACAGCTATGCTTTGAGTCATTATTGATGATGTATAAACTATGTATTACTAAATAATTCTAAGTCCGATACTATATCATACTATATTAGTTTAAAAAAATATACTATATATACTATATGGATTTTAAAAATATACTATAAAAATACTATATTTTTTTTGTTTTGGAGTGGTCGCCCTGCATATGGCAGCTGGGTAACGGCCGCAGCTCAGCTGTGAGAGGCCAAGAGTAGAATAAGTAGATAGGGCTTGACGTGTCTAGGGGTAGGTTTTAATGGGTGCTGAGCTCAAAAATGGTACCAAAAATAGTGGCGGCCAATCTATATGGCATCTGAGCAACAGCTGCAGCTCAGCTGCGAGCGGACAAGAGTAAAATGAGTACATAGGGCTTGTGACGTGTCTTGGGGTAAGTTTTTATGGGTACTGAGCTCAAAAATGCTGTTAAAAATAGTGGCGACCCATCCATATGGCAGCTGGGTAACGGCTGCAGCTCAGCTGGGGGAGGCTAAGAGTAGAATTAGTAGATAGGGCTTGTGGGCTGTAGCTGTTACCCAGCTGCCATATGGATGAGCCGCCACTATTATTGGTAGTATTTTTGAGCTCAGCACTCATAAATACCTACCCCTGGACACGTCACAAGCTCTATGTACTCATTCTACTTTAGGCCGCTCCCAGCTGAGTTGCCGCCGTTACCCAGCTGCCACATGGATTGGTCGCCACTATTTTTAGTAGCATATTTGAGCTCAACACCCATAAAAACCTACCCCGAGACACCTCACAAGCTCTATCTACTCATTATACTCTTGGTGGCGCACAGCTGAGCTGCAGCTGTTACCCAGCTGCAATGTTGATGGGTCGCCACTATTTTTGGTAGCATTTTTAAGCTCAGCACCCCTAGACATGTCACATGCCCTATGTACTCATTCTTGATTCTACTCTTGGCCTCTAACAGCTGAGCTTCGGCCGTTACCCAGCTGCCATATGGATGGGCTGCCACTATTTTTGGTACCATTTTTGAGCTCAGCACCCATAAAAACCTACCTCTAGACACGTCACAAGCCCTATCTAATCATTCTACTCTTAGCCGCTCGCAGCTGAGCAGCAGCTATTACTTAACTGCCATAGGGATTGGCCAAAACTATTTTTAGATGCATTTTTGAGTTCAGCACCCATAAAAACCTAATCCTGGACACGTCACATGCCTCATGTACTCATTCTACTATCTGGCCTATCTCGTCTGAGCTGCGGCTGTTACCCAGCTGAGCTGCGTCCATTACCCAGCTGCCATGTGGATGGGCCTCCACTATTTTTGTTGGCATTTTTGAGCTCAGCACCTATAAAAACCTACCCCTATACACGTCACAAGCCCTATCTACTCATTCTACTCTTGGCCGCTCGCAGCTGAGCTTCAGCTGTTACCCAGCTGCCATATGGATTGGCCGTCACTATTTTTAGTAGCATATTTGAGCTCAGCACCCATAGAAACCTACCCCTAGACATGTCACAAGCCCTATCTACCCTTTATACTCTTGGCGGCTCCCAGCCGTTTTCAGCCGGTTCTAGCCGTTTAGCAGCTGGTATTAAAAATTTTAAAAAATGGTTATTGTTATCATTTAACATGAATTAAACCAGAAATATGTTTTAAAAAGTTTATTCCTACGTAATAAATGATGAATTTGCCCTAAAAATAGGCAAAAAAAACGGCTAAACGGCTGAGCTGCCAGCCGCCAGCCGTTACTTTTCCAACTTTTTGTTCGATTTAGGGAAAATAGACCTATCAAGGATTACTCATGCAAAATTTCAGATCGAAATTCGAATTCTAAGTGCCATTTGCTCACTGATTACGAGATGGTTGCATTAAAAACCCCCCCCTTATTTTCAAGACTCTGAACATCTGTTATCTATAATACAAAGTAGAATGATGTCTGTCTATCCGCGCCTTAAGATCTCGGTAATCACTGAACCGATCGGATTCTACTCTTCAGGGAATATACCTACTGGTCCTGTGGTGGTTTTAGTTTAGGCTATTTTCTTGGGGGTTGGGACACCCCCAACCCTCAAAAAACAAAAAATCCCCCCCCCCCCCCAATTATTTTTCCTTGCTAGGTAACTATTTCTCCACAATTATTTTTTCTTTTGGGGAAGTTAGTTCACATAAAACTTCTGGTGGCAGCACCAGGAGTACCTAATTTTTTTTTTTTTTAACTACCTCTTAGGGCAAAGCCCCTAGAGGCTAGGGGCTAAGCCGCTAGTATAAATGAAAGAAGGAAAAGATTCATAATAGTTTGTCTATCCCTAATTATATAGTAGCTATGCTACTTAAAAAGGATGGAGGAGTCAGGGACCTAAGGGGAAAAGACAATGGCCGTTCAATTGATGTACATCCCCAACGATGATACATAAAATTACCCCCACTTTAAATTACAATTAGTGTCTGAAAAGTATGGACACTAGCTCAACTCAATTGTTATTATAAAACTTTGGAGACTAGTGTAATAAACAGCCCAATGTCCTTTCCCTACCTCAAACATCAAAATAAAGAAATTTCCCCATTTTACTTCTCAATGAAAGTACAAAATTTGAATATTTTCATCAGAGATTAATCTTTTCTTATACACATTATTGGCAGTACTCTAGCCTCTAGCTAGGATCATGGACAAATTATTATCCCCTCAACTTAAATTTCATGGGTTTCTCATCTCTTTATTGTAGTTGATTTTTCATGAAGGCAAAGATATTAAGATTGAAAAGTTACCCTTTTTTAAGTTCCGAGGAGACGAAGGCCCGAGCTAACAAAACTGGTATTAATTCTATGATTTATTTTTCGTGGAAAACTGTCTGTAATACGATTCTATAAATGATTTTTTCAGTATGGCAACACCAGTTCTTTTACTTAATTTACAGAATTTTTTTTGTACACAAGCGGGTTTAAATTTGATGCCAATGCGCGGCTGCCGAGCCCTGTTAAAAGCATCGTTAATTTTGGACGTAATTGCACTTACCTATCTATTTCTATGTTAGTTTTAACTTGGCTAGGCAGCTGCACTTCTCATATTATAACTTTAAAATTCAGCTGGATGTCGAAAATTTGTTCCTAAACAGACAATCCAAAATTTCGCAATTTTCTTTACACACGCGCGGCTGCCGAGCCCTGCTAAAAGCTTCGTTAATATTGGACGTAATTGTCCTTACTTATCTATTTCTTCAAGTCCACTGTGGCATCCTTTTGATTTGACAATGAACTTGAGATTTAATTGGGCACATCAAACAGAGGCCATTAAATTCAAAAGGGATGGGTTTAATAGGTAGATTGTTGAATTACAGTAAACCAGTGGCTGTGACCTTAGCCTTTTAAGGGACTTATCATAGAATGGAAGCTCTTTATAGTGCCTATAAAAAAAGGGATAAATTTAAAATCTTTTAGCCGAAAAATCCCGAATGACGTCATATCAGAATAATGGAATATTCTAATATGACGTCATTCGGGATTCTTTGGCCAAAAGTTTTTAAAAGCGAAGCTTTTCTATAATTAGGGTCGGTCCGTACGTCCGTCCGAGATAGATAGCTTTTATTCGTTAATTTAGGCATGTTAGAATTGTCCTATCGATTTTAAACTTTGCATGATGATTCCTGTAGTAGTTGGGTACGATTTAGAAAGCGTAGCAACTCTATAATTATTACCAGAATGTCCGTACGTCCATTTTAAACATGTTGATTTTTCTAATTTTTTAACAGCAAATTTTTTTGTGATCTAATTATCCGTTTGATCTGATTTTTGGTATATTGATTCCTGGGACAACAAAGAACAATATTTTAAGCAAAGCAACTCTATAATCAAATCCTAAAAATGTAAGTATGTCCATAAACTCAATAAACATTATCCTGTATCAAGAAGTTTTTCAACAAATTTACTTACAATTTTGCTTCGACTCTTATACTTTTATATTCTGATAATTCAGTTTAGACACTATACAAGTTTTAATGTCCGTTTGTCCTACCGTTTCAGTGCTTCGCTTTTATGGATGTTGTCATCCTTGTTTTTATTTATCCTCTTATTTATAGGCACTATAAAGAGCTTCGATAGAAAGGGGGTGGTCAATCTAAATATCTTATATTAAAATCAAGAAATATTTTTTTTTTTTGGGGGGGGGGGGTGGCTTAATTATCATCAAATATATTAGACGAAGACCAAACTGCATAACTTTTGCACCACTTTAGATTCCTGTGACGTCGTATAATGAGGAAGATGAGAGGAGAAGTGGGAAAGAAAACCCCTAAAAAAAGAGATGGAGAATATGACGTCAAAAGTGGTGCAAAAGTTATACAATTTAGTCTTCGTCATATATTATACATATATATATAACAAAGTTCAGGACTTACTCAAAAAAGGGGAGGTCTTTTATATATAGTTGATAATTTAAAATAATTTAATTCGCCCCTAGCCTAGACCCTTATTACCAAACAGCTGCGCTTCAACACAGGGAGGGAGAGACATTGGACAGTTTATTACACTAGTTTAACATTTTATTATTCGTTGGCTTGACAACTTTGGGGACTTTTATTGAATTTTGATTGGTTTGTTTAATTAGAGTCCAAACGTAAACCCCTAGTTTAAACCTCCAGAAGTGGTAAATTTATTAATCATCAATTGAGATGTACATCAATGTCTTATCCCTTTAGATCCCTGGATATCTTCACACAAAAAGCTGTAATCGATCTTTAACAGCAGCTGTGAGAATCAAAGTTTTAGACGGACGTACGGACAAAGTGAATTATAGAGTAGCTTTGCTATTAAAATTAAATAATATTCTCGCCATCCTGACAACTCATGTTCAGACCTATTAGTCCACAAAACTTCTTTTATATATTTCCCCCCCTAAACTTATTCAAAATTTTGGATATGTATTCTGATAATAAAAAGAGTAGAATAGGAAAAAAAGTTCCTAAAGGTAATGCTCTATTGAGCATTGATAATCCCCCCCCCCCTGATATTGAAATAATTGAAAATAAGGTGGATGGGGTATTTTTTTTGTTTGTTTGTTTATCACTTTAGGTCAGGTTAGATTGGGTGCTGGTTAGATTGGGTGCTGGTTATTACTGGACAAAATAAACTCATACATCCAACTAACTTAGTGTTTAGAATTATTTTTTTTATTCCCGAGCTCTTTTGAAAAAGTTCTAGCATTATTTTTTGACTCTTGTTTATGGTGGATGATGGGGTGAAAATTGGTGTTCTTTTCATTGCACTAAAAGTAATAGAAAAGTTTTTAGACACTAGTTTAAATCAACCAATAATTTTATTTTTCATATCAACATAGATATAATGTCATAGTAATATTTATATGTTGATAGGTTCGAATCTGGGCTTAACACTACGTAATAACTAAAGACGTTAAATATGATTCCAACTACTGTTATTTCAGGTGATCGACATTAATAGTTAGAGTAGGGTGAATGCCTTGGCCTAAAACTGACGTAATTCCTTACTATACACAGTTAGGACTTCCAGAAAAAGGTCGTGTAATCAAGGAGTTTGTTGTCTGATTGGTGTTAAAAATTTAATTCCCCAGTTTTATTGTCGCAAAAATGACAATGAATAAATTAATTGTCAGTTTTTTGGTTGTGATGATTTGCCTATGGGATACACTATGCGGAAATGTGGGAACACCAAAATCTAATTAACTGCTTTACAAAATTAAATTTTAACTTTTGACTCCCACTTCAAAACACACAACAAAAAATGTCTGGGAAACTTTTTAATAGCAAAAATACTCTAAATTTTCTTTTGTGGCTTTTAGTCTTTTTAGATTTTATTCAGCCTGGTTAACTCCATAGCGTAACGGACTGACAAAGTAAATTATAGAGTAGCTTGCTATTAAAAAAAAAATCTAGTCTTCCTATTTGTAATTTTTTGTTTGTCTTAATATATTGCTCAATACTTGTTTTGTTTTCAAACAAACTTATTTTCTTTTAGATGTTTTGAACCCTATCAAACATTTGGGCCGTCATGCTATCAACATATTGGGCTCAATAGTTGCTATGTTATTAGTTGAATAGCCTTAAAGGTAGACATTTCTAGGCTTTAAAAATAACCTCAAACAGCTATTTTTGAGTTGAGTACTATATTACTTTTATAATTAGAAAGATTACTATATACATAAAAAAACACCAAACCTCTAAGGGATAAATAAAAAATAGTTTGTCTGTGAGGATAAAAAATTAGACACACTTAAACTATTAATCCCTCAAAAAAATTTATTTTATTTCTTCGTAAAATCTATAAAATAGGACACAGAAAACCCACAGAAAAGTAACCCCCTAAGATAACTCCATAAATACAGACAACCCTTTAATTGATCTACCTTTGCGTGGAGGGCCTAACTTTTCATGGCAATGTGCTTTGAAATTTTATAGCTAAATAATGTAATCAGTTAAATTCCAGCAATTTTCAGGCATTTTCAAATTGTCCTAAAGATTTCAAACTTAGCAAAATAATTTCTGTAACACTTATTAATTTGGAATAATGTTATAAGCAGAGCATCTTATATGTGTTTATGTCCTTTCGTCTGATTTTAGAGATTTCCCTTTGCTTTTATGGCTGTTGTCATATTTCTTTTTTTCTTTCAATAAAATATTTTTTTTCATAAAAAGTGTCCATTTATAAGCAGAAAAAAAGAAAGACAATAACGTGTTTTAAAATAGGCAATTTAACGCCATTATTACCATAAGAGGGTTTTGGAGTTATTTGATATGATATTATAACAGTATGAATTCTGCTTGTGTTACATTATTATCTACAGAAGAGGTAATTTAATTTATCATAACTGTGGATATAAATCCATTTTTATTCATTGTCTTATCCCCTAAGATCCCTGCCGAGTAAAAAACATGAATGGATGAATGAAAATGAATTTTTACCACTCCTTTATTTTTGAGGTTTTTGGGATAAGAACATAAATTAAGAATAACAAATAATAGAAAAGCACATAATAGTAATCAGGAAAAAAACCCGCTAAAGATGGTTTCTACTGCTGCTATGTCAGGTGCGCCACATAAATAGAGAGTATGAGAAATGAATTTGTCCAAAACAGGTCGTGCTATCAAAGAGTTGGTTGTATATCGGGTGTAACCTTACTTAATACTTTGGGTGATTGAGCACGTTACACTGCAATTCAAGCGCATGTTCAAGGTGGAGAGGAGCGTCACATGGCCCCCAAGAGGTCATCAAGTATAATCAGGGAAAGGACAATAGGAGATAAAATAATCTACCTCCAATTATGATCAACAAAATGTCTTCTGTGAGGAAAAGTTTGAAGTTAAAATGGATATAGGATATATTGACAAGGGAAATTTTTTTGTCAATATAGCTTGCAAATATGGACCTCATTTAATGGTCAGTTCGCTCACCAGTAGGAGGGGAGAGGGTGGGGTAAAGGAGGTGGATTGATGGTATCGTTATCTTAGTTAGTTGCGATTGTCACTTTATCATAGTACAAAAAAATCTAGTGCAACAACCAAGTAACATTTTCCAAGTGGAAAATTTTTAAAAACCGAAGCTTTTCTATAATTAGGGTCGGTCCATACGTCCGTCCGAGATAGGTAGCTTTTTTTCGTTAATTTAAGCATGTTAGATTTGTCCAATCGATTTCAAACTTTGCATGGTGATTCCTGTAGTAGTTACAATTTAGAAAGCGTAGCAACTCTATAATCATTACCAGAATGTCCGTACGTACGTTTTAAACATGTTGATTTTTCTACTTTTTCATGTGTTCTAATTATCCGTTTGATCTAATTTTTGGTATATTGATTTATAGGATAACAAAGTACAATATTTAAAGCGAAGCAACTCTTTAATCAAGTCCTAAAAATGTAAGTATGTCCATTAACATTATCCTGTATCAAGCATTTTTTCAACAAATTTACTTACAATTTTGCTTCGACTCTTATACTTTTATATTCTGATTATTTAGTTCTGACACTATACAAGTGTTAATGTCCGTTTGACCTACCGTTTTAGTGCTTTGCTTTTATGGATGTTGTCATCCTTGTTTAATAATGAATCGATAGATAGATATTAGATAAACTATAATCAAACCTATAAATTAAACTAAACAAATAGATAGATGGATAGATAAATAGGAAGTGAGTACATTTTCCTAGTTTAACAAACTATTTTAATTTCAAATGTTGTTGATTCTTTAGTTTAAGGACGTTGTACTGTAAACAAAGACAGTTATTTCCATGGAGTACGCAGCGAAATAGATTCAAATAAAATGAATAAATAGAAACAATCAAAGAAAATATTATTTTTCTCCTACGTCTTTTTTCTGGCCAAAAATAAAACGTAACTGATGCCTCCCCCTGATTTGTAAAAAAAAAAAAAAATAAGGACAGTTAAGTTCACAGTAGCTTTTTAGCTCCTGCGGGGGGTTTTAACCCAGTGGGGCAATCACCTAACCCAATATAACCTAACCTATAAAAAGCCATTTTAAAAATACGACGAATCGCCCCTTATGGGGCGATGTTACGAAAGGGACTATTACCTACGCTTAACCTCTGTGGGGGCCCGAAACCTGCGTGGCCTATACCTTCAGTGCGCTAATTCTGTGGAGCTACACAGTGCCCAATGCAACCTAACCCTAAAGTAATAAATAAATTTAAAATATATTTTTAAAAGATGCTGTGAGTATTGGTGCAAAAAATATGACGTAACAAAAAAAAATAGGCAATGAGAGGCCACTATAAATTTTACTATTGGTCAATAACGGCCTCTCATTGGCTAATTCTTTTTGTTACGTCATATTTTTTGCACCAATACTCACAGCATCTTTTTAAAAAATTGGGGGGTTCTGTGTTCGAATAGGCACTCTGCTTGAAACCGCTAATATTTCTTACTATTCAGTATCATGCCATAGGTATAATGAAGGAGAAAAAAAGGAGAGAGAAAGAGCGAGAGAAAAAAAGGACTGATAGAAAAAGAGAGAGAATGAAAAAACGAGAAAGAGAAAAAGCAGTAACAGTAAAAAGAGTAAGAGAAAAAGTGAGAAAGAGAGGGAGAGAGAGAGATTAAGAGAAAGAGAGAGAGGGGGCGATAAAAAAGGAGATGAAATCTATTACTTAATAGATTGACTTTACATAATGCTTTTAATTTTGTATTGAATTGATTCCATTCCAATGCATAATTCTATCATTGATAAAAAGAGATTGGATTTAGATGGACAACTTTAAGATAACAGGGCTCGGCAGTTGTTCATCGTAAGGGACACGGTTCTAACAAAATCTAACAATTTTGATATCCGTAGAAAGCTGTCTATAATACGATGCAATAAATAGAAAATATAAATACATATCTAATTAAATGTTAATGGTTAAATAAATATTATAATTGATAGAATAACAAATTTTCTGTGTTATTTGTACATTATTCTATTTATATACAAATTTTGAAGAAACCCAAATAAGTTTCCAGTATGGCTTCAAACCCGATTAATATCCGCTGGATTAGAACCGGGTCTCAGCGATACTAAAAATTCATGTACAACTTCGTATTACAAACAATTTTCCACGAATGTTAAAATTAATATTATAAAATTGATACCAGCTTTGTTAGACCGGGCCCTCGGGGGTAACAAAATTGCTTTTAATTTTAATCTTTTTCATTTTAATATCCGCGGAAAGCTGTATTAAATACGGTGTGATAAACAGGTCATAAAAATACATATCTTATTAAATGTTAATGGTCAAGTCAAATGAATATTATAATTAATAGAATAACAAATTTTCTATGTTATTTATGTAAATTGCATTAATCTATTTATATATACTATTATTTTAATGGATGTAGAATATACATGGATACAAGGACGTCCAAAGGGAGGGGGGGGGGTAAGGGGGTGATTACCCCCTCTCCCAAACTAATTTGGGAGTGCCGTAGGCAAAAATTTTTTGGTGTATTATTAGGTAGGTACCTTTTTACATTATTAAATTACCCCCAAGCCAATTTTACCCCCGGAGTAAAAATTTTTTTGGGGGGGGTAAAAAAATTTGTGGCATACCATTTTACCCCCCCCCCCCCCAATGAACGCCCCTGTATGTTGTAAAAGGGTAGACTTTTTCGTCAAAAAAAAAAAAAAAAAATACCTATCAAAAAAGTTTTGGCGTGCTTCGTGCGCATTTTTTACTACTAAATATTTAATAGTATTTCATTATTAGGTAGGTACCCTTTTACATTATTAAATTACCCCCAAGCCAATTTTACCCCCGGGGTAAAAATTTTTTTGGGGGGGAGTAAATAAATTTGTGGCATGCCATTTTACCCCCCCCCCCCCCCCAATGAAAAAGCTTGGACGCCCCTGTATGTTGTAAAAGGGTAAAATTTTTCGTCATTTTAGGTTGCTATTTCCCCTGTCATTTATTGGTCAGCTTATTTATCCAGTTGCAGGGGAGGTTATGGGGTAAAGTAAGGGATGGGAAAGGATTGTTACTTTAGCCCACCACAAGATTCACTTTATTTGAGTACCTTGTAATCTGGTGTAAGATATAAGTAATAATAAATCCATTTCTATTTTTGAATAAACTAGCTGTATATAAGCTACCAATGCTCTTTGAGTAATAAAATACACATCCAATCGATTAATATTGTACCTTATCGTTAGAGGAATAATCATGCCAGGTTTGAAACCGTTAGGACATTATATAAATATGCATATCCTTTATGGACGTCAGGTCGAACAGACTGGTCATTTTTATGTGAAATTATCCGATTTGAGAAAGTTTGATTTTAAGGTTTTTGGTTTTACTTATATGCACATGTAGGGATCTATAGGGATAAAACAGTGGTGAATAAATTCATGTGCATCCCACAATTGTATCTTCTGTAGATTACAATTAGTGGTTGAACCTTTTTCACACTCAACTGTTGAAATTTCAATGTTTTAGAGCTAACGTTATTATAAAACATTTTGACTATTGTAATAAATAGCCCAATTTCCCCTCCCTTGCTTACATATATGTTTTTATTGCTGCACTAGTTTTCAACTTTCTTATTCTTGTTTATTTATATATTTATTCATTATAACATATTAATATTAATTTCTAGATGAATAATCACCCTTCTATCTAAAGGTTCTATATAGATTAGGGTGTCCCATATAGCCTTTGGATAGCTCTTATATCGTTAAAATAAATATGTTAGAGTTGTCCTCTCGATTTCAAACTATGCATGGTGATTCATGCAGTATTTGGTTAAGATTGTCATTATTATATGTTCATATGATTTTTAATACTGATAATAAAGTACAATGTTATAAGCAAAGCATCTTTTAAATTAAGTTCTGAGAATGAAATATGTCCTATATTTAAGCAGTTTTGCAACAAATTCACTTAAATTTTTTTTTTAAACATATATATATTTATATTATCTTTATTCAGTTCTGACACTTTACAAGTGTTAATGTTCGTTTGTCCTACCATTTCAGAGCTTCACTTTTATGAATGTTGTCATCCTTGTTTTTGAAACATTGATATATATTTTGTATTTTTTGGGACACTCTAACTATTCTGTTTATTATCTTTGTTAATGATATGATTACATGGAATTATTAATTAGGCAATATCAATATTTATTACCCTCCTTTCTTCATGGATAGGATCTATTTTTCTAAAAAACAATGTATACAAATGTTTTTTTTTTTAAAAGTGCAACCTATCTAGGATAAATATTATATTATCTTATCAGTCTGTCTGTCCATAACGGGTAGCATTTATCGTCATTTTAGAAATGTTAGAATTCCCATATTGTATTCAAATTTACTACCTCCCATCAATTTTAGTTTGAAAAAGAAATCTTTTGGGGGGGTATTAATTTTTTTTCTAGGAACAATTTCCCTTAAGAGTATTGTGGTACCCAGGGCCTATGAGAAGCTACTTTGTTAAGAAGAACCATATCGGTTCAGAGGTTATTGAGTTCCATCGGTAGAGACAGACATACTTACACAGATTCTGTGTCTTTTATATTGGAATTGTTTATGATTTTTTGTCCTTTACCTTTTTCCTTTCATACAACCATAGGTAATACGTAGATCTAATAATTATAAATAAATAAATATAAATAATTAAGATCTCGTTAACGGATGTGTTAATTATCTCATTATCATTCAACTATAGTGTATGTAAGGTTTTAGGCTATACCATGGCCTAATGCCAACCCTTGTTTAATTAACTTAATTAATAGTAAAAATTCCACTGTTTCTGGTTTGGTTTTAAGCTATTTTCTAAAGCCTATAACTGGCATAAAAAATATCAATTTTAATCTACTTTACACTTAATATAAATTATTATCAGTGACCATTTAAAAAAACCTCTATTATGTTTACTATCAAAAGCTTTACATAAGTCAAAAATACAAATCTTTATTTCTACAACTTAACACTTATTTATATCAGTTGCATAAACGTCAAAGGGGGGAGGGGTAATGGGGCGATTACCCCCCCCCCCAAACGATTTTACCCCCCCCATTTAAAATTTACTCCCAACCATTTAGGAGGGGGTATTTACCCCCCTTAAACAATATTGGGGGGGGTAAATTTTGAGGGGATTTCAGGAGGGGAAATTACCCCCCCCCCAAGCAAATTTTACCCCCGGGGTAAAAATTTTGAGGGGGGTAAAAAAAAGTTCGGAGCGCTTTGCGCGCCATTTTACCCCCTCCAAATACGAATTACCCCCCCCCTTAAAATATTTTAGCCCCCCCCCCCCAAAAAAAGCTTGGACGTCTATGATCAGTTGGGTAAGCTTCTGATAACCTAGCACCCTAGGGGATGAAGAAAATATTTGGCCCCTAGTACAGCCGTGTTTTAGATCCTAAGTAACAGAAACATCCCTAAATCTACTTTTGAAACCATTTCTATTCAATCATATTTAATGTAATATTCAAGAACTACATTAAGATTAGAATGACATAATGTGTGTCTATCTGTCTGTATGTTTGTTTGTGTGTGAATTGAAGGAATACAGAATTTTGAAAATCAAATTAACCTGAAAACTTAGCAAATCTGTAAGATTTAGGTCTTAGTTTGCATCCAACATGGCGGGTTCTATGGTTCTGTGGCATACCACAGTTAATGCATCCGCTCAGTCACTTCTTGTTTTCAGAGGCATTCTTCTTGTTTTCTTAAGGGGCATTTTGTCGTATTTTCACAGCAGCTTTTGATAGCTTATGTTAGGTTAGGCAATTGGCCCCGCAGCTTTTATGCCCCCCGCAGGGACTAGAAATATGAGAAAATCTACTGTGAAAATACAACGAATCGCCCCTTAAGAGGCGTTGTCACAAAAGGGATAATACCAAAATAATCTTTTATATTTTTAAAGCCAAATTTTTTTTCTTCCTATAGGGATATCATAATTTAGGAATGTTAGAATTGTTCTATAGACTTCAAACCTGGCATGATATTCCTGTAACAGTAAGATAAAATTTAGATAAAAGTTAGTATGTCAATTTTTAAACCTAAAAATATTCTGTTTCATTTTATTTCATTTTTGTATATGATAATGAAATCACAATTATTTTATTCTTTCTTTTAAATATATATCCTTAGCACAATAAGTCATACGTTTATAAGCAAATCATAACTACAAATAAGTTTTAAAATATAAGTATGTCCATATTAAGCATCCTGTATTTAAGCAATTTTTTTTTTATAGATTTCTAAATAATTTAGAAACTACCTTTGTTTTACATTTTCGTTTATGTTCGCTTGATTTGTTAAGCTTTGCTTTTATGGATGTTGTCATCCTTGTTTGTTGTTAAAGCAACTATGAAATGTCTATAGAAACCACTATTAACGGGTGCACATCTATCTTCTATCCATGATTTCTTATTAATCTGTGTGTGTGTGTGTATTTCCAATGAAATCATCTCGTACGAATACATAAAACTACATATTTGCTCTTAGTAGTTGCGTATCTACTCTATATATATATATTAGACTGCCTGTATGTATGTATGTATGACTAAAAAGATAATAAGATATTAAAAACGTTATTTATTGTTATTATGAAGTTAAATTTTCACAACTAAGCCCTATTTTTGTGTAACTTATTTCTTAACGAAGTTTATGTAACGTTCTATCATAATCAGCTTTTTTATTACAAGGCCTTTCTTAAAGGCCTGTTTCTTATGCCGAAATTCAAAACTTTAAAATCCCATTAAAATTTAAAACAAAATAGAATGCATTACAAAAATAAAATCAGACAAAGTAACTAATATATAAGTTTGGGCAAAAATAATATTATTTTATATTATTTTAAAGCCTCAAAAATTCTTCCATTTGATGATTTATAAACTTGCTTAAATAGAGAAAGTTTAATATGTTGACGATTGGAATGTAAAAAAGACTAATCAGATGTCTGGCTTTAATAGCAGCTGTGAAAATCTCATTTTCATCAATGCCGTATGGACTAATGGAAGGAGGAAAAGACCTATATTGTGAATTAAAAAGTAGCTTTCAACTTATAAAGTTATACATTTATTAAGTGAATTATTATCCATAGTTTGAATTTGTTATGACCATTCTAACATGAACTAATAATGATCAAAGCTAAGGACAAACGATGAACGAAATGTAGAAAAGCTTTGCCTTTAAAAATATAAATAAGTTATGAGTGTGTGTGCGGTTTGTGTATGTGTGTGAGTTTTGAATTTAAATTTTGTTAGCATATTTGATTTAGTAATAAAATGTCTTGTTCCTAATGAGACAAGGACAATAAGGCGGTTTCCCTCAAGTAAATAGTCGAGCACATGTTAGATGTAAGAATTGTCCTATCAATTTCTAATCATGCATGATGTTTTCTATATCGTTGGATGTGATTTAGAAAGGCAAGCAATTCTAATATCGTTACCAGAAAGCGTGTACGTCTATTTAGGAAATGCTGATATTTAACTTCTTTGACAACTATTTTTGTAAATAGTTATCATATTCATCTCATTTTTATGCAATAGTTCCAATAACAACAAATTACAATATTTTAAGCGGAGCATCTCTATAATTAAGTCCTAGAAATGTATATGTCCTTACACAAATTTATACACAGTTTTGTTCAGGATTCTTCTAATATCTCTCTCTTTTTCTCTTGTTTCTCTTTCAGTTTTTTCTATTTATATTTATCTCTTCATCAATCAATATACACCATTCTGTTTTGCTTTCTATTTTAAGATATCCATTTCTGTATCTTACTGCTATAGTTAATTTATTGAATGTTTAATTGCACTTAATTAATTGGAACTCTTGGACGATTTCTAAGGATTTTATAATTTCAAATCACAGTAAAGTTCAAAAACCCTTCCATTCTCATTTAGTATTTGTTAAATCAAGTTTATAAAATTTATAGAAATCAACTTAAAGTTATGTTAAAAAGTAGGTTCTGTATTGCTTTAATATAATAGTATGACAGTTGAATTTACGTCTATCCTGCAATGCTACTGTGACAGAAAAGACTTTTTAGTAGCAAAGCTACTCTATAATTCACTATGTCTATCCGTAACTCTATGGGGAAATGTGTTTTTTTTTTTAAATGAACGGATAGCTTTTTTCGTTAATTTAGGCATGTTAGAATTGTCCTATCGGTTTCAAACTTTGCATGGTGATTACTGTAGTAGTTAGGTACGATTTAGAAAGCGTAGCATCTCTATAATCATTACCAAAATGTCCGTACGTCCATTTTAAACATGTTGATTTTTTTTTACTTTTTTAACAACAAATTTTTATGTGATCTAATCATCCGATCGATCTGATTTTTTGTATATTGATTCCTGGGACATCAAAGTACAATATTATAAGCGAAGAAAGTCTACAATTAAGTCCTAAAAATGTAAGTATGTCCATAAACATTATTCTGTATTAAGCAATTTTTTTAACAAATTTACTTACGATTTTGCATCGACTCTCATGCGTTTATATTCTGATTATTCAGTTCTGACACTATACAAGTGTTAATGTCCGTTTGTCCTACAGTTTCAGTGCTTTGCTTTTATGGATGTTGTCATCCTTGTTTTCCTCACATATTCTATCTTTTACTTTTTGATAACTTTTGATCTACTTAGTCCGTTCGTTCTTTGATGATTTTGTTGTGTTTTGCTGCATAAAGATGATGTCATCCTTGTTTAATTAGTAATTACCATATTTGAATACTTGATTTAAAGAGTTAGTTCTATAAATGGATTTCAAATACTTAGGTCCAGGAAGACAATTAAACAAAAGAAAAATACCTTTGCAATGCAGTTTTTTTTAAAAATCATGAAGAAAAGTATTATGTTTGAATTGTCATAATTCAAGTTTCATTTTTTTAAATACTAAAAACATAAATTATATTAGTTTCAATAAAAAGTATATTAGTTTAAATACAAAAAAACTATTCGAACAATGCATTAAAGCAAATTAATATTTTTAAAAAAGTTTTAACATTTCTATTAACACTTTCCTTATATAGTTTTACATCAACCTCTTATAGCTTCATATTAAGACCTACATCCACTTGCATTTCTGGCGACTCTTTTTTTGAAACCTTTGAGTATGTTGAGTTGATTATGAGGGTAATGCACTTTATGATAGGGGTGTAACCATCCACCTAATGATCACATAAACCCCTAATGTTGTCTGTATTACACCCACCTCAATTTGGCTCAAGGGGGCTGTTAAAATTTTCGGGTGCGCTTCGCACACCCCCTTGGAAGAACCCTGTGCATGCCACTGGTTACATGTTATTTTCCATTTTACTTAAAAACACTTTTTTTTCTTATCTTAATGTAAACAATTCTATTTCTATTGTCATCAGATTTAGGAATGAATATACTGGAAAACAAGTAATATATATTGCATGATAGATTAAAATTTGAAAAAAAAACACTTAAAAAAGACACAATTTCTATTGATTTCATACAAAACTACCCTATTAAGCACTAAAACCCTCCATCCAGTAGTTTTTCGTTTGTTTAATTAACGCTTTAGATTAGGTTAGTTTAGGTTATATTGGGTATTGATTAACCCTGCAGGGCCGTTAAGGCACCGCAGAGTTAGGGCACCACTCAAGGGACTAAGCATAAGAAAAAAACCAACCTTTAATATTTAAATTTTTCCCTAAAAAATTTGGGAAGGGGGTATTTTTTACTCGATAGGACCTTTGGAGAAAAGCACCAAATTAACGTTTTGTAATTTTATTAAAATCAACTTGATAATCAGTTTGTTAAATAAGTATTCTCTAAGCCCCCAAACGGGTTTGAATCATTAATCCTGTTAATCCATTTTTTCAATAATATACTTTCGTGTCCGTGGGTCTATTTGCCAAGTGTTGAGATTTATGTGATATAAAATTGTGTTTTCTAGACAATTACTGACACATTTCTTTACGTTTTATTTTGCCAGGGGAATAAAGGGATAGGGCAATTTTAGCAAATTTAATATTATGTACTAGCTGTTTCACCCTCTAGGGAAACGCGAGGGATATTAGAAAAATAGCCTAAAACCATATCAACAAATTTATAAAGAATTCCTGAAAAGTACAACCAATTCGGACCAGTAATTTCCGAGATTTTTAGCTTTAGGCAGCAAAGCCTTACTACTCTATATTGTAGGATAAGATTTGTGTCCTTTCACTTAATGTGCCTAGCGATCACAGAACCCTTCTCTCTTATTTTTTTTTAATAAAAAGGAAGGAATGCTGTAAACATTTTGTATGTAAAACCTCTGCTGTTGGCTTATGCCCTCTGTGTCCTAGCCCTGCGGGGCTACACTGTACCAAATCTAATCTAAAGTAGAACATTAACAACGAAAAACTACTCCTATCGACACTACTAAAATATAGGTTTTTTAGCCTAAAAGTCGAATACTCTGGAAATTCGACCAGATATCATTTATTTATACCTATATAGAGAGCTCCACGTCTTTATTTAAATCATAAGTGCATAGCCTAAAGAATAAATTGCATTTGAACTTGAGTGTATTTTTTCTTGAAAAAAAGCTGTAAAAATGTGTTTTTAACCTAACAAATTCATTAAAAAAAATCCGTAAGTTAAAATATGAAAAATCCGGGAAGCTTTTTAGTAATAAAATTCATGTTTAGTGTGATTATTTCATAAATAACAAACATACCATATTTTGCAATAGATCATTTAAAAGCTCTAAAACAATTTGTTTTGCTTGTGAAAGAAAAGGCAAGAATTGCCAAGATTAAGAGAAAAATGAAACAGTGTTTGTTCTTGAAAATCTTGTGCAAATTAAGGAACTAACAGGTCTTTGTAATACTTGTAAAACATGTTTATAAAACATATTTGTAATTATGAATTATAAATTCAAAGTGATGTGTCTATTAAAAGCAAAACTGTTCTAAAAATAGTGACGGTCCGTTCGCCCATCCATATAGTTTCTTCCCTGTTAACTTAGGCATGTTAGAATTGTCTTATTGATTTCAAACTTTGCATGGTGATTCCTTTAGTAGTTAAGTATTTATTTAGAAAACATAGCAACTGTATAATCGTTACCAGAATGTCCATCCTCAGTTTTTCAATAAATTTACTCCAATTTTGTGTTGACATTTAAAATATTTACATATATTATAATTATTCTCTAAGTGTTGATGTTCGTTCGTCCTAGTGACCTATTCCATTATGAGAATCTGAATTGCTATAATAATTTTTTTGAAATCTTTATATACTTTCAAATTTATTTTAAATTGTGAATGCCCTCTTAGTTAATTAAATGTATTTATACAAAAAAAAATATTATTGTGGATTTAAAAGAACTTCATATAAAATAAATGAATAAAACTTGTTGAAATGATGTTAGATTTTTGGAAAATAGAGGGTTTTATTAGGTATAAAATATAAAAATTTGAAAAAAAATTAGGCTATGCACTTATGATTTAAATAAAGACGTGGGGCTCTCTATTTAGATATAAATAAATGATAACAGGTCGAATTTCCAGAGTATTCCTCTTTTTGGCTAAAAAACCTACATTTTACTAGTGTATCCCCCATTAGTTTTAGTTTTTTTCTTAATATAGTTATAGAGTAGTTGCTCTACCAAAAATGAATAGTTTTATAATCAGCCTCAATTAAAGAAGCTTTACAATAAATCTTTTTATAATTTCTTTACAATTCAGAACTCATTAAAAATAATTCCCTTCATTGAAAACAAGAATTATTACGTTCAATGGCAACATAATACTAATTGAGAAAAAAATATATTTAAAAAATGGTTTACCCTTCTGATTAAAAAAAACACGACATTTGACACTTAACTTGTTAAACCAACCAACAAAATTAATTAAAAGTCACAAAAGCAGTTAAACCAACGAACAAGAAATGGTTATTATAAAACTGTGTAATAAACAGCATAAGGTCCCCTCCCTCCCTACAGACAGACTAACAGAGGGAATTAAAGAGTAACTTTACCACAAAAATTACAGAAAAATCATGAATTAATTCTCTTTAAGCTTACTTTGATGGGAATATGTATGATTAATGATAAATCAAAAGTTAGAAAGTCAACATTATGTACAAGAATTGAAGTTCTTTTTAGGTTGAATAAAAGATTGCTCCCCTTAGTTATTTTGGCTGTTGGACCTGGATGTATTAGTGTCAAGACTTTCTCCATTTCTGTTTGTCCTATGTGTTATTTAGAAATTAATATAATATTGTATAAGTTTAGATTTATAATTCAGACAACTGCCTGGCCTTATTCGTCTGCTTATTGCTTTCTGTTCTTTTTGTAGGGAATCGGTTGTGTTTATATTTCCGACACTAATTGCAGACTTCAAAGACCAATACAAAATCGGTAGAGGGACCCCGACCTGTAAGCAGAGTTACATATTGTATGTAGCTCATGTCCCCTCTATTCCTTTTTTACTTTAATATTTAGACTACATGTCTCAGTTCTTTGATTAAGCTACTTACGTTTTTCTCTTTTTTAAAAGAAATATTATTTTATCTTTGATAATTATTTCTAATTTACGTATTTTGTATTTAGAACAGCCTAATTAAAAATTTATCTAACTATGTTATGCACTCCCCCCCCCCCCCTCTGCACACCCCATATAAGTTATAATTGATATCTACTTCAAACTTTATATCAACCAATTTAATTAACGATTTATAAACATGGATAGCAACATCATTAAAAGTAAAGCTGCACAAAGGTTTTCTGACCTGAAAAATGTTTTCATTTGCAAAGAAAATTGTTATCATATACTGTAAAATAGTATTTTATATGTTTGTGTTTTGTATGTCTGCAAAATCTCGTAAACAGTTGAACTAATTGTTCCACTATTTTCAGGGAAGTTTATCTCTTAGGGCATGTTTTAGGCTATTATGTGGCGAAGGGAGTGGGTTCGTCATTTTACCCTAAGAAATATTTTGGTTTCCCATAAAGTTGATTCTTAAATTTAAAATTAATCAGGGGGGGGGGGCGGGGGTTTCTTATGTCCTAACCGTGTAGAAATTCATAATCCTGCAGGGCCTAGGGTGAAACACTAACACACTAAAAACCTTCAATTTATTTCAAAATAAAAGGCAAAGTGGGTTCGGTGGTTGATTGATATATATTTTTAATAAAAACCACCATTTAATTTTTCCCAAAACCTAGACAAAAAATTAGTTAACTAATGATTTTAAGGAAGATTAAATTTTTCTTCTGTGTTCCTCTCCCAGATCTGTCCCTGATTTTAACTTTTCTATTCCACTTAAACTTTTACATTTCAAATCTCAGGTGTTCTTTTTCAACAACCTAATTAAAAAGGAATTAAGTTTTAAATCTTCTGCAACCAAAAGCAGACATATAGCTGATTATAAAAGTTAAGGCTTACAGGCCTGCGGTTAACGCGCAATATTTTACATCCTCTAATTTTACTGGTGGGGGAAAAATTAACAAAGTTGGGGGAGGGGGGGGGGTGTTGAGTAATATTTCAAAACATTTGCCTGATTTGTTAAAGCCACAGGCTTTGAACCAATTTTTTCAACAATTTTCAGGGCTTCAAAAAGTTTGACGGGGTATTACACCCTCAAAACACCATATGAGAGGAGAAATATTGGCAGAAAAGTATGGACACCATATGAGAGGAGAAATATTGGCAGAAAAATATAGACACCATATAAGAGGAGAAATATTGGTAGAAAAGTATGGACACCATATGAGAGAAGAAATATAGACAGAAAAGTATGGACACCATATGAGAGGAGAAATATTAGTATAAAAGTATGGACACCATATGAGATGAGAAATATTAGTATAAAAGTATGGACACCATATGAGAGGAGAAATATTAGTATAAAAGTATGGACACCATATGACAGGAGAAATATTGTTAGAAAAGTATTTGCCTGATTTGTTAAAGCCAAAGGCTTTGAACCAATTTTTTCAACAATTTTCAGGGCTTCAAAAAGTTTGACGGGGTATTACACCCTCAAAACACCATATGAGAGAAGAAATATTGGTAGAAAAGTATGGACACCATATGAAAGGAGATGAGCAGTAGATGAGCAAACATCCACTAAGCTTAACTTCAAGGAGTAAAAGAAAAGTAACAATCACATAAAAGTAACAGGATGTCTTTATGTGTGTCCAGTAAGATTACCTGCCTGTTTTATTGATTTTCAGGCATTTTCCCTTAAAGTGCCTTGTTGAGAAAAATGCTAAAATATTAAATAAAATATTAATAAATTGAAAATAAGGGGAGGTAGTTTTAGTCTCCATGTTTCATTTCTTAAGGTCAGGTTAGGTTATATCGGGTACTGAGAGTCACACAGGTTTATTGCACCGTAGGTATGGGTCACGCAGGTTTAGAGCGGTCAAAACAATTAAAAAAAACTATAATAGAAATATGCTCAAAGAAACTTTCTAAAAGTCTCGAATTACTAAAATATACTCTGTGGCTAACCGTCGTCAGCAATTGTAATGTCATAAAAAAACGTCCTCTGTATATTAGAAAAATTTTATGTAATTGTAAATTATTACAAATTCTTTTATTCCTGGCCCAACCAAAACCATCAAAATTAAATGAGCTGAAAAATTTTGAAGGATTGCAGTGATATTGAGAAATTGAGAGAGAGTTAAAAAGAGAGAGAGAGAGAGAGAGAGAGAGAGAGAGAGAGAGAGAGAGAGAGAGAGAGAGAGAGAGAGAGAGAGGGAGAGAGAGAGTAAGAGAGGGAAAAGGTATAAATGTTGTAACTTTAACTAAACAAAATTTAAAAATATTAACAATTTAACATAAACTAAAAGTTTGGCTGGAACTTTATTAATAGCATAATAATTTATATTGCTCGATACGACAAATTATATGTTAATACAACATTTTGATAAAGTGTCAAAATTATGTATTTTTAAAAATTTAATCATTACCTAGCGACAATGCCCATAAAAACGAAGAAAAGTGGATAGGATCATTTTTAAGTGATATTTTCTAGGGGTGATTTCTACCCCCAAAAGAGTTGAAAACATTTCCTCGGTCTTTGCAAAGCGGTTTGCGATATATTTTGTTATTTAGAAAGACATGCGGTTACATCCTTTTCAATAAGGATTATATTTTAAATCCTATGTTAATAACCCTTCTATGATTTTGTTTAATTTTTGTAGATTTTTAATGTGTTTTTGGTGGATTTTTCACGAAAACAATTTTTCCCTACTAAGCAATTAGTGGGGCAAATTTCTTTAAAGAATCCACCTCTGGTCTTTTAGTTTTTTAAAATGGTTTTGTTAAGTAAGTCTATTTGATTCAATTATTTCTAACTTCTGTTTCTAATTACTTCTATATAGTCTTTAGAGGCAGTTCTTATAGACTTGTAGTTTCTATAAAATAACAGCGCAATATCAAGCTATCAGAGGCTGAAATCTTAATGCTATACTATGATATTAAAGAACCAGACTTGGCTTAGTCTTTAGTTACAGTCAGTTTCGTCTCACAAGTTAAGATGATGATTTTCTCCAAAACGACTAAAAAAAATTTCTTTAACTTATTTTGTTTGCAGGGAAGCTACTGTATAAGTCATGTTGACTATTTGTCCAACAGATTTATAGTATAGCTGTATATACAGACAACTAACTATCTTCCTTTTTCAAAGACCTTCTTCGTCTGCTTCAAAATAATTTTCTGCTACTTGGCTGTGTTAATAAAAGCGATACCATTGGTTGATTTTTAATGACCCAGTAGGAAATGATGCACAAGGTGGTTGCGATGGGGAGATACAGATATTTAACCCTTTCTCTCTCTAAATTCTCTCTCTCTCTCCCTCACATTTTCTCTTCCCCTCTTTCTCTCTCCCTTCTACAATCAACCTTCTTATCTAAATTCCTTAATATTTAGCTTAACGTTTCACAAAAGCTTCAATCATTTTGGACAAAATCATCCTTGTTAGTATCAAAGCATCTAAAAAATTGAGCTAATTCATAAATTTATAGTAGTATGAGAAATCTTCCCAAAAAATCCGCCGTCATCTTAAATATCAGCCCTGAAAATACCTATGCTGTTCAGAAGGATATTTGGAATTATAGAGAAGCTTTGCTACTAAAACATATCCTTTTTTGTTTCATTTTGGAATGTATGTCTGGGTGATTTCTCTCAAAGTGCCTAGTCGAAAACTGAAACCTTTACTCCAAAATTTTAAAATAAAGGGAGGCGTAGTTTGTGCCTTTACTGCGTAAAATCCGTGAGTTAGCTTCGTCGAAGGCGATTATTAAGCCAAAGTGTTCTTAATATTGAAAAAATGCATAGTATAATTAAACGCAAATCTAATAACACTTTGACTTAATAATCACTTTCGATGAGGCTAACTAGTGGATTTTACGCAATACAAGCACAAACTACTCCTCCCTATATGATAAGAGAAGAGTAATTTTTTATTATTTTTTTTATTGCTTTAAGACAGGTTAGGTTAGGTAATTTTTAGCCTTACAAAAATTAGGGCACCACAGGTATATCAAGTTAGGAAAAAACCTCTTCCACATAATTTCAATTGTTTTTTAAAAGGGGGAGGTGTCAATGTCATTGCTCAATAGACACTTTGTGGTAAAGTGCTTATTTCTGTTAAGTTGGAATTTGTAAATGCTCCATATTATATCTAAATTAAAATTGCTGTGACACAAATTGTCTAGACCAGATTCAGTTACTAGAATTGTTAAATAATATGTTATAACAGTAACTTTTCTGTCTAATCTAGCTTGCTAATGTACTGTCATAATGCTAAAAAAATGACTTTGGGACTACTTACATTATTGAACATTTGGAACATATTTGGATAATCTCGTTTTATTTGTTGGTTTCTTTAACCACGGAGGGAAGAGGCAATGGACTGTAATTGATACTGGTACCCAAAGTTTGTTTTTACTAATACGCTGTTTTATTCGTTGGCTCTATAACTATGGGTAATTCAAAGTAATTTTAAATCTTGATTTGACGTCAAAGCCTTTTATTTTGAAGGGGTAAAATATTGGGTTTCAAATGTTTGAGGGGGAAAATCTAATGTATTTTCATTTTTTTTATGAGGGATAAAATTAGGGGTTTCAAAGTTTGAGAGAGGAAAACACCCCCCTTTGCCCCCATCCTTGGACGTCTATGCTAAAAGCTTTAATCAATTCATTTTTGTTAGAATGCGCTAATAACAAACAAAAATATTCTATTTGATATACGAACGGCCGGACATAAGGTATGCATAACAGCCGCGCTGTTAAAACTGCATAGATTTATTTAATTTGTAAATTATCCAGGACAAACTTCGACACGAATTTTATTTTTCTCCTTCACTTTCATTTATTCTAGAAGAATTAAATCTGAAAGAAAAAGGTCCATTTCTACAATTATTTGATGCCGATGTTTAACAGTATAGTTACTAATCCTTTAATTTTAGTTTTGATTTTTATTTGTATGCTAGTTTTTAACTATAGGTGAACAAAATCAGGTGCAGCTATTTAGCCAGGGATCTAAAGGGATAAGATTTACAATTAGTGGTTAAAATGTAAAAACTCTCAACTTTATGAACCAACCAATAAAAATTCAAATTTTTTAGGCTAATGAATAAGAAAAGTACTAGTGTAAAAAGCATCCTTATAAATTGCTTATAAATTGTGCCTAATTGTCATTGAAATCACTATTTAAATCAAGAAAATAAATGATTCATGACATAATATATCCGAAAATTACAAAGATTTATAATTACGTTTTTTTAATGACCATTGGTTGCTATCTTTGAAAGTACCAAGCAAGCAAGGATACATCCTAAACCCCCTTATTTTGAAATTAATTGAAAATATGAGGGGTTAATGGTATTTTTTCTTGTGCATAATCCCTTCGGAGAGCCGTTTACCTGCGATGATCTAACCCTGCGAAGCTTACCTGTGCCAAAAGTAAAACACATACACAGAAAAATTAACCCAATCTCCCCTTGTTTTCAATTACTTTTATATCATTATTAGGATATGAATTTCCTGGCTTGAAGGAAACTGCCGACCATTGAGTTCGTAATTTTTCTATATTATACCTTATACCTACAGGAATCTTTATGCAATGTTTGAAAGCAATGAGATGGCTACATAATGCCTACTGGAAAATTAAAGATGTCAGCTACAGGTACATATGTTATAACGGAAATTTTGAGTCATTTTACTTGTGAACTGTTATAAAAGCGTGACTAATGTTTAAAGAACCTGCCTAAAGTTTTCTATTGTAGGGACCTGTCAATTATACCGGCTCAAAGCTGCATGGTCACATATAACAGGGATCTAAAGGGATAAGACAATTGCCGAAATATTGATGTACATCCCCAATAATAATACACAAAATTACACCTTCTGTAGATTAAAATTAGTGTTTGAAACGTTTGGAAACTCAACTTGATATACCTTCCAATCCAAATCCATTAGAAGTCAACAAAGTTGTTAAGCCAACGAATAAGAAAAGGTTATAACAAAACTTTGGGGACTGGTGTAATAAACAGCCCATTGTCTCTCCTCTCTCTGCACATATATATATGTAGCCTGTTAAGCCTTTGTGCTGGCATTATATCAACATAAGACTAAATATAAATCCGCAGCATTAACGAGCCTGCTTGCTGTCAAGAAGGTGTCGGGTTCGAGTCTGGACCACACATTTTTATGCTAGAGACGTTAAAAATTGTACCTATTGCTGCTATACCTGCCACGTGGCACTCATAGGGAATGCATAGAACCTGATAAAAAACACCGCGGCATTAACGAGCCTGCTTGCTGTCAATGAGGTAACGGATTCGAGTCTGGACCACACATTGTCATACTAGAGACGTTAAAAATTGTACCTATTGCTCCTATACATGGCACTTGGCACTAATAGTGATGGTAGAGGAATGCTTTGGCCCTTAAACTGGCGCAATGTTTCACTGCAAAGTTAGGACTTCAAGACAAAGATAAAAGAAAGCAAAGGCTTGGTAGTCTGTTGGATATTACATAACCTAATATATTGAAGATGGCGTTAGCGTACTTCATCCCATAACAAGCAGATGATGCCCTTAGGTTCCCAAGAAAATCACTTAAAATCTATGAGGTAATATAAAAATCAACTATGGGAGGCTTAATACAAATTGCAATATTAAAACAAAGTAGTTAGAGGTTTCTGTTTGTAAATATTAGATAACCATGTGCCAAAATTCTATCCATATGCAATTGCAAGGGTTTATGTCGATTATGTAAATTGAATAAAGGTGGTTGTTACTTACATAAAAACGACATTCGACAATAAAATGCCATAACTGAACACTTATGTTACATAAAAATGACAACCAGCTTAGATATTTTAGATATAAGTTTATATAAAAATCGTAAAAATATTCCCCTCAAAAAGGTTGAATTACCTTACCTTAAATAATATAAGAAATATCCTAGTTAGCGAGATCTTAAGGTACAGAAAGACCGACATACAGTCACCCTGTTACTTATTTATAAGGATAAAGTTTCTATAATTTCAATTTTACAATAATTTCCTTCAGCACTAAAATAAAAATGTCAAAATGTATGATATATCATTTAAAGTATTTTGGGCAGAAAGAGGGGTAGGTATTCAGCCATTTCAATCAATTTGAGTTATGAAATTTTGTACATTTATGTTTATGGTTTTTTGTTACTTCCCTATGTCTGTCTGTCAGCCTGTAATACTTTAAAGATTAACATAAAATTTTGAAATTATGTATCCTGTTATATAAAGTATTTTTCTGTTTCAGGTTTTCTGTTTGTTTGTCCGTCAAGACCTCAATAACCACTGAACTGTTTGATTTCTTAATGTAGGGGTCTTTACGTAGGACATTTTACTTTAAATTTTAGTCCTTTCGATTCCACTTTAACAGTGGGTTAGATAAGAAATATGCACAAACTCTGCATGGTTTAAATTGATTTAATTTAAATATCTGACTAATAATTAAAAAATCTATTTCGAAGCGCTGGAAAGAGTCATGTGTGACATAAAAAAATGTATAAATCCCTCTCTTCTTGGGTTTCCTTTCCCACTTCTTTTTCATCCCTCCTTTTTAGACGTTTTTTATGACGTCACACATGACACTTTCCATGCTTCTCTATTTCAATTAGGTCTAATTAATTATTATAAAATGTGTCCCTGCCAAAACAGAATGGAGCTCACTCAGACAAAAGGAAATTTATAATTCTATTTGGAGAGAGGAAAATGACCATTTTGGTTTTATTAAGCGTTTCCATTATCTTGATAATATTAAATTTTAGCAAAAATATACTGATTTACACCAGAAGTTGCAAAAGGTTTTAAAAAGTTATTCATAACTCGTTACATGTAACAGTTTTCAAAGGATGAATTTTAAAATGATTTGATTTTAAACAGATAAAAAAGGGTTTATAAATTAAGTATGCTGTTTTTATATTTATATAAAAGTTATGAATGCCTTTAAATTTTTTGTTAGCTAAATATTTAAAATTTTAATTATTTAATATCTAAAAAACAAATAATTAAATACATAAATAGCTGACTGACCTACTGTCAGACTGACAAAATATATATAGAGTTTTCGCAAGTAAAAAAATTCAAAATACATCAAATGCTTTGTTGAATTCATAACCACACTGATTGTGATAAACACAACACAACCTCCCCCGCCCCAGAAAAATCTATGAAATTCATCAAAAATTTTAATAGGTTTTTGAACACCAAATAGGCTAGTTGTTTATCCTAACGGTTGGTTTTAGGACTAAATTTTAGAGATGGTTCGCTTTGTTGTCCTAGGAATTATAAAAGTTGTTAAAAAAGTGAAAAATTAAATAAACCTTCTGATAACGATTTTAAAGTTGCTACGCTTTCTTGATTGTACCAAACTGTTAAAAAAATAATGACATTACATACGGACGTAGATACCCTAATCATAGAAAAGCTTAGCTTTTAAAAAAATATAAAAGATTTAGATAATACTCTAAAATTTCAAATAATTGTTTTAGTATTCATGTTGTGTAATAGCACTGCACTTAATTGGAACTTGTTTATTTTCTTTAGAAACACAAGTAATTCTGTCTGTGCTTGAAGACAGGGCTAAATATTTTTAATAACAAAACAAATGAAAGTTATTGAGTAGGGTATTCATTTGTCAGAAGATATATTCAAATCTCTATCTAATATATCCAGGGATAAGGGATGGGAAACGTAAGAAAAAATTATTCCAGGCCTATTTTCCAACTAGGCCTAAAAAACTAGTTTCGGGATGACGCAGTAGTTAGATTTGAAAACTATGAACAATGATGAAATAGCTATTATATGAATGCAAAGAAAAAAGTATAGAATAGAATTCAGGTAGTTGATTCCACCTAGCATAAAATATAATAAAAACTTTTCAAAGAACCAATATGTTAGTGGGTTTAAGTAGAATCCCGTTAAGATTGTCATTACTTCGCCACCCCCCCCCCCCCATTTAAAAAAAAAGTTTTTTTTGAGATGGTTAAATCTGATTTATTTTCAAACATTTTAAGGGGGGATCTACTTCACCCCAAAATTTGTATATAGAAATAAACAACGCTTTAGCCCCCAAGCTTTAATAAATAAATTAAGTAGAATTGAATAAGTACATGGGTAACATTCTATCAACTAATTGTTCCATAGCATACATATAAATTAAGAATTAAAAAAAAAATAATTTTACGTTAAAAATTAACAGAAAAGTTTAATTAAGTGTGCAATAATTTTTACCAAAATTAATGAAATTTTTTTTTAACAAAACACAGTACACTTTTTATTTACATATTGAACTAGTTTTGAATTTGTAATCATTTAGGTGGGTTATCAATTCCACATGAAATATAACTTTTAAATTGTCTAAAGACATGAGTTTTTCACATTGTTCTGAAGTATAAAATGTTGAATCCTACGCAGTCTTCAAAAAACGATCTCTCTGTTTATGTTTTGCTATATGGACATTTATTAATGTGTAGATTTAATAATAAGTTGATGTGATTGAACATCATATATATTGTTGTCATTCTGATAGCAGAAAATTTCCATTGTTGTCATTCTAATAGCAGAAATTTATGTTTGCTTGAATTAATTTAGCCAATTAGGAACTGGGGGAAGCGTTGGTTATTAATTAATTGGTTAATGCTAAAAGCAAGTTTCAGGCTATTGGATATTAGCCTACAGCCAATAATGAACTGGCGAAAATGAGTTGATTTTATAGGCAAAAAAGAAAAGTTGCCCCATCACTTTAAAAAGGAGGCTGAGACCTAATTTTCGGTCAGGTTTCCCATCCCTTATCCCTGAATATATCTATAATTCCAACCTAAACATACCGACAGACTGACGGACAAAGTAATTTGTTTACTGGATGCGCATTGGTTAAACTAAAATTCACGAAAAAGTTCAACTGTCTATTCTAAAACAGCTGAGTTAATCTTATTTCCCTCATATCGTTATGAAAAAACGGATTGACGAACCGACATAGTAAATTATAGAGTAGCTTCGGTACTAATTAGAATAAACAACAATAACTGTTAGGTCAATTAACTAAACAAATTCCATTTTTTAATGCAGGAATTCAAATTCAAAACTTATTTGTACACAAAATTTGTATTTAGTACTTTTAAGTAAACCAGCGGCTGTGCCCCTAGAATTTAGAGGCTCTGTATTCCAAAGTGTACGAAGGGAACAAAATAATCGCCTTAAACCAACCCAAGATTAAAATTTAAAAATATCCTGAAAAACCAAGCAGGAAGTATCTATAAAATTGAAAACTCAATCAGTTCAGCTAGTTATGAAAAACTTTAATAAAAAAAACTACTTTATAAAATAGGATATAAGATTTTCTGGGAATAAATATTGTTTACATTTACAGAATTAACAATTAACAAGGAAATATATTTTTGGAAGATTTTAGGTCATTGTATACGGTAATAAAACTATATAATTAAATGTCTACATTGCTTGAATATAAAATTGAAAAAAATAAATGAGATATCTAACTAAAATACACTGGTTCCCCAAGTTTTATAACCATGTTATCTTCTGCGCTAGCTCAAAAACTATGTGTACTTATATCAAATTTTGTTAGTTTGTTTCAATACTTTAATTTTATTCCATGGAAGGGGTAATTTAGTTTATCTTCATTTGGGAAGTTCATAATTGGATCTTCCATTACATTGTCTCTAAAAATCCTTACAATTCTTGAAGCATAGCGATCTATGATTTTAACCAAATGTTTTAACCAAAGTCAAGCTTGGGCAATCAACTTTTTAAGCAATCCTTATAATAATGTAACAGGATGTTTGTTTGTCTGTTTGTGTCTACCGAAGGATCTCGCTAGCCGTTGAACCGATCAGGCTCTACTTAACAGGGGGGTAGCTTCTCATAGGTCCTGGGAAGGTTTATAAATATTGGGGGGAGGGTACCACCACCCTCCCAAGAGAAACGCATCTAGAAATAAATTACCCCCCCCCAAACAAAATGAATTTTTAAAACTAAAATTAAAAATAGGGGGGAGGGGGCACCCACCCCAAGAAAAAACAACTCCCAACCTTTAAAAAAATTATTTTACTTTTTCTTTTAAAGTCTAAAATAATAAGTCGGTTATCAAATTCGACTCTCCCCTCCTCAAGTGCCCCTTGAGGCCTCTAGGGGCGTAGCCGCTAGTTATGATTTAAAGTAGTAAGATTTTTCTGTCTGAGGCTTAAGATCTCAATAACTACTGAACCGATTGGGTTCTTTATTTCAGATAAGCTTCACATAGGTCCCTGTAATGGTGTATGGCTATATAATTTAATATCTAAGTCTTCGGGTGCACGTTATAGCCCCTCCCTGCCCCTTCCAATACAGAGCCTCAGGTGCTAGGGGCATAGTCGCATTTAATTTAATAAAAAGTGAGATGTTTTTGACGTTTTTTATAATTGCTGTATAAATCTTTAAACTAAGTATTACTTTTTATTTGCAAATTTCGCTTATGCGGATGTTGTGATCCTTGTTTTACTTGAAATAGGCAGGGAGAGAGGGAACATTGGGCTGTTTATTACACCAGTCCCCAAAGTTTTATAATAATGTTTTCTTATCCGTTGTCTTAACAACTTTGGTGATCTTATATTAAACTTGGTTGGTTAGTTCATTAAGTTGAGTGTCCAAACGTTTCAACTAATAATTGTAATCAACAGAAATGCTATTTTAGGGCTATTATTGGGCATGTACAACAATTATCGGCCATTGTCTTATCCCTTAGATCCATGTGAGATAGGTATGTTAAAGTTATATTACTATATGTAATTAGTTGTACAAGTAGTTATAAGATAATTATGACCTGTCAATACTCACAACTAAACTAACCAATATATTCAGGGATCTGAAGGGATAAGACAATAGACAGCGGTTCAATAAATGGGGTCTTATTTATTTCGTTGGAATACATTTAATATTTTTTCAATGTAGAAAAAAAGCTTAAAGGTTGTTGCTCTTTTACATTAGAGTAAAACACTTATAGAGGGAGAAAGTGTTAAATAACTGTAACTCCCCATCGCAACCAACTTGCGCAACCTTTCTATTATAGGTCATTGAAAATCAACCAATGGTGTCGCTATTATTAAGTAGCAGAAAATAATTTAGAAGCAGACGAAAAAGGTCTTTGAAAAAGGGAGGGAGGTAATTGTCTGTCTGTTTGTTTTACAATTGTTCACGGATACGAAAATAAAAGAAGGATAAACTTTGAAATTGTTTGTGTTAGTGGTGAGCTTTATTTTGATAATTACAGAATTAAAACTTTGATTTTCTTAATAACTTAGATGAGCAGAAAAATAGCCTACAACCATTACAAGAATTAAATCTAAAAACAGTACAGCCTAAAACCATCTCGGAACCTAAGTGAAACTAACACCTAAAGGAAAACTCAATCAGTTTTGTAGATTTTAGACATTAAGCTTAAAAAATGTACTACTTTGTATAGCAGGAGATGTACTGAATTTTAGTTTCCGAAAGTGTACCTAGCATCCGCGTCTTATCTCAATATTTACTACAAGCTAAAAAAGCTTCAAACTAAAAAAAAATCAAAATTTGAAAAATTAAAATATAAATCGTTTATACATTAAATTGCTTTTCCATTTGACCGGAGTAGCTAAAATAGCGTTTGTAATAATTGGGTTATCTGCTGTACACATTTGGAAATTATTGAAGAAATAGGCAATCCTTTTTCAGCCCATCTAGCAGGATGACCACTTTTATGTATTCAATACTTTATAATGCGTAAATATTAACAAAATTTGTATTTTAAAATACTATTTAACCTGGGACTAAAATTTGAAGCGCATCACTTTACCAACCCCTCAAAAAAAAAGCTTGGACGTTTTTAAAAAAGGTAACTTTCTACATATATATATATACAAAAGTATAAATAACTTTACAGAAAGTTATACAAATTGTTAAAAATCCAAAATGGTTTTTATTCGTCTGGAAAAGATTTCCTTTTTAGTATCAATCTTAAGAAAATGGATATATGTTCTTAAAAATGATTAGTTGAATAAGTCAAATGAAATTATCCTTTTTATGAAAGTAAGTTTGATTTTTCTGCGTTTGTACCGAATGATCTCGTTAACCGCTAAACCTATATGGTTCTTCTTTAAAGTGAAGCTCTTATAGGTCCAGAGAAGGTTTATAAATATTTTTAGGTGGAAGGTACATTTACCATCACAAGAGAAATCGCCCATAAAATAAATTCAAATCATTGAATGCGAAGTAGCGGGATTCGTCGTATGTTATTGTTAACATTAGTTTTTTACCTATTGCTAGCCCCTGAGGGGGGCTCTAACCCTGTGGGGCCTATTGTCTAATTCTGCGGGGCAATCATTGACATTTACCTAACCTAACCTAAATTAATATACCAAAAGCAACTGTGAAAAAACGACGATATCTACCACTTCATTTTCTTTCCAAAAATTCTTTCCTCCCAAAATTATTTTTCTTTTTATTCTAAAAACTGAAACATAAATGGATTGTCGACCACCCTCAATTCCCCTCAGAAAACTCTATAGGCACTTTGTATTTGTATAATTAGTTTAAATCTTTGTTGACTTCTTTTCTAACATTTGTTTTCTATAAAATTTGTGTGTTTCCCAATATCTCACGCGGAAAGATAAGGTTAAAAAGTTTGTTGGGATAAAACTAAGTTGATTACCAAACTTTTGAGATGTTCATTCAAAACTGCAGGCATTTTTAAATTCTTTTGCAATCTATCCAAACACAGAAATGGTACATATTGCTGATTTGTCAGACATATAATATTATAATTTTGGTATCCTCTTACAAACCTTAGACATTATGAGAGTTTAAAGTATAACAATTAACTAAAACTTTTGCTGATAGTTTATTGTAACACTAGCGGCTTCGCCCCTAGCCTCTAGGGGCTTTGCCCCAAGACGTTTACCAAGATCTTAAGGGACGGACGGACAGATATCAAGCTACTTTGTTTTATAGATATCTGTTGGTTTGAGATAACATCCACTTTTTCATTTTTCATTTTATGTTTAAGATAATGTGATTTATTAGAATTTTACATTATCACAGACTATCTTATTTTAGAAAATTTTATATTTCAAGATAGACAAAAAGAAAATATTTAATAGATAAATAGATAGATAGAATGAAGAATAGATAGATTATCTATGTAAATAGATGGATTAATTGAAATAAGGAAAGTAATAGAGAGATAGAAAGAAAGAACGATAGATAGATAGATGTATGAATAGATAGATGGACAGAAAGATGATTGATGGATAGATAGATAAATGGGTGGCAACCTGGAAGAATGGGTGGATAGATAGATGGATACATATGCATGGATGGATGGATTAATTGATGGACAGAAAGACAAATTGATGGATAGAAATGGATGAAATTATAGTTTCTTTGTAAAAGGTTACTGTAATAATTAGAGGAACGCGATGACATAACCCTATAGAAAAGTTCATGCTCCTGCGCCCCTAACATCTTAGGGCTCATTATTCAAAGTGAAGGGATGGAAGCTTATACCAACAAATAAATTTGGAAAAAAAAATCACGAAACCTATACGTATTTTTCAGCTGTTGCTGGGGGCCGGCAACACATCGTAAACTTAACGACCTCTCCACTTCGATTGTTGGTTATACCTTATTCCTGGAGGGATGGTAAAAAAATAACCTATAACATAGATACAAAAAAAGCCTTACACTTTCCTGGAGAACTAAAGAATTCGATCGGTTCATTGGCTAAAGAGATCTTAACGAAAAAACAAACAAAAAACCTTCCTCTTTTACATATTAGGAATTTACAATAATCAGAGATAATAACAATAATTAACTACCGAGCTAATTGTAGAGTTGCGCTGCTTGTAAAATCATGTTTATCATATAATTTATTATTATGGCACTTCATTATTATAACATCAATACTTTCTTCAATTTTATTTTTTAAAATTAATATATTTTTTACAATTTTTTAACATGTGATAATATTGTTAGTTTTTACATTACATATCTGATGGGTTAATGAAAGATAAATAAACCTTCCCCCTCAATTCATCAAAGACAAAATGTTTGAAATAATAGGGGGAAGATAAATTTTCCATCCATGTCCTTATTGTTGTTTTCCTAAATAAAAATAATAGGAATAAAAATAATGAAAAAAAAATCTATTGCTTTAAATTGAAATTCCTAAGTTCATTTTACAAAAATTTTGGGAGGTTTCTATTAAAAAGATTTTTTTTCTTAATTTAAACAATCTTTCCTGTTTATCTTTAATCTTTATTAATGAACAAAAATTCATGCATATTATTTATTCTTGTTAGCTTTGTTTTTCAGAATTTTTATACTCCTATCAGTAATTTATATGAGCAAACTTAATGCATAACTGTATTAGGTGGAATAACATAAAAGTCAGGCATACCTGCTTATTTAGACAGGTTGGCCTACATGTAGATATGAATACCTATTTCAGAGAAAGGTACACATATTTAGAGATAGGTGTACCTAAATATTTTATAAAATTCCAACTAAAATTGTAAACAAATTACATACAGATAATAATAATTTACATAATAATAAAGGGTGAATGCAAAAAAACCTGATTTCTTAACACAAAATATTCTACTTTTTTTGTTGTTTTTATAATTAACATTAAATCTTTAATCTGTACCTATTCTTAACATAAAAAATGTAAAATAACATTTTATTCAATTTTAAAACTTTGTATTATTATTCTTGACAAAAAATAATGTAAAAATAACTTTTTATCTTTTTTCAAATTTTTTTCCAGTCACCCTTTATGACCTAAATTATTGGAAAATGCTTATAAAATAATTATAAAATTATTGGCATATTTTAAATTTTGCATTTATACTCAACAGATAAAGTCAAGCAATTTTGAAGAACAAATATTAGAACAGGACAGACAAATATTTAAGTATGGTTTCAATAGTAATGAAAACGCCAGCTTGAATAAAAATATATGGCCATTTTTATGTAGCCTAATAATTCAAAATGTACATTTCTTATTATCCTATAAAATGACTATTTTCTAATGGTTTGCCCTGTTTTAATATTTATTATCTTTATAATTCTTACTTTCCTTGAGACAATATTAAATCAATAACATTTTATAAATATTTTACCAAAACAAAAAGCCTAAAAATGCAATTTTTCAGACTTTTATGAATTTTGCTGACTTTTTACTTGTGTGCATTTTCAGATGCATAGCATTACTTTATTACAATAATTTGAAGACCAACAATGATACCTATTTTTTTGTACATTTTTCAACTTAAAAAGAGTAGGTTTTATCAAGCTTTTAAACTTTATTGAGCAATAATAAAGAAAAATTAAATATTACAAAATGTGATCCTTTATTATAAGAAAAAACAAAATAACATAGACTAAAAGTCTATATTAATTATTATTTATCTTACATGTTTTATTTAAAAAAACACTCAATACATGTAAATTTTTATAATTATTGATTGTTATAATAAGGGATAGGTACAAGTTTTCTGATAAACAAACAGTAGAACAAAATATAATATCTGCTCTGTCAAACTATTTGATTTTCAAAAAGTTTGTCCCTGCCCAATACAATGATATGGATAGATAGATAGGCAAGAATAGTTAAAATATATATGTGTGTACAGGCTTTTTTGTTCCCTTTTTTAGTATTTTTTTGTCAGTTTCCTTAAATGGAAACACAATTCTTCACTTTAGACCAAAATTTTATAAAGAAAATACTAAGCAGTGATCAATCCTTTAGTGATCAGTTCTAAAAATAATTTTGACTAGTTGCAAAACAAGTTTTTGTGTATTAACCTTTGATTTTTCCAGTTAACAAAGAAAAAGAAATTAAAAAAAAACATTTTTCCTAAAATTAATTATCTATGGCAATTTTTGACAAGTCAAAAGAGTTTTAAACCAGTTAATGTCTAAAATATAATTTTGAAAATTTTATTCTAACTTTTTACTTTCCAAAAATCAAAATATTCACCAGTCAAAAGCCTTTTTTAACAAAATGAAACCAATCAACACAAGGTAAACCCAGTTAGGTCGATCAAAATTAGTTAATCGGTTTTAAAACCAGTTAATATCTTGAACATCGGGGTCATCCTCTGGATCTGAATAGTCTGGATCCTCTGTGTTGGTCTCATCATCTTCAGACTCGTCATCATAGTCGCTGTCATTCTCCTCCTCATCCTCAAGTAGATCCTCATCCTCTAGGTCATCCTCAAGGTCCTTCATGGTCAAAGATGATAATTAAAATTTGAGAATATACTTCTTGAAGCATTATAACTCACTTTGTCCATATTTTTGACAATCTGCTTGCTTTTGGAATTATAGATACTGATAACTTGGAAAAAGAATAATAATATTTACTTGACCTTGAAGCTACTTCTCTAATACTCTATATGTTTGTATGTCTGTCAATCTGTCTATCATCATTTCAACGCTTTTGCGGAATTTATGTGTATTAGGAAATGTTATATATGTACATGGCTGAAAAAGCATTCTGGAATTCTTAAGATGATATGATGATTGAACTGACCATAAACTACTATTCTATAACACACACCACTAATTTCTTTTGGTAAATTTGCCTTCAAGATTTAATCATTATTTTATTATCTTATTTAGATGTTGTTATCCTTTAGTGAAAACTAATAATTAATTCAATCATCTTTTCCTGTTCCAATTTGTTGGTGAAGACATCTGAATATCCTTGGGAGCATTTGTTCGAGGTACACACCCATTTTCCACATGCACAAACACTAGATAGATAGATAGATTGTTATATAGATAGATAAAATCTTAGGAGCATTTGTTGGAGGTACACACCCATTTTCAACATGCACATACACTAGACAGATAGATAGATACATAGAGAGATAATTGGATAAATAGATAGTGGGATGTATAGATATTCTGATAGCTCCTTGGGAGCATTTGTTAGAGGTACACACTCATTTTCCACATGCACATAAACTAGACATATAGATAGATTGTTAGATAGATGGATAGATAGATAGATATATAGATGTTGATAACTATGGACAGAAGTATAAAAATAGTTTACTGGTTAGTGCGCCTCTTTCCTCTCAGGAAGGTGGAAGAGATCAGGGAAATAGTCTTAAACAACCACGAGACATTTATAAATCTTCCCTGAAAATTACAATGCATTTAGACTAGGATACCTCTAGTTTAAGACAAAAAAACATTACTACTTTATATTGTCATGATAATCGTACAAATGTGAGAAATAATTTAGTTTCGGCTCCACTGTTGGATAGAAGGATAGATAGATGAATAAGTAGTAGGTTGATAGAGAGATAAATACAATTACCATTTATTGCATCCTAAGGTAGTTTCGGCTCCATCTTTGGATAGATGGATAGATAGATGAATAGATAGATGGATAGATAGACTTACCATCCATTGCATTCTAAGGTAGTTTCGGCTCCATCATTGTACATCTTATTGTTCATCTTACAAACTAAACAGATATACAGATCTATAGATGGATACCGAATTAGATATAAAAAAGATAGAAAGATGGATGGATACATAGATAGATGTATAAAAAAATTGATGATAGATAGATAGGTAAACAAAGAGAGATTTACGTACAAATACAGATAAAAATTTGAATTATAAAGATTACGTCAATTTTAATCTTTCTAATTTTTTTCATAATAATTCCCCCTCTCCAAGTTCGATACACCCTATTTCAAACAAACCTAATCTATTCCGAAGTAATTTAAGTCAGTTTGACTTTTGCAAAATGTTTGATGAAATATACTAGAAGAGGGAACAAATAAAGGTAATGAAAAGAGGGACGTTCTTAAGTACGCCATGTCATGATAAGAGATATAAGTTTTCCGGAATTGTAATGTAGGGAGTAGATTTGAAATCTGCATCAAGTTTTAAGGATTTTTTATAAAATTCGTTTTTTGTATAATTCTTTATCTAAAAGCGGAATTACAAATTAAGTTAATTAATTTTGGCATCTGTGATTGGTGGATTTAAAAAATCTGCGCTCTGATTGGATGTCGTACATCATTCAACCAATTAGAGCGCAGGTAGTTTAAAATCCACCTATCCTATTGGTCAAAATTAATTAACTTAAAATGTATTTTCGCTTTTAGATAAAGAATTATACAAAAAACGAATTTTATAAAAAATCCTTAAAATTTGATGCAGATTTCAAATCTACTCCCTACATTAAAATTCCGGAAAACTTATATCTCTTAATGTCATGATAAACGATGGCAATGCTTTGGTTTAAAAAAATGGTTTTAATACTAAATCCTAATTTCCAATGTCTTTTATGTATCAGTTTCAAAAGAAGAAAAAGATTACTGTCTTTTTTTGAACAGATATAGAAAATTGAAAGCTAAAAATTTGACAAAGCCAAAATTGTGTCAAAAATCATCCATGTGACGTCATAAATATGAGGGATTATCCATCTCTTTTTTAGGGGTTTTCTTTCCCACTTCTCCTCTCACCTTCCTTATTTTTATGGCGTCACATGGATCATTTTTGACACAATTTGGGCTATGTCAAAAATTCAAAATTCTTAAAGAAACAAAATGAAGATAAGCTAAATCTATTTAGACAAAACAACTACATCCTACTATTTGACAGATATCCAATTACTGCAAAAAGAGCGTAAATAGGAATCGTTAAAAGTTTGGGGTTGTAACTTGTAAGTGAAGAATCCATTTGAAATGGGGTAACATCCCGCTAGGAGTTTTGAAAAGTTAAGGTGTACAATTACCCTAGTGTTTTCCTCAATAAGTGTCAACACCCCACCCTATGTAAGTCTCTGATGTAAATACATCTATTCCAATACGTCTATTTGGGAAAGTATACAGAAGTTCAATGGACTTTAAGAGATTAAAGCTTATTGTATATAGGGACAAATATTCAACATTTGACAACTAATAATGTTGGTGTTCGAAAATGTTTCATTAAATTCTTTCTGGTATCGACGGCTTAAAACCATTATAAGACTTTAATTTAGAAGAAAAAAATAGCCTAATATCATATTTTGACCTATTTGGTTTTGCTTTTAAACGGAAAAATCAATCAATTCAGTGATTATCACGATCTTAATGGGCAAAGAAAAAACCCTACTCCTTATTATGACAATATATATATTTAAATACAAAGTTTTGTTTAACCAGGTTTTGTCCTTATGTCAGTAACGGACACTTGGCGCTTATAACAGTTCTTAATTTATGTTAAGATTTCTAAAAAAGATATTTTTCTATACAGCTTTAATGCCAATGTTTAGTTTAATATTTGTTTATACCTTTAGTTGCCGTCTTTGGATATTGTCATTCTTATTTAATTTTGTAATTTTTAAATTTAATACATAACTCATTTATGTTTCTTCTACATTGGTGACGACACAAGTTTAGGACCGTCATGTTGATAACCTTATGATCGATAGTATTTGTATTCTTGTCATAATTATATATAATTTTTACCTATATTATGATGTTGAAGTCAATCATACAACCAATTTTTTTGTTGTAAAACTGCAAAATGCAAAATATTAACAACAGAAGTAGAATAGATGCGTTTTTGTCAAAATTTAGATTTAGGTATAGCTAAACTTTCTATTCCTTTTCAATATTTTTGTGAATTAATGATAGTTTGCTAAAATTAAAGTTGTCTAATTGCCATATCTACTAATATTTTTATATACGGGTGGTGGGAAATTTTAAACTTAATGGAGGCAATAAATAAGCAAAACAATATTTAGGTATCTATAAAATATTTAAGAAATTCTCTGCATCGAAAGCTTCAAGACTTTAGACCTATTTCTTAGTTACATTTTTTATAAATATACCAGATATTTTGGTATTACAATTTATGTAACATAAGCATATTTAAACCAATTTGATCTTAGTGCCCTACAATATTAGAATTAGATTTTCGGTTACATCACTTTACATGAATGTTCTGGTAACATTTAATTACGGATCTCGGACAAAGTAGCCTAGGACAAAGTAGCCTCTGGACAAAGTAGCCTCTAAGACAAAGTAGCCTCGGGACATTTACTTAAGAAAAGTAGCTTTCTAATGAAAGTGTTAATAAAGGTCATGGCCGCAGCACTCGGCGCTCGACCTAACCTAAACATTGTAAAAAAAAAAATTAAAAATTGTAAAAACAATATTTTAAATTGGAAACAATATTAAAAATTGTAAAAATCTACCAACCAATTTTTGTAAAATCCACGAAATTCTAAACCACCTATGTATTTTTCTTGGGAAGCTACTTTTCTTAAGTAAATGTCCCGAAGCTACTTTGTCCTAGAGGCTACTTTTTCCGAGGCTACTTTGTCCAAGTTCCTTGATTACAGCCCAAATGAAACTATATATGTGAACTGTATATTACAAGTTAATCATATATAAAATATATATAAATATTAGGGTGGGTTCATATCGGAATTAGACAAAGCGGGGATATGCAACAGATAAAATTAACCTTAAAAACATTTCTGACCGAAAAAGAATTTTAAAAAATTGAGCTTTAGAACACGACCACTTAAAAATATAATTCATTACTTATTAGTATGCAAAGACGACATTCAAAAATTTTTTTAAATCAGAACTATTGCTTCATGGTGCTCCCTGGAAAGGCCTTGAGGAGCTGAATCAGGAACTTTTGTCCGTTTCAAAATATCTCGTTCCTAGCCTTAGAAATCACTAAAAAACCAAAATTTTTTAAGGTTTATTGAGAATTGTCCAATTTGTAGAGGTTTTTTAGATTTTCTCAGGCTAGGAACGAGATTTTTTGAAACGGACAAAAGTTCCTGACTCAGCTCCTCAAGGCATTTCCAGGGAGCACCATGAAGCCATAGTTCTGATTCAATAAATTTTTGACTTCCATTTACAAATAGCTATACAATTGAATGTCTGGTCGTCAGCGGTTTTAAGACTTAGGATAAATTTTAAATCACCCAGAGGTGTATTATATCTATATAAATTGAGTGCAGATCCCCGCTTTGGCCTCAGAAAAAAAATGTCCAAAATCGACCCACCCTAATAAATATTGTATATTATATATAAATTAGGTCAGGTTAATCTCAGGTAGAGTCAATTATGTTCTTTCAAAACAGTATAAAAAATTTACAATTTACGGTGTTTACATATTATTATTTGGATCTTACACTAGATTTTCATGTTTTCTAATAAAGTAAAACTTGTAGCGGCCCTACCCAACCCCTTTATACCGTGTACCCTCCCCTCCTACTGGATAAAGGAACTGACCAATAAATGAATTTCATGTTTGCAAGCTAAATTTTCCCCTGATATATAATCCACGTATATTTTATATTCATTTGTATAGTTTAACCCTCCCACCCCTAAGTTCAAAATATTTTAAATACAAAAATTTAAAATTTTAAGTGGAATTGTATCAAAAAACATATTTTTATACCACAGCTACTCTATAACTAGGGTTTATCACTTTATTTTTGTCTGTCAAGCTCCACCATTTGTTTAGCTTGACATTTGATATGATAAGAAAAATACGAACAACCAATTTTGCTAATAAGATCAATTTGCTGTAATACATACACGTTTTGAAAGGGGGAAAACTAGAAATTTCAACTTTATCCATCAATAGATAGCTATATTGGTAGCTAATTTTGGCCTTTGCAAAGTATAACACAAAATTACATCTTAATGTGATTTAATAGGAGCTGGTGAAGTTCACGGTAAAAATGTTCCTGGAATCGAACATTTGAACAACAAAAACTAAGAACATTAAAGGCTGCTTGAAGCTAAACGCACATCTTTTTAACTGACAAAAGAAGGCCTACAAATATTTGAAATAACAAAGATCCAATGATAATCATGTAGCGCCTAGCTCAAGAAGGCATGTTAAAAATAAGTCATTTATGCGCATTTATGCAGACTAACTTTGCATATTGACTATCATATCACTAAAAATTATCTTAAGGTCTTTTTTTTCGGTTCAAATTATGTGTTAACAACTTATCCAAAAAGTTATGTTTATTGTTTAAGAGTAGGTTATTTTTTTTCTTAAATTATCCCTTCAGGGTAAAGCCTTCATTGAAAGGGTTTGGACATGGGATGTTTTAAATAAGAATACACTCTGTCAAAACCAACTTAACCTAACCTAACCTATATTAATTGTTATTTTGATACACTTGATTATTTTATGAGTAATGAATAAATAGGAGTATTTATCATATTTGTAAATTTGTTCTGGTTTTGTTTCTAAATTATTCGTTGATTTAAACACACAAATATACTAAATTAGCTTAACCCTTATCAAATATGTCTTATCTATCTATTTTTCAGTCCATCCATCCATTTATTATCTAAATATATTAATGTTTTATTTTTTTTTCTCAATTTTTTTGAATCATTTGGTGATGACAGTAGTTCGAAATCTCGGATTTTTTAAAACTTGTTTTGTTCCCCCCCGTTATTTTTGTGCATTAACTGGTGTTTATACAAATGCGCCAATTTCAAATCCCCTACCTAAAATTTTTTTATAATTTTTTTATTAAAACTCAAATTAAAAAGTAGAAAGGCGGTTGACTTATCCCCCTCCCACTTTAATAATACCTAAAGGCTTCTTGGGGGCGTTGCCCCTCGTCTATCTTAAAATAAAAGCTATATCTTGCATTATTTTTTTCAATTAGGTGTTTGAACACGAATTGCATATAGTAAAAATATTTTTCTTTTTTAATTGTTATCCTAATAAGATAAAAGTTATACTTAAAAATTGTTTTAATAGTTATCATTATATTTAGCATTTTTAAAAAAACACCAAAATTGACCAAAATATGCGTATATATTTTGTACTCACTTGCGTCATTTATATTTCAGATTTTATTTACCCGTCATCCATTTGGTGAAGAAAGGGGGGCGGGGGGGGTAGGAAGGGGTTCAGGAATGGGAGAAAATTGATTGGGATACCCAAAAGTAAGTAACCCCTCCCCTTAAAACGCCCACCTCCCCCCTTTCATAGACATAGTGCTTTGCACGCCCCTTGTTTAATAGTATAATAAAATAAAAAATAAAAATTATAAACCTAAGTCTAGAGTTCTATTGCTTCAAATAAAAACCTTATTACTTTATATCATAGGATAATATTAAAAAAGATATTGCTTTTTTCAAGAATGTATAAAGGTTAAAAAGTGAGAAAAAAAACTTTTGGGAAAAGTTTTTTTTTTATCTAGCTCAAAGCTAGGTTAAAAGATTAGGGGAGGATAAATCAGAATATTCCTCTGTATCTAAATTGGACCATAACAACCCTCCCCCTCACCTGAATTCTTTTTTTAAAAAAATTAGGCTCGCTACTTGCTGGTGCGTCAAAATTATTTTGGTGAAAAATCCTCCAAAATCGCATAAAAAAATCTACAAAAATTAAATTAAACTATAAAAGGGTTATTAACGTAATATTTTGTTCAATTTTTGTAGATTTTTGAAATGATTTTACACAAAAATAAGCTTGCCTCACCAGCGAGTGGCGAGCCTAATTTTTTTTTAAGATTCTACCTCAGCTTACGTCAAAAGTAAACAATTCTTTCGTCTCCTAGAAATGTTCCTTTTTAGATTTGACAAAAAACTGGGTCAGACGGGTAATCTAGATATAGCATGTATAATGTTTTAGGCTATTTTCGAAAGAGTGGGAGGGTTATCTTATTATAAAGCAACAAATAAAAAAATTTAACTTTGTGAAAAATTAAAATAAGGTTATTTTTCATATTAGAAAAATGTCAAAAATTTTATTGGTTAATTTATGTCACTGAAATATATATATGATATTTTTTAAAGCATACATTAATACATTGGTCGAACCCATTCTTTTGTGGACAACGTCGCATTAAATAAAAGTGACAATGGTTGACTTAAATTGACTTGTTGTTTTTGCAAAAAGGTTATTTATGTTGAGTATATGGCATTTTGACATTTCTATAGAATTAGTACTTTTTTAAACCGAAAGATTTGGGGGGGGGGGGGGAATTAGTATTTTTATGGCATTACTGACTTTGGAAAGAAAATGTTTCTAAATCCGTCTTTTCAATTCTTCACTTCAAGAGATAAATCTTTTTATCATCACAAAATCATTCTATATCTTTCAATATCACTTATCTATCTATCTATCTTTCAATATCAATCATCAATCTATCTATTTTTCAATATCACATATTTAACTATCTACTTTTCAATATCGTTTATCTATTTTCTAATATCATATATCTATCTATGAGTTTCGCTTTTCTATCCATCTATATCTTTATATCAATATCTACTAACATTTTGAAATTGTTTAGCAGTCTACCTAGGGGCGTGCACAGGGTTTTGTCAGGCGGACTTGAGGGGGGGGGGGAGATCGAAAGGGTAAGGTAGGCTTTACTAATTTCGAGTTTAAACCAGCAAAAGAGGGTTTGTAAAATGTCACAGACACAATACAATCTGTCCCGATTTTGTATTACTTTTGCGGAACAAGATTGCAGTTACGTCATATTTTTCTTTCCCGAAAAAGGGAAGGGGGGAAGAAAATCTCTTCAAAAGAGATGGGGAAAACCCCCTTTTCTCTCATCTCTTTTTTCTTCCCCCCTTCCCTTTTTTCTTTCCCCCTTCCCTTTTTCGGGAAAGAAAAATATGACATAACTGCAATCATGTTCCGCAAAAGTAATACAAAATCGGGACAGATTGTATTGTGTCAATGTCACACCCATTGAAATTAAATTTAGGAAGGAGTGAAAAAAATACTTTTGAGCATGTTGATTTTATATGGGGGTGGAAGCGTAGGGGGTTGAACCACCACACTGACACTTAAATAACACATCTCGTGTTGTCTATAATGCACCCCGATTTTGGTTAAAGGGAGTATAAAAATCGTGAGAATTGTTAAAACTTTTGGATGAGCTTTACGCAGCCGTCTGGCAAATCTGGCACGCTACTGGATAAAAACCTAACAACAAAAGGCTGTGGCTTAACAACTGACCTTGTATAGATGGTTCATATTCACTCTGAAGTATTTCTTTGTACTCTTGGAACCCTAACCGCCAGTCCATGTTCACATCTCCCTCCTCTACTAAGGCGTCAAGGCACAGTTCCCTGAATAAGAATTTAGTTCAATTATTGGCCGGTAGAGTATGTTATTAGAATGAGAAATAAAAAATACGCTCCATAAAACTATATATTTGCTTGAAAGACCTTGTTACATAAAAAAATAAGGAATACTTCTTAACCTAACCCAACCTAACTTAACCAAGGGTCAGGGGTTACAAATCATTTGTTGGGATGGCACATGTTGATTTTAATATATGTTGGTCACTTTCACTCCAATACTTGGAATGAAGCAAAAAATATTTTAATTTTAAATTTCCTTTATACAATGTTGAAACAAAATGTATTATGTAAATATAGGAAAAACTGCATGAATGAAATCCAAGTAAAATGTTAGATTAGATTTTAATGCAATGCAAACAGACACATTAATTCAATACACAAGTTGACACAAAGAAAAATAGGAAGAAGGATGTAGTGTCCTATTTTTTTCAGCAGATTTTACATGAATATTGAGTAAAAGCTAAATAAATAATTTTATAAAATTTTCAAACTTAGAAAGGTTGACAAAATCCTAATATATAAAGAAGTACGGTGTTTTGTTTGTAGCTTAAGATCTCACCACCCATTCAGCCGTTTGGTTTCTCCATTTTAGAAAACCTTCACATAGGTCCTGGAGTAGTTTTTGGTAATTTCATTTTTCAATTGGGGTGGTTTAAGGCGATTTTTTTGCTTTCAAATACATAGCCTCATAGAGTCTAGGGGCATAGCCGCTAGTATATATTAAACCAGAGGCTCACATGTAACTCAATTTAAAATTAAAAGAAAACCTGGTTGAAATATAGCCTCTAAGGTATATATTTAGGATTGTTATATTTGTTGATGTTATTTTCAATCAGCATTTATTTATTGCAACTGTATTAAAAAGTTTTTACATGTTTTGATTTCACATTGCAAAGATGAAATCTGGGCTGAAGAAAGAAAAGACAAACATTTCAAGTTTGCAATGGTTGGATAAGTTGAACAGTGCTCATACAAAACCACAACTTTGTTACCTAGAACAGCTAACTTGGGAGCAGTTGACTGTATGCTGATTATCAAGTAGCCATGATTAGCATGTTACATTCATGATGTTTTTAAGGTTTAATCCTAAAGTAAGTTACCAGACAAATGGATATTGATTATAAGTATGCTTGAGCTTAGACTGTTAGATTTTGAATATCCTATTATATAAAGTAGTAAGCGTTTTTTGTCTGTCCTAAAGAATCTCGCTAACCGCTGATCTGATATTGTTCTCCTTTACAATGAATCTTCTTATAGGTCCTGGGAAGGTTTTAAACTATTTTTGGGGAGGGTGTCTTCACCCCCCCCCAAAAAAAAATATTTTTTTTACTCGTTTAAAACTCAAATTTAAAATGGGATGAGGTCGACTTCTAGGGGGCGTAGCCGCTAGTTTAGCATAAAGAACTTAAAGCCATATAATTTGTACTTTATTTTTTATTGGTACACTGAGAGTAACCAATATTAGTATAAGGACATTGGATATATTTCCATGAAGAGATTGATCTCATATGAATTATTAATTGCTGTCTGTATCTTAGAGGTAAAGTCAATATGTCATGTACATATCAAATGAACATTTTTCTATACATACAGTTTCAAATTTAGGCATCATTTATGTCAAAATGTATCGATTATCTGCAAAATATAGATAAATGACATTTATAAAGCAAAGTAATGTGTCCTTTTTCTGGTCTAACAACCTTTGAATTAGTAAAGCATTTTCATCTAATATTTTATGTCAATCATCTAAGACACAACTTTATGATCTGCAATAGATGGTTATAAACAAATGATGCTCTTACTTAAAATACCAATGTTGCTGGATTACAGAAACACCAAGTTTGGCAGGCATTGGCACCATGGGGATTATGTGAGGGTTGAACCCTTTTGTTCCCAGTCCAAATCAGGATTAGAGTTAGTTGGTCACCCCCAGGAAGTAGGATTCTTTGATTTGAGATTATGTAAGGGAGAAATCTTTTGATCTTGTGTCAATTGAGGGATAAGATGTAGTCAGTGACCCCAGGTTAATATTACTCTATTCAATTACGATGTAACTTTATGATTTAACAATTTTCATGATACTTTCTATCTTGGGATGTCAGGTATAAGATTATGATTTAACAATTAGGGGGATTGCCTTTGACACTTTAAGACAAAGTCTTTAGGATCACAGATTTAACTTTCTTTGTTTGTAGCTCTGAGTGTAAAAGTGACACAAGCAAGAATTATCCAGGTAAAAAACTTTAATATTGTTTTCTAATTTCACCAGTGTTCATATAACTGATTCATGTTTACTTAATACAAAAGAAAAACGTATTCCGTGCAGACTAAATATATTTTAAATACAAATTTTTATTTTCTGCATAAAATAAACCCACAAATGTTTCTTTCTAAAAACACAGTTGATTTAAGTTGACAGTTTTCTTAGAAAGAGACTGATCTAAACCACATGATAAACCTTGACAAATCAAGTTTCTATGAATTCTCCAGTGCATCTTTCAAACTTTTATCCAGTAATGTGGATCTATATCTGGAAGATCAATCTAATAGAGGAATGAGAAACTGTCCCAATTTTGTATAACTTTAGTGGAACAAGTTCCAATTACGTCATATTTTTCTTTCCCGAAAAAGAGAAGGGGGAAAGAAAAAAAAGGGAAGGGGGGAAGAAAAAAGAGATGGGAGAAAAGGGGGTTTTCCCCATCTCTTTTGAAGAGATTTTCTTCCCCCCCTCCCTTTTTCGGGAAAGAAAAATATGACGTAATTGGAACTTGTTCCGCTAAAGTTATACAAAATTGGGACAGTTTCTCATTCCTCAATCTAATACCATTGAAAATATAACAACATGCAAATATGGATCAGTATATTTGTTTAGCAGTTTATCACAAACAAAAAATTAAGGCTTACTTAACACAGTTTTAATTTTGATTGAACTAGAATTAACCCAAAAGACAGACAACTCAGACCACAATGGTCAATGTCATTTAAACAAGTACATTTCTATCTTATACATATTTGTTGTTTGATTATGAAAGTATAAATATGTTTAGATGCAACCCAAACTTAGAAATATATTTGAAAGTCACCAAAAAGAAGTTAAACATATTTTATTAATAAGCCAGTGATGTTGTAGATAAAATAAAGAAATGTTAAAATTGTAAGTTTTCCCTTCTTAATATCTGAAATAATAAAGAAATGTTATTTTATTGAATTTGTCTACTTGTCAATATATAATGCCTCAGAACCAAGCTTTTTTTCATTTCCCCCCATTTTCATTGGCAGTTTCTACTTTGTCGCCATTTTTCTGCAGCTTTATCTTTGACAGTAGATTCTATCCTATAGTCAGACCTTTTTTATAAGCCTTTATAAAAATTGGTCATTTGTATTGTATGACATCAGTTTTCAAAATAACTATATTCACTTCCTTTTACTAAGTCACTAAGTTTGGTAATGTAACATCTAATCTTTGCAGACAACAACCCTTTAATAAGATTTCCTTTGTTGGCAGTCCCCTAACTGTGCATGGAAATAGGATATGGAATAGCATTTCTAATTTTTTCTAATGTCATGAATCTTACAAGGAGCATAATATACAAGGTTAACAACTGAATTATGATTTTTTTGCCAACATATTACAACTTCACATAATGAGGACTCTAATTTGCAGAAAAGCCCTCTTTTAAAATACATTTTTAAAAGGAAATAAAAAGTTTTTTGGTTGTTTTGATTGATTTCCAATTTTATGTCTATTTCTACTAGTAGTAGATAATAATTCTTTAGACAAATATATTTCTGGAAGGAAATATATTTTTGTATTTTCTAAATTGTAAATAATCATTTTCTTCCTATTGGAGTTAGAACATGTCTAAACTTAAAATAAAAGCTGTGAAGCCCACCATTTAGAATTAAGATATTAAAGTCTTTGCCACTTTGTACTTAGTAGGTACCGAATATCTCTTATCATTGATGTTATGAGCAACAGATTTTTTAACCTCTCTAGTATAACACGATTTGGTTGAATCGAATCCAAAATTATCCTTGACACTTGCTGTAGGTTTTATAAGGCTTTGATAATGAAGAATGAGAAAAGGGAAATCATTATATAAAAGTAACAGTACGACTGTCTGTGAGTCTGTCTATACTAGCTAAACGCTGAACCTCTGAATATGATTCTCCTTTACACTGTAGAATCTCAATGGTCCTAAAAGTATTTAGGAGAAGGGTACCACCACCTTCAAAATCAACCCTAGCAGTAAATTCAACCCCCTTCACTTTTTCTCTCAAAAACTAAAAGTGGGGGGAAGGTCAACTCCCCACAACCCATTTAGAGGCCTCTAGTAAAGTAACCGCTAGTATTTAATAAAAAGAGGATGATTGTTATTAAATCACAAATATCCATAAACTATAGAATAGCTCCACTGGCAAACAACATGTTTGTAATGTTGAAAGTTTGTAATGCAATTTAAAAATACCAACCACAAACTACAAAGTCAAGAACTTGAGACAATAACATTCAACATATTTATAATGTTGGCAAACTTCAGAAAATTTATTTTAAATGTGAGCGAAAAGTAATAAGTTGTATGTCTGTTTATTTGGAGTACACATGGTGTTGTCTGGGGGGTGTGCAAAGTGCACCCAAAATTTTGACAAACCCTTGAAACCAAAGTTAAGGGGGGGGGGTGTTATAGATAACAAGAGGGGTGTTATTTAAGTGTCAGGGGGGTGGATAAACCCCCTCTGATGTCATATTTAAAAACAGTGTACTTCGATTAAAAAAATTACCACACAAAGTCTTCTAAATTTAGTTGTAGGGTTATTTTGTTTGTAAATTAAGATCTCATTAACCATTGCATTGTAATGATTTCTCATTAAGTCTAGAGATGGTATACCAATAGTATACAGAACAATAGATGCTAGTGGCTCAGTCGCTAGTATTAGAATTGAACAAATTATGTTACTTTAGAAAACATTTTATGTTTGTTCTGTAAAATATATTGGATTTCCAGGAAAAAAGGAATAACCAAACTGAGGTGGATTCTTAAAAAAAATTTGCCCCACTAATCGTTTAGTGGGGCAAAATTGTTTTCGTGAAAAATCCACCAAAATCAAATTAAAAATCTACAAAAATTAAACAAAATCATAGAAGGGTTAATAACATAAGATTTTATTTAATTTTTGTAGATTTTTTTGTGATTTTGGTGGATTTTTCACGAAAACAATTTTGCCCAACTAAGCGATTAGTGGGGCAAATTTTTTATAAAGAATCCACCTCTGGTTATTTTCCGAAATTATATGGCCCAAAAACAGGTGCAACTTTATGATGTAAAAACATTGAGCCAAAAGTGACTCAATTAAAAGGTTGTTTAACTGTATTGCTAAATAAATTATCTTTAAGTTTTTACAATTATGTTTTCCAATTCTGTTATATCAGATGTATTATAGAGAAGAGTCGAATGCATTGAACCAAAAACTGACGTTGCTTATTAATATTCTAGTTAGGAATTCCGTAAAATAGCCTAAAACCTGACAAAGGCGTTAATATCATTATACTTTATAGTCTCTTTATTTCAGTATGCATTGTTTTAGGAAGAACGATAGGTATAAACTTTTATAGGTATAAATTTTATCCTTATATCTAAGTAACAAGAAGTTTGTCTGTGTGTGTAGCCTAGGATCTAGCAAACCGCTGATCCTTTACAGTTAAGCTTCTCATTTTTCCATGAAATTTTTATAACTATTTTAGGTAGTGGTATCACCTCTCTCCAAAGTGAAAGTGCCCCAAAAATTGGTTTGACGTACCAAAATAACCCTTTATTTACCTAAATCCCTCTCTTAAAGGCCTCTAGGGGCAAAGCAGCTAGTAATATATAATTGAAAATGCCAGAGAAACAACTTATCCTTTATCCCAAGGAAAGCAAGATAAATCCTAAAAGCTGTTGTACTTGTATTCTTTTCTTAAATTAGTTGGTGCATAATTTATCTATCTATCTGTAACTGTGCATAGTTTATCTATCTATCTGTAACTACGCATAGTGTATCTATCTATCTATCTGTAACTGTGCATAATTTATCTATATATTTGTAACTATGCATAGTGTATTATCTATCTATCTATTTGAACTATTCATATTGTATTATCCATCTATCTACAATGTAGTATATCTATCTATCTGTAACTATGCATATTGTATCTATCTATCTATCTATTTGTAACTATGCATAATGTATCAATCTATCTATCTGCAATGTAGTATCTATCTATCTATTTGTAACTGTGCATAATGTATTATCTATCTATCTAAATAATTGTAACTATTTATAATGTATTATCTATCTATCTATTTGTAACTGTGCATAATGTAGTATCTATCTATCTATTTGAACTATTCATAATGTATTATCTATCTAAGTTGGCTTAATTGTCCATCTAGTGTAATAAATCTATTTAATTATCTAAGGTATGCAGATTACTTTAAGTATAGTGCATACATAATTATCCTTTTAGTTTTAATAAGCAAAGCTAATGTAATATTTTTACGCCCGACTGTCCGACAGTCATATCTTTATTTGTATGCCTGGATCTTACAGTAAAGTTGCTTAGGATACTTCATCCTTATATCCTTTAGATAATCTATCCATTGGTCTATTTCTTTATCAATCCATCTATATCCAGTAATATAATATTTACCTTATTTTGTCTGCCTTAGACTGAGGCTCTATGGGAGAACCTTTTCTAGAGATATACTTGTACATCTCCGTGGTGTCCAGGTACCCGTCCTTGTTCATGTCCATTGATGTGAAGTGACCGCTCAATATCTCATTGTAGCTCATTCCATGACTGAAAACAAATTCTTATAATAAAGTAATAGTATGTTTGTCTGTACCGAAGGATTTCGCTAACCGCTAAACCGATCGGTTTCTCCTTAACAGGGTAGCTTCTCATAGGTCCTGTGAAGGTCTATAACTATTTTAGGGGAGGGTATCACCACCCTCCCAAGATAAATAGCCCATAAAAAAAATCATTCCCCCCTAAATTTAAAAAACAAAAACTTTTTCATTTTAAATCTTAATAAAAAATGGGTTATAGAATTCAACTCCTCCCTCCTCCTCTAAATAATAAAGGAATAAAGACATTAACAAGGATGACATAATTCATGAGTAGCGAAGCTTTAAAATTATGGAATGAACACAGGGACAAAGTTAGTTTAAGAGCAGATGTTAAGTTGTCATAACAAAGAAAATAAAGATAAATATACAAAAAAAACAAAAAAAAAATCATGAAACCTTAATAAAATAAGTTTTTGTGTTTCGAAGCATGAACGACAGTTAGACAAACAGACAAACCAATGTATACACTAGATGTGAATATGTCATAGGAATCTTAACCAAAAATTTCACCTGTCTATCTTTAATAGGAACCGAGAAAATCACGTTTCCCCTACTTCGTGACTGACAGACGGACGGACAGACTGACGGACATTGTGATTTATAGAGTAGCTTCGCTACTAAAAAGAGATAAAAAGATACAGAGAGAGAGAGAGAGAGAGAGCGAATGAAATGGATAGAATAAAAGAGCTCAAAAGGAAAACTTGAAAGACACAAATAATAATAATAAAATAATCAATAAATCAAAAATATGTACAAAAATATATGGAATTCAATTTTTTTATTTAATCCTCAATAAACAAGGATAATACCTTTCATTAAAGTGAGGCTAAAAATAACTTGAATAAAATCCTTTTGTCGGTCGAATTTAAATTAAATTTCTTATTAGAAATTCTAGGCTTATAACATCGTGTAAAATCATTTCAGGAATCACACTATAAAAATAACATACTCGCAGTTGATAGTTTTTGCGTTTTCACTAATAGTTACAGGAATCTATTTGAAGACAAAAATTACAAAGTTGACTTGCTGACATACGGAAAGACACTTCTATGTGAAAAAGTTTCGCTTTTGAAAGCTGAAGGAATAATGTAGCATAAATCATCTTTTAAACCTAAGAGAAATTGGAGGGAAAGAGATATTTAATCTTTTTAACAAAGTAACATTATGTCTCTCCGTCTGAAACTTAAATGTAAAAAAATCAAGTTTTAAGATTAAAATAGACCTTTTTTAAAACTTACTTAAATGCAATAGTTAGAATTCAGGCATAGAACAATGGACTACTATTAAATCCCACCCCTCCATAACTTTTGTAATTTAACCAGCTTTAACATTTAGTTAATATTGAGAGTTGGGGGGGGGGGGGGGTGGATATACCCCTTTAGGTTTACACGCCCTTAAACCGCCAAAGCCCTCTTACTCTAAGGTTCTTTGGATATTGTCCTCCTTGTTCTACTGTCTATTTTGTCGAATCTTTGTCTGCTAATATCAGATATTGGCAGGAATCTCAAGAGATAAGACAATGAAAGATAAATTGATAAACATCCTCAATGATAAATAAAATCAACCCTTCTGTAGATTTAAATTATTGGTTCAAAAGTTTAGAAACAATCCAATTATGATTTAAAGTAATTAAAGATTTAGAGCCATCAAATATGATATAAACTGGGTACCAGTGTAATTTACAGTGCAATATCCCCTCCCTCCCTGACGAATATCAGATATTGGCAATTTTCTATCCTTTGAACAATATGCAATTGAACACTGGACATAATAAAAAATGATTTATAACCCTACTCCAAGCGGGGTTACTCTTTAATTACATTATGTCCGTAATACTCTTTTGGACGATATTTAATACTCGTGAAATACCCTGTATTTTAAACTTCTTTTTTACCAACCCTGTTTAATCAAATATATCTTTATTTTGTTGTAAAGCTACTCTATAAATAATTAATTCTACATGATTTAGGACAGTTGCACAGCAATACGCCAGTGGAGTGCATCAGGGGGTGAAAAAATTCGTATCGTGCTATTTCAATTTCAATTTTAAGAAGGATGATGACACTCCCCTACTGATCTAGGATTTAATCAATTATTGTACATTGATTAATCAGACATAATATAAATTCTTTTTATTTTACTTTTCATGTTATGGACGTTTGCGGCCTTATTACATTACACTTCTAAACTAAGAAAAATGTACAACAGTATACTGTTCTTTTTTCAAAGTACACATATGGAGCTGGTTTGTATTACTGGATGCATAATTACTTGGATCTTACACCAGATTTTCATGTTCTATAATAAAATGAACTCTGTAGCGGGCTAAAATAACGATCTCCGCCATCCCCATCCTTTACCCCATCCTCTTTCTTCCTTCTTGATAAACGGCCCAACCAATAAATGCGGGGGGGGGGGGGGTGGATGAAACCTAAATTGACGACGTTTTTTCTTCTTTTATATTATGTTCTACATCCATTCTACTATTGCTACTAATATTTTCATCCTTGTGAACCCTTTTCTAAAATATCCAATTAATGGTCAATATTTGAGGATGAATGAATACATCAAAAAGAATTATCTATTCATCCTTTCATAAAGTTTATATCAATTTTGTTTGATGGATTACCTTCTAATTTATGCCAGGGATCTAAAGGGATAAGACAAAGGTCGATAAATTGATTTACATCCCAAATGATGATGCACAAAATTACCACTTCTGTAGATTACATTTAGTGGCGGAAACGTTTGGAACTCAAATTAATGAACTAGAAAATCTAAATTCTATAAGAGTCCCCAAAGTTGTTAAGCCAACGAGTACGAAATCATTACTATACTTTGGGGACTAGTGTAATAAACAGCCCAATGTCCCTCCCTCTCTAAATTTATGTAGCCACTAGCGGATGCACCGATAGAGGTCTCTAGTATCAATGAAATGAGAAGGGGTGTTAGTCGACCAACTACTTTTCAATTTCAGTTTTATAAGAAAGAGTAGAAATCTATATCTTTTTTTTCAGGTGAAATTTTTTTGGCGGATACTTTAAATAAACTGTATCTGTCCATCTGTCTAGCTACTTGTCTGTATGTTTATCTGTATGTATCTATGTCATACTATCTTACCTGTACCAGTCCTGTTTACTGGCGGATAAATTGAACCAGCTGACCAAAAACTCTCGCAACCGATTTCTGTCATTCTCAAAACAAGCCACTGAAAGCAAAACACATTTTAAGATATAATATAATATATGAGAAGCTTCACTGCAAGGGAGAACCATTTCGGTCCATTGGATAGCGAGATCTTAACCTACAGACATCATGTTACTTTTATATCATGATTATAAAATAGTAATCTTTGATGTTTGAAGTATGGAAAGTTTGTTTTCACTCGCCCAACTTATTTAAGATGACAAACAGTAAGGGTAAAAGTTAGATTAGAATATTCTGTTCCTAAGGATAGGATCTCTAATTTATAGGTATTATGCATGTATTCTATTTTGGTTTTAGGTTGTTTTCTACTCTTTTCACATTCAAATACAGAGCTTTCTTTAATAATTGGTTTTGTCATCCTTGTTTCAATAAAAGTACACTATTCTCTCGAATTTTGGATTCATTTTCTATTTATTTTGTCACTTTTTAGAAGTGAATCAAGCAATAAAATCTAAGTTGTTTGTCTATGAATGTTATGACCATGATAGTCAAAAACGTATCTTATTATATTCAGCTTTCCGCAGATTTTAAAATGAAAAATTATCAGATTTAAACTGATTAATATTACAATTTTTTAAAAATATTCGTAGAAAAATATTACGATACGATACAGTTTTGATTATACTGAAAATGGTATTATTTTTCTGATTTCCAATTTGCCTATATTCCAGAGAATAAGATAGTTGTAGGATACTTGAGATAGCCTGATATCTAGTTGCCGAAAGTGTACGCAGTTTCCTGGGTGTTTCCTCATCCTCGCTCAATATTTACTACTAGCTACAAATCTTCAAACTTCCCTTAAAAAAATCAAAATTTGAATGTGTAAACGATTTATACAATATACATTATAAATTTGAATTTTTTAAATTTTTTTTTTTTTTTTTTGAAGTTTGAAGCTTTTTTAGCTAGTAGTAAATATTGAGCTAGGATGAGGAAACACTCAGGAAACTGCGTACACATTCGGCAACTAGATATCAGGCTATCATACTTGAAGTGTTGACACAGCTGCAATACAGCAACAATTTAACATGGACAATTAGTCACATAAGAAGCATAGCAATAGCGAACATGAATACTATTATATTATAAGTAGTAAGTTTTTTTTTAACTAAAGCTTGAGATCTCAATATCTACTGATTGGGATCTTTATTTCGGGTAAGCTTCACAATTAGGTCCATAAGAAGTGGAGTAGCAATAACAATTAATTATCCACAAAATATGACCTATTTTTCTCTTTAAAGATTCTCTTTAAACACCTCCCCCGTTTTATACAAAGATGCTAATTCCCCCCCCCCCCCCCAACCCCAAGAGGATATAAGCAGAAAAACCCCGCAGGGGGTATAATTTTCTAACACTTCTTTCTTATTTAGTCTTTTAAAAGGATTCAAAATGCAAGGACATATTTTTTTTAACTCTTATTCTATACATCTTAATTGGAACTGATGATCTATTTTTATAGAGAAACATATGTATTCCATCAATAAAAAAAGTTAAAATATTAAACTGTGTTTATACATATAATAATATTATTGAAAGTAGTATGTTTTTTTGTCTGAACTTAAAGAACTCATTTGGGTTATTTATTTTAGGTTAGCTTCACATAGGTCCTGTGATAGTTTTAAGTTATGTTGTTTTCAGATTTAAGTCTTGCAAAGGTTTTAAGCTACTTTTATAGCCAATAAATATTTTGGAGGCATAGTTTAGACCTTGTGTGTTACAACTATAAAATTGAATTAATTGCCCATTGTTCCATTCCTTCATCCTGGTGTTTCCAAACGTATTGTTTAAAAAATTCGCTTTTAAAGATGCTGTCATCCTTGTTCTAATGAAAAAGCTTTTTAAGAAATGTGTAAGATTGTGAACTCAACAGGCAACCTTGGTGCAATAATGTGTAAACTTCTCATATAAAAAGCAAATAATTGACTTGTAGAGAGCATTTGACAGAACATATAATGTATATACAGATGATAACATCCATTATAGCGAAGCTTTATAAATCTTATAATTTCAAAGATGAAATAATTAACTCCTTAAAAGGAATGGTCCAGATATTACGAGAATGATAACATGCTAGCTCGACTCAGGAATCTTCATTTCAAAAATTAATTTCATTTAACTTTTCAAAATAGCTTTAAAATCTGGATATTAGATTTCTGATAATAATAAATTCACGGTTGGATGTACGGATACATTTTAAATGAAGAAAAGCTTCTCTTTTTATAATGTATCTTAACTATATCTTTAAATGTACATATATTGTACATCCATCTACAGGGATTATAGTACTTCTAAAGATATGACTTCAATTATTATTTTTTATAAAAACATGAAAATTTAGAGGTTTATAAATTTCAAGAAAAAGTTTCCCCCTTCTTATTTTTAATCTATTTAAAATAAGGGTGGGGTCTCAGTGCTTGAAAGGCACTTTGGGGGAAATCGACGAGGTGCGTTTTTTATTTCATTGCTTATCCCTGTATATCTCTGTAGAAATACACTTAACCTTGTAGCCATGTATAAAAGTTTCATTGCAATAAAACTTTTTCATATCAAGAATAAAGGGTCTAAAAAACTATTTTTTTTTATGGTATCCTAATGTCTTTAATGTTTCTTATGTCCTTCACCTCATACCCGTGGTGCAATACATAGCAGACATCCAACCTTTTGATTGCACGATCTTTGTCTGGAGATCCTCAATGTGCATAGTAATGAGTTGAGTCTGTTTGTGGCCAGGGCCCCCTACTCAAAATTTTTGATGTCCTGTGCCAAACAAAGCAGGTAGGTACCATTTTTAACATCTTCTTTTAACCTTATCATTTTTATTTTTAATATCCGCAGAAAGCTGTCTATAATACAATGTGATAAATAATTATAAACAGTAATACATACATAGTTTTAAATACAATAAAAATGTTATTTAAACTAATCCCTTACTCCTTAATTTCTTTTCTACCTTGTTGCAAATAGAAATAGAACAAATTTTACTTTTACTTAAAGCTACTTCACGCTTTTACACAAAGTTCCTTGTTGAGCACTGAAACACCCTCCCACTTGTTTTTTTTAAACAAATTAAAAATAAAGGGGGGGGGGGTAGTTTTTGTTTATATTGTTTTCATGTCATGTTAGGTTCTTTTAGATACTGGGTAGCCCCGAAGAATAATTAAAAAGTATTACAATAAAATTTATAACTACTTAGCCTACTATCGTGTTGTCATATAAGAAAGTTTCTTAAAAGTTTATAAAATATGAATATTCTTAATTTAAGATATGCCTTTTTTAAAGTCAAGACATTCTACCAAATATTAATGTCCAACAAGTAATAGAAATTTTATTAGCGCAGCTACTTTTTAATATAGTATGTCACAGCCTAAAATTATTTTAGCTTACGAGTGTTTATGACTTTTTAGTAATTCAATTTACAGGTTATTCAATTCTACTATTTATATTTTCTTTCTCTTTTTAAGAAATAACAGTTTATTTTTCTTTTTTCCATCATGCCTTTGTTAACTTTCAATACATATGGACATAATTACCAATGTTAACGTATAATGTATAAATTTGAACTCGATACCTTTCCGAAAACAGTGAAGCACTGGAATATATCATGCGTGACGTCATAAAAAAAGAGTAATGAGAGAAGGAAACCCCTAAAAATGGGATGGATTTTGGACGTATTTTTATTACGTCACACATGACACTTTCCAGCGCTTCGAAAACAGTTAGATCTTTATATTACAGACAAACAACATTCGCAACGTTGTTTCTGCAGGGGTAAGGCATAGAGAAAAAAAAACTATCCTCCCATAATTACGGTTTATTTCAAAATATGAGTGGTTGGGGTTTTCAGTGCTCAAGAGGCATTGTGTATGCAAGTACTAGCAACTCTTAAAGTTATTTATACCCATTATTACAATATATTTTTTACCTACCAAGCTTACTATTGAGCTTAATATCATAATAAAAATAATAAGTATAATATCAAGGTTATATGTATTATAGATTTTTAAGTTTAGATAACCCTGTTTTTATGTCATTCTATCAAATTTTCAACAGCTATTAGTATTTAATATTTTTATTCACGGGTTATTCAATTATCTTAATCTTTAAAAAATAATGTTTTATTGCTCTCTTTTCCACAAGCTTTGTCAAGTTATAATTCTGTGCTACTTATAACGTGATTGTAATAGACTTTTTAACGTACAGACAAATAATGTAAACTACAGCTGCGCTTCTAAAAATAATTACTTACTTGGTATGGGAGCTTTTTTCTTGACACCCAGTTTGGAAATTTCTTCAATAAACTCTTCCCTGGCTAACAATTCTTCTCGTGATTTCCTAGATAAAGTAATAGTAGGATGATTGTGTGCAGTGTCTACGCAGTTCCTCTATATACACAATCCATATTTGAAGTACTGTTTTTCAACCGATATCCACAGAAAAATCGTGGTTTCACAAAAAGTTACAATATATTATATAGTAGATGTTTATTGGCCATAAAAAATACATAGAACGAAAATATCAGCACCTTTGAACAGACGAACGGACGGACAAACGAACGTGCAGATGTGCAGACCAACGACAGACGAACAGTCGGAAGGATGATAAAAAGACAGAAATACATAAATAAATACAGAAATGTAGACAGATAGACTGATATTTAAAACAGTCGACAGACAGAGAAAAGTCATACAGAAGGACGGATGGACAGACTAACAGACATTTATAAACAAACAAGGAGGACTTACTTGCAAAATCCCGGATGGAGCGGGGAGATAGGTTTACCATCTATACAGGCTTTTCTGTGCAGCTCACAATGGTTATCATAACTCACTCCGTCTGAACCACATACCTAAATACAAAATTCTTAATTTCTCCTTTTGTTTTTCATTCTTTTATCGTATCTAAAAAGATAATGCATGTATTGTTTTTATACTATAATAGCGGCTTTGCCCCAAGAGATAATTTTTAAAAAAATTTAAATAAATTTCTGGTGCTGCTAATTTTATGTTAAGTAGTTTCCCCAGAAATTTTTTTTTTGGGAAGGGGGAAATTTTCATTTTTTTGGGGGGGGTATGTAACCCCCTCCCCCCTCCAAGAAAATAGCTTAAAACCCCAACAGGACCAATAGGTATATACCTGAAGAGTAGAATCCGATCAGTTCAGTGGTTACTAAGATCTTAAGCTTCAGACAGACAGACAGACATCGTACAACTTTGTATTATAGATTATAGAATATTTTTGTTGGATTTTATCCTTTAACAAAAGTAACATGAAGGCTTTCTGAACTGCTGTTCCTCTATAAAATGTAGCTTATCATAGGTACTGGGAAGATTCATAATTATTTTAGAAGAGGGTTCCACCTAAAGTGTCCCTAGAGCCTCTTTTGAGGCTTAGCCTCTAGTGGAATATATAAATTTCATTAAACTAGAACTTCTTAAGCTTGTTATTGTTGCACTAGTAAATAGCAATTTGTCTAAAAACTATAATATTCCTCTGTCCACCGCTGTCACTTTTCTCTATCTTTTTCTCTCTTTTTTCTCCTTTTTTTGATAAATTTTGGCAATAGTGATTAATACAGTTTTAAGAGAAGTGAACGTATCGAAGGTGCACTTTAATCTGGAACAGCGATAGGTACATAGAAAATGAAAAAAAGTTCCAAATTGTGAAATCGTTCGTTTCAAATAACAGAATAAAGTTACAACATTCCTTCCTTTAGGCCCCAATAGAAGTCTTTAGCCTACAAAACTGGGATGATTCTGTGATTTTTTCTTCTTCTTTTTTTCATATAATTATCCCTTTCTGATTTGTTGAACATCAATTACTATGTAGCAACTCTTGTGCAATTAGGATAGACTGGGGAAAAATGAAATCATGGTGGTGCTTTACCTAAAGTGCATGTCGAGAACTGAACCCCCTCTCTTCAGAATTCAGAATGGTATATTTTGGTTCACGATTATGGTTATCTCTTGTACATAAATAGTTTCATTTTAAGACTCCAAAATAAAAAATGCTAAAAAGTCTATAACGATATATGTAAATGTTTTTTTGGGGAGATAATGGAAGTTTTAGCATTTTTAAAGGGGTTATTTCATTGGAAAAATATCTACAATCTCAATAGGAAGAAAAAATCTCAGCACCAAAATAACCCTGATCTACCATGTATTAAAAGTGCAGTATAATATATATTTGACTTTTCCTTCATTTTTCTTTTTCTTAATGTGTTCTTACGTTAACCATTTTTTCTTCAAAATTTGCAGAAATCCATCAATAATTTATATTTATTATTTTTAATATAAATTATCAAAAAAGCCTTTTTTCTATCTCGTCTGTCTGCATGTTTGTCATTTTGTCTGTCGGTCATTATAATTGTCCTACTTCATCAAAATTCTTTTGAATAATAACCACATTTTTTTCTCTGTTGAAGGTCGGGGGGAGGGGTTAACCCATCCGGGCGCAATTCAGTTTTAAAAGCGGCCAATGACTAACATGAAAATATCCGTATAGATGTAGCTGTTACCTAGATCTTTATATATAAAAGTTTTTTTTTATAAATCTTTTTTAAGCTTAAAAATAATTGTAAAGCAAATGTTGTACAAAATTATTTATGTTTAAGTTAATAAAATGTATAATAAACATGTCAAAAATAAATGTACATCATTTGTAACTTTTTACTACAAGCTACTGATATTCTAAAAATCAAATTTTTACACTAATATATGTGATTTTTCTAGGAGCGAATCTTCTGTATTAGGTTGCTGGTCTGTCACTCGAACTTTGTAAGAAAAAAATGTGCGCTTTGTATGTCAATTTAGCAGTTAAAGAACTTTGAGAATGTTGACTATGCCGATGGTAGCCGCCTCCCTAACCCTAAAATTACACCCCTTTTTGACTCTAAGATACATCTCTATACACCCCTCTCGATTTTGGTGTTAGGGGATGTCAACATTTTCGGGTGCGCTTCGCGCCACTGTGTCTATGCATTTTGTCATCTTTGTAAAGTAAAAATAAACGTCATGTAAAAAAAGATATAGGATATAGGGAATCCCCAATGAGTAAGACAAAAATTCACCATGCATGACATATCACGCGCTCGTATAGCATTGGACGCGCATAACGTATTCCATGACGATTGTTTTTCCTCACTCTTCATGTATTAAACTAGCGGCTACGCCCCTAGATGCCATTGACCCAACTTTAAATTGTAGTTCTAAAAAGAAAAAAAACTTTTGGCACCCTTGTAGGAAGCGAAAACCAGTAAGTCATACAGTGGCGCCGCCTAGATGTTCTTTAGAATTAATTTGTTTTTTTTCTTTGTAGGGTGGTGGTACCCTAATCCAAAATAACTATCAACCTTCATAGGACCTATCAAAGGAGAAACATATCAGTTCACCGGTTGGCGAGATCCTTCGGTACAGGCACACAGACACATAAAAATCCTGTTACTTTAATAAAAGGATAATTCCTCATGTTTATAACTTTTTACGCGATGCAAATAATTTAATATTTTAAAATACAATTTATAAACAATAGTATAACTTAATAGTTTTACTATAAAGAATTTACATAAAAATGAATCACTTAAACTAATTATGAATTCTTAAAGGTACTAAAATCTTTTATGACAGTTTTCATCCTTGTTTATTGCCATATCCGGCATAAAGTATTATTTATTTCAGGCTCTTTTTTTAACAGATCATTGAGAAATTAAACTTAACAAAAAATTTTGATTTGAATGTTTTGAACAAATTCTTTAAGTAGCCGCTAGTTTTTGGGCCAGCCAAAGGAGCCCTTTTCTAAAATCCGCAGGGCTGTCATAAAAGTAGTTTTTGAGATAGTGAGATTCTTTGCAGTCAGACATACTGTTACTTTAGTTTCTTACTGGTTTCCAATGGCTGGGACACTTTGTGATACACACACACTCAAAATCTGAGTTGGGACCACCAAGACTCTGACACTCCCGACCTGAAAAATAAAACAAATTGAAGAACATAATGAACAGTGCCCTCTTCTAAAAACTGAATTTGAATGGGGGGGGGGGTAATTACCCCCCCTAAAGTCTGTTGGAGGGGGGTAAATACTCCCCCCAAATCTGTTGGGGGGGTAATTACCCCCCCAAACTAATTTACCCCGGGGGTAAAATTTTTGGGGGGGGTAATTTAATTATGTAAAAAAAGCACCTACCTAATCTATTAAGTTAATAAGTACTATCCTATAACATAAAGTAGTAAGTAAGGTTTATTTGACTATAGCTTCAGATTTCATTACTTTTAATACTGAGTTCTCCTTTTTAGGAAAGCTTCACATAGATCCCATGATGGTTCCACACTATTATAGGTCAATCCTTTGATTGGTTTTAGGCTATTTTTCTCCTCCCTTTTTACCCTTTAGAAAACACGAGTTCTTAGATGCTAAGGGCGCCACTACTATTCAAATATATAGTAGTATCTCATTCTTTAGAACATAAAAATACAATAATTGACTCACTAACCAATGAACCAATATGATTATACTTTAAAGTGAAGCGTCTTATAGGTCCTGGTAAGTTTTATAACTAGTTTTGAGACACCCTGACATCCTCCCAAAAGAAATCGCCTATAGAAATTCTTTTTCATTATTTAATGAAATATTTAATTTAGTTAGGTATCTATTTTATGGAATCTTCAGTGCTTTACAATTACATCATAGATCCCCCCACCAAAAAAAAATTTTCAGTAAAAATTTTTTTTTAAGAACATTCAATTTTTTTTTAAAGAACATTTATTTTGGGGGGGGGTAATTACCCCCCCCCCCCCCAAATGGTTTGGGGGGGGTAAATACCCCCCCCAAAATCGTTGGGGGTAATTTTTTTTGGGGGGGGTATTGTTCAAAAAATTTTGGGGTTGCCAAATGGCCCATTAACCCCCAACTTGGACGCCTATGTACCTAAAAGTTTCCTTATTCGTCATAAAAACTTAAGGTAATTTAATTTGATTGGTTGATACAAATGAGCACCAAAAAATCTAGAAATTGGATAATTAGTTTATCAAAATTAGTGGTGAATCGTCCATTGTCTTGTCCCTTAAAATCCCTGAAAAATCAAGTAAATGTAAAAATGGCGCGCGCCGCAAATTTTTTTTACCCCCCCCAAAATTTTTTCCGTTAGAGATTTTTTATTTTGGGGGGTTAAATTTAAATGGGAGGGGTAAAATGAAAAAAATTGGGGGGGGGGGGGTAATCACCCCTTTACCCCCCCCCCCTTGGACGTCTATGCCTGGAGGTCGCATGTTTAAGAGTTTAAAACCCATTAATTCTAAATCAAATGAATGAATACATACTTGTGTTTTAAATATCTTTTTGTGAGTTCTATGTGTTTGTTTGTGTGTGTGTGTGTGTGTGTATCTTTATGTATATTTCAGTGAAATAAGAATAAGCAAAAAACAGTGATCTACAGGTATAACAGGTATGAGACAATGGTCGCTAAATCAATTTACATCCCCAATAGTGATGAACAAAATTACTATTTTGGAGGATAAAAATATGGGTTAAATGTTGGAAACTTCTAGTTTCAACCAACCAATCAAGCTGTAATAGGAGTAACAAAGTTTTAAAGCCACTGATTTTTTATGAAAATTTGGGGACTGGTATAATAAAAAGTGCAATATTTTTCATCCCTTACAATAAACAAACTATTATTAAAATATAATTCTATAATCTTCTTCAACAAAATCCATTTAAATATCCCTGTATCTGATTTATTTTGTTTAGACTAAAAACATTTGTGAAATAAAGGGCGCTATTAAACCAAATTTAATGGCCTTTTTGTTGACACACTGAATAGCTAGTGTTTCATAGAATACGAGGGTAGAATTTGATCCATGTAAAAGAACTTCCAGTTCTTTCAATCATAGAGTTGATAATATTAGAATCATGGACAGGTACGAATAGTACGTAAATTAAACCACACACTGAATAGCTAGTAAATCTAGATTACTAGCGGTAGAATTGAAATAGAAATGTAAAGTTAATACCACTGTAATTACAATAACTACAGAGTAGTCATTACTAAGAAAAGTATTAGAATGTTCGCTAGGTAACACACATACTTAATTAAGAACAGATGAACAAAATTTAATTGCCTTTAGGTTAAGATTCTGAATAGTAAGTCATAGAATGTGAATAGTAGAATGTAAACAATGTAAAATAACTCTACAGTAAACTTCTAAGAAGTAGTATTAGAATCATTGATAGGTACTAAAAGTATTAACCAAAATTTACAGGCTCAATTCAAGGCCATCCAAGTGGTGAGGGGGGGGGGGGTGTCAAGTGAGGTGATATTTACCCCCCTCAAACAAATTTGGGAGTACTGTAGAAATATAATATAATATACCTAGTTTACAGTCTAAATATATATTTTTCTAAGGAAGAAACTTAATGTGAGGAAATTTAAGCTTTTCATGCTTATCATAATGCTGATGAGATTAAAAGGAGACTTGATGAGTATATTTTGTCTTTCATAACAAAATAATGATCAAAGATAATGATCAAAGGTCTGAAAGGAAAAAAAACAATATTAAAAATAAACAGAGGAGAAGTAAGAAATTAATGTGCCTCTTAGATATTCTGGGCTACGTGTAAATCCTTATAAGTAACAGGGTGTCTATTTGTCTCGCTATCCGCTGAACCGAATTGGTTCTCCTTTACAATAAAGCTTCCTATAGGTCCAGGGAAGGTTTAAAACTATTTCAAAAGCGGATACATTCACTCTTCCAAAAAATATCGCCCCTAAAAGTTGTCTTCTCCCCCCAAATATTTCTTTTACGTTTTCTTTTTTGAAAACTAAAATTGAAAGTAAAGGATGGACTCATCACCCTTTCTACTTAAATGCTCCTAGAGGCCTTTTATTTATTAAGGTAAATATTTTCCTCTTAATATATGTGAAATGAATGTGTTTGTTTATGTTTTATATATGTTTAAATATATATTTCTCTCATAACCATTTAGGACCAACATATCTTTAAATTAAATCTTTTCTCCGCTTTAACTTTAACTTGTCTGTTTGACTGTCTTTCTATTTAACTGTCTGTCTACTTGACTGTCTGCCTGTTTGACTGTCTGTCTGTTCAACTGTCTGTCTAATTGATTGTATGTCTGTTCAACTGTCTGTCTAATTGATTGTCTGTATGTTTGACTGTCTGTCCGTTTGACTGTCTGTCCGTTTGAATGTCTGTCCGTTTGACTGGCTGTCTGCTTAATTGTTTAACTGTCTGTCTGTCTGTTTGCTTATCTGTCTGTTTCACTGTCTGTCTGTCTGTTTGAATGTGTGTCTGTTAAACTGTTGATTCAACTGTCTGTTTTTTTAACAGTTTGTCTGTTTGAATGTCTGTCTTTTTGACACATATCTACACATATCTATCTATCTATCCCTGTCACCTGCCCGACAGTAGACCGTATCACAGGAATTGTCTTTACTGGGCAATATTGATCCCTGAAAAAAATAAACAATATTAAAAACTAAAATAAAAACTTAGAGATATAGAAAGTGTAATGTGTGATGTCATAAAATTCGTCTAAATCCGTCTCTAATTTAGGAGTTTTCTTTCCCACTTCTCCTCTCATCCTTCCTTTTTAGACGTATTTTTATGACGACACAAAAGACACTTTCCGTATCTCCCAAAAACTTATGTTCCCATATGAGTATTATACCTCATCCTAGGGATCTGTGGGGATGAGACAATTGCCAAAAATTGATATACATCCTCAATGATGATAAACAAACCTGCGCCTTCTGTAGATGTAAATTATTGTTGTAAAGTTTTAGATTAACCAATCAAAATTTAATAAAAGTACCCAAAGTTTTTAGTATGAAAGTGTAGTCAAGGTTCCAGTCTAATTTACTGTCCATGGACCCATCCCTCCCTGATATGTATAAATATCTTTAATTCTAAGTGTGTGTGTGTGTGTATGATGAGTTATTCAAAATCAAAATCATGATAAAACTCTTGAAAACATCCAAAGTAACTTTTTGTGTTTAAGCTAAAGATATTGAATTATACTGGTTTAAATACCATTTACCATTTTCAGAGAAGTTTTATAAATGTATTGGGGTTGTTTTAGACTCTTTTCAAGACATGCCCTGCCTCCTTATAGGAGCTAGAGTCGAAATAACTTATATCCTAAGATTTAAGTAACAGTTTGTCTGTCTGTGTGTCTGTCTAATAAATAATACATGTACAGTTTTTCATAAAACTGACGGACATACCAAGTAATATTTAGGTAGCTGCTATACTGAAAAGCAACGATAGAAAGATAGAGAGAAAGTAAAATAACATTCTATTTGAATTAATCTGACCTAATCCTTATTTCATTTAAGATAAACACACAAAAACTTACAAAATTTATGGGACATAAAATACTTAGTGAAAAGAAAATTTAAAAACCTTTAATCGCCATTCAAAAAAATAATGACCACTAAAATCATATTTGAAATAAAATTTCTTTTTACTAGTGTATTTATATCAAATATTAGATACATTAATATTTTTTTAAATCCAGTATAAAATATTTAAAATATATAAAATCAACAAATTTCTGTCTTTTAGACTTTAGTAAAGGGTTTAATGGCAAGATTAATTTAAAATTTGAAATATTCTATCAACTAAAAGATTCTTTTTATCTAAATTATAACCCTCCCTACCCCTCTTTCTGGCATTTATTTTTTTCCCCAGTGCATTTGTATTGATTATGATGATCCTTTTTAGTGTAGTCTGGGGAAAATGCTATACAAAGTTAAACTAATTTTTATGTTGTACAAATTATGAAATTTCCTGTGTTACAAATCATTAAATGCACTGAATCTAATTGCAAAGTTCTATTCCATAATTAAATTCATAAAAACCTTTTCAAACTTTTTATTTCTAAATCTCCAATTCAAATTTTGCAGTATAGATATTAGGTTAAGAGGGGAGTTATTTTGAGAAGAAAATTAATGAATGAGTGGAATATTTTCAAGAAACTATTGAAGCATACCTTTTGTAAAGGCGTATCAAATCTTATTAATTGTACTTTCTAAATTTCTGATAACCGGACACACAGATAAACAGACATTCATTGATATTAATTTTATAATAACCAAGTAGCAATTTTTTAGAGGTAAACGGCAAATACAATTTTTCAAGCCGTTATTATCTGCTGTAGGTAATTTAATATGTGCTTTTTCAATTTTTTATACATCGTTCTCGTTTGGCAGGACGCTATAACTTACACAATAACTTACATAACTTGCAAGCTAAAACTAAAACTGATAATTCATTTTAAAAGTTAGTTAGAGTAGGGGATGTATGGCTTTTGAAAAACCACCATGAATTTTTAAGAAAAAAATATGAATTATATGGTATCCATTTCTTTTATGGTTCACCCTGTATAAGATACATAGTAAATTTTATTGTTTTACCCTGTATAATGTAAGATACTGTGGTATCCGCCTAGGATGAGTGGCAGACACCAGAGTTCAAAATGACTACGGCAGTGTGAACAGACGTGGACACCTATACTATAGAGAAGCTACGCTTCTCTAGCAATCACTAAATAATAAACAGCATCTATTCAGTTGTTCCTTTATTGAAGGTCTAAGGATTACTAAAGTTATATACAACAAACAATAGCTACACAGATAGGAATAAATAATCATAAATAAAAGCAATATAATACATATACAATAGTCAGTTTGGGCAATAATGATCCCCCATCCCTGGAAAGGGTGGGGGGAATTAACAATACAGCTTAACCATAATAAGGCTGTCAGATTCAATCATTAATTTTAGGCATAGGGAGGGGGTCGGCAGACCCCTTCCCCAGGACTCGGGGGAGGGCCTTTGGCCCTTCCCCGAACCCCGGTCAGGGGTGCCATAGGCATTGCTCACGGTTGCCGAATACCACAATACATAGTAAATGTTATTGTTTCACCCTATATAATGTAAGATAAATGTAGTAAATTTTATTGTTTCACCCTGTATAATGTAAGATACATAGTAAATGTTATTGGTTCACCCTGTATATTATAAGATACATAGTAAATTTTATTGTTTCACCCTGTATAATGTAAGATACATAGTAAATTTTATTGTTTCACCCTGTATAATGCAAGATACATGGTAAATTTTATTGTTTCACCCTGTATAATGTAAGATATATGGTAAATTTTATTGTTTTACCCTATATAATATAAGATACACAATAAATTTTATTGTTTCACCCTGTATAATGTAAGATACATGGTAAATTTTATTGTTTCACCCTGTATGATATAATATACATAGTAAACATTATTATTTCAACCTGTATAATGTAAGATACATGGCAAATTTTGTTGTTTCACCCTGTATAATATAAGATACATAGTAAATATTATTATTTCAACCTGTAAAATGTAAGATACATGGTAAATTGAAATGTATGAATGTAAATTTTATGCAGTAGAGGATAGATAAGAGTGCATTACTCATACCGAGGGGTGTGCGTATGGGGGGTGTAGAAGGGTGCGTGCAGCCCATAGATATGTAATTATGAGTACATTACTCTAAGGTGGAATGAACATTGGACTATAAATTACACTGTTATCCAAAGTTTAAAAATACTTCAATCATTCGCTTGCTTAAAACCCCTAGAAAAAAACTCCTCAATTTTTATTTTACCTTTAAAAGCAAAATTTAAAAGTCGAGAATTAACTTTCCCCTTCCCTAAGGCACCCTTGGATTCCTCTAGGGGCGTAGCTGCTGTATAGAATATAGATAGAGAGATTCACTTTGTCCCATTGATTTGGGTTAGGTTTACCCCCAAAGGACTGCTCTTTTTTTTAAAATGCACATTCAGTCTTTGTAGGGGTAAAGGGGTGATTAATCTTTCAAACAAAATTTCCCAAAATTTTTAAAAATATTCTTTATTCTACCCCCCCCCCCAAAAAAAATTTAGGAGGGGGTATTTACCCCCACAAACAATTTTGGGGGTTAATACCCCCTCCAATATAAAAAATCTCTAATAAAAAAAAATTTTGCGCGCTTCGAGCGCATTTTTAATACTATATATTTAATAAAATTTAAATTACCCCCCCCCCCCAAAAAAAAAAAAAATTTACCCCGGAAGAAAATTTTTTGGGGGGGTAAACTAAATTTACCCCTGCCAACAGATTTCAGGGGGGGTAATTACCCCCCCCCCCCCCCAAGCAAATTTTACCCCCAATGTAAAAATTTTGGGGGGGGGTAAAAAAAATTTGCAAAAACGAATTACCCCCCCCTTCAAAAATTTTTACCCCCCCCCCAAAATAAAAAGCTTGGACGGGCTTGGATGTTCTTGATCAGATATTATATAGTTCCACCAGATTAAAACAGTTCTAAATAATCTTCCAAAGTATCTTGCTTACCGCTGAACTTACATGGTTCTCCTGTACAATTCAGCTTCTCATAGGTCCTAGCAAGGTTTGTAGCTATTTTGGGGTTGGGTAACACCACCCTCCCAAAAGATTAAGTCAAGTAAAATTACTAGGTTTCCTTGTTGACAACAGTTTGCTGTTTTTGTTCTTTTTCTCTCTGTAGCTTAAGATAATTTCAAAACTCATTAACCCATTGTAAGGAATCTTCAAATTGGCTTCTAAATGGTTTTAGGTTATTTTCTTTTTAGCTTCAAGTTTAAAGATGGTTTTGGGCTTTTTAATACAGAGCTACTAAATGTTAGATGCGCCGCCGCTATTTTTAAAAGCGAAGCTTTTCTATAATTAGGGTCGGTCCGTCCGTCCGTCCGTCCGTCGTTCCGTCCGTCCGTACGTCCGTCTGAGATAGATAGCTTTTATTCGTTAATTTAGGCATGTTAGAATTGTCCTATCGATTTCAAACTTTGCATGATGATTCCTGTAGTAGTTAGGTACGATTTAGAAAGCGTAGCAACTCTATAATCATTACCAGAATGTCCGTATGTCCATTTTAAACATGTTGATTTTTCTACTTTTTTAACAACAAATCTTTATGTGATCTAATTATCCGTTTGATCTGATTTTTGGTATATTGATTCCTGGGACAACAAAGAACAATAGTATAAGCAAAGCAACTCTATAATAATGTCCTAAAAATGTAAGTATGTCCAAAACATTATCCTGTATCAAGCAGTTTTTCAACAAATTTACTTACAATTTTGATTCGACTCTTTCGATACTTTTATATTCTGATTATTCAGTTCAGACAGTATACAAGTGTTAATTTCCGTTTGTCCCACCGTTTCAGTGCTTCGCTTTTATGGATGTTGTCATCCTTGTTTCTTAAAGAAATTGAGACATAGAGATGCTTAAAATGTGTGAAACACACTCTTTGATCTTAAATTCAAGTTTTATAAACACATTCTACACCCCAAATAGGAAATGCTGGTACTTCCAGGGACAATAGAGTTTAGTTTATAGAGTCGCTTTGCTTCAAGAATATGCCATGTCATTACAGCAATCTTCTTATAAGATTTAAAATTGATAGGGTGATTTTAACATGCAACATAAATGTCTGAGCTAACCTTAAATGTGCACAGTATATGTAGCCTGGCTTTTCATGTCGTCAGAGGAAAGTTAAGTAGTATCATAATAATATAGTTTAAAATAAAACAAGAAACTGTCATAAAGTTAAAATACTCGTTAAAATTCATTAATCATTCAATGAGGTTATAACCGTTGTTTGCGTGGATTCTAACTCAAAGCCAACATAATTAACTAGAAAACTTACTTTGGTGAAGCTTATAAAAGCGCCTATAAAAAATGACATCATACTGGCCTAACATTGGTCAATTAAAATGTATACTGGCCTGCCATTGGTAATTCAACCTTTGCATTGGCCTATCTCGGTCATTTGCATTGTATAATGTCATTTTTAAAAGCGAAGCTTTTCTATAATTAGGGTCGGTCCGTCCGTACGTCCGTCCGTCCGTCCGTACGTCCGTAACGGATAGCTTTTTCCGTTAATTTAGGCATGTTAGAATTGTCCTATCGATTTCAAATTTTGCATGGTGATTCCTTTAGTAGTTAGGTACGATTTAGAAAGCGTAGCAACTCTATAATCATTACCAAAATGTCCGTACGTCCATTTTAAACATGTTGATTTTTTACTTTTTTAACAACAAATTTTTATGTGATCTAATCATCGGATGGATCTGATTTTTGGTATATTGATTCCTGGGACAACAAAGTATAATGTAATAAGTGAAGCAACTCTATAATGAATTATCCTGTATCAAGCAGTTTTTCAACAAATTTACTTACAATTTTGCTTTGACTCTTATAAATTTATATTATGATAATTAAGTTCTAACACTATACAAGTGTTAATGTCCGTTTGTCCTACCGTTTCAGTGCTTCTCTTTTATGGATGTTGTCATCCTTGTTGTATAGGCACTATTAATAGATTTTAGTTTGAAACACTTTAAAATCCTATCCATGAAATCCCTGTTTAATATTTCTGAGATATTTTGCAAATATTTGGGGATGGATGGATGGATAAATGGATGGATAGGTACAAACACTAGCAAAATAAGAAAATTTTAATAAGAATTGAATAACTGTTGTTTAATCTTACTAGATTAAATTTTATGGTGGGCCCCCAATCCCTGTTTTCAAGGGCCTAGTTAAGCCTCTAGGTGCGTAGCCAAAATAATTATCATACGACGAGAATATAATTTGATATTTAAAACACTACAACCCTGTTTTGACGTCATAACATTAAAAAACTTCAAATATCAAAATTTATACAAATTCTTATATTACCTCATAAAATTCAATTAATTGAACCATTTAATGTTTGTGTGTAAATTAAACGAAGTTATGTTACATTAAATTGAAAAGGGTGTGGACGCAGTTGATTATTTTTTATGTCTTACCCTTCCCGGGAACCTTTTATCAAATATAAGAAAAGCTAACCTAGCAAAAACCAAAAACCACCACCCCTCATCTTCATTTATTTTAAAACATGGAGGTTCTGTGTTCGACCAAGCAGTTTCAGGAAAACCGCCACAGTGTTAAAGAATTTGGTTTTCCTGGTTTTCAGAACAATAATTCCTTTCCATAAATAAAAAGATGAATGTAAAAATATTTAAATAAGTTCAGTATAAAAAGGAAAAAGAACATTTATATCCATAATTACTGCATTAGAAATTTGTAAAAAAAAACGAACATGAGAGTAAGTTTAAATAAAAGAAAACAATAAGTTGTTAAACAGAATTTATATATAAATTAAACTTTCCAGCAAATAAATGTGTATTTTTCCATATGTACCAGTCTTTACAGATGTGTGTACGGTTTATTACTAAATGTAAAGACGCATTGAAGATAGTTATAGAGTAGCTTCTAACAAAATAATAGCCATTTACCCTCAAAAGTGCAGAGAAACCCCATCTCTTTTTTCCCTTGAATCAATTGAAACTAAGGGGAAGGGGGGTGGTGGGGGGGGGGTGGGTCAATAATTGTTTACTACTTTAGGTTAGGTTCGGATATGTTAGGTACAAGATAGCCGCCCGCAGGGTTAAAACACCGAAAGTATAGGGCCCACCACAGGGGCTAAGAATTAGAATAAAACTAAATTCACCCCCCTTCTTTATTTATAATTAATTTTAAAAAATAGGTAGGGGGATCTCAGTGACCGAAAGGCACATTGAGGGAAAGTACTAAATAATACACTGAAGCTATTACACATGTGTTGAATGTGTGTTTTCAAAGTTTTCCAAGTAAAATGGGTTAAAACTTTAGCATAGCATTTGATAACATACATATAATATATATGAATATGAAATATAGTTCATATATGGATTAGCTTACAAACTTTAAAGACGTTGCTTTAACTTTGGGTTGTGTAATTTCTAATTTAGTAGTTTTAATGTTTTTTCTAAACCATTTATTTTTATATTCTAGTTGCTTCGCCGCTTCTAGCCTCTTAGAGAACCCGCTTGGGTTAGGTTTGTAAAAATGGAATGGATATTTTATCATTATGAGTTGATCTAAAAAATAGCAAAAAACCTGTCCTGTACCAAGAATACTTAAACGTTCAAAGTAGTTAGTTACTTTAAGAAATAAACAAGCGCCTACACCCCTAATTTTTCTTATTTTTAGAATCTAGGAGAAGCTACCCTGAAAAGGAGAACCATAACGGTTCAACGGTTGGCAAGTTCCTTCGGTACAGACAGACAGATATCCTATTACTCAATTATAAGGATTAAACATTTAAACTACAGTTGGCTGCGCTAATTTTGGACATATATCTATTTTTGTTTATTTTTATTGCAAAGCCCAAGTATAAAATGTACTTGAAGGTGTTTCCCCAGCGAATTTAGAAGTACTTTTATTCTTTACATACTGATGGCCAATTATAGCGCTTACTTTATGTACATTTTCCACCTACTTAATTGGCTTTTGTCCTGAAGTGGACAAATAAGGGAGAAAATTTACAACAACAAAAAAATACATGCGCAGCAATAAAAAGCCACAAATAAAGAAAAAAAGAAAGGAAAAAATTAAAAATCTGGATTATTTACTCACAATTATGATGATGAATTCATAAACCATTTTTTGGGCTTATAAAAAAAGAGTATACAATAAATAAGTGCTTCCTTTTGTTCATATAAGTACATTTTAAAAAAACCTTATTTACATATCTAAAAAATGCACATTTTTATACTTTCTTACATATATCTCACATTAAAAATGGCCAATACATTTTTATGGATATAACTTTTTGTGATAATCATTTTTAAATCTGTTAAATTTAACCTTTATAAGGAAAAAACTAATTTGCTTTTCTGTTTTTGAGTATAGTTTTTCTTTATATGGCCGTTTTTTTTATGTGTTTTTGTAAGTTTAATCAATAGATATATGAGTAAAGATTTTATACTGTGTTTATATTTTCAATGCTATTGGTGATATTAAAAGACCCAATTGAAAGACGGCAAAGGGCCCCACACCGTGGTTAGTAACATTTAGCTCGTGCCCCCTCTATTTAACTTCAATGTTTTAATGGCCATTAATTAATTACTACATTTTTTTGTTTCTAATATAATCTTTGTTCTGATTTTTGTATGTAATTTTGCGGTCTTAAAAAAAAGAATATCTCATCTTTCCTCTGCAAAGCAATATAGACAATTGTTTACTATAAAGATACCATTTCCAATAAAAATATTTTCCTACATAACAATATGTAAACAAAACAAAGAATATCCTCAATCTATGTATACAGGGTGTCCAACTTTTAAAACAAATACAGGGTGTCCAACTTTCTAAATATAAACAAGGTGTCCAATTTTCTAAATACAAACAGGCTGTCCAACTTTCTACTTCCATACAGGGTGTCTAACTTTTATATAAATACATACAATGTGCCTAACTTTTTAAATACATACCGGGTGTCCAACTTATTAAATATATACAGGGTGTTTAACTTTCTTTCATTAGGTTTGAGTCATAAATATTTTCCTAAACACGGTATGCAAACAAAAAAGCTTTTTCGACTGTTCTCAAATAAAGTCCTAAATAAAACATCATTTCTTTATATACAGAGAGTCACAAAAATCTTTCAAAACTAAATGTTCACATATCCTTAAGCTTTTTACACAGTGTGTCCCAAAAGTAATTCTAATTATAATGAAGAAAAATAAGAGTGTCCCATAAATATATTCAAATTACATAATGCATGAGATTCAAAGATGCTTTTAATGTTATTTGATTTGTTGGAGTAAAAAATATTTTTTCAAAGCAATTTTCTAAATTTTTTGTTCTGCCATGTAAGCTCTTAATAGTGCATGCCTATAAAAATAACGACATACAATAAAAATGACCAATTATGGGCCAATCCACAAACTAAATTACTAATGGCAGGCCAGTATACATTTTAATTTACTTATGGTAGGCCACTATGACGCCATTTAATTTTTTATAGGCACTATAAAAGCATCTTTGTTGTTGTTGTTGTAAATACAAGTCTCTGATTCTAACCTGAAGTAGGCTGTAAAAAACTGAATGTGGATTTATAGCAGACATATTTCACATCTTTGGTAAAGCCCTTGTTAAAGAAAGGGTATCATATTCTAAAGTATAAATAAGATAGAAAATTTGATGCACTTAAAGACAGTTAACACTCCTTAACATTTAGGAGATGTTAAAAATAAGATCAGGATAATGCCTTGGTCAAAAAACAGGTGTAAGATAAAAGTATTCACAAAACACAAAATTGTTCCTACTTGTTTTTAAGCATTATAAGAAAGTAAGAAAATGTCAGTGTGTATGTCTGTCTTTAGCGAAAGATCTTGCTAAATCTTAAAATAATACAATTCTCTTTACAATAAAGCTTTTAATAGACTCAGAAAAGGTTTACAGCTAATTTGGGAGGGTGTCTCAACTATTTCCAGAGAAAATTTTCAAAAAAAAATATCCCGCCCTCAAACTTTTCTTACTTAACTTATCCTCCCCATTTTCTCAAGTGCCCCTAGAGCGCTCTAGGGGCGTATTTGCTTGTAAATCTTTAATGGAAATGAAAAACATATTTTTTTACTAAAATATATCCTTGTCCATATTCTTTAGTGTAATGCAGTGGATATTTATCTTTATCAAAAACCAAACTAGATACAATAAAATGGTCTTTACAAAGAAACAAGGATGACAACATAAAAGCGAAGCTCTAAACTCAAACGGTATGTCAAACAAACATTAACACTTGTAGAGTGTCAGAACTTAATATCAATTTATAAGTACAATTACAAAGTACAATTATTTGATTATTAATACTTGATTTTGGAGATGCTTCGCTTGTGATATTGTTGTCCTATGAATCATTATTTCAATAGGATAAAAAAATAATAATAAAAAGTGGGCATAGGGACTTTATTGTATCTATTTTAGAATTTCCTAAATTGTACCTATCTGTTATAGGAATCATCTTGCAATTTTAAAACCTATAGGACAAATTAACATGCCTAGATCAACGATAAGAACTATCCCTAATTGTATAAAAGCTTCACTAAAAAATAATAAAAGAACAGCAACTATACCCTAAAGAAACACTTATTGTTCACCTTATTTTGTTTTTGCTGATTAAATATTTATTCCTAATACCTATTTACCTACTCTGCATTATTCACACCAGGGATATTTAGGGATAAGACAATAGATAAAAAATTTATACAACCACAAAGGGGGAGGAGTTAAGAGATGTTTAACCCCATAAAACCCTTCATTTTACCTATATCAAAATTTACATTAGATCACCCCTCGTCAAACCTTTTTACCCCCTTAAACAAGCTTGGATGTCCTTGTATACATCCCCAATTATAATAAACAAAATAACCCCATCTGTTTTTTGGCTACTACAAATTTGGAACCACCCTTGCAAAATGCAATGAAAGGTACCAAAAGTTTTTAAGCTAACTAATAAAATAACGCGATTATAAAACTTTGGGTTTTAGTGTAATTTTCAGAACAATGCTCCCTCCCTCCCTGATTAACATACATAAACTAACAAAAATAAACAATATTCTATACATATTTAATGACATACAGTATGACGTGTAAATATGGGGGTTCTTTACAGAAAATATAACAATTAGAACACCATCATAGATTTTGAATAAAATTAAAAATAACGAGAGGGGAGGGGTAGTTTTTGGTTGTTTGTTTAATTAATTAGGTCAGGTTAGGTTAGGTAACCCTGCAGAGTAAGGACACCCGCATGGATAAGGCATAGAAGAAAATAGCACTATTATCTAAGATTTTCTTTGCTCTCTATGCGTAAAAAAGTTCGGTTCAGAAGTTTTCAAAATCTTAAGCAACTGACAAAAAACTTAACTACTTTATATAACAGGAAAATAAATAAAAACTTTTTATAACTATATCTATATTATTATTATTATTATTATATGTTTGTAAATATTAATAACGAAGCTTTTTTCCTTTGGAATACTATTAATATCATATTACGATATGCTACACAACAACAATAAAATTATCCATAATAACAAAGTTTTAAACTGCAGATTAATAATTCTAAAAATTCTTTGTAGTAGATTTTTTACCAAGGCCATATTCAAACAGACTGAAACTTTTCTATAATTAAGGTTTAGATGTCCGTACGTAATGGTCAACTGTTTTATTTAATCTAGGTATGTTAGAAATGTCCTATCCAATTCAAACATTGGATTCTATAATTGTTACCAGAAATTATTTCTAGAACAAAAACGTTCAATATTCTTAAGTGAAGCATATCTTTTTAATCAAGTCCTAAAAATGTAAGTGTTATCTTTTTTCATATTCTGATTATTAAGTTTTAACACTGTACAAGTGTTCTTTTGTTCTATGGTTTGATTTCAGAGCTTTGATTTTGTGGATGTTGCCATCCTTTTTTTTAATGATAATATGGAGTGCCAGAAAATAGAGATGCTACGCTTCCTCAGGAAAGATATTATGTTTACTTATACAAAGTAATATCTTTTTATATATTGATACTTCTAAGTTTGATTGTATATAAAAAATAGGTTCTATAAAATGTGTCGAAGCTACTCCACACTACAACTGTCTTAGTAGGTAGGTATGTCTGTTATTTTTTACTGTCTGATAGTCTGATGTTAAATTGAGCAGATTTTGTTTTTCTTGTAGACTTCAGATACTTTAATCCTTATCCGGGGGGCATGCAATTAATCACTATTCAGGGGTAGGCGGGAGGGGGGGGGGAATACCCCCCTCATCCTATCTCACCATTATTTACTGTTACGGCAATTTAAAGGGGAGGGGTGAGGTTAAAAGCCCCCTCATTCCTCTCAGGAAAAGGGTTAAGAAAGTTTTGTCACTAATAGTCAATTAGTGTTAGGTTCGACATAAGTAAAATGGGCTGTAAATAAAAATATTAATATGTACAACTATCAAACCTAATCCGTACAGATGCATAAACAAATACATTTATTATTATATTCTTATATGAGATGTATTCAATACATTGTTATTTACTAGCGGCTGTGCCCATTGCATCTAGGGGCGCGCTTTTAGAAGGGATATATTTAGATAAATAACCTAAAAATGCCTCAAAACATAATTTTTCAAAATTAGGCCAAAACTATCCTAAGACCTATACAAAGCTTCCCCAAAATAGTTCAGGAATTATCAAATCTTGAGCTATATGCAAAATTAACCTTACGCCTATTTATATAAAAGGTGAGTTTTTAAACAGAGCTGAATCTTTAAATCAATTTAGTGGTGAGCCAGATCGGGGTGAGCTAACTTTCCACCAATGAGAGCACAGCATTTTATGGTGAAATGCTTTGGTATAGAAACAGGTGCAAGTTATAATAAAGTCACATTTGGAACTGGGGCACCTCGGGGCCAACAAAACAGGAAGAAATCCTTATTTTATAATGAAAACTGTCAAAAAATCGATTATTAGTATGAATAACTATTAATAACATGCGTAGAGCTCTGAGTGTGATTCTGTCAAATTTCATATTATTCCTACATATTGACGTTTTCTATTAAGATATTTACTTATTCTTTTCTAGTAGCGAAACTATGCTATAATTAATCTATCAGTTCGTCAGTCCGCCAGTCTATATATTAAGATATTTACTTATTCTTTTTAAGTAGCGAAGCTATGCTATAATCAATCTATCAGTTCGTCAGTCCGTCAGTCTATATATTAAGATATTTACTTATTCTTTTTAAGTAGCGAAGCTATGCTATAATCAATCTATCAGTTCGTCAGTCCGTCAGTCTATATATTAAGATATTTACTTATTCTTTTTAAGTAGCGAAGCAATGCTATAATTCATTATCATTACAGTTCGTTAGTCTGTAATGGTGTGGGGGAAATGTAATTTTCTCAGATGCTTTTCAAGATAGATGGTTATAATATTTTGGTGAATTTTCTTTGAACACTCAACATCTGTCCGTATTTCCATTCATTATTGTTTTTTGCTTTGCTACTTATAAACCTCGTAAAAGTGTCGAACTATGACGTCAGTAAAAAAATAACAATCAACCAATGAGAAGCCAGTATTCACTATAATTGACCAATGGAAAAATATATAGCGGTCTCTCATTGGTTAATTATTAATTTTTTTCTGACGTCATAGTCAGACACTTTTACTAGGTTCCTACTTATAGATCTGGCATCCTTGTTACATTACAGAGAAATAATTGTTTATTTGCGATGTCACCATACATTTAAGTGTTAGGTGTTGGTTTTGTAGGTATGCTTTTATGTATCTTCTATGTTAAGCAAATGCTTTGGAAAGGTCAAAAATACATTAAATTACTAATTTCAATCCAAATTGGAATAAAATAGAATCCCAAAAATATTACTATATTTTCTTTTATTGAGATAAGTATTAAGTATACCGTCCAACATTTTTAAAATTTTGTTTAAATTAAATTTTAAATTTTCAAGTTCATAATGAGTTTAAAATATGAAGTTTTAAGTTTTTCGGGAAAAACTTGGTTAGTTAGCAGTTATTTAGCAAGTGTTCATTCAAAAATGCAATTATGGTGTTTCAATGTAGCAGCAGAATTAGTGAATTGAATAATAATCATTCTCATTATCTAACTAAATGCCAAAATGGCTCTTTTTTATTAAAAATTAGGTAAATTCTTAATAAATAGGGCTGGTACAAATAAAACCTACAAATTCTATAATTTAAAGTTGTATGTTTTTTTGTCTAAAGCTAAAGATCTCTTAAAATGCTGTTCCAAATTGGTTGTACATTTTTGTCCCTTAGAGGTGTTTTTAAGGGTCTTTTTTCTTGAGCTCAACCCCCCCCCCCTTTTAAAAAAATAAGCCTTTTTCGCGCATTTGTGTTGACTGTGATACAACTGTACAGTGTACATTATTGATACTTAGCAATTCCTTTGTAGGCCTTCTCTTTTGGTTACGAAGAGCTTGCATCCGTTTAGCCGCTATAATCCTTAACGTTTTTAATATTTAGGAGGGAATCGAAACATTTCATCAAAAACTGTACAAGCTACTTGACTTTCATTTTAGTTAGCTAATATTCTTTGCCCTTGAACTTATAGAATGTCGATAATTATGTCTCAATATGAGTATGATAGGAATAATAGTTTTCAAGACTGTGCAATTGGCTTCTATTGAAGATAGACAGCTGAAATATTTGCCAAGATTTTCCTGATAAAAAAGCACCTACTCTAGACCTTATTTTGACCGTCCGTTGGTCGATAATGCTTTAGGGAAAAATCCTAAATATAATTTTCCTGGCTATTAAAGCTAGAAAAATTTTAATATTTCATTAAATTCATATTTAATTTTTAGTACAATCTTTCTTAAATTGTAATATGTGTTTAAATATTTTTTGTATGCTTTTTTTTGTAGAAACACTTTTTCATCTCTTGCAAGTTATGTATTCTGAAAGCAGAGCTTTTCTACAATTATAATATTGTCAGAACATACAAAATAAATAAAGTAGTTGTTCTACCAAATGAAATCTTTCCATTTAGACTTAAGTAAGTAAGTTCTATTAATTCCAAAAAAAAGTAGTACTGGAAAGTGTTATGTGTGACGTCATAAAAATACGTCTAAATCCAGCTCTTTTTTAGGGGTTTCCTTTCCCACCAGCGCTTCCCAAAAGATACAAGCTTTCTAAAGATTTTTCACACATATCCTATTAGCTATGTTATTTTTGTATTGATGTCATCCTTGTTTTTTGTTTGGGCGCAAGTTTGTTAACTTAAATGAGTATTTCCAAGCCTGCACAAGTGGCATTTAGTTTGCAGTTTTTAAAAAAGTTTTAAAAACAAGGATGGGAAAAGCAAAGATTGTATTGCCAAAATTTACTATTCAAGCTGTATGGCAACTATTTAAATCAACAGAAATTTATAAACTAATTAAAATTAAAGGGTCTTGAAAGTTGTATTTTGTTGTCAAAATTAGAAGATAGTAGAGTGGAAACATTTATAATATTATTTACACAAAAACATCTGGAATTTAGGAATCACTTTTCAGGGAAAACCTCGCCTTGATCGAGATTAATGATTCCCCATCCTCCCATTCTACTCTTTAAGTCCTAGATATGTATTTAAATAAGACAACTTTTATTTCTAGTAACATGATAAAACCATTAACATAATCTAGTCATAAACTAAAAAATATAGTTGTAACTTGAAGAGTTGCAACGCACCAAAAATAATTGGTGTGTAGGACGTGGTGAAAATGCACAAAAATTTAAATTTTCTTGTGTATGGCAAAGGTCAGGGGGATATGGAACCTAGAGAAAAACTGTTTTGGGGGGAGGTATCTAAAGGGGTTGAATACAACTCCTAAAGAATCTACTCCCTACACCTTTCTACATTCCCCCATGACAAAGGTTATATATCCCCTGATACACCCCCTTAAAACAGCCAAGAGGGCTGTCAACTTAAAAAGTCACATCCCACTACAACCTCCTTGATTTGGATTGAGGGGGGGGGGGGGTATTAAAATTTTGATTGCGCTTCGTGCACCTCCCGGCAAAACCCTGTACACGCAACTGTTTGCAATCAACCAGCCTCAAAACCTTTTTATTCTTTTCTCTATTATTATCAATTATAGCATGCTAATGTACAAGAAAATATATAAAAATTGTTGATATTTTTTTTAGAAGCGCCATGTTTTTTTTTCATAGTTTTGTAACATAGACCTAAAACAGACAAACATACATCAAGTCTTTTTATATTTGTTTATCCCTATCTCTGGGTGTGGCCTAAAATTAGCAGACCATCATGAATATTAAATTTTAGAGGTTAATTTCATCTGATTCTGACAAATATTCTCAAAATTTATTCTACCACTATTCTGATAATATATCTATAATCTATTTATTACAAAAGAAGAGACAATGCTGAATTTATTCTTTTTTAATCGTTCTATGCTTCCAAAACATATCAGCTACAAAGGGAAAATTTAGGCATTGAGTTTTTAGGAGGGTTTAGGGTGGAGGGGGAAGTTTTTTTGTCTTTAAAAATAAAATTTTCCTGTCCAACCCTTAAGATTCTACAAATTCATAACCACGTTATCTTATTCGTTGGCTTTTTAATTTTAGTTGGTTAGTTTCCATACTAGTAGTGTCTAAACATATCTACCAATAATCTAACTAAACTACCTTACATCATTGGGGATTTCCTAACTACTAAGATCCCAGTATATCAAATAAAGAATATAGTTTCAAGTTTTCTATTGATATATTCTCATAACAATGATCCCTTTACCTGAATTTTCGTGAATATTATATTTTAGAGGTTACTAACTTTGTTTTTAAAGTAAACTTTTACATATTAAAAGCTAAACTATTATATAATTAGGTAATGTTCTTGTGTTTAACACTAAGAAATATTTATCAATTATAGTTTTATAAGAGGGGGGGGGGGGAGGTTAGGTACCTTCCCTGAAAATAGGGTTAACCTTTACTTAACCTATATTAGGCTTTACTGTAAAAGAGAACCAAATCAGTCCAGCAGTTTGCGACACCCTTCGCTACAAACATAAAGACATCCGGTTACTTTTATATAATTATAAAAAAATAGTCTGAATTGTTGTTGAACAATATTGCAAGCAAAACATTTATTAATTTGATAGCGAGTCTTAATTAATAGTTTATGGATGTTGTCATCCTTGTCCTAAAAGTAAACTTTGTAATTTTAACATTTAACAACTTTAACTTTTCAAGTAGGTACACATCAAAATATAAATAGATATGGGTTGTTTGTCATTAAGATCTCGCTAACAACTATATCAAGAGAGCCTTTTAAATGTTCTGATTTGAATGTTTTTATTTCTGAAATGTAAGGTAGAGTGGTTATGGGCGTATTAAATAAACCGATTGTTTCACAAAATTTAGGAAAGTTTAGTGTGGGTCTTTAGCAAGTTTTAAGCTATTTAAAATAATGGGTACGCCAACTATTTTGGAGATATAAAGCCCCAAACTAAAACAAAGCCAAAACCTTTCATTGAAGGTTAAAACTGCAAAACTCTTCACTCATGCATACACACACATACACACACACACACACACATACACACACACACACACACACACACACACACACACAGACAATCATGACGAAAAACAAATATTTGGACAAAGCAGATTATTTAGATTTAGGCAACTAAATGAATTTATATAAGTACAAACGCAACTTTTCTAACGATGTGCTGAATTTCAATTTTCAAATGTGTACGTTGTTTCCGCGGTGTTTCCTCATCCTTTCTCAATATTTTGAACGTGTAAACTATTTATACATTCAAAACTTTAATTTTCAAATTTTGATTTTCTTTTTGGGAGTTTGAAGCTTTTTTAGCTAGTAGTAAATATTGAGATAGGATGAGAAAACACCGCGGAAACTGCGTACACATTTGGAAATTAAAATTCAGCACATCCTTCTAACTATCTTTTAAACATATTTTATTTATATTTGTTTCGTTTATTATTAGGGCGAAGCAACTCTATAATCCTCTATGTCTGACTGTTTGTCCGTCCATATCGGATAGCAGTCTTTGTTATTTCTATATCAAATCCTAAAAATGTAAGTATGCCCTTCTATCATATCCTCTATTTACGCAATTTTGCAACAAATCATAATTTTTTTAGAATAACAAAATAAGTTCTGACCCACTTTAAGAGTTGCTGTTCGTTTGACCTTTTCTTTAGAGCTTTGCTTTTATGAAAGGCGTGATCCTTGTTTTTATAATGTATATTCCTAATCCTGCATAAACACCACACAAAACTTTGTTTCAACCAGCTTTTAATAAAAAGAAAGGCTGTCAAAACAAAACAACATTTACATTGATTAAAAGTTAGATGTTTATGTTTTTCTTATATGATTAAAATCTTCAAACTAAACTGAATAGCCTGAAAATTTCAGAAAAGGTAGTATTTAGCACTTTGGGAGCATAAGGCTTTTGTGAAATGATTAAATTGCCTTATTGAATCAAAACTTCAGGTATGTTCATTCACTTAGCAAAAGTTAATTTTAGCAAAGCTACTTTATAAATTAAAATGCTCGTCCGTATGTGATTTTCTCGACTACTATTTTAAATTTATAACTAAATACTTTTGTAAAGATTTCCTTTACCATTGAGCATCCAGTATGTAATATATAAGGTCCGATGATCTGATATAAAATAATTATAAGTAAGGTTTCGTGAATTCCATATATATCATATGAACACTGAACATCTGCTCTAAAACTGACTTTGTCCGCTTGTTCAACCATATTTTTTTTAGTTCTAGTTATGGATATTATCATCCTATTTTCCCCACTAATTTTCACATTTTTGTGTATTTTTAAATGAACACATAGGTAAGAAGAAAAAGGTAAAAAGATAAACTTAAAAGTTAAGATTTGTAAACAATGCACTCGGGGAGATGGGCTATGAAAAAATTAATAGATTTTTTTTTGTTCGGGTGCACGTACATACATACATAAAAAGAAAAACGATAATAAAAGAATTAAGGGGGGGGGGGGGAAGTTCTGACACATTTGCGTAAACGGTGATTATTGGCTTTATCTTTGGACTGAGAGGATAGGTTATTAGGGATAAAATCATTCTTATATGATGAATTTCCCCCAGATTTAAGATTTTTTGGATAGGCCTCCAGGTTCCGGAGCTCCAGGCCTCCAGGTGGTCTCTGGACAGGTAAAAAAATAAAAAAATTCTCATTTGAACAGTTAGAGGTAAGTTTATAAAACAACATAAGCTTCTTTTTATATATTATTTATATATTTGAAGAAAAAATTACAATCGGCCTCCAGGTTCAGGTGCTGCAGACCTCCAGGTGGCCTCTGGACAGGTATAAAATCCAAATTTCTTATTTGAACAGTTAGAGGTAAGTTTATAAAACAACATAAGCTTCTTTATATATATTATTCATATATTTGAAGAAAAAATTACATTCGGCCTCCAGGTTCAGGTGCTGCAGGCCTCCAGGTGGCCTCTGGACAGGTATAAAATCCAAATTTCTTATTTGAACAGTTAGAGGTAAGTTTATAAAACAACATAAGCTTCTTTTTATATATTATTTACATATTTGGAGAAAAAATTACAATCGGCCTCCAGGTTCAGGTGCTGCAGGCCTCCAGGTGGCCTCTGGACAGGTATAAAATCCAAATTTCTTATTTGAACAGTTAGAGGTAAGTTTACAAAACAACATAAGCTTCTTTATATATATTATTCATATATTTGAAAAAAAATTACATTCGGCCTCCAGGTTCAGGTGCTGCAGGCCTCCAGGTGGCCTCCGGTCAGGTATAAAATCCAAATTTCTTATTTGAACAATTAGAGGTAAGTTTATAAAACAACATCAGCTTCTTTATATATATTATTCATATATTTGAAGAAAAAATTACTTTCGGCCTCCAGGTTCAGGTGCTGCAGGCCTTCAGGTGGCCTCTGGACAGGTATAAAATCCAAATTTCTTATTTGAACAGTTAGAGGTAAGTTTATAAAACAACATAAGCTTCTTTTTATATATTATTTATATATTTGAAGAAAAAATTACAATCGGCCTCCAGGTTCAGGTGCTGCAGGCCTCCAGGTGGCCTCTGGACAGGTATAAAATCCAAATTTCTTATTTGAACAGTTAGAGGTAAGTTTATAAAACAACATAAGCTTCTTTATATATATTATTCATATATTTGAAGAAAAAATTACATTTGGCCTCCAGGTTCAGGTGCTGCAGGACTCCAGGTGGCCTCTGGACAGGTATAAAATCCAAATTTCTTATTTGAACAGTTAGAGGTAAGTTTATAAAACAACATAAGCTTCTTTTACTATATTATTTACATATTTGAAGAAAAAATTACAATCGGCCTCCAGGTTCAGGTGCTGCAGGCCTCCAGGTGGCCTCTGGACAGGTAAAAAATCAAAAATTCTTATTTGAACAGTTAGAGGTAAGTTTATAAAACAACATAAGCTTCTTAATATATATTATTAATATATTTGAAGAAAAACTTACATTCGGCCTCCAGGTTCAGGTGCTGCAGGACTCCAGGTGGCCTCTGGACAGGTAAAAAATCAAAATTTCTTATTTAAACAGTTAGAGGTAAGTTTATAAAACAACATAAGCGTATTTTAATATATCATTTATATATTAGAAGAAAAAATTACAATCGGCCTCAAGGTTCAGTTGTTGCAGGCCTACAGGTGGCCTCTGGACAGGTATAAAATCCAAATTTCTTATTTGAACAGTTAGAGGTAAGTTTATAAAACAACATAAGCTTCTTTATATATATTATTCATATATTTGAAGAAAAAATTACAATCCGCCAACAGGTTCAGGTGCTGCAGGCCTCCAGGTGGCCTCTGGACAGGTATAAAATCCAAATTTCTTATTTGAACAGTTAGAGGTAAGTTTATAAAACAACATAAGCTTCTTCTTATATATTAAAAACTACTTGCCTAGAAGGTATCAGAACTTAAAAGGCAGAATATGAATTTATGAGTCTAACCAAATTTGCACATATGCTATTAACGATGTGTCCATTATTTCAGATCTTGTTAAGTAGTCTAAACTGCCAGTAAATGTATATATGAAAATTTTGTTAAAAAAAATTTGCACCCCATCCTAGATTATCTGAAATTAAACATTTAGGTATTATACTCTTAGGATTTATTTTTCTTCAATTTAAAATTTTGAGTACAATAGAACCTGGCCTAGGCCTTCTGACCTGCCTAGCCATGGGTACTCAGCCCCCTAGCCTATAATCTAACCAAACCTAATTGTAAAAAAGTGCTGCTGCCAGGTTTTAAAGTTTAGTCGGGGGATAGCAAAATTTTCAAAATTGAAAAAAAAATTTTAAGAGGATAACGCCAACATTATTAGGTCCTACACATTGAGACTTCAAAGGTTTAAATTGTAGGAGTTAATGACATTATCTTTTTTTTATTTTTATCTGTTCAAAGCCCGAAGCTCCTGAGCCTGGAGGCCAATTGTAATTTAAAATTATACTTATTATAATATTATTTTGGAGGCCATTTGTAATATTGTTTCAAATATATAAATAACATATAAGCTAATTTTTTTTATAAGTTTACCGCCATCTGTTGAAATAAGAAATATTGATATTTTACCTGTCCAGAGTACACCTGGAGGCCTGCATCACCTAAACCTGGAAGCTAATTGTAAATTATTCTTCAAATATCTTTAAAGCATCTAAAAATAAGGTCATTTTGTTTTTTATGTAAACTTGACCTTTAACTGTTCAAATAAGATTTTTTTTATTTTTTTTAGCTGTCCAGAGACCACTTGGAGGCCTGCAGCACCTGAACCTGGGGCCAATTGTAATTTTTTCTTCTAATATATAAATAATATATTAAAAGAAGCTTATGTTGTTTTATAAACTTACCTCTAACTGTTTACATAAGAAATTTGGATTTTTTACCTGTCCAGAGGCCAACTGGAGGCCTGCAGCACCTGAACCTGGAGGCGGATTGTAAATTTTTCCTCAAATATATAAATAATATATAAAAAGAAGCTTATGTTGTTTTATAAACTTACCTCTAACTGTTCAAATAAGAAATTTTTATTTTTTACCTGTCAAGAGGCCACCTGGAGGCCTGCAGCACCTGAACCTGGAGGCCGATTGTAATTTTTTCTTCAAATATGTAAATAATATAGTAAAAGAAGCTTATGTTGTTTTATAAACTTACCTCTAACTGTTCAAATAAGAAATTTGGATTTTATACCTGTCCAGAGGCCACCTGGAGGCCTGCAGCACCTGAACCTGGAGGCTGAATGTAATTTTTTCTTCAAATATATGAATAATATATATAAAGAAGCTTATGTTGTTTTATAAACTTACCTCTAACTGTTCAAATAAGAAATTTGGATTTTATACCTGTCCAGAGGCCACCTGGAGGCCTGCAGCACCTGAACCTAGAGGCCGAATGTAATTTTTTCTTCAAATATATGAATAATATATATAAAGAAGCTTATGTTGTTTTATAAACTTACCTCTAACTGTTCAAATAAGAAATTTGGTTTTTATACCTGTCCAGAGGCCACCTGGAGGCCTGCAGCACCTGAACCTGGAGGCCGATTGTAATTTTTTCTTCAAATATATAAATAATATATAAAAAGAAGCTTATGTTGTTTTATAAACTTACCTCTAACTGTTTAAATAAGAATTTTTTTATTTTTTACCTGTCCAGAGACCACCTGGAGGCCTGGAGCTCCGGAACCTGGAGGCCTATCCAAAAAAATCTTAAATCTGGGGGAAATTCATCATATAAGAATGATTTTATCCCTAATAACCTATCCTCTCAGTCCAAAGATAAAGCCAATAATCACCGTTTACGCAAATGTGTCAGAACTTCCCCCCCCCCCCCCTTGAATATTATATACATTTATATATGCAGTGAAATTTTATTGATACGGTCATTTAGATGGAAATTTTCTTCCCGAATGGCAGTTTCCAAAAAGGTAAGCAGTATGCAGTTCTTTTAAGTTAGTTTAATAAACAAAAATAGCAGCCAATATTTAGTAGACTCTGCTTTGGTCAAACTTTAGGCTTCAAGATAAAAGCTGCAATTGCAGTTTGACCAAAATCGTATGATTTAGGTTAGGTCAAGAAATGTAGATTAGATTAAGAATTCCACAGGGTAAAAAGGGTATGGTCGACTATAAGTTTACTAACTTTTAATCTCTTTTTGCTTTAATCTTAAACTCCCATTTAATGATATCATTTAATCTTTTTCTAAAAAGGTTTTTTAATTTAATTTTTTTTTCTCAACAAAACACCTCAATTATAATTTCAAAGAACAAGACTAAAACCTTTTAAAGAAATATTAAACTAGCATTCCTTAGAAACTTAATCCTTATTTGAAATAAGATAGTTTAAAAGAAAAGGATATAATATACTATTATAATTGTCTTTTTAACATAGTAGTGCTACAAAGCTATACTGCTCTATTTTTCTTTTGAATAACTTTCTTTTCAAAATCTAATATTTCATACCAAAAAACATACATAGAATAAAACTATATCATTCTTTTTGAAATAATTCTTTTAACTCATTTTAAGTAATTTTTGAGTGTCATTCGGTACATATGTAATTTCTTTACTGTAAAACTTTGCGCTTCACTACATAGTGATTGTTGATTACGACTATATTTTCGTCTGCTAGCAAATTGCTTTCTGCTCTTTTGTAGCAGCTAATATTCACTGACCCAATGAAAAAAAGCGGCACAGGGTCCACGAGATGGGATCATACAGTTATTTTAACTCTTCCATCTCTATTGTTTTTCTCTAATAATTAACCTAACTTGACCTAAAAAGATAAGCTATCCCCCTCTCTTTTTTCGAAAAATATTGGGTGGGGGGAGGCTTTTGTCCTCAACAAGATACTTTGAGGGAAAACACCCAAAATTTGAATTGTAGATATTAAAAAGTTTTAAAAGGTTTTTTTTAAAGAATTTAATTACGGAATAGAACTTTGCAATTAGAGTCAGAGCCATGCATTTAATGGATGACACCACAAGACAATTTTTATAATTTGTACAATCAAACTTGGTTTTCACACTTTTTCGAGAAGTTTCATATTGTCCCTAGTCAGGATTCAAGCTATTTTTCATGAGGTTAGAATAAATTGATTTTATTAATGAATAATATTTTCTAGTATGGACGTTTTAAGATTTAAGTCAATACAGTATAACTTTTATGTTAAAATCAAACACCTTGGAAAAGTCTAAAAGTCCGAAATTATCATCTATCGTAAAACTAAATCATGATTGGAAGAATTGATTCTTTTTATATCCTAAATTATAAAGTATTAGTAGTTTTTGTCTGTTATAATGTTGTACAAATAATTTAAATTGTTATATATTCACCATTAAATAAAATTAGGATTAGGGTCGGATTAATTTAAATACAATTTTATTTTACTTTCTTTATTTTTCTCTTTCTATTAGTAAAATCATATAGAAATTAATTTTTTATAAATCTTAATTATATCTTATTTTTATATCAATTTATAAGAAGATAAAACAAGGTATTAAAATTCATAAATAACAAAAAAATCACAATTTTTCAACGAAAATACCGTTACTGACCAAGAAAATCATGTCATTAGCAAATATTAGAAATTTTAAAGAAAATTATGAAATAGAAATATTTTTGGTGTGTCTCTAGAACCAAACAAATATTCAATACAATCATATATAAATGTTGACGTACGGCTTGAGGTTCTAGTTACAAAGTAGCTACGCTCCTACCAATAAAATAAAATAAGGATGACAACATCAATAAGTAGCGAAGCACAGAAAAATCATGGTCGGGAATATGGACAAGGAGACTTAAACTTCATTTTTAAACTAAAGAATGGATTATTGGAGAAAAAATCATGAAACCTTTTTCACCTATTAATAAAGTTTTGATTTTTATATTATGCACGATGGCTGACAGACTAAGGGTAAAAGTAAATCGTATACTGAATGTTCAGCACAACGGTAAATTTAATTTTGATACTATAGTCTACAAAATTTTTTAAGAACAGACCAAAAACACCAAAGATATGGAGAAATATTTGTTGAAAAATCAAAAAAGCTACCTTTCCTTTCATCTTTGAATACACAAATCACTTGGAACGACGAGAAATTTAATTTTGATATTATAAAACTTTTTTTAAAAGTACCAAAAACGCCAGATATTGAGAAAAATAGCTAAATTTGGAATTATAGAGTAGCTTCTCTACTAAAAAAAAGACTGACCTGAACCCCTGACAAAACAATGAGCAAAGTAAGCATGTTTCTTTTTTCATTCATCTTTTTATCACTTTTTTTTCAACAATCTGTCACTTTTTTTCGATGATTTTTGTTGTTTTTTTTTCGGATATTTTTCACTTGTTCTAAAATTATTTTTCCTTTTATTTACATTTTTACATTATATCTGAAATTTTAAAATAGGAATTAGTGAAGTAAATCTTTTAAAAATAATTAAGGTCATGGTTAGCTCATTTGGTTGTTTGAATTGTCCTATTAATTGCAAACTATATTTACAATTAGGTACGATATAAGGAGCGTAGCAACAATATAACGTTGTCCGTACGTCACAAGCTAATTTTTAACTTTATTATACTTATTCTTATTATATTCTTATTCATTTAATTTCTAGGACAACAAGGTACAATACTTAAAAAGGCTGATTAATTTTATGGTCTGATAAATCCTTATAATTTGTATAATTTTATAGAAATCTTTAAACTTTATTTTTTTACCTATTTATACTTTTTTATTGTCATATATTCTTAATTACCAAATCTTTTCAAAATCATAATCCTACTATATGAATAAGCAAAATATGTATAAGTACAGATACATAACCCAGACAACTTCCTGGTCCAAGTGGATGGGACCTTTTTCTTCTGCTAGCAAATTGAGTTCTGCTCTTTTATAGCGACTCGGCCATGTTTTTATTTCCGACGCTATTGGCTGATATTTAAAAACCCAATTGAAAGTTGGCAAAGGGTCCCCACCCCGTGGGCAGAATTACATATAGCTCGTGCCCCCTCTATTCTTTTACATAAATAAATAAACATTACAAAATATGTAAAAATGTACTTTTCTTTCAGCATTATTTTAACCTTCAACTTACTTTACTATGCTAGCACAGATTGTTCAATTTCAGGGCTACAGGAACAAGTAATAAGAGGATAATATTTATTTTCCACGACCTTTGTCGGAGAAGACCGCATGGTAATGTGTTGCTCCTGTTTATTGGCCAAGTCATCCCCACAACTCTAACTATTTATGTCGCGCGACTGACATAGCAGTTGAAGGAATCATTTTTAACGTCTTTAGTCATAACGCGGTGTCGCTTTGAGATTCGAATTAAGAGCTCATGTGCTACGTGTTAAGCCACGGTCGCGGGTTAAGTAACAAGTTAAAGATACTAAAATTGTTGCTATGCCATGGCACCGAAACAGGGGCATTTTAACACCAAGCACAGTTCTGACTTCCAATCAAAAGTCGTGCAAACCATTGGTTGTTCGTTTTTACGCTATTGCTATATTGTTACTAGCGGCTTCGCCCCTAGCCTCTAGGGGCTTTGCCCCAAGAGATAATCTTTTTAAAAAATTTAAATTGTTTTTGGGAGGATGGAATTTTCATTTTTTAGGGGGTTGTCCCACCCCAAAGAATTAGCTTAAAACCACCACAGGACCAATAGGTATATACCCTGAAGAGTAAAATCCGATCAGTTTAGTGGTTACTAAGATCTTAAGCTTCAGACGGACAGTCGGACAGACAGACATCAAGCTACTTTGTATTATATAAAGAAATCTCTTTGTAAAAAAGGAAGTTTATTTCAATATATCTTTCCTTATATCTCTGAACGTACAGGAAGAAAGAAAAAGTTATTGGAATTATTGGATTGTTTATAAACAAAGCTGTGTAGGGAATATAAAAAAGGAAAATAAACAAGAACGATTACGTATAACAGTTGCTTAGAATCACAAGCAATTTTTAATTGAGCAGCTGTATTATCATTGGTCTGTGAACAACGTTAACAAATGCAGTAACTGTTTTTCAAACTTGTATATAAAAATGTATTAAGTACATAATTTCAAAAACATAAGTCTCCATCCACCCAGTAAAATAGCTCAAAGTCGTGTTTTAAATATATAAGAAAATTCTTCAAAAATCAGAACCTAATCAGTCAAGCAGTTGCTGATTTTTTTTCTTCTTACCCACAGACGGACAGGCAGATATCATTCTACTATTATAATAAAACTAGCGGCTGCGCCCTTAGCATCTAGGCTCTCTGTATTCAGAATAGGGAAAGCAAAAAAAAATCCTATGAAGACTTAAATCTTGGGTAATTTTTCAAATCTTAAACAGTAAAACATCCTTACTACTTTATCTAATAGACTGACTTTAATTACCAACGAATTTCAATTGCCCATTTAATTTTACTAAAAAACGAAGCTTTACAAAGTGTTTAAAAAATCAGCCATGTGACGTCATAAAAACTAGGGATGAGAAGAGAATGTTAAAGAAAATCCCTAAAAAAGAGATAAATAATCCCTCATTTTTTGACGTCACATGGGTAATTTTTTGAGACACTTTGTGAAGCTTAAAAAAACAATATTTCAAACCAATCAAACAAATCATCATAAATGCTAAGTAAAATATTTTCTTCTTCTCTATAAAGTGCTAATGATTACGGATATGTAAATAAAAGTCCTTTTTATTGGCCCCGAAGGGCCTAAATCTGATTTTTATTTACGTTTCATTAGAAAATATCTATCAACCACATGAGAACCGGTTTCATTCCGCAGAAAGTAAAGCAGATTTAAAACCGCGAGATGGAAATTATTATATTCTACAATTGGAGAGAAAAAATCCAATCATTCATTAATTTTTCCAATATTGATATTTTCATCAAAATTTTGGGTAGCACAGCTACTCTGTGTTGTATTTTGTCTGTATGTCCTATTATATAAAGTAGTAGGGTTGTTTTATTTTGTTTCATTTTGAAGATCTCGGAAAATACTAATCCTAATTGGTAGTACTCATCAGGGAAGCTTTATAAATGCCATGGTGTGGTTTTAGGCTATTTTTTATTCCTTCCCTACCCTCCCCTAAAGGTAAGGGGCGAAGCAACTAGTATTTATATTGTAATAAATAGACAAAAAAACAATTAATTGTCTCAAGATTGATATGCTAGGCAGGGTTCGGAAGCCGCAGCCGCAGCCTCAGCCTCAGCCACCATCAGCCGCGCGGCTTACGAGAAGCCTCAAAATCAGCCGCGCGGCTTCCTCAGCCACCCAATAAGCCTCAGCCTTAGTCGCAGCCGCGCGGCTTAAAGAAAACATAAGCCACTGTAAGCCTCAGCCGCATTCAGCCACTGTAAGCCTCAGCCACTGTAAGCCTCAGCCACAAAACTCCAATTCAGCCACATTAAGCCTCAGCCGCACTAAGCCTCATTCAGCCAACGCCCCTCTAAGCCTCAGCCGCAATCAGCCGCGCGGCTTATAGTTGGGGAAGCCTCAGCCACACTCAGCCGCGCGGCTGTTAATAATTTGAAGCCGCAGCCGCACTCAGCCGCGCGGCTTCAAGAAAGCCTCAGCCGCAGCTGCAAAGTTATGATTATGCCGCAGCCGCAGCCGCGCGGCTTGATATTTGTAAGCCGCAGCCTCAGCCGCAGCTTAATTTTTTAAATTCAGCCGCAGCTTTGACACAGCCGCGCGGCTGAGATATTGTAAGCCCCAGCCGCAGCCGCAGGTGCTAAATTAGTACAAGCCTCAGCCGTCAATTCAGCCGCGGGGCTTAATTTTCATTTAATTTTGTCTGTCTGAAGCTTAAGATCTCAGCAACCACTGAACTGACAATGTTGTCCTTCTCAGGAATCCTTTTACTAAAGTAACAGGATGTCTGTGTGTCTGTGTATCTGTGTGTCTGTACCGAAGGATCTCGCTAACCGCTGAACCGATCGGGTTCTCCTTAACAGTGTAGCTTCTCATAGGTCCTGGGAAGGTTTATAACTATTTTTTTGGGGGTGGGACACCCCCAACCCCCCAAAAAAATTAAAAATCCCCCCCCCCTAAAAGAAATAAAAAATTTAAATTTTTTAAACTAAAATTAAAAATGAGGGGGGAGGCAACTCCCCCCCCCCAAAAAAAAAAAAAATTCCCCCCCCCCCAAAAAAAATTTTTTTTTTTACTTTTCTTTAAAATTTAAAATAAGAAATTGGGTTATTAAATTTGACTCTCTCTCTTCTCAAGTGCCCCCTAGAGGCCTCTAGGGGCGTAGCCGCTAGTTATATATATATTGACATTGGATGGTTTTGAGCTAATTTTGGGGTGGGGGTCAGACATTTCCATCGCCCAAAAATAATTTTTTTAAATGTATTTTTTTTTAAATGTTACCTATACTTTTAAATTTTTTTATATTCTTTTATAAAAATTTTATCTTAATTTTTTTTTAAAATTACAACATAGAAACTACCATCTCGAACAACTACAAAAAGTTTGAACCTGTAATGTAAGAGCTCCAGTGGTGCAATCAGTTAGCGCACGGTTCTTCTACACTGTTATGCCGGGGTTATAAGTTCGAATTTCACCAGGAGCAATACGTTTTTGAACGTTGATACTTATGAATATTATTGAATACTATTTATAGGGTAACTGCCCTACTGACGTTTGCCTAATTTTATTGTTTTTAAAAGATACAAATTTTTCAGAATTTACTTAATATTCACTATGAATTTGTATTATCTTAAATTTTTTTTCTTGTACAAGTGGCCTATTTAGCTCAATGGTAGAGCACTCGTCTTGTAAACTAGGGACCAAGAGTTCAAACCTCACAGGGGGCAATCAATTTTTGTGATACTCAAGTTATATAGTAGCTTCTCTATTATTTTTCCGTTTAGGTACGCAATACTTGTTCTATATAATTAAGCTTCTCCTACTTAGATATTTATTCAATTTTAAATGTATTTAATACTTTGTGGTTGATGAGAGACACTGAAAAAGTTATGCAAAAAAAAGATTTATACATATTTCATTTTTCATAGTATTTTTAAATTAATGAAAATAATTAAATTAAGATTTGGGGAGGGGGGAGGGTGTGTGTGTGTGTTTATTTTGAACACAAATTATCCTAATATGTTTTCTAACAAAAAAAAATTAAACAGCGATGTATTTTACTTTTTAAAGTTGGTTAAAAAAAGGTCTGTAAAATGCAATAAATTGTCCTGTATAATATTCAAAATAAATCTACATAATCTTTATGTACTCGATAGATTGAAATAGTTAAATGATTATCATATATCATCCGATTTTGTTTATTTTACAAAGATGCTTACTAAAATTGATTTTATTTTCGAAACTGCAATTATTATAAAAAAAATGTTTCTTTATCTTTATCATTATGTTATACAATTTCTGAATTTATAAGCAATACATGAATTGATATATTATTACTTTGATGTTGTCCATATTTTCATGTGCTCTGATAAAGAAATAATCTCAGCTGGCTAAAATAACAATAACCCCCATACACCCCCTTTAATCCATCTCTCCCCTCTTATGGGATATATAAATGAACTGGCCAATAAATGAGGTCCATAATTTTATTAACAAATTTTCTTTTTTTTAATACATCCACATATTCTATTATATAAAGTGGTAATGTGAAGCTTCTTATTGATCCAGGGAAGGTTTATAATTTTTTTGGGGAAATGTATCTTTTCTCTCCCAAAAAAAGATGACCCTCAAAATAAATTATTTTTGCTTCCCTTAAGTATTCCTAGAGGTTTTAGAGGCGCAGCCACTAGTATCCTTTAACCATTAACTCATTACATATTAAAACAGGTTTTAAAAGTATGTACATAAGAGTTATACCTATGAAATTTAGCACCCAATAATTTATTATAATTGTGATATTTAGACCTAAATTTTTCTTCAAAATTTCTGTCACCTTTGGTCTAGGGGTTAGTGTGGCAGTCGTGTGTTGGAAAGGTTCTTGGTTCAATTCCACCAAGAATTGAATGTGATTAAAGTTTTTATTCTGCTATGGACAATGGACAATAATTTTTGTTTCCTCTCATTTATATTTAGTTATTTTCCTCTCAAGTTGAAAAAAAATTATAAAAGGAGGGTGAATATAATGTGTAAAAAAAGATTAGAGGAGATTTGTTCTAGGTAAACTTACTTTATTTGTAATATTATTAACTAAATTTTAATATAAAATTGCTTTACACCTATGTTCTAAGGGTTAGTGCACTGGGAGTAATGGAGGGGACAATGGATCAAATATTCAATTTTTAGGAGTCTCAGACTTAGGGGACTGGCTTAAAGGGAATGTGCAAGAATTTAGCAGTTTCTGACTGAGTTTGGGGACTTGCGCATGAAATGCCGCAACTCGTTATGTATGTTTTGAATATTGCAGACGGGGAGAAGGGATAAGGGAAGTGGGGGCAAGGGAAATAAACACTCGTTGTGTTAGTTTGGAATGTAGCAGACGGGGAGAAGGGAGAAGGGAGGTGGGGGCAAGGGAAATAAACAGAATAAAAAGGGGCAGTCATATTCTTGCTAGCAGCTGGCCGGGTCCAATAATAATAATACCGTACCAAAAAGCTATCAGAGCTCCAATATTTCAAAATGAAAATTTGTCTTATTTTTAGATCATTAAGTATTATGATGTCTGTTTGTTTGTCTGTCTGTTTGTTTGTCTGTCTATCTGTTTGTACTACAGGATCTCGCTAACTACTAAACCTATATGGTGCTCCTATTCAGTGTAGTTTCTTATAGGTACTGGGAAGGTTTACAACTAATGTGGGGGAGGGTACCATCACACTACCAGAAAAAAATTGCCTTAGAAAAAAAATTAAACATCACCCCAAAATTAAAAATTACTCGCCCCGGCCCTCCCCACCCAATAAAAATCACCCTACCCCCCAAAATATTATTTTAATTAAGTTCTTCTTTTTCCAGTACCTATTGTTTAGTATTTTTTGTAATAACTTCATAATTACATTTGTCATTAAGATTATGTGACATAAAAAGTTTGTCATAAAAATTATACCCATGAATAATTGTAATAAAAAGCACTTTTGTAAAATAAAAACATTTTTCATAAGAGGTAAGTTAGTAATACATTTATTGCAAGTGTACATATGATAAGCATTTTAAAGACGATTATTTTTAAGACAAATGTAACCTGCGTACCATGGCTCAACATGTAGCGCATCTGCTTGTCATCATGGAGGTAATAGGTTCGAATCTTGGCCAGACACTGCATGAAAACTGAAGACATTAAATGGTTCCTACTGCAGCTATGCCAGGTATGCAACATGTAAAGTTAGAGTATGAGGATTTCCTTGGCTCATAAACAGGCATAACTCATTACCATAGGACTTTCTGGCAGGTAGTTGGTTGCTGGATAGATGTCACTTAAATTGGAAAGAATTGGTTCCCCTTAATTATCCAAGGTTCAACAAAAAGCGCATCTGCTTGTCATCAGGGAGGTAATAGGTTCGAATCTCGGCCAGACACTGCGTTATAACTGAAGACATTAAATGGTTCCTACTGCTGCTATGGCAGGTGTGCAACATGTAAAGTTGGAGTAGGAGGATTTCCTTGGCTCATAAACAGGCGTAACTCATTACCATAAAACTTTCAGGCAGGTAGTTCAATAAAAAAAAGTTGGTTGCTGGATAGATGTTACTTAAACTAATACAGAAAAGGAAAGAATTGGTTCCCCAAGGTTCAACAAGTAGCGCATCATGTAATAGGTTCGAATCTCGCCCAGACACTGCGTTATAACTGAAGACATTAAATGGTTCCTAGGTGCTAGGTGTGCAACATGAAAAGTTCCTCAGCTCATAAACAGGCGCAAAGGAAAGATATAAATCCAGGGTTGTTGGACCTTGAGTTAATGTCATAGAAACCCTCGTCCGTGGCTCAACATGTAGCGCATTGGCTCGTCGTCTGGTAGTTGATAGGCTTTGTACTGCATCATAACTAAAGATGTTGAAATAAATTCCTACTGCTAAAAAACTTGTATAAAACTTTGGGTACCAGTATAAAACTTTGGGTATCAGAATAAATTTTTGTCTATTAGTATAAAACTTTGGGTACCAGTATGAAACTTTGGGTACCATTATAAAACTTTGGGTACCAGAATAAATTTTTGGCTATTAGTATAAAATTTTGGGTACCAGTATAAAACTTTGGGTACCAGTATAAAACTTTGGGTACCAATATAAAATTTGAGTACCAGTATAAAACTTTGGGTACCAATATTAAAACAAAATTTTAGGTATTAGTATAAAATTTTGGGTACCAGTATAAAACTTTGGGTACCAGTATAAAACTTTGGGTACCAGTATAAAATTTGGGTACCAGTATAAAATTTGGGTAACTGTATAAAACTTTGGGTACCAGTATAAAACTTTGGGTACCAGTATAAAATTTGGGTAACTGTATAAAACTTTGGGTACCAGTATAAATTTTTAGTACCAGTATAAAACTTTGGTAACCAGTTTAAAACTTTGGGTACCAGTATAAAACTTTGGGTACCAGTATAAAACTTTGGGTTCTAGTATAAAACTTTGGGTACCAGTAAAAAACTTTGGGTACCAGTATAAATTTTTAGTACCAGTATAAAACTTTGGGTACCAGTTTAAAACTTTGGGTTCTAGTATAAAACTTTTGGTACCAGTATAAAACTTTGGGTACCAGAATAAAATTTGAGTACTAGTCTAAAACTTTGGGTACCTGTATAAAAACTTTGGGTACCAGACTAAAACTTTGGGTACCAGTATAAAACTTTGAGTACTAGTATAAAACTTTGGGTACTAGAATAAAACTTTGGATACCAGAATAAAATTTGAGTACTAGTATATAATTTTGGGTACCAGTATAAAACTTTGGGTACCAGTATAAAACTTTGGGTACCAGTATAAAATTTTGGGTACCAGTATAAAACTTTGGGTACCAGTATAAAACTTTGGGTACCAGAATAAAACTTTGGGTACCAGTATAAAATTTTGGGTACCAGTATAAAACTTTGGGTACCAGTATAAAACTTTGTGTACCAGTATAAAACTTTGGTTACCAGTAAAATTTGGGTACCAGTATAAAACTTTGGGTTCTAGTATAAAACTTTTGGTACCAGTATAAAACTTTGGGTACCAGAATAAAATTTGAGTACTAGTCTAAAACTTTGGGTACCAGACTAAAACTTTGGGTACCAGTATAAAACTTTGAGAACCAGTATAAAACTTTGGGTACTAGAATAAAACTTTGGGTGTCAGAATAAAATTTGAGTACTAGTATATAATTTTGGGTACCAGTATAAAACTTTGGGTACTAGAATAAAACTTTGGGTACCAGAATAAACTTTGTGTACCAGTATAAAACTTTGGGTACCAGTATAAAATTTGGGTACTAATTCTGAATCAAACATTTGAAAAAATCCTGCTGTCCTCCCCCCTCTTCCCTCCACTCCTATTCTCACAACCCCTAACCACCCTCAACTCTCCAAAAAATGTCCAATTTAAAAAATCCAATTTAGCCGAAGCCTCAGCTGCAAAGCTTATTTTGTAATCAGCCATAAGATCAGCCGCAAGGCTTAATATTGTATTCAGCCGCAGCCGCATTCAGCTGCGCGGCTGAATTTAATTCAGCCACAGCCTCAGCCGCACGGCTTTCAGTAAGCCGCAGCCTCAGAATCAGCCGCGAGGCTTAATTATGTTATCAGCCACTCTCAGCCTCAGCCTCACTCAGCCGCGCGGCTTAATTTTCCAATCAGCCACTGTAAGCCGCAGCCGCTATGAGCCGCGCGGCTTTCAGTAAGCCGCAGCCTCAGCCACAAATCCTTCAGCCACTGTAAGCCTCAGCCACCCTCAGCCACTGTAAGCCTCAGCCGCTAGAAGCCTCAGCCACAAAATTCCAATTCAGCCACTGTAAGCCTCAGCCACCCCAATTCTTATTAAGCCTCAGCCGCATTCAGCCGCAGCCACTCTCAGCCGCACTAAGCCTCAGCCACTCTCAGCCACTTCCATAACTATAAGCCTCAGCCACATCAGCCGCAGCCGCAAATTAGGATTCAGCCGCAGCCGCAGCCGCGCGGCTGATAGCGCGGCTTCCGAACCCTGATGCTAGGTCTTTTTGTTATCTACTTTACACCTAGCAGCCAACTAATCTTATTCATTGCACTACCTTTGTCTTCAAGTCCTAACGGAGCATATTAATGAGTTGCATTCGTTTGTTCATTAGCCAAGGCACATCTTCTATTTCTACAATTGATGTCACGTGTCTGACAAAGAAACAGTAGGTACCATTTTAATATCTCTATTATGACATCATCATATGGAAAATTAATTCCATTTCCAAATCTTTTTTGTGGCATTGAATTTAACTTTCTCTGCATTTAAAGATTCTGTCATCCTTGTTACTTAACTTTTTATTCAAATATATTTAATTGATTCAATAATTTTTCATTAAATATTTATTTTTCTTTAAATTTCATTATAATGAATGAATTTTAGTTATAAAACTTCAATATTTTTTAGGGAAATTTTTCAAAAGTGGGATATAGTCCCTTTCGTGGCAACGTCGTATATTTAAAATGGCTTTTAATAAGTTAGGTTAGGTTAAATATGATTGCCCCGCAGGGGCTAGAAATAGGAGAAAAGCTACTGTGAAAATACGAAGAATCGCCCCTTAAGGAGCGTTGCCACGAAAGGGACTATACCCCAAAAGTGCAGAGCTCGATCTTTAAATCGTTTATAGGTGATTTAAACCGGGGCGATTCATTTGGCGCACCATCAAATTATTAATATCAATCTTTAAATCGAATTTGCATGGGTGATTTGAATCGGGCAGTGGCGCGGGCCCGGCGCGCCAATGCCACTCACCGAGTGGCATTGGCGGTTTAAATCGGGGTGATTTATTTAATAAATAAATATTTTTTTTTAATTTCTTCAATATTTTATTGCAAAACTATCGTGAAAACATTTTTATAGTTATTTTTAAAATAAATTATATATTAATGTTTTATATAAAATACTATACTGACACGGTATTTTATATAAAATACCTTACTGACACTGCTTAAGTAATAAAGTTGTACTGGCGCGGATCGATATTTTAGTGAGTGCGCAAGCGATTTAACAACACCGCACCGAAAATCTTTTAAAAATCAGGTGCGCTGTGGCTTACCACCAGCGCGCCTACAGTTCACCTCTGAATCGCCCCGATTCAGCGCGGCATAAAAACGATTTAAAGATCAAGCTCAGTTCTCCTTAATTGTTATAGGTTAGTTTGTCACCAAGAAAATTAATTTGTTTGCTATCAATGGATTTTATCAATTCATATTAAATGAACTTTAAATAAATAATTAAGTTTAGTTGTATAATCCAGTCAACTGAATGGCCCAAGTGGTGGAGACCCTTTCCGTCTGCAAGCAAATTGACTTCTGTTCTTTTGTAGTGACTCGGCTGTATTTGTATTATATTCTGACACAATTAGATGATTTCAAAGACCCAATACAAATTCGGAACAGGGTCCCCACCCTCATATAGGTCATGCCCTCTCTATTTTTTTACATTAATGCACTGTTATAAATATTCTAATATTCTTATCAAATAAAAAAAAATATCATTCCCCCGACAATGAAACATTCAAAAGCTTTTAAATAATAAAACATGAAAGAACATAATTTATAAATCTTCTATTTTCTTTTCTCTGTATCCGAGTTAGCTGTCCAATTTCAATGATGTTTGATAAATGCACAGGACCTAGGTGTCCATACTTTTTTACACCTTTTTTAAAGCTTTGAGAAATAGCGAATAATGCAAAGAAAATAAAGTATGGCGTTTCGTCGTATTTTCACGGTAGCTTTTGATAGTTTTTTTTAGGATAGGTTAGGTTCAGTAAATGTTAATGATTACCCCGCAGGGTTAGAGTGATTAGAAATTCTATAGAAAAGCTACTGTGGAAATTCTACAAAACCCGCTACTTCGTTTTCTTTCCATGATCCGAAATAGCTAATACAAGAACGATTATGTCTATAAGGAGCGCAGAAATAAATAGATGATATTACAATAAGAAAAGATAAGGTCATATAATTTCAAATGAATGTTTAAAAGTAAACCCTATTTTTTTGTCTGATTTTGGATTTTGAGTTTTACTTTTTAGGGAAGCTTTACATATGTCCCAGGATGGTTTTAGACTCTTTTTTTTATATCTAAGCTAGTGATTTTATATATGTAGAAGAGGAAGTATGATTGTCTGCATGTTCCAAAAATCGCTGGACCGACATGGTTCTCTTAAACAGTGAAGTGTCATATGGGCCCTACGACTTTTTTATCCATACTCTCTCAGAGTAATAATCCATCATGGTAAATCATATTCTCTCTCCTCCCCAAATTTGATCTTTTTTATACAGACTGACACAAAGACATCATACCTTTTTTATATTAGAATGCAAATTTACTGTTTTCAATAAACTTTTTTAGTAAAATTCCAAAATTCTCATTTTGTATTTCCACGTAGGCTGAAAACCTCTAGGACACGCAGGGACGAATATTCTGTTAAATATATCAATAATAAATCTGTAGAATAGATGTATAACCAGACAACTACTTGGATCCCCCTGTTGCGAACCTTTTTAATGTTCTAGCAAATTGTTTTCTGCTCCTTTGTAGCGACATTGCTGTGCTAAAATTCCCGACGCTTTTGGTTGATTTTCAAAGACCATATTGAAAGTCGGCACAGGGTCCTCGGTAAGGGGACATACAGTTTTTTAACCCCCCTCCCCTCTATTGTTTTACTTTATATATGTATAAAAATTGTAATCTAAGCATTACTAGAGAAGACTAACATCTTTGGAAATGTCCCTTTTTCCTATCTCTACCTATACGTATATTTTTCTGTTTGTTAGAAGTGAAAAATATTTTTTAAAAAAGGATGACAACATCCATAAGTAGAGAAGCGCAAACTTTTAAAATCGGACCAAAAACACGAAAGATGTAGATAAATATATGTAAAAAAAATCAAAAAAGTTACCTGTCCTTTCATTTCTTTTGAACAACGGGTAATTTAATTTTGATACTGTCATCCCACAGAATTTTTAAATTTGAATAAAAAACGTCAAAGATACGGGGAAACATGTGAAAAATATAAATATAAGTTTTAGACGTCTCTCTTTTTATAGAAGCCGAGAAAATCATGATTCCCACAAAACTTTCGTTCCTAATTATAGAGTAGCTTCGACGTGGGGGGGGGGGGAGGGTTGAGGATGTCGAACCTCCAATTCTAAAATAAAGGAAGCGAGGGGATGTTAAAGTTGTCACGTGGTTTTAAAATTTTAGGTGCCTAAGTGCCAAAGTGTCTAAAATATGGATGGAAAATTTCCAGAAAATCCCGTGGAAAACTGTTTTTCTTGTGATTGAATATTCCCGCATCCCTGAAACCCGTATCCTAGTGTAAAACCTGACCTAATCCTAAGATAACTCCAGGAAGTGCATTAATCCATCAGCCCTAGCTGAAAACAGAAAACATAGGTTTGAAGAAAGCCTGGGTTGTTTCCCCCAAGCAGTCTTGTTTAGCAAAAGACCTCCCCACTCCCAACTTTTTGAAATAAATGAACTGAAAATAAGGGTAAGTTTCTAGTTTGTTTGTTTATTACTTTTGGTCAGTTTAGGTTAGGTTATATTTGGTAACCGAGCTGGGTTAGGGTCCCCGCTAGACAAAAAAAACTATCCCCCCACACCCCTCTTTATGGTTAACATGTTCATGTCACTAACTTTAATTTTCTCCACATTTCGTAATTTATAAAAATCCTTTTTGTTTAAAACATGATCTTTTATTAATCTATATCTTATTATTGATTTATAAGTTTAGTTAAAGCACTATAAATCATTATAATATTCGGGTAATTATTAGTATTATTTTCAGTTTAATTTTTGATTTGAGCTATTGAATGAAAACAAAACAAGGACTAAACATGCATGAGAGCGAAACCTTGAATCTAAATTAATTAATGCTTGTAACAAGGATAATCATATCTTCATGTTTAGCACAGCAATAACAAGCTTACTACATTTAATAGAGAGTTAGGGGAAAGGCTGTTTATTACACTAGTCCCCAAACTTTTATAATAATCTTTTCTTATTCGTTGTCTTACTGCTTTAGGGACTTTAGACAATTAGGATGAAAAAAGAACATTAATCCAATTGCAAATTCACAGTTTACTGAGAAGCTGCGCTTCTAACAAGGAAGTGCATTAATCCAAAGAACCACAAAAATGCAAAAGATATCTGAAAAGGAGACCCTTTTTTTGATTTTATTTTTTGTTTATTATTTTAATTTCCAAATAATTTTAACATAAACATAAATTAAAATGACCCAAGATTCTTAATTTTGAATATTTTGGGAGTGTTATTTTTTAGTTACCCAGTCCCACATCCCAAGAAAATGGCTCAGAACCAATGTACGAACATGGCATCTATATTCCCGGATGAGACCAATCGGTTCGGTAGTTATTAAGATCTTAAGCTTCAGACAGACGGACAGTGCATGGTGGTACCCTCTCCCAAAATAGTTATAAACCTTCCTGGGACCTATGAGAAGCTATCCTTTTAAGGAGAACCCGATCGGTTCAGCGGTTAGCAAGATCCTTCGGCACAGACAAACAAACAAACAGACAGACATCATGTTACTTTATTATGATGATAACTTCAAAAATTCAGTATTTTGAATACGTTCTGTTAATTATCGGATATATCGTTAAAATGTTAAGAGTTTTTATCAAAAATGTTTTTATCTTTTCATTGCTGTGCTATTTATGGACAAAATTGCTCATGTTTCTTTTTCTGCATCTTCGCGCGTAAAGAATGACTCATTTTGCATAAATTTACGTTGTGAAATACGGACAACATTTTTGAAGCATTATGAGATAAGCGTTTTTAAACGTTGTATCATCATATTCATTTTTTTAAAGCAAAACTTTTTTTTATTTTTAGGGTTTATGTTCATACATTTGGCCCGCGACTGTAGCGTAAAATGAAGCGTAGTCGCTAGTTGTTCTAGAAATCTAGAAATTTTGCCTAATCCGCGTCATAATTAAAGACGTCAAAAATTAACATTCAGCTGCTAACATATTAGAGTAAAACACTAGAGGAGGAAGGGGTTAAATAACTGTATGTCCCCCATCGTAAGGAGCTTTAGTTGGCTCTCAATTGGCTCTTTGAAAATCAACCAATATTATTAGGAATATTATAACAGCCAAGTGGCAGAAAAGAATTTGCTAGCAGACGAGAAAGTTCCTTAACCAGGGAAACCAGATGGTTGTCTTGTAATAAATTTATTGTCAACATACATAGATGCACCATAATAATACATTTATACTGAAATTTTTTATTGTTCTACAATTATAGTACATTTTTTAAATAGAAGATCCTTTAATCATAAAACTTAATTTTCTTAATTTACAACAAAAAGTATAAAAAAAATGGTCAAATAAATAATCACTAAAATAATTACTAGGTATACTATCTGTAATTTTTTCAATAAAATTTGCAAAAAAAATCAACCATTGCATCGCTAGGTACGTATTGTTCACTAAAAAAAACTTGTTTTTAAAACAACTCTTTTACTTTCATTTATTTTTATTTCATTTTATAGTAAATTATATTTTTTAAATGTGTAAATTAAGCTTTTAAATCACTTTATAACAAATAGAAATAAGTCATATTTTATAGAAAAAAAGGATATTTTTAGTCACAAAAATGTAATCACAAGCTTGTATGGTTTGATGTCTCTCAAATGATGGTTTTAAGTCAACTACTCATTGTCATATTATAACTCCGGTTTTTCGTGAGAGAGAGAGAGAGAGATACATTTAAAGAGAGAGTGAGTGAGATACATAGAGAGATAGAGAGAGAGAGATAAAGAGGGAGCGAGTTAGAGAGAGAAAGAGTGGGAACAGAGAAAAGTACTCTGATAAAGAAAACAGGACAAACAAAAAATAACGGATATATTAAATTTTAAAAAGACAAAGCGTTAACATGTTTTCAAAGTTTAAAACAAGAATTGATTTAAAAGGTTAAAATGCAAAGGATTTATATTTTTTCAATTTTTCTTTTTAACATCTTAATTGAAACTGATGATCTATTAGTTAGCTTTGTGAAACAATTGTATTCCATAAATAAAATCAGTAAAATTATTTGTGTTTCTATCTATAGAGTTGATATATAAATATACATAGATAATAATACATACTTTTTAACTCCAATCCCTTTTTATATAAATATTTTTACATTTTTTTGTCCTGTTTTAATAATTGTTTTTTTTTAACTTCTTTTGAAGGGGGGTACGGGAGCAAAAATCCCACAATCAATCACACCCCCCCCCCCCCATTCAATTTTTTGAAAAGTAAAACTTCTCCCAAGACAAATAGCATAAAAACTGCAAGATTATTTTATTTTGATTAATTAATTGATTAATTCATTGATTTGATATATATTTAGAATACATATACCTATCTTTGTAAAAGAGAAGGAGAGAGTTTTAGAGTTTTAGAGAGAGAGAGAGAGAGGGGGGGGGGGAGTGTGAGAGAGATATGGAGAAAAACGCGCCCCTACATGTATCTCTTTTTTGGACTTTTAAACATTTCTATCCGTAGAACTATACGAGAAATGTTGGGCCTTTGGTCAATTAAGCCTAGAAGAATTACAGCAGAGCTGCAGGCCAAATTTAGCTGTATTTAAAATGTCATACTAAGATATTTAGATCTATTGGATCTAAACTTTAAGGAGTTTCGATGCGATAGATATTTATTTCATCATGATCATTTGAAGTTATCTTTCTTGTTTACTTTAGGATTTTAAAATTTAAAACACTATAAGATTGTAATAATAGTAAGAGATATATTTCTTTGATGTCAATTCCGGGATTTATTGTCAATAACAGCCCTGAATTGACTTTTGTGTTGTAAATAGTACAGATTTTTACTGGTTTAAATGTTGTATTCAAAATAGTCCTCCTTAAAATTAATGGGTGATTTTCTACCTATCTATCCATCTTTTAAAAGTGTTTCTACAATGGTATAAGTTAAAAATAAGCTATAGCAAAACAAATTATTTCAAATTATTGATTGAAACGTTTGGAAACTCAACTTATTAAACCATTAAAGTTCAATAAAAGTACCAAAGATGTTAAGCTAAATAATAAGAAAACATAATTATAAAACTTTGTGGACTTGTCTAATAAACAGCCCCATGTCCCATTCCTTCCTGAGTTAACCCAACTTGACCTTTTTCTTATTTTTAAGTTTTTATTAAGTTTCAAATATTAGCTGTAATGAAGTTATACTGCATTGCATGAGGCACTTTGGCTTGCGCCCACACGTATACCTAAATCATCCAGATTGGACACTAAGATTTTGTACTTTTTGATAAAAAAATATAACTTTATAACAGGAACGTCCAAGCTTTTTATCTTGAGGGGGTAAAATGAGAGGTTTCCTTACCCTCCACTTGAACGTCTAGGTATTATAATCTTTGAGTTTTAACAGTATAATATTTTTGTTTATTTGATGTTGAAAATATTAAGCTTATAATATTTAGCTGATGTAGTTTAAACTGCTTCATTTAAATGATTTAATGATTAGGTATAATCCTAAAAAACCTCTAAAAAATGATTACCATATGGTATATTTCCTAATCTATAAAATTCAAATAATGAGGGATTGAGGGTTCCTATACCCGAAAAAAAACATAAAATGTCACTTTTGGTCATCCCCCAAAACATTCATGATAGTTTATAGTTATCTTGTTTTAGTTAATATACAATACAGATTAAGATTTTAGATTAGCACAATCAGAAATTTTTTATCGTGTAAATCTTAACATTTTAAATTTTGGCAGAACATTTGACCTGTAAAGACATACCTACAGACATAAAAGAATAGTTTTGTTTATAAAGATTTTTTTTTACTTTATCCATTTCTTTTTAGTTTGTATGCCATATAATGGATCAAAACTCGATAGAAACGTCCTATAAATTTAAAACTTTTGAGGGTGTATACACCATTTTGCTACCAAGCTCAAAGCCTGCCTAGAAACTAGAGAAGGTGTTTCAGAATGTAAAGTTATTACTTTCTGAGATTTTTCTTGACAAACATCTAAAAGATTTTTGTTTTTGTTTATTGTATTTTATAACCAGTTTTTAAGGGCACTTTTTTGAATATAATTATAAGGTTCCTGTTTTTTATCTTTAGAGGATTTTTTACACCATAGAATGACATCATAATTCATAAATAGCCTAGGCTGATATCATGGTGTCATATTGATAGGAATCAAATTTTTTAGAACCAGCGGCCATCTTGACCATATACAGATTGGTTCAATGAAGGGATGCAGGGATGGGATTGGTTAATATAAGATTAAAAGTAAAAAATACAAAAATATACCCTACACCCCCCCCCCCGCCCGAAAAAAAATCTTGGACGTCATAAGATTATAAAGATCTATATTAAACACGATGAGGATAAGCTATCGTTCCAATTTCTAGGTGTTACTTACGCACATCTATTAAATTTGAACTAACAGCTAAGCACCTTAGAAGCCTCTAGGAGCCCTTAAGGTGTGAGAGGGAAAGGTCTAGCTCCCCCCTCCATTTTCAAATTGATTTTTTTTTATGAGAAAGGGGGTATCTTTTATTGGTGTAGTAAAGATAACCTCCCGAAAAATATTTAAAAACTTTCCCTAGAAATTCATTGGTTAGGGAGATCCTTCGCTACAGACATAAAAAGCTTACTACTTTATTTAATGTGATATTAAATCTATTTCATTGACCTTTCCTGATATCCATGGATATGAATGAATAAAAAAAGGAAAGTTAGGCTGCATTTTAACAAGGACAATCATATCCATCCAATCCAAACATGACTTTTGGCCTTTCAGCCTGTCTTGTCCTTCTGCCGCCTTCACCCAATCCCCAACCTGAAAAACAGAACCAAGTCGTGGGTTAATCTACAACGTACCAAGATACAGTGTAGTGCCATGAATCTTCCTAGTTATATTTTAATATATAATACTGGATATGTTAATTGTAATTCATTATTAAATCCTAATGTCCTTTTAATTATATTATATGTAACTAGTGGAATAATAAATCTATCTAATCTAATCTAATCATTGGTCAGAGGTGAAAAGAGATGGTTAATAGCAGTTGATATAACAAGTTTCCAACAAACCTTTGAGGACCGATAGACAGAAAGGTTACATATTCCCTTTACTTCTTAAAATAATGTACTTTCTTTTAGTTTATTGTTTTTTAAATTGTATTTTCTTCTATTAATTGTTTGCCACGATAAGTGCTTTTCCTCAGGGAGCGAGGGGACATTGGTTCCCCAAATTTTTATATTAACGTTTTCTTGTTCTTTGGCTTAATAACTTTATTAAATTTTGATTGGTTGGTGCATTAAGTTGAAAAAACAAACTTCTACAGAATCTACAGAAAATGTTGTAGATTTTTTGTATCACTATTGGAGATGTAGATCAATATATCGGCCATTGTCTTATCCCTTAGATCCCTGGCTTTTCTTTATATGTTGTTTTTGTTTTGTTTATATAAACGAAAGTAAGAGGATGCGTCACTAGTCTATAGGGATTATTTTGAGGGACTTTGCAAGTGATATTTATGAATGAATATAAAATGTGAGACAAAATTTATATTTACTGGACAAAACATTATTTTTACAAATACTCTTGTATTAGGTTTAACCAACTTAAAAATGTCATTTTAAGGAAGAAAACATAATGTTTTTAATTTTAATGGACATACAAAAAAATAATGTTTGGTATTGGTTTCGTGATTATTTCATTTATATTTATAGTACATATATTTTTGTTGCGTTCAACTAAGAAGAAATAATTAGGGATATAAAGAGATAAGACAATGGTCGATAAAATGATGTACGTAAATCCACGTTGATAATAAACAAAATTACCCCTTCTGTAGATTAAAATTGGTGGTTGAAACGATGGAAGACTCAACTTAATTAACCAACCAATCAGAATTCACTAAATCACCAAAGTTGTAAAGCCAATGAATAATAAAACGTTAATATAGGACTTTGTAATAAACAGCCCATTGTCCCGTCTCTATTGGACATAATTGTTAGCTGTGAAGCTTTTCTATAATTCCAAATGAGTTCCTACTCTATATTGTAATTGTTTTAACAATAGTTTGATAAGATTCTCTGTATTCAAAGATTAAAAATAGCCTAAAACCATCAGAGGGGCTATATTATGCTTCCCTAGAGTAAATATATCAATTAGTTCAGTAGACGTTTATATCTTTAACTTCAAACAAAAAACCTTACTACTTCATATATTGGGATCCCCATTAGTAAATAGTAAGGTTTTTTTTGTCTGAAGCTCAAGATTTTAATGAGTACTGAACCGATTGAGTTCTCCACTTTGGGGGAGGTTCACATAGGTTCTAGAGTAGGTTTATTTTAAGATTTAAGATGGTTTTAGGCTAGTTTTTCAATCTTTGAATACAGAGCCCCTAGATGCTTATTTTCTATATTTCTGTGCCTTGCTACCTGCGGATGTTTTCATTCTTGATGTTATTATTATTATTATTTGTACTCTCAATTTGTTTATACTATAGGGAATGTTTTGGTGATAAGTTATTTTAGGAAGAAGGGAACAATATTCTAATAATTAAATAGAATAACTTGGTAGCCAACTAGGCAATCATTACAGAGAAAAGATAGAGAAAGTATGAAAATTCGTATGTGCAGTTATTATGTTATAACGAAAACGAACCTCCCGACCTTACCAAATAGCATAAAACCTGATTTTGACCAATTTGAAAATTTTAGAATTAAATGTTCAGTTGTTTACGAGATTTTACTGGACAAACAGCATACCACAGTGGGGTACCTTCACCATCCGAAAAAATTACTCTTAGTCTTAGAAAATACTCGAAAAAAAACATACACTTTGATTAAGGACCACTCCTTTTGTTAGCCACGAGAGGCTGGAGGCCCGGAATAACAAAACTAGGTTTAATAATCTTATTTTTATTTTAGTTTTCGTTGAAAATTGTCTGTAATACGATGCCATACAAACGGTTCTGATCCTGCGGATATTAAATGGTATCGAAATAACTTTTTCGATTGCTTTTTCCTGTCCGCTGGAAGTAAGGGGACCTAAGGTTTGCCAATATAATTATAGATGGCAACATAACCAATATTGGCTGGCACCGGCCATCCTGTTCTACCTGGAGGCATGAGGCTGACATACGGCTAGTAAATTTGAGTAACATTCTGTCGACAAGCAATTTTAAAGGTTTTCAAGTATGGCTTCAAAACCAATTAATATCCGATGGATTAGAACCAGTATTACAAACAATTTTCCACAAAAATTAAATAGAAATCATAAAATTAATACCAGTTTTGCTAGCCGGGGCCTTTTATCCCTCGCGGGTAACAAACTGATTTTAATCTTAAATTTTTTTCAAATTAATTTCCTCGGAGAGCTGTTCATAATACTTTTCAGGTAAGTTTTATAAATGGCCTATTTTTGGCCAGGAATAAGGTATAGCCACATAACGAAATAAATCTAAAATGATATTTATGGGACAGAAAAAAAGTTCGTAAATTCTGCTATGTGTTGCACCCCAACGAAAGCTGAAAATCTCGTATAAGTTTAATGATTTTTTTCTAGTTTTGATTATATCTGATCATGACATTATGCCCAGAGTTTATGTTGATAGAATAAAAGCATCATAGTTTAACAAAGTTGGAGATTTTTTAAAGAATATTTTTCCAGAATGTTGGGTTTGTTCGTAATGTTTACCAAAACATATAGCTTGTTAAAATTATCTTTTCAATTATAAACTTTGCTGTCATAATCTGACTTCTAACAGCACTTAGATCAGATGTCAAGTTTAAATGTTTATAAAATCGCTCTAAGCAAGGTGGGGAGGGCAAATTTGACAGCAAATTCACTAGTACCCAATTTTTATAGATACATTATATTATTTATTGGCTCATGGGGAACTTTCATTAAAATTTATTGGTTACCTTCAAACTAATGTCCAAACATTTTAGCCAATACTTATAATCTATAAAAGAGGCAAGAGATAAAGTGCAACAATTGAGTTACTTAGGAGACATACTGTCTGATTCAACCAATAGGAGAATACTATGGGAACATACAAGAGATCTCATTGGTTGAAATGGTGTACACATTTTGTTACATAAGGGCATATTTTTTTCATTTCGTTCATATTATGAGTCAGCTATAAATTGTCACATATTTAGGATTAAGCTTTTAATAGGTAAATTAATTTGTATAATTTGAAGCATATGACAAAACACATATTAAGTTGATTATATAATTTTTTTAATAAAGTTAGCTTTCTAAAAATCATATCCTCCAATAGATTTGTCGAACATTTTGTCGCCCATATCAAATACATAATAAAATGTAAACAATAATTCTGGCTTCAAAACTTTCCTTTTTAATTTTGACGAAAAATAGGGTTAGTTGAACTATCTAGATATACTATGTCTAGTAGTGCAACCTAACATTTATAACAAGTTAATTAGTGATATAATAAGAAAGAAAAGTAGGGACAGACGGACAGACTACATTGTATTTTAAAAATGCTAATAATCAAATCAAAATCAAAATATTTATTTCAGTCAACATATTAAAACTCAATAATAGGATCGAGAGAATATTTACATATTTATATATTTTGAAAATAATATTTTATGATAGAAAGTGAATTATGGACATGCTATTAATCTATTTATCCCTCATTTTTGTTGAATCTAAGTGTGGCCCTCCAATAATATATACATAGTAGGTATATACATATGGCTGGACAATTTGCCAACTAACTTTCAGTAGGGTAGGGAGGACAAATTTCATTTTAAATATATCTGGATCAGGATCTGTATCAATCTGTGTGTACCAAAGAGTCTCGCTAACCGCTGCACCGAAATTATTTTAATTTTCAGTGTAGATCATGGTAAGGTTTGTAACTTTTTGGGGGGAGGGTTCAACCACATTCCCCGGTGAAATCGCCCCTAGAAAAAAAACCTTCCAAATTTCTTACAAATTAACCTCTTATTTTTTAGTTAGAGGTCGTCTTGCTAAATATAACAGAATTTGAAAAAAACAGTAAGCTATTATTTATCAATTTAAGACAAATTCTGTTCCTAACTTAAAGTATATTTAGAGAAAGTTTTTCATTATTTCCTGTTCAAGCCTAGTTGTTGAAAACTATTTGGGGGTCCAATAATCTATGCATCTATAATTTCATAGCCCTACTTAGTTCTAAGGAGTATAGCTACTATATGATTATACCAGCGGCTACGTTCCTAGGGGCCTTTAGAGGCACTTTTGGTGGAGGAGGGGTTGTGCTCGATCATCCCCCTTTTTAGTTTTAATAAGAAACACTCGAGGGAAAAAATTGTTGAGGGGTGATTTATATTAATACGGTTGTGGTACCCTCCCTCAAAATAGTTATAAACCTTCCTAGGACCTATGTGAAGCTCTTTTTTGAATATCGGTTCACTGGTTAGCAAGATCCTTTGGTACAAACAGATAGAAAGACATGCTGTCAATATATTTATGGATTGTTAGAACAAACAAATTATCAGACCTCTTTCTCTAATAGGAGCCGAGATAGACGTATAAAAAAAACATCTTCAAATTTATTTTGTTATGCAATGTGACTGATTGGAAGAAAGCCAAGATAAATGTTTGTCTTTATTACTTGGAATGAAAAGTATCAATATTCGGAAAGGGATAAGACAATGGCCGATAATTTGATGTACTTCCCCAATGATGATTCACAAAATTACCCATTCAGTACAATAAAATTAGTGGTTTAAACGTTTTAACACTCAACTTACTGAGTCAAAAATTAAAATTCACTAAAGTCCCCAAAGTTGTTAAGTAAAAGAATGAGAAAACGTTATTATAAAACTTTGGGGACTAGTGTAATAAACAGCCCATTGTCCCCTCTCTCTCTGGAACAATGGGGCCGTATTATATAATTTTTTATGCTATCCTTGTTGTCAGGGTTTCCTTAGAGGGTACCTCCACCCTCCCAATACCCACCTCCCACCATTATTTAATACTTTTTAAAAGGTAAAATTAAAAGTTAAGGGTATACCCCCCCCCCCCTTCAAGGCCCCTCATTTCTCTGATTTAAATAAACAAACACATCCTATTACTTTGTTTACATTTATATTTGTTGTGAGTGGATCTAGTTGGCATATGAGTAAATAAATGAATAGCTTGGCCCATACCATATCATTTATAACCCTTAATGTCTCAAGATGGATGAATTATATACATAAATACATTATACATACAACAAGGACAATATTAAGTAGCGCAGAGAGGCTAGAAAAATAGCTATAAACTATTCCAAGAAATATATCTAAAAATAAGCCTAAAACCATAACAAACTGGGCAAATTAATTAACAGTTTCAGAAAGCGTTGCACCTCTATAATTATTTACTTTTGATAACAAATTTTGATATGATATAATTATTATATCAATTTATTTTTTGAACAATGATTCTTAAAACCATTGGGTATAAGTTAAAAGCTAATTTTGTCTAACTATTCAGTATTAAGCAACTTGTACACTTTTATTTCAGGGTAGATTCACAAAGAGTTTTTGTTTAGACTTCTAAACTCTTATTATTGAATGCATTGTAACTTTTCAATGTTCGTTTGTCCGATATAATTTGCTTTCATCGATTTGTTTCAACCACTCCTAATTTTTGAGCTGTGCTTTTTGGAGTTTGTCCTACTAGTTTAAATTCTCTGTTTTAAGCGTAAACTTTAATTTTCCTCATAACTTTTTCTTTTCTTTTTTGAAGAAAAAAAAGAAAATGTGTATTTTTATCAAAAAAAAGGATGACAACATCCATAAAAGCAAAGCCTTGAAACAGTAGGACAAACGACCATTAACACTTGTAATGTGTCAGTTTTGAAAAGCAGAATATTAATGCATAAGTATAAGCAAAACTGCAAGTAAAATTGTTGCAAAACTGCTTAAATAGATAATATTGTTTAAGGACATTCTTACATTTTTAGGACTTCATTATAGAGAGGCTTCGCTTATAACATTGTACCCTGTTGTAATAGGAATCAGTGAAATAAGATAATTAAATCACATAAAAAATTAGCGTAAAGTTAAAAATTAAGATGTTTTTAAGATGTTACCTACTTACATTCTGGTAACAATAAAGACTTTCAAAATCAGACGGACACACTGACCAAACCTAATTGTAGACAGCTTCGCTTTTAAAAAGAAAAGAAATTGTGTACTTTTATCAAAAAAGTTTACTAACACAATTTTAAATTCAAAGTGTTAGTTCTAAAAATTGTGGCAGTATGGAAAATATGCGTACGCAGAGATCTATGTAAGTCAAGTCATGTGCACACATGCAACAAATGCTAAATAAGAAAACCTTTATGATAGAATAGTTTTTAAAAAATTCAATCTGATAATTTACTAGAGATTAAAACAATGTTTACTTTTTTTAGTAGCGAAGCTACTCTGTAAATTAATTCTATTATCTGTAACGTCAGTCCTTAACGCTGTGTGGGAAATGCGATTTTCGCAGCTGCTATATAAGATAATCTGGTATTTTTTGTAGTAATGATACCTCTAACCAAAGAGCATCTAGTATACAAATTTTGAGTCTGTATGTCTGTCGGCTATGCTACAAAAGCTAATTATAAATTGATATGTACATAGGTGGATTCTTAAAAAACTTTTTGGCTCACTGGCTCATTAAAATCATTGAGGCTCGCTACAAAATTTTCTGAAAAAAATTTACAATAATTAAACAAAATCTTGTGTTTTATTTTCATTTTTTTATTTATTTTTTGTAGATTTTTTTTGCGAATTTGGAGGATTTTTCACAAAAAGTTTTAGCGAGCCTCACTGATTTTAGTGAGTCAGTGAACCAAAAAGTTTTTTTAGAATCCACCTCAGATTTCTTAATTTTTCTTTAACTTAATAACTCCTGAACTGATTAAGTTCTCTTTTTTAGGTAAGAATTACATAATTCTTGTGATGGTTTCAGGCCTAAGTCATGGGATGGGTTTAAGCTATTTTTACACCCCATTTCTACCTATTTCGGCTAGGGGCGTAACCGCTTTAAGAAATAAAAGCATTTAACTTCAGAAAAATGCCCTATATGCCCTTTTGACATAAAAGTGTCTTTTTTATTTTATTTTGCATTTTGTGTGACAGATGGAAATTTTATTTCTGCTCCTGTTGGTTCCCATAGTTTTATATTATAATATAACAGTTAAATATATGTCTATACAAGCTTGTTATAGTCGTCTGTTATAGTATTCTTTTTGGATGTTTTATTTATTTTGTCTCAATCTTATAAATATATTCTTTCCACATTCAACTTGTTTTATATTTTTTTTGATTTTTGTTCAAAAAAGATAATACTCCCTAATTCTTTATGCCATTCAAGATAGACGGCTGAAATTTTTTGTAAGCAATTGGCATCATGTTTTTTTCTGAATAATTTATGTTTTATAAACACTAAACATGTGCTTTTAATTTCATTTCATTTTGTTGGAATTTCAATCCATGATTTTTTATGCTTCTCTCTTACTCTCTCTCTCTCTCTCTCTCTCTCTCTCTCTTCTCTCTCCTCTCTCTCTCTCTCTCTCTCTCTCTCTCTCTCTCTCTCTCTCTCTCTCTCTCTCTTTCTCTCCTTACCGCTCTCTCTCTCTCTTTCTCTTTTTATTACTCCTTGTGTTTCTCTTTTCCAATTAATCTCAAAAATCAGAAATAAAGTAATATGTCACAACGTGGTCTAAAAGTTCTACAAAATCATAGATTAATATTGATAGATATAAAGTCAGATAGTCGTGTCCATCTACAAAGCATGAACCATAGATAACTATAGAAGTATGATTTTTATGTAGCTAAGGTTAAAGCTATAGATTGATAATCAGGTAGTTGCTACTGCCTAACAGTTCTTGCATAGATAAATACAGATGTACAGTCAGGTAGTTGCTACTGCCTAACAGTTCTTGCATAGATAAATACTGATGTACAGTCAGGTAGTTGCTACTGCCTAACAGTTCTTGCATAGATAAATACAGATTTAATTGTACAGTCAGGTAGTTGCCACTGCCTAACAGTTCTTGCATAGATAAATACAGATCAGGGATAAGGGATGGGAAACGTAAGAAAATATTATTCCAGGCCTATTTTCCAACTAGGCCTAAAAAACTAGTTTCGGGATGACGCAGTAGTTAGATTTGAAAACTATGAACAATGATGAAATAGCTATTATATGAATGCAAAGAAAAAAAGTATAGAATAGAATTCAGGTAGTTGATTTCACCAATCATAAAATATAATAAAAACTTTCCAAAGAACCAATATGTTAGTGGCTTTAAGTAGAATCCCGTTATTACTTCGCCAACCCCCCCCCCCCTCCCCCATTTAAAAGAAAGTTTTTTTTGAGATGGTTAAATCTGATTTATTTTCAAACATTTTAAGGGGGGATCTACTTCACCCCAAAATTTGTATTTAGAAATGAACACCGCTTTAGCCCCCCAGCTTTAATAAATAAATTAAGTAGATTTGAATAAGTACATGGGTAACATTCTATCAACTAATTGTTCCATAGCATACATATAAATTAAGAATTTTTAAAAAAATTAATTTTACGTTAAATATTAACAAAAAAGTTCAATTAAGTGTGCATTAATTTTTACCAAAATTAATGAAAATTTTTTTTAACAAAACACAGTACACTTTTATTTACATATTGAACTAGTTTTGTATTTGTAATCATTTAGGTGGGTTATCAATTCCACATGAAATGTAACTTTTAAATTGTCTAAAGACAATGAGTTTTTCACATTGTTCTAAAGTATAAAATGTTGAATCCTACTCAGTCTTCAAAAAACGATCTCTCAATTTATGTTTTGCTATATGGACATTTATTAATGTGTAGATTTAATAATAAGTTGATGTGATTGAACGTCATATATATTGTTGTCCTTCTGATAGCAGAAACTTTCCATTGTTGTCTTTCTAATAGCAGAAATTTATGTTTGCTTGAATTAATTTAGCCAATAATGAACTGGGGGACGCGTTTGTTATTAATAATTGGTTAATGCTAAAAGCAAGTTTCAGGTTATTGGATATTGGCCTACAGCCAATGAGGAACTGGCGAAAATGAGTTGATTTTACAGGCAAAAAAGAAAAGTTGCCCCATCACTTTTAAAAGGAGGCTGAGACCTAATTTTCGGCCAGGTTTCCCATCCCTTATCCCTGATACAGATGTATAGTCAGGTAGTTGCCACTGCCTAACAGTTCTTGCATAGATAAATACAGATGTATAGATAGATATTCGGTTATGTCTATTGCTCGCATAGATAACTAAAGATTGATAGTTAGGTAGTCGGTTTTTCTTAGCTGTCATAGCTAAATACAGACTGACAGTCAAGTACCTGGTTTTGTATTTTGTTCTATTAAAAGTAGCTTTAGATAAATGTATGTGTAGCTAGAAATATGGATAAATTGTTCAGTTTCTTTCATATTATTCTCTGTTCTCTGTATTAGAAAATGCACCAAAGTATAATTTTTCGAGTAAGTGAGAATTATAACTTTTTTTGGTGTTTTTTCAAAAATGTGAAAAAAAACCCTTGGATTGCTTTTTCTACAATTAACATATACAACTAATACATAATAGTTTACAAACATGACATGGTTTAGTAGAGCAGATACACTGTAGTAGGGGCATGTCTGTTTTTTTTTGGGGGGGGGGGATAATTTTTTTGCAATTGGGAATTCACCCCAAGGTTTGGTGGGAGTTTTCATTTTATGGGGGGTTAGGGGTGTCCCACCCTCCAAGGAAATACCATCACAGGACCAGGTCTAGTAGGTATATTTCCTAAAGAGTAGAATCCAAATGGTTCAGTGGTTACCGGAACTTAAAATGAATCCTCACTGTAAATGAGAACTCTATCGGTTCAGCGGTTAGCGAGATCCTTAGCTACAGACAAAAAACATCTTACTACTTTATATGATAGGATATCTGACCAAAGTTTGCTAAAAATTAACCAGAGCTGTATCTTTAAATGTGTAGCCGTTGCCGTTGCCGCTGCCAGAGGTACAGCCACTAACCTAATTGCAATCTTTAAATCAAATTGGCTACTCGTGGCCATGGCTGTATGAGATTTTTAAATCACAACCACTTTTTAAATTTTCAGTAAAAATATGAAAAATAATAATAATACGTAAAAACTTCAAACATTAAAAAATTTATGTTTTATTGGCAGCACTGGCAGTGGCGACGGCTACGGCTACGGCTACACATTTAAAATTCCAGCTTAGAATAACTTGTTAGCTATGCATTAACACCAAATCTTTTTGTGTGACATGTTTTCAAATGAATTCATCAGTTCAAACCACAAGTTCTATTCCTAAGGTTGTTCAACATCATAGAATGACAGTTCAACATATGCCAGAGTCACCCTGTTATTATGCTGTTATACTAGTTAATACAGTTTTTATAGAGAAGGGTCTATAGTTGGTAAATATCATAGTATTACAATTGTATAGCTTTTGATAACTTTTGAGGATGTTATTACCTATCAAGTTCATCATGTGGGCTAGGCTGCTGTTCTTCACACTTGAATTATATAATTTCAAGAAGAAGCAGATAAACCGATAGTTGTTATTGTTTTCTATAACTTCCCTCGTTAAGCAGAAAATTGTCGTCATAAAGCTGCTATTAGAAACGAATATTTCTTACAGCCATCTAATGTGCTATCATACCTCTGGATGTCTTTAGAAAGCACTAAAAGTGCATCTCTTCTTTTTCCTTGATTTTGCATGATCAAAAAGAATATTCTTAATGCTCTTTTCACAGGCAAAGCTACTCCTCAACATGTTATTTTCTTCAAAAGGCTTATCATTGTCATTAAATATGATAACATTTCTTTTTCTACCTTCATGCCGTGACAACAACCGTAAAAAGTAACCTTTACCCAAAAGAAAAATTTTCAGATAAAGATTTAAAATATGGTGTTAGAGTAGGTAATGGATTGATTGATAAAACCAAGCAGGCCAAAGCTTGTGGAAGAAGGGTATTAACAATAAATTGAAATTGGAAAGGCATGACCTTCCCTTTTTAACCCCACACCTTAATAGTTACACAAAACCCAAAGATCTGTTGATAGTTATAGAGGATAGTTATAAATAAAAGGTCTTTTGGTGGTTAAAACACCTCATTTACCCTTGTAAGATATAGAACTAGGTATGTTTGTTTAAAAGACGAATAAACACATATTGTAGAAAATACTTACACAGAAAAATTGTAAATGTAAAATTATTTTCACTTTAGTCTGGAAAATAACAACGAATCTTGATAATTTTTACATTTCAGGATTATAGAGATTCTTAAAGTCCTGGAAGATCTGGACCTGCAGGATTTTACCTGAAACCTAAAATTGGAAGTGTAAATTTAGATTACTATTAAAGGATTTTATATCTATAATACAAAGTAGTACGGTGGCTGTCTGTCTGTCTATCTGTCCGTCTGTCTGTATGTCTGTCTGAAGCTTAAGATCTCAGTAACCACTGAACCGAAAAAAAAAATTTAAACTAAAATTAAAAAAGGGAGGTCGACTACCCTCCCCCCCCCCCCAATTTTTTTTTATTTTTCTTTTTAAATTTAAATAACACAAAAATAGATGCTATGGGAGAAGCCGCTAGTTTTTTTTTATATAAAGTAGTAAGATTTTTTGCCTGAATCTAAAGATCTCGAAATTGCTTGTCCGAATTGGTTAAGCTTTAAGGTATGCTTTATATATATATATATACATATCTTGGGGTGGTTTTAAGCTATTTTTTAGACCCTTTGAGCTAATGCTGCAACCAAAGGGACGTACAAACATACATTATTTAAATAAGCTGCACCATAAAAAAAATATTACATATCACTTTTTCTGTAACGCAATGTTGAAAAGAAATCTTTTTCTACTTTAATTTAGACAACTCTTTTATCTAAAATAATGTATTACAACAACAATTTCAAATGGGGATTCAGGGAACAGACAATCAAAGATTATTTATTTCTCGCATCGTATTATAAACAGCTTTCCGCGGATATAGAATGTACAATCATAAGATTAAAACCAGTTTTTTAGCCCCGAGGTGCCGAAGGCACGAGCTAAAAAAACTGGTTATAATCTTATGATTGTACATTTCTATATTCGTAGAAAGTTGGATATAATACGATGCTAGACATAGTTTTTTCGTATGGATGAGAACCGGTTCTAATCCACCGGATTCGAATGATTACGAGAAAAATAGCTCTTATTATGTTTTTATTAGCAAATCTACAATATGATTTACTTTATCACACTTCCGTCCGTATGTCAGTCCGTAACGCTATTGAGGAATTATGATTTTATCGGCTTCTATTTGAGATATTCTGCATTTTAGTGAAGATTTCTATGATATTGTTTTGACTGTCTGTCTGTTGTTAATGCTTTAAAAGACAACTGAAACTTACTATATCTGATTGTTCATCCCAGGGTTTATGTCTTCTTCTCTACATCTGGATAATTTTCTTCCTTTTTCTTTAAAATATATTCAAATAAAAATCTGACATTACCCTTTTTTAAAACTTATTCTAAATTTGATAGGACCATTCTAACATGTTTAAATTACATTGCAATTCAATCTTTACATGAAAATTTACCAAACTTTTTGAAATTCTCAATTTTTCAAAAATTATTGAAAAATAACCGAGAAATATTTGCATTTCTGTTATGTTTTTTTCATTTCTTATGATTTTTGCATTTACAAATTTATAAATAAAAATGTATAAAGCCCTTTATTCTGAACAAAGACGATAACATTAAGTATTAGCAACCATTTCAAGGAACTTCTTAAATCTGATTAATAACTTTGGGGTTGATTGATAACAATGTAGTACTATTTAGTAAGTCTCAAGGCCTTAACATCCAAACTATTGCAGACAACCAAACCTTTGATGGTACGACCTTTGTCCTAACTGTTCATAGTTATGAATTACTCCTGTGTTCGGGCCAAGGCATTACCTTGCTCTTATTAATATCGTAAATCTGATATTTGGATATGGTGACGTTTGCAATATGAGATCAGAGTTTGCTCATATAGAGGTGTAACGCTTTGGTCAAACATTCGAAAATATAGAAAATGTAAAAATTATGTTTTTATCTTGACATCATCACACAAAAAGTTCACAAACTGGCATAAAAGTTTTTTTTAAAGATATCTACAAGGTGTTTCAATAGAAACGTTATTTTTAATTTCTTAATTATGCATAGAAAATAAAACAATTATATAAAATGCTTTATATATTTAGAAAACCTATTCTGGGACATTTATGTTTCAAAAATTTAAAATTGATTTTTTCAACAAATTATGTCTTAAAAACCGGTTTTTCTAAGGGCCTTATTTTTGAAGATTTATGGATTTATAGGTTGTGGAAAAAAGGTACACATTTTTAAAATTCAAATTGCGCGGCTTGTATTAATAGTAGAAAAACGTTATGCATATGGTTAGAATCGTCATAAGCTCTAGTTTTTGGATATATAAATACTATTTTTGTGCTATTTGTAGTTTAGGAGCTACGTTAAAAAATGTGAGAAATGTTGAAAAGTTTTAAGTAAGTTGGAACATTTTACCACCTAGCTCCTATGCTATATGAAGCTTAGGAATTTTACTTACATATCCAAAAACTAGAGCTTATGATGATTCTAACGGTATGCATAACGTTTTTCTACTATTAAAACAAGCCGCGCAATTTGAATTTTAAAAATGTGTGCCTTTTTTCCACAACCTATAAATCCATAAATCTTCAAAAATAAGGTCTTTAGAAAAACCGGTTTTTAAGGCATAATTTGTTGAAAAAATCAATTTTAAATTTTTGAAACATAAATGTCCCAGAATAGGTTTTCTAAATATATAAAGCATTTTATATAATTGTTTTATTTTCAATGCATAATTAAAAAACTAAAAATAACGTTTCTATTGAAACACCCTGTATAATACAAAGTAGCTTGATGTCTGTCCGTCTGTCTGTCCATCTGAAGCTTAAGATCTCAGTAACCGCTGAACCGATTGGGCTCTGCTCTTCAGGGATTATACCTACTGGTCCTGTGATGGTTTTAAGCTATTTTCCTGGGAGGTGGGACACCCCCAACCCTCCTAAAAGCTAAAAAAACACCCCCCAAAATTTTTTTTTACATTTTTTGTAAAATCTCAGTAACTGCTGAACAAATTGGGCTCTACTCTTCTTGGAATATACCTACTGGTCCTCTGGTGGTTTTAGGCTATTTTCTAGGAGGTGTCCCAACCCCCCTAAAAATAAAAAAAATCCCCATTTCAAATTTTTAATTTTTTTTTTATTTTTGTAAACCAGAACCAGTAAAAATTTCACCCCAAAAAATTTTTGTTTTTTTTGTAACTTTTAAAAATTGACATCTTTGTTGCAATTTGTTGCAATTATAGGTATTAAATAAAATTTACAGAGGAGAGTTCAATTTTTGTGTATATGTGGTCCAATCAGTGGGACTATCGGACCTTGCGCCGCATACGGGGTACTCGCTTATGCTCACCCCGTAAGAGATATACGGTGAACAACCTGGGTTTAATTTTTACGAATTGAAATACAGCAAAGAATAACTTTTTTGAAAATATAACTATAAAATTATTCTGGAGGGTTGACTTTCCATGTCGCGAAGCCCCTAGAGGCTTGGGGCGAAGCAACTAGTATTCTATAATTCGAAGAAGTAGATTTTCTTGTAAATCCATAAATATCTCACTAACCACTGAACATTTAAGGGAAGCTTCAAATAGATCTTGGGTTGGTTTAGGGCTATTTTATTTTAATGGACTCGTCCTTCAGTACTATAAATATTCTTACGTTGATATAATAACAGCACCAAAGTTTAACTGGTATACTTCCTGACAATATTGAATCCTGAGTATTGCATATGTGTTGTTATCTGCCAAATACAGTATATTTTCTGTAGAGAAATAACTTGAAAAGTTGTAAATGCAATATACTTGACAAACTTAACTTCTGTTGATTTATAGTTATAAAAATAAACATTTAAAAACTTTAAATCAATCGGATGAGTCTATCATATCTACAATTCATTTTGATTATTACATATTTTGTTACTTTTATCAAATCTTGATTGGCTGGTACATACTAGCAGTGTCTAAACTTTTCCACATATTATTTTGATTCAAACAAGTCAAACAAGGGGTGGTTTTATTCATCATAATTAGGGTGTAAATTAATTTATTCTCCATTTTCTTCTCCTAAAGAACCTTGAGGAGATTATGCAGAAAATAAGATTTTGCTGCAAAAACTGTCTGCATTGTGTTAAATCCAAGCTGCCAAAATGGTCAGACTGCTGCCAACTAATTCCAATAACTCTATAAAGGTTGCATAAGTGCATGCAGCTAAAAAGTGTATTCTTATTAAAAGATATTTTAAAAATTGGTATAACCCAATTTTAGTTTTACAAACTTTTTCCACTTTAAAGGAGTTTTACTTTAAGGCTATGACGCGGCGCTTTGTTATCTTAACAAGGATCACAACATCCATAATCAGTGATAAGCTCATCAAGTAAAGATGACAGCATAAAAGAAGTGAAGCACATAAAAAAGTAAAGAAATGAGTAATTAAAAATGAGTACAAGATTAGAAGCTCATTGTTCATTGAAATCTTTAAACAAAATTCGAAACGTTTACCTTTAAAAGCCCCTGTCAATAACCATATTCTCCAAACTGGAAAAAATTTTATCCATCTATCTCGAACAGCAGTCGAGAAATTCATATCAGGTTCCAAATTTTAAGTTTTAGCAGCTGATCAGTAAGAAAAAGTTGCTAAAGAAGACAACATAACTAACTTGAAAAATCAGGGAAGGAGGTGACATTTGGCTGTATATTACACAAGTCCTCAAAATCTTATAATAACGTTTTCTTATTCGTTGACTAAACAACCGTAGAGACTTTATTGAATTTTGATTGGTTGGTTCATTTAGATGAGTGTCCAAAACGTTTCAACCACTAGTTGTAATCTTCAGAAGGGGTAATTTTGTGGTTTATAATTTGGGATGTGGTGCAATGTACATCAACTTATCGGCCATTGTCTTATCCCTGTAGATCCCTGCTGAATTATAGTGTAAAATTTATATTTAAGTTTAAAAAGGTAAAGTTAAATATAGAGCCAGACTGGAAGACTCGAAGTGTGCTTTAATCTAAAAGCTATGAAAGAACACTATTTCATTTCTACATATAGAAAAATTAGAAGTTCATCTACATTAAGTTAGGGTGAGAAAAAAGCAATAATTTGTCACAAAATTTTTATTAAACAGGTTAAAAGGGCCTATAGTGACGCAAAAAGGCAACTTTTTAGAAAAAAATCTAAACATATTTGTTGACAGGAGGGGTATGCTTTTTAGTGATTATGGTTGACAGACAGACATACATTGGTAGACAGACGGATAGACAGACAAACATGACATACAGACGTTCCTATGGACACATCCTCGAGTGCTTTCCCTCAAAGTGCATATCGATCACAGAAAACCAACCCTAGCCATAATTTTTGAAAAATAAATTGAAAAAGGGGGTGGGGTATTTTTCTTATGTCTACTACGGTGGGCCTAACCCTGCGGGGCTTACCTTTTCTCAAAAATACATAAACTAATATGATCTAAAACTAAAAACAAATGCATGAAAAACTAACCTTCCATCCCTTATTTTTAGTTTTTTTTCTGACTAAAGAGGTGTGTGGGTGTGGGGGGGGGGGTTCTGTGTTCAACAAAGAAGTTTTAGGGGATTATGCTTCTTATCTTTATTTTCACGAATTTCTACAGAAAAAAAACGGATAAAAAAATAAAAGCAAGATTGTCCTTTTAATTATATAAATGTTGGCAAGGGTAACTCAATTAAAAACTTACAAATATGCCAGTCTCAATATCACTATAGAAAAAGTTGGCTGCGCGATAGTAGTTCGTATTCCAGTATTTCTTCCAAACCGAATAATGTCCGTTAGATTAGAACCGATTCTCAGCTATATTGAAAAATCATGTATAGCATCGAATTGCAGACACTTTTCTACTAATATAAATAAATATAATATAGGTAATGAAATAATAAAATTGACACCAGTTTATTAGCCCAAGCTATTACTTTAAGATTCGCGAAAAGCTGTTTATTATAAGATACGATAGATATTATTTAATAATTACCTATTATAAGTACAAGTTAAAAAGAAAATAACATTTAAAAAGGTTTTTTTTTCATTTTTTGTTTCTCTATAGTTACAAAGCTATTTATATTGGTATTTTTCACATGTTTCACTAAATAGCACCAGTAATATTCTTATTGCTAAGGTAATAATGGGATGATTGTCTGAAAGTTAAATAAGATCTCGTAAATGGCTGGACCAAAAGCTTCAGAAATTTAGGCTTTACGCAATTGGCATCTTGTGACAAAGCTAATATTTATATTAACAATAAGACCTTTTTTTCAATTTTGGTGACACCTCGTTTTTTATGTTTTGATTTCCAATATAATATTAACCCATATATATATATACAAGTTACATATTTACAGGGTGCGGTAAATTGTTGACACTTAAAAATTCATATAAATATTATCATAATACTATTTTATAAAGTTGTTAGTTTTATTTTGTCTGTATCTTCAGATTTTAATAAGGATGACAACATCCATAAAAGCGAAGCAGAGAAACGGTAGGACAAACGGACATTAAAACTTGTATAGTGTCAGAACTGAATAATCAGAATATAAATGCATAAGAGTCGAAGCAAAATTGTAAGTAAATTTGTTGAAAGACTGCTTGATACAGAATAATGTTTATGAACATACTTACATTTTTAGGACTTAATTATAGAGTTGCGTCGCTTAGAATATTGTTCTTTGATGTCCCAGGAATCAATATGCCAAAAATCAGATCAATCGGATAATTAGATCACATAAAAATTTGTTGTTAAAAAAGTAAAAAAAATCAACATGTTTGAAACGGACGTACGGACATTCTGGTAATGATTATAGAGTTGCTACGCTTTCTGAATCGTACCTAACTGCTACAGGAATCACCATGTAAAGGTTTATAATTTCGAATAGGTTTCAGGTTTGAATACAGAGGCCCTAGATGTTATAGATGCAGCCGCTTGTTACCCTTCAAAATGATGATACAATCTGAGTGAGTCTTTATAATTGAAAAGAATCTATCTGTTTACATAAAAACATTTTTTATCCATTTTCAATCAGAGATTGAGAGGACATTTGACTGTTTATTACTCTAGTCCCCAAAGTCTTGTAATAATGTTTTCTTGTTCGTTGGCTTAACAACTTTGGGGGGTATTATTGAATTTTAATCAGATGGTTTATTAAGTTCAGTGTCCAAATGATTAAACCACCAATTTAAAATTATAAAATGGGTAATTTTGTGTATCATCATAAGGGATGTACATCAATTTATCGGTCATTATCTTATATCTTTAGATCCCTAATATTTAAAAATCAAAAATATCTTTAATATATTTTTTTAATTAGGACGATTTTTTTGTGGCCCCTGTACATCTGGATTTTAAAATATTGAGATTGATATTTTAATCCTTTGACATTTTGTTCAATATATTCCACGTTTTCAATATATCTAACTTCTTAATCAGGGGTGAAGGAACATATGAATAGTTTAGATCTATGTTTGTTTATATTCGTTTGTGAATCTGTCTGATCTGAGCTGGATCTTTAAATCATTTCAATGGTGCGCTAAATCACCCCGCGCACCATTGAAATGATTTAAAGATCCAGCTCTGGTTAAATTTGCTTATATGAATGTTTTCATCCTCTTTTTAAAAGCAAAGCTTTTCTAATAATTGGGTCGATCCGTCCGTACGTAACGGATAGCTCTTTTCGTTAATTTAGGCATGTTAGAATTGTCCTATCGATTTCAAACTTAGCTTGATGATTCCTATAGGAGTTAGGTACGCGTTAGGAAGCGAAGCAACTCTATAGTCCGTATGTCCATTTTTCGTTTGTTTGTTCTACCGTTTCAGAGTTTAGCTTTTATGGATGTTATCATCCTCGTTCTTTTATTATTTATGAATGAAGTAAGTTTTTGTGATTTTTAAAAATTTCGAGTTTCTGCATATTTATTTCTTGCCCTGTATTTATCCCAAACCGCTCATCGTCAGGTAGGTGCTAGTTTTGAATCTCAGCCTAACATTGCGTCAGGTATTTAACTCTATATTGTTATACTAGGGTTAATACTGACCCAAAACAGCTACAACTCGTTACCATGCACAGTTATGACTTGCAGTCTAAGGTCGTGTTATTAAATGGTTGGTTGACGTTGGATGGATGTATCATGCATTACATTAGTGTATCTACACCAAAATAAATGTATATATTACTTCTTGGATCTTACACCAGGTTTTCATGTTCTCTAATAAAATAAAACTTGCAACGGACTTTAATAACCCAATTTACCCCACTCCCTTCCATCTTACTAGATGAACGAACTAACCAATAAATGAGTTCCATGTTAGCAAGCTAAATTTACGACAATTTTATCCTTGTCATAATATTCACGTATACTCTATATCCATTCCAAAATAAGACCTATCGGCGCCTCCCATCCTGAGAGGTTATCCAGGTATACATTTATCCCTGGTACGAATTCCATTTGAGCAAGATTCTGGTGATATAGTGCCAATAAAATGTTTTAATCTTTCAATGGCCGTGCTGCCAGGTGTACAATCAAATGAGCAATCAAAGAGCCTTCGTCATGGGCAGGGTTGAGGCTATTTTCTGTGTGTGAGTGTTAATTTCTATAAAATAATCCTTAAATAGAATAGATGTATATATAGTTTACTACTTCCCCTCCCTTTTTCAATGACCTTTTTCGTCTGCTAAATTGTTTTCTGCTACTTGGCTGTGTTAATTTTCCCGAGACCATTGGTTGATTGATTGACCCAATTGAGAGTCGGCACAAGGTCATTTGGATAGGGAAATACAGTTATTTAACCTCTTCCCCCTCTAGTGTTTTACTCTAATATGTGCTATGAAAAATTAGTTGGGAAAATAGTTTATATCGAATTAGATATTCCATCTAAGTTTTTATTTGCAGCTGAGTGGTGACACCAATTGAATAGTGTGCCAAATATCAAAGCTTAGAATAAGATTGGATATAAAGGTGTAAATCACAATCAGGATAACAAACATAACAGATAAATAACCTAAAAATGGAACCATTACCTTCAAAAAGGCGTTTTTATGTGCTTTCTTTTTTTAGATTTCAGTTTTTATAATATCGTTTTTTACGATTGCGTTATCTACAAGGGCGTTTTTACGATGGCATTTTTTGAGACATACCCAGCCAATAAAAAATTAAATGCTTTACTAAATTCAAAACTACACAAAATTAGAAAGCTAAATTGAAATGACAAAAGAAAATATATTGTAAGAAATGATTGGATAATTCCAAGAAATATTTCATTTTATAGCAACCTTTCTTATTTTGACTAATTTTATAAAGTGTGATACTACTGTATTTAACCATTATAATCACACCTTTATTCTCTATCATCGAACCCAAATTTTTGTAAAAAAAAAAGTAATTGAGTTCTGCGTTTTCTAGATAAATCTGTTCTAGTAGATTATGTGAATAAAACTCTAAAATTTCTATTTGTCCCATCTGTTTATCCTGAATATCTCTGAAGAAAAAAGAGAAAGTAAACAAATCTTTAACGTCTTTAGCTATGTCGCAGTTTGGGTCGAACACTTAACTAACTACAAAAAAATTAGCAAAAAAGGAAGAATGATGAATAAAAAATTTAACAGATAAAAAAGGTTCTTTTTCTATTTGTTGGTCTATATTTTTTATCCTTTTGTTATAATGTAGGGCAAAACTGATTCTATGGTGGTTTTAAGCTATTTTCTGTATTTGATAGTGTAGAGTTTCTTTATATTTGGGCAAACATGTATATTAGCCTGTCCCGGATTTGAAAAATTTTGTTAAAATTTTTGCCCCCAGCCATAATATAGTTGATTTATGCAAAATATTCACCCATGCAAAATATTTTTTCTGTAATGCAAAAATTGCGATGGTACAAGCACTGCAAAGTTTTTAAAATTTGCAAAAAAGACCTGTTTTTAAAGCTCTTGTACCATCTCAATTTTAAAGATTTTTACAAAATTTCAATTCTAGTGTATCTATATAAACCTGAAATTTACAAAAAAAAATGGGGGCAGTCTCAATTCTAACATATAACTGAAGAAGGTGTAGCAAGTAATTTTCCAAAGTAAAAATTGCTAGATTTCATACATAAATAATGGGGTTGGGCTGGAATCGATAGATACAGATATCTGGCTGATTCATAATTCTGGATATCAAGTATTTAGGGTTATATTGACACACTAGAATGGAAATTTCGTAAAAATCTTTAAAATTGAGATGGTACAAACTTTTTAAAATCTGCAAAAAGACCGTTTTTAAAGCTTTTGTTTCATCCCAATTTTAAAGATTTTTATGAAATTTCAATTCTAGTGTGTCAATATAAACCTAAATACTTGATATCCAGAATTATAGATCAGCCGGATATCTGTATCCATCCAATCCGGCCTAACCCTATTATTTGTGTATGAAATCTGGCAATTTTTACTTTGAAAGATTACTTGCTACACCTTTGTCCTTCATATGTTAGAATTGAGACTGCCCCCATTTTTTTTGGTAAATTTCAGGTTTATTTTGACACACTAGAATTAAAATTTCTTAAAAATCTTTAAAATTGAGATGGTACAAGAGCTTTAAAAACAGGTCTTTTTGCAAATTTTAAAAATTTTGCAGTGCTTGTACCATCGCAATTTTTGCATTACAGAAAAAATATTTTGCATGGGTCATTATTTTGCATAAATCAACCATATTATGGCTGGGGGCAAAAATTTTAACAAAATTTTTCTAAAACGGGACAGGGTAATGTATATTGTATACTTATAGTCAATGCATCTATACCTCTCCATCCATGAAAATATTTAAGAAATTTTGATGCCTTTAAACCATTCCTTTATCCTTAGGCGTTTAAACACTCTAAACGGAAGTCAGAAACACGTGGCTCTACAGTATCTACAAAGTTAAGACTCAAATATCTTTATATGAGAAGTTTCAGTCATATAATTTGTAGTTTTATCATGAGTTTAATAAATAGATAAATGGGTAGAACTTTATAGTGCTTTAAAAAATGACGTCATACAATACAAATGACCAATAATAGGCCAATGCAACACAGACTAAATTACCAATTTAAGGCCAGTTTACATTCTAATTGACAAATGGTAGGTCAGTATGACGTATTTTTTTACAGGCATTATCTTCCTATTTATCTATTTATTTTATATAATTATTGTCCCTTAAACAGATTTTACATTTTATTTATTTATCATTTTCATATTTCCTTCAAAAATGCATCAAAGAGAAAACAAGGAAGACAGTATTCATAGGTATTTAAAATATATGGATATAGATCATGCAATTTATATTTGTCTTATGGTTTAGATAGTTGTCTATGGATAATGAAATAGAATGAAAGAAAAACCAGTTTTATGGAGGAATGAGAAACTGTCCCAATTCTGTATAACTTTAGCGGAACAAGTTCCAATTACGTCATATTTTTCTTTCCCGAAAAAGGGAGGGGGGGAAGAAAATCTCTTCAAAAGAGATGGGGAAAACCCCCTTTTCTCCCATCTCTTTTTTCTTCCCCCCTTCCCTTTTTTTTCTTTCCCCCTTCTCTTTTTCGGGAAAGAAAAATATGACGTAATTGGAACTTGTTCCGCTAAAGTTATACAAAATTGGGACAGTTTCTTATTCCTCAGTTTTATGTACCTAAAAAATATTAATCTTCTGATTCTCATTTTTTTTCGTGGACAATTAAATAAACATACGAAAAATGTTGTTAAATGAATCTGATTCGGAGCTATACTGAAAAAAAAAACATCTCAATTGTAATTTTACCATTTTACACAAACTAATTTTACTGGACCTTGCGGAAGATCTATCCTATTACAAACATATCATATCACTGCTTAGCCCAACCTATTTATAGTATTATAGGTGCAGTCCTGTCAAGATAAAATTATACTTTATAAGTAAACCAGGACAAACAAGAAAAAAGAACGGAACACCTGACGAACAAAACAATTTTTTTTATTTGATACAGCTTCGCTGATAAAAATTGGGACAAAGTTATTTTATTGCATGACACCAAGTTGTGTGGGTAGAGACAAGTTTCATATCAAATCATATTCCCGGTGGATGAGAACCGGTTCTCAGCCACACTCGGGGCTAACAACACTGGTTTAAATCTTATAATTGTACATTTTTATATCCGCGGAAAACTGTTTATAATACTGTTTATAAATAACTATCACACATTTTTAATAACTGATTGAGCTTTTTGGAGAATATTAACAAAGGTCCCGGGTTGGTTTTTTATTTAAGCCTATAGATTGTTTTAGGCTATTTTTCGCCTCCATTTTTACCTATTGGAATAAAGAGTCCGTGCACCTTAAATTGTAATTCCTAAGTCGATGAAGCACGAATCAAAAGTTTCTCTGTTGTGAAAGTCTACTTCATTGTGACTGTATTGGTAATGCAAAGTTTGTAATGGATTTGCGAATTCTAACAAGCCTAAATTAATATATAGAGCTAGCCGTTATTGACGTACAGACGGACAAACTCAAATGTAAAATATTACACTTCTTGGAGGAACAAAACTGTATAAAAATATGATAATGTAAGTCAAAAAGTTTAAATTTGGGTCAAAATAAAGTTTTTGAAAATAAAAACGGTGATATGAATGTCAGTGCAAATAAACCCCGAACCACTTCATTATGCAATCTACATTTTCCTGGATATTTTGTCTACGGTAGACCATAAGTGTACAGCTTTACAGTACATTGTTTCTATTTGTTAAAGCAACATGTATGATAAAAGAAAAAGATTCTGTTTAAAGTAAAATGCTTATATTTCAATCAAAATCTATATTTTTGTATTTTTTACCGATCCACTTCATTATGCAAATCAAAAGAAAATCAATGAGAAAACGTTTGTTTTGCCCTTTTCTCCACTTTTAAAAAATAATTCTGATAAAATAACAATTTTTTAAGGGATTTATGCATTAATTATAATGCAAAACAGTTTAAGGTAGATTTTATTGATTTTTTTAAATAAGAAATAATTGAAAAAAAGAAATTCTATCCCTATCACTTTAGAGGACAGCTGCCGACCCCCAGTCTTATGGATGAAGCTAAATACATGTAAAAAATATAAATTTGCCTGAAAAGTATGCAAAAATATTTTTTGATGTGTTAAAAAAATCCATTTTAAAATCTTGATTTTGAGGATGATGGCCTTTAAGATGCTCTTACTGGTGGTGATGGTGAGCTAAATGTTATCAAAGTGCATGCCCTTGAAGAAAACTTATATATTGAACTATGGTCCAATTTTTGTAGTCATAGCAGCCTCCAGCCAAGCAATATTAAAAAAGAAAAAAATTGCAATTTTAATTACTAAAATTTATAAAGTAAATAATGTAGTTTTTAGATAATGGTTATATTTCATGTCGAGAGGCTCCACTGGAGGCTGCTATGACTACAAAAAATGGTACATAGGTTAATAGACAAGTTGTTGTAATGGTCATGTACTTAGACAACATTTAGCTCACCTTCACCACCAGTAAGAGCATCTTAAAGGCCATCATCCTCAAAATCAAGATTTTAAAATGGATTTTTTTTAACACATCAAAAAACATTTTTGTATACTTTTCAGGGTAATTTTTATCTTTAACATGTATTTAGCCTCATCCATAAGACTGGGGGTCAGCAGCTGTCCTCTAAAGTGATAAGGATAGAATTTCTTTTTTTCAATTATTTCTTATTTAGAAAAATCATTAAAATCTACCTTAAACTGTTTTTCATTATAATTAATGCATAAATCACTTAAAATATTGCTATTTTATCAGAATCATTTTTTAAAATTTGAGAAAAGTGCAAAACATACGTTTTCTCATTGATTTTCTTTTGATTTGCATAATGACGTGGATCGGTAAAAAATAAAAAAAATTTAGATTTTGATTGAAATATAAGCATTTTACTTTAAACAGAATCTTTTTCTTTTATCATACGTGTTGCTTTAACAAATAGAAACAATGTACTGTAAAGCTGTACACTTATGGACTACCGTAGACAAAATATCCAGGAAAATGTAGATTGCATAATGAAGTGGTTCGGGGTTTATGAACAGCGACAAATATTCTGTAAAGTAGAATATTTTGTTCTGCTGGTATTATTTGAGTACAAAATGGATCAAAGATAAATAAAACTTCTACTAAAATAAGAACTTTTGGGTTTATAATTCTTTTCAATTATCTTTTTTATTTAGTTTTTCAAAAATTAAAATAATGTTTCTTTTGTTTACCGTTTACAAGGGAATAATTTATTTCCAAAGTCCAAATTAACAAATACATATACATATACATCCTATCTAGTCATATTAATACGATGGAATATAGAATTTTGGGCGAGAAATTTGCATGAAGAATTTTTGCCAAGCAGTACATAATTCATATTGTCTTATTATATATCATTTTTTTACATAGCAAATTGTTTTCTTACACTTTCCTTAGCCTAAAAACATGATTTTTAACTCTAGAGTATTAAGATAAAATGACGCCAAACAATAAAAAATTACCAATGAGAGGCCAATATGAATGGTAATAAGTCCAGCAACTTGATTCTATTACCTGCTATCAGCTGATTTTCAAAAACCCAATACAAAATCGGGATAGGGTCCTTGCCGTGTAGGGAAAGTTACATATTTTGTTCAGGGATACATAGGGATAATACATTGACAGATAAATTAATATACATTAGGGTGGGTCCGTTTTGGACATTTTTTTCTGAGGCCAAAGCAGGGATCTGCAAATGATTTGTATGAGTATAATACACCTCTGGATGATTTCAAATGTATCCTAAGTCTTAAAACCACTGACGAACAGACATTCAATTGTATAGCTATTTGTAAATAGAAGTCAAAATTTTATTAAATCAGAACTATGGCTTCATGGTGCTCCCAAGAAAGGCATTGAGGAGTAGAATCAGGAACTTTTGACCGTTTCAAAAAATCTCGTTCCTAGCCTGAGAAAATCTAAAAAAAACTCAATAAACCTTTAAAAAAAAAGGTTTTTTAGTGATTTCTAAGGCTAGGAACGAGATATTTTGAAACGGACAAAAGTTCCTGATACAGCTCCTCAAGGCCTTTCCAGGGAGCACCATGAAGCCATAGTTCTGATTCAATTTTTTTCTGAATGTCATCTTTGCATATTAATAAGTAATCAAATATATTTTTTAGTGGTCACGTTCTAAACTCAATTTTTTAAAATTTTCGGTCAGAAATGTTTTAAATGTTAATTTTATTTGTTGCATATCCCCTCTTTGTCTAATTCCGATATGAACCCGCCCTAATATACATCCCAAATAAACATACACAAAATTACCCCTTCTGTAGATTATACTTAATGATTAAAATGTTAGACACTCAACTTAATAAAGCAACCAATAAAAATTCATTAAAAGTCTCCAAAGTTTTTAAGCCAACGAATTGTGAAAAGTTATTATAAAACCTTAAGAACTAGCGTAATAAACATCCCATTGTCCCTCTTTCTGTTTTTTGCCCCCTCTATTATTTTACTTTAATGTATACACAATTATCCTTTTTATTTCTCAGCTTTTTTGTTGCAATGAAGATTGATTTCCTAAAGTGATTTATCATTCAAAGGTGTTTTTTCCATCCAACTAACTTTTAGGGTGAGTAAGTAAGTCATTAACCCAGGGATCTTAAGGGATAAGACAATGGCAGATAGATTTATGTACATCCCCAATGATGATCCACAAAATTACTCTTTTGCGTTAGGACACTCAACTTAATGAAGCAACCAATCAAAGTTCAAAAAGTCCCCAAGGGTGTTAAGCAGGCGAATATATAAACGTTATAATAAAACTTTGGAGACTAGAATAATAAACAGCCCAATGTCCCCTCCCTCCCTTCTGTAGTGTTTGAACACTGCTTCCTGGAACCAACTAATGAAAATAAAAAAGTACCCAACATTTTTAAGCCCCAAAAACCTTAAAATTATTTAGCTGTTTTAAAAATACCATAGCCTTCAAAATTGAAACAGAATTTTGATATAAATAAAGCTATAGCTTTAAAGTAGCCTAGTTAGCCAGGGCCTCTGGCCCCTCGAAGCTAGCAAAATAGGTTTTAATTTTATATTCATCCATTTCAATATCCACGGAAAACTGTCTATAAATGCGTTGCGATGCATAAATAATCAAATCAAGGATTCATAACTTCTTTTAATAACATAATAATGAAATGTCTATTTGTCAAAAAATAATTTTATTTATGGCTTTGCCATTATATGGCAAATATTATTTAAAGACTTACAGACAGACCATAACTATAATAGAGTAGCTTCTCTACTAAATGAGGTATTTATCATTTGAGATAAGTTCGGAAGGGAAAACTTTTTCTCTCTCTCTCTCTTTCTGACTTTTTATAAATCATAATTGTTCTCCTTTACAGTGAAGTTTCTTAGATGTCTTGGGAAGGTTTTAAACTATTTTCTGGGAGGGTGTCTTCAGCCCCCTTCCCCCCCCCCCAAAAAAAAAAAAAAATATTTTTTTTACTCTTTTGAAACTCAAATTTAAAATGGGATGAGGTCGACTTTTCACTCTCCTACCTTAAGTGCCCCTAGAGGCTTCTTGGGGGGCGTAGCCGCTAGTAGATGTATAACACAGAAAACTACCTGACTTTAGTGGTAGGGAACTTTATCGTCTGTTAGCAAATTGCTTTTTGTTTTTAGTAGCGACTTCGCCGTATTTATATTTCCGACGCTATGGCTGAAATTCAAAGACCCAATCGAAAGGCGGCACATGGTACCCATCACGTGGGTATAATTACATGTGGCTCGTGCCCCCTCTATAAAATTACTTAGATAGATAAACAACGATAAAGACCTAAAAATATTTTGCGTTGTGAATCGTTTTCAAATAAATTAAAACCTTCCACGTCAAGGTACGCAATTCTACATAAATGCATTTAATCGATATATAATTACTTGGATGTTGCACCAGATTTTAATATAGTCTAATAAAGTGACACTGAAAGCTGGGTAAGATAACGATACCTCCCATCCACCCTGTTTACCCCATCCCCTCCCCTATTGCTGGCTGAGCGAACTGACCAATAAATAAGGTCCATATTAGCAACCTTATCTGATGACAAATTTTCAATATATCCACTTATTCTATATCCATTCTGCATTAATATATCCAAAATATTGAATCTCTTAATAATATACTTCAGATTCAACGCTTTATGGGCAAGTTTTAAGCCATTTTTCTTGTACGTTAAATCCTGAATTAATCTATAAAGAAACATTTGTGTAAATGTAAAAAGAAAACCAGGGCTTTAGGTATATTACAATTGAAAATAAAAATATAATATTTAAATAATTTTTATAATAGATTTAATTTACATACAAGGATATTTATTCTTTTAGTAGCGCAGCAATTACAAATGCAACATATATTTTAAGAAAAGTAAAAAATGATGTGTTGAATATTTGCAAGTATTGTCAACAAATCAAATAATAGTTATAATATATCCTGATATAAAAGTAACAGGATGCCTTATATGGTTATCCTTTTAAGTGTAGGTTTTCATAGGTCCTGGAAAGGTTTATAACTATTTTGGTGGAGGGTACAACCACCATACCGCCCCTAGAGGGGCGCAGCCGCTAGTAATAGATATATTATCCTCATATAAAAGTAACAGGATGTCTATCTATCTAAGTGTCTGTTGTAGCAAAGTATCTCGTTAACCGCTGAACTTATATGGTTATCCTTTTCAGTGTAGCTTCTTATAGGTCCTGGAAAGATTTTTTACTATTTTAGGGGAGGGTACCACCACCCTCTCAAGAGAAATCGCGCCTACAAAATAATTACCCCCCCCCCCCACAAAAAAATTACTAATAATGGTTGGTCGACTCTTCCCCAATTTATTTTTACTTTTTCTTTTTAAAAATAAAAATAGAAAAAGGGAAAGGGGCAAATTTAAACCCCCCATCCCATCTTAAGTGCCCCTAGAGGCCACTAGGGGCAGAGCTAGTACTACCTAATGGAGATACTACACAGTTTTTGGACACTTCTGTTAAAAATAATTAAAGTCCACCCACGAAAAAAATTACACAGTGATTCAGATTCAAAAAGAAAATATATTCTCCAACATCCTATCCCTGTTCCCTGAATGAGAAAGAAAGATATCACTCAAGCTTTTATTTAAGTTTTCATCCCTCCCTTGTTAAAGGAAATAAATGTATAAGCATAGATGTATAATCCAGACAACTACCTAGCCCAAGTTGTGAAGACCCATTTCGTCTACCAGCAAATTGCTTTTGTATTAACTTTGCTGGAACAAATTTCCGACGCTATTAGCTTATTTAAAAGATTCAATACAAAAACGAGACAGGGTCGCCGCTTATGCTCTATTCCCCTCTATTTTTTTACTTTAATGTTAAAAAATGTTTTTGTCGTTTTGACTTTAGCAAAGATTTTGGTTAAATGTTTACAACTATAAAAAAGTACATGTTGTAAAAAAAATCCCCCCCATCATTTAAAGCCACATTAATGAATTTTTTTCACATCTATTTATCTATATCAATCATTTTATCTTTTTATTTATCCATCTATCTTCCTATTTATCAATCTATGTCTATATTTATCTATCTATTTATCTATCTACCTACTTAACTATCTATCTATTTATATTTATAATACAAAGTAGAACGATGTAGAAGCTTAAGATCTTAGTAACCACTGAACTGATTGAGCTGATTGAATATGGCATATGGTCCCCCCCCCTACAATGAAAAAGCTTGAACGCCCTTGTAAACCGTCAATACTTTTTTGCATTTTTAACCGTATTGTCATTCCATGCAGCCTAAAGCCTTTCTATGTTCTGTCAATAAAATGTTATTTTTCCCCAAAAAATGTTTTGCTATCCTATTAATTCAAACGTTGATTCTTGTTTAATATTACTTCTGATATGATATAAGAAAAGTTAGGATTTGTTTTTATTAATGGTGTGTATGTAACTTTATCAAACAGTAGATAGCCCCTCGATAACCTTTGAGGACGGGATGCACCACGAGATCTTAGACGAATCTGTCCCACTTTTGAGCAAGACGATTCCTATATTACGTCATATAAAGGGAAAAGAAAAAGGGAAGGAGGGGGTGAAATCTCTTCAAAAGAGATAGGAGAAAAGGGAATCGTCTTGCTAAAAAGTGGGTCAGAATTGGGCTTCGTCAGATCTTATTGCCAGTGTATATCTGAACCAAACATTGCTTAATAATGTAATATGGTCAGACATCCTTCAGTCAACCAACCCTTTGATTGTCCGACCTTTGTCTGAAAGTCTTACCAAGGTAATTAGTAGCGCCTGTTTTGGGCCAAGGCATTTCGCCTATTCTAAATATTCATGTAGGCATAATATGATATAGCAGCCGTTTTAATGTCTTTAATTTTGACGCGGTGTTGGGCCGACATTCGAACCTATCACTTTCCTGACAAACTTCTATCTTATATCATAATTTGTTGCTATGAAAATTTCATGTTATATTGCTGAGCGCTTGCTCTAGGTTAAGAGAAGCTTGCCCTACTCAGGGTCTGTGATTCAGCCAATTAATTCAATTTTTTACGTAACTGAAGGGAAGTGGGTAAGAAGGGGGGGGTAGAAATATGGGAAGACGTTTGTGAGGAAAATTTTTACTTGTTTGTCAGAATAACAATCCCTAGTCCCTGGCCCTACTAGAAAAGTATGCTATATAAGTGTATATGCAAATCTAAGAATGTATTTAGAAATCTAGGTGATTCCTGTAACTTGCGAGAGGACTACCTAATCCCCCTCCCCCCCACGTCCCTTTCAAAATTATTTTCAACTCAATAAATGAATGCCTTTGCTTAAAACTTATTTGACCTAACAGAAAACCTAAAATATGCAACTTATATGCAAGGACGTCCAAGCTTTTTAATTTGGAATGGTTGGGGTGTAAGAATAAAGTTAAAGAATGGCTCCTCTTTTCTTTAATGTAGACATGTTATGATTGCCCTATTTATTTCAAACTTGGTATGATGATTCCTGTTATAGTTAGGTACAATTTAGAAAGCGTAGCAACTCTATCTTTGTTACCAAAAAGTCTTTACGTCCTTTATTTCTGTGCTGATTTAATTCTTTATATGACATAATTATCTTATTCGCCTATTTTGAATACTGATTCCTAGGATAACAAAGTACAATGTTATAAGCAAAGCATCTAAAGTACTAAAAATGTCATTATGTCATTTTTTTAAATTTAAGCAATTTTTCAATATCCTTGCTTATATTTTTTCTTCCCATATATGCATTCTTTGTGGTCCACTATCAATTGGAGGGAAATTGCCAAATCTTATTGTGTAAATGAAATATTCTATTTATATGTACAAAGGTATAGAAATATATTCATACTTGTGGCTTTGCCCTAGAGGTGAAAGGAGATTTGTCTTATATCTTTATTTGGAAGAAAACAATCATTAACCATTTTCATTTGTGTCTGGGGGGGGGGGAGGGTTATGCGTTTAAAGTCTTATTTATGAGGTAATTGGTTTGATACAAAATTATTTCTAGAATACGACATTTTATTCGTTTTGGTTTCAGAGGAATAGAGAGAGAGAGAGGGGGAGAGAGAGAGAAAGAGAGAGTAAGAGAGAGTAAGATATGGGTGTGAATGGAGAGGGAGGGAGAGATGGCAAGGAAGAAATTGACTGTAAAGGGAAGGTGTAAAACAGGATTTGAACGCAATGTTTTGGTTTTATAAGCAGACAATGTTACGCTTATATATCTTTTTAAACATTATACAGACTATCTAACATATTCAGTTTACATAAAACATGTAAAATAAAGTTAAAGAATAAAAGGAATTATTAAAATACAAAGAAAAATATTTATACTTCTTTGGGAGTAAGAAAAAGACAATTATCATTAATGCTTGGTTTTATTTTTTTTTATTTTTAGAGATATAATTTAATTATGACTTTATTTATGGCTACATTATAGTATCCAAGTCAAATATTTTCCAGGAAGGGGTAAGGATAATGAATGTTAAACAAATCTACACCCCTTACTTCCCTCAAAATTTTTCCATTTCTAAAGTGAGATTTTTACACATAAGAATTGGTGGGAAGTTAAATTTGTAATCCATATATAGTGCTATCCCTGTAGTGTATAGCTATAGTATTTTGATATACATAATCCCACTAAAATCAGTCTTTAGTTACATTTGATCATTTATAGTGAATTGTGTTTATTTATCATATTTTTAAAAGCGACTATTTTCTTTATTTATGTTGTGTACGTGTGTCTGTCCGTCATAGACTTTGCTTAGAGATTCATGAAACGATTAGATATAATCTTGGAAGCATAGTAATTCTATATTTAGTATCCAGTTTAATTTGAATAGCTGCTATAGCCGAAACCAATTAATCCGTCCATATAATATCTATAATACAAAGTAAACCGATGTTTGTTTGTCTGTCTGTTTGTTTGTTTGTTTGTCTGTCTGTCTGTCTGTTTGTTTGTAGCGAAGGATCTCGCTAGCCGCTGAACCGATCGGGTTCTCCTTTACATGGTAGCTTCTCATAGGTCCCGGGAAGGTTTATAACTATTTTCTTGGAGGGTGGGACACTCCTAACCCCTCCAAGAAATGAAAAATACCTCCCAAAAAAAAAAATTTAAATTTTATTTAAAATCTAAAACACGAAAAATTAGTTTGATAAAACCTCTTGGGAAAAGCCCCTAGAGGTTAGGGGCGAAACCGCTAGTCCTATTTATAAAGTAGTAAGCTTTTTTTGTCTGTAGCGAAGGATCTCGCTAACCGCTGAACTATGGTTTTTCTTTACAGTGAAGCTTCTTATGGTTTTGGGGAAGGTTTTAGGCTATTTTTTTTTATTTAATAAGTTTTGCGTTGGTTTTAAGCTATTTATATGCTATTTTATATTCCTATGAATATCCCTAGATACTAGGGACGCAGTTGCTAGTATAATATATAACCTTACTTAAAAGAGACTTGATCTAATTGATCTGATATGGTTCTCCTTTACAATGTATCTTCTCAGCTTAAGGAAATGCTTCTCTTAGGAGGCCACCGCCGACCTCCCAAGACACAAGAGTAATCGCCTCTACTCTCCCAAAAAATGGATCACTTTCGATTTTTTAAAGCAAAAATTGAAATTGAAGGGAGGGAGACCTTTAGGCCGGGGCGAAGCCGTTATTTTTTTTAATTTTAGAGTTTTTGTATTTAAATACTTCGCAACTTGTGGACACAATTGACCTTTTTCAGATAAATTGACCAAACAATGAAGCCTAATTTACCATCTAAAATTGTTCAAACTATCGGACACTTGTATTGTGGACTAGTGGCTGTTATTGCTTCTTTTATAATAAAGGTAATTTGATGTGTTGTTTTATCAGCACATTTACTACATGACTAAAATTTGTCATCCTATTATATAAAGTAGCAAGCTTTTTTTTGTCTGTATCGAAGGATCTCGATAACCACTGAACCGATTGGGCTTTAATCCTCAGTAAATATGCCTACTGGTCCTGAGGTGGTTTTAAGCTATTTTCTTGGGTAGTGGTATACCCACATCCCCTCCAAAAATGAAAAATAACCTCCCCCACCCCCCAAAAAAACTAAATTTTTTTTTTTTTTAATCTAAAAGACGAAAAAATACCTATATGACCAAACCTCTTGGGGAAAAGCCCCTAGAGGCTAGGGGCAAAGCCGCTAATTTTATTATATACTATCATGAAATGAATTAGATATTACAGAACCAACACCTTCAAAACTCTTCAAAAAGACCTAATGAAACTTATTTTCCAAAAAAAGGTTACCCTTTATTTCGCAAAAAAAGTAGATTGTATATTAATGTATAATGTACATATATAGCGGTTTTTAGCAGCAACGGTGGTTCGCCGCCGTTTCTTCAAGTTCCACATTGTACTACATTTAAGCTCCTGCCATGCCTAATTTTAGCGTTCTAATCCTATTTGGAAGTCTCAAAACACATAACTTTACAGGTTATCACTGCAATATCAGCATTTGTGACATACCCCCTTTTTCATACTATAAATTAAAAGATTTTTAAAAATTGAACAAATGATTTGTTAATTCGTTTAACTTTGCACTTTGTAATGTTGTCAGCCTTGTTTCATAACTCATATGTTTTCAGGGAATAGACAAAGTAGCCAGGATCATCATTTCTGTGGCAGAAAACTTGACTGGAGCAAAAATTATTCTTCCTGAGGTATATATGTAAACAGATGTATGAGTTCTGTCTGTACAAACATATCTCGCTAACTGCAACCGATTTGGCTCTTCTTAGGGATAGGACAATGTGAAATAAACTAATCTTTCCCGCTAGAATTGAGAAAAAATTGTACTATGCGCTTAAAAACAAATGAAATGATAATATAGACATGAAAATTTATATTATTGCTTATGTTCTATTTTTCTTAACTTGCGGCCACGTCCCTAGCATCTAGGTATCTTAAAATGGAGGTATGGGTAGAAAAATAGTCTACAACCATCTCAAGACTTAAATCTATAGGTAAATAAAAATCTTCAGGGTTGTATAATATATTGTGCAATGTGCATGGTTGATCCTGAAAAAAAAAGGGGGGGGGGGGGGGAATAAAAGACATGTAGTTTGGTGGAAAAAAAACTAAAAGAATATTTGGGAGGTGGGATAATATGAATACATTAAAGAGTTCTGAAAATAATTTTCCATTTTTCCCCTTCCTTGCTCGAAAAAACTAGGAAAGGGAAAAAAATGAAAAAAATGCATCAGGGGAAAAAAAATCATGTGCAGAATAAACACTAATAAATTAATAACTTAAAACCATCTTTTGAATCTTTCCTACAATAGAAAACTTATTTGGTTCAATAGTGAAATATTTCAAACTTTTCAATCTTTTTCTTGTTGTTTCCGAGATCTTAATAAAAGAAAATATTAAAGTCTTGTAACAATATATATTATTTATTTAATTTTAGTTCCCTGGCCAGAGATGTAGTACTACTCCTGTCTATACGGCAGAAAAGGTAGGCACCTAACATCCGTATTTGAGTTTAGTATTAGAGGGGTAGTTGCACGAAGTGCATGTAAACTAGAGTTTAGTGAACTGGATATTTTTTTCAGGTCAATTGTTTAAACTACATCTGTAGGACTTATATTTGAAAGAATTTCGATTTTCTACCAGGTAGTTTTTTAAAATATAAAGACTTGAAAATCAAATTGTTAGGTATGTGCAATTGTCACAAAAACTGCATTTTGACTATTTTGGTGGTGCCAAATTGATTGCTATTTATTGTAATACAAAATTATATTTGTTAGTTCTGGTAACTTTTGCTTGCAATCAAACTTGTTAAATACACTTTATGCAACTATCCCTTTGTACTTTTTTAAAAGGCAATTCTCGAGTTTAGCTAAATATAATTATCCAATTATATAATTAACTTGTAGAGATTTTGTGTAGAAATAAGTAATATCGGCTAAAAAAGTTTTACCATTTAAGTTTTTTTTTTACTTTGCCTTGTTAAGACGACATTAAAAATAATTTCTTATTTTGTATTATTTAAAAGTTAAGATAAGTTTATTTTAGGCAATCCGCCCCTATTTTTATTCACACGCACGACGTCTTGGCATTAGTTATCACTTCTAATTTTCTTTTGTAAAATTGTTTAATATTTTAATTTTATAGGACATATTGGACGAAGCTGCCTGCCTTCAATCCTCTACTTTTACAATTCCCGCCTACCAGCTCATTGAAAAATGCAAGGTTAGTTTCAGAAACATTAACGGGGGTGATCCCCCCCCCCCCCCTAGAGTTTTAGCAGGATAGTTCGCGAAGCGAACCCGAAAAGTTTGACATACCCATTACGATTTGACACCTTCCGTCTATAATCAATAAACTAATATGCTAACAAAAGGGTAGCTAAGAATTAGTATGTTTTATGCTGGTGTTCGTATGTTGGAACGTAAATACCCTACGTGAAGCACTAATAACTAATTAACCTAACTAACTAACTGTAACGGATTGTAAGTAACCCTAATTTTTAATTATAGAAAAGCTTTGCTTTGAATAATTACAGATAGGTTTCGCTTTTGATAATAGATCCTTCTTGTTGCGCTACTTCTCAACATATTATCCATGTAATATTAGATCTACAATGTTTTGATTCAGGAAGTTTTAAAGAAGAATATGGGCTGTGATGAGCCAAGTCTTCTCGCTTCCGATTTCCTCTTCATTTTTCCCATTGTGGGACCTCTGAAGAAGGAGGAATTTATAGAGGTGATGTTTTTTATAGCTGGTATTCAGGATTAGAAAAATTACGAATAAATTAATCTTTGATATAATTCTGGTAATAAATATCCATTTTTTTTACCTCTTTGACCTTTTTAATTAATATTGTCTATAAAACAGTTTGATATTTTGTTATCATACTCCAAGAATTAAAGTAAAACAATAGAGAGGGAAGTGGTTAAATAACTGTGTGTCCCATCCCCGTGGACCCTGTGCCGACTTTCAATTGGGGTTTTAAATATCAGCCAATACCGTCGGAAATATTAACACAGCCAAGTCGCTACCAAAGAGCAGAAAGCAAATTGCGAGCAGACGAAAAAAGGTCCCCAACACTGGATCCAGGTAGTTGACTGGAGTATAATATGTATATCTATACTTATACATATAGTCCACATAGAATGAAAAACAAAAGTTTATTTGTAAAACATCATGTTTCATGCATTAAGCAATCTTCAGTTACACTTAACTTTTAAGATACTCCAAGAGAAAAGCAATCCATTTTATCCATTATTATCTACTTATAAGAAAAAAAACATAAGTTTTGTTGTTTTAGATATTTTCATCATTTGGGATGGCCAAAGCTTTGTCCGGAAGTCCTAATTACTACAACTTCAATGTGGATCCTATTGAATCTAACAGGGTGTGGTTCACTTCGAGGTGATTTTCAGCAGCTACGCTACTCTATAATTAGATTGTGTTGTTCTTGTTTATAGCTCTGAGAATACATGGTTATCACTGAAAACCTTTTGACCTGCGACCGTGGCTAAACACGAAGCGCATCCGCTTCGAATCTCAGCCCGACACCGCATTATAACTAAAGACGTTTAAAATGGTTACTTCTGCTACTATGTCAGGTGTGCGACATAAATAGTTAGAGGATGGTGAATGCCTTGGCACATAAACAGGCGCAACTCATTACATGCACTGTTTGGACTTATCAGATGAAGTTCCTGCAATCATAGGGTTGGTTGTCTGTTGGATGTTAATTAATTCTTGGGTGTATCGCATTCCATTACAAGTGGATAATGCTCTAGATTCTTTAGATGATCCCTAAAAAATTGAAGGAGAATCCCGCCCTTTACATTGTAAGGTGTTACATCACTAAAAACCCTGAAAATTTTTTCAAATTTTCAAAATTGAAAAAAAATATTTCTAAGAGGATATTACCAATTAAACCTTTAAATTTTGGTATTTAGAGTAAATTTTATGACTTTTAAAATAATATCATCCTTTTTTTTAGAGGCCAGTTTAAACATACAGGAGAACTGAAGTTTGGTCCACAAACAATTCAACCTACAGGTGCATAATCAGTTTGTATTAAAAGTATTCCAGTGTGACTTCGAAACAGATTAATAAACGTTGGATTGGAGCCGGTTCTAAGCCATACTTTGAAAAATCATGTATCGTATTGTTTCTAAAGGAATTTTCTACTAATAATGATTTTATTTTAACTTTTATCCACGGAAAACTGTCTATTACAAGGATTACAACATAATTCGTTTAGGGACATACTAACATTTATAGGGCTTGATTATAGAGATGCTTTGCATATAGTATTGTACCTTATTGTTATAGGAATCAGTACTCTAAAAATCAGATCAATAGGATGATTATTTCAAAAAAACAATTGCTGTTAAATAAGTTAAAAATCAATATGTTTAAAATGAACGTACGTACATTCTCGTAATGATTAATTATAGAGTTGCTACGCTTTCTAAATTGTACCTAACTACTACAGGAATCATCATGCAAAGTTTGAAATCGATAGGACAATTTTAACATGCCTATATTAACGAAAAAAGCTATCCGTTACGGACGGACTGACCATTATTATAGAAAAGCTTCGCTTTTAACAACAACAATTCTCATGATTAGTAAGGCATAATTGTATGATTTAAAGAAAGTTTTAGTTAATTTTCACGGCATCCCCTTCTTAATTAATTGAAAATTAATTGTGTATTTTTCTATATGCCTTACCACCGCGGAAGCCCTCTGTAGTGCTAACATGTATGTACATGATTAGCCTATCCTTAATATAGCAGTAACACACAAAAATTACCCCACTAATTGTTTTTATTATTATGGTTGTGGGGGGGGGGGGTATCCTTTACTTTTTTTATTAGAAAATGTACAATTTGGTTTCCCTAATCTAAATTTGCTATTTTCAGGAAAGAATATTGTAACCCCACCCCAGGTGCTGAGTATGAGTTTCAACGATGCTGGGGAGTGCTACAAATTAACAGGAAATATTTCAAAACATACCCAATCCTATTTCCACCACGACTACATCGAAAAATGTAACACATCCTCTCATTGTAGTACATCCATAATGATTACCCCTTTTTAAGACTTAAATTATTAGTTGTAAGTTTGGATACTATTAGTATAGTACCAAACAGTCAAATCTAATGAAAGTACTCAAAGTTTTTGAGCCAATCAATTACGTGGCTGTAAAACATTGGGGACCATTGTTGTTTACAGTCCAAGCAATGAACAAGTATAAAAATTTATGTTTGAAATTAAAACTTATTAAGGTGGTTATTCGGTAGACAGAACAGTAGGTAACACCGATGGACTTGGAGGACTGTTTGGTATCCTGCATGCGCTCGGATGTAAGTTATTTGTTCTTGTTGTTAGAATTTTGGGGAATAGTCCCTTTCATGGCAACTCCTCTTTCTTCGTATTTTAAAATGGCTTTTTATAGGTCAAGTTAGGTGATTGCCCCACAGGGTTAGGCAATTGGTCCCGTAGGGTTAGAGCCCCCCCCCCCCCCGCAGGGGCTAGAAATGAAAGAAAAGATGCTGTGAAAAATACGAAGAATCGCCCATTAAGTTGCGTTGCCACGAAAAGGACTATCACGCCAGGCTACAATTGAATCAAGATAAAAGTAAGTGCCGAGCTATGGAACCTATGTATGGTGAAATTAGACATAAAACCATAATGATTCTAGGTAAAACCAAAATATTTCAGCGGGATCTTTTTGAGAAAAATAGATTTGAAAATTTCAAGTTCAATTTTCACCCCCGGCAACTCCTCCGCATAATCATGACAAGAAAAGCAAAGATTATTTATTTAAAATTTTGAACAAGTTTGCTTTTATAAAGTTCTTCATAAAACCACTCCTTAAGGGAGTTAATTAATGGCCATTTTTATTAGTTGCTTTGCTTAGGTCACGGAAATTTAGCCTTAAATAAATCATATATAGAGAGGTTTTATGAAAGACTCCATAAAAGCAAAGTTGTTCAAAATTTTAAATAAATAATCTTTGCTTTTCTTGTCATGATTATACGACAACTCCTAGGGGGTGAAAATTGAACCTGAAATTTTCAAATCTAATTTTCTCAAAAAGATCCCGCTGAAATATTTTGGTTTTACCTGGAATCATCATGATTTTATGTCTAATTTCACCATACATAGGTCCCAGAGCTCGGCACTTACTTTTGTCTTGATTCAATTGTAGCCTGGCGTGCTATAACCGAATTTTGTTATACTCCAGTGCGTTTGACGTAAGCTGCGGACACGACAGACGTTCTTTATAATTTGTAGAGAAGCTTCGCTCCGGATTCAACCATCTTGAAAATCTTACAAGATGCTGCTATGAAAGACGCGTGACATCTATAGTAAATGAAGTAATTCCTTAATTTATACTAGAAATATAACTATTACTTCTACTAGACAAAAAGAAGTCAATAGCCACTAAATTGATATATATCCCCAATGATGATACAACAAAATACAAATAACCCCTTCTGTAGAATATTATTAGTGGTAGAAATTTTTTGACACTCAACTTAATGAACCAACCAATCAATATTCAATGAAAGTTCCTAAAGGTGCTTAGCCAACGAATAAGAAAACGTTATTGTAAAACTTTGGAGACTAGTGTAAGAAACAGACCAATGTACCCCTTGGCCTTCCCTACCTGAGAAGAAGTAGACTTGATTTTTATATAAATTCAGTATTTTTTTATTTTCAGACACCCTACCCTTCCCTGAAGGCGAGCCAATGAAGTTTTCTCTTGGCTGGGAAGCTTATGCCAAACATTTCCCCATCATTCCTAAGCTTTGGAAATAAATATTCTTGATCTCTTATTGTGTAAAGAATGTGCTGAATCTTAATTTCCAAATGTGTATGCAGTTTCCGCGGTGTTTCCTCCTCCCATCTCAATATTTACTACTAGCTTAAAAAAGCTTTAAACTTTCAAAATTTTGAAAGTATAAACGATTTATACATTCAAAACTTTAATTTTCAAATTTTTATTTTTTATTGGAAATTTGAAGCTTTTTTAGCTATTAGTAAATATTGAGATGGGAGGATGAAACACCGCGGAAACTGCGTACAAATTTGGAAATTAAAATTCAGCACATCTAAATATTACTTTGATATCGGGGAAAAGAGAATGTGATTCTGACAAACAATCCTAAAGGAAGATTTTCCCACTACCCCCTTCCCCCTTTCCTCCCATTCTTACCCAGCCCTCTTCTGTTACATAAAAAACAAGATATACCCCCCACTTTACTTCCAAAGGTTTCGTGATTTTTTGGAGAATTGATTTTTCCTCCCCTTCTTACCCACCCCTATTCAGTTACATAAATAAACAAGATATACCCCCACTTTACTTCCAAAGGTTTTGTGATTTTTTTTGTAGAATTGATTGTTAGAATAGCTTGGCCTGTTTTGATATAATCCTATTTTTTAATACACCGCTTATTGTTTTTAAAGCGGCTTTAGCCCTCAGAGGAATTTGAATTTTTATATTTGATCATAAAATAAAAATCTAAAAATGTTCTCTGAAGTAATAACAATTAAAAGTTTTTAAAACCATATGTATTTTTTCTACAATTGAATTATAAAAATATGTAATTTCATTTTATATTTTACGAAATAAACATAAAATAAATAAATTGTATAATATTGCGAATTATTTGATTTTTTTATCTTTGTAGTAAAAGGTCGTCGAAATGTTAACAACTATTTTGTGGAGGGTACCACCACCTCCCTAAGAAAAATCGCTTCTAGAAAAAAAAGAACCCCCATACCCAATTTTTTTTTAACTTTTTCTTTTTAAAACTGAAAGTGAAAATGGGTCCTCTAGGGGCGTAGCTGCAAGTTTTATACTTTTTGTTCGCTTTGGTCGGTCAGGGTCTTTAATGTTCTGTTTTATGACTAGGGATGTATTTTTAGTGGTTAGAAAATATTCATATACCAGTAAATTTTTAATGCATGTTTAGTCAAAACGCTTAGAAACAGTATTTCTTATTAAGAGATAAAGAAAAAAATTATATTTGAAATGATAAATTTATTTTCTCTGTAAAAAGATAATTTTTGTCTTGATTTATTGGAATTGTGAAAAACTAGCGGCTAGGCCCCTAGAGGCTTCTAGGGGCACGTAAACTATTGTCTTTTCAATCTATGTTAAGATCAGCTGTTTACCAAAAATATCCACTGGGCGGTGCATTTATATTTTTGGCGATTTCTCTTGGGAGGGTTGTGGTACCCTCGCCAAAAATAGCTATAGACCTTTCCAGGACCTATTAGAGGCTACACTGTAAAGGAGAACCATATCAGTTCAGTGGTTATCAAGATCCTTTGTTATTTGGGGTGCTAGATCGATTCCTAGATTTTAAAATTTTCTTAATTCCTTTTTAAGATAAAGGGCTGCAATTTTCAGTGATTGATCAATTATCACCAAGTTTTCTTAGTATTTGTCTATTAATAGGGGTGCTAGATCAATTCCTAGATTTTTAGGTTTTTGGGGTATAGTCCTTTTCACGACATCCCTCCATAAGGAGCGATTCTTCGTATTTTTCACAGTAGCTTTTCTCCTATTTCTAGCCCCTGCGGGGGGCTCTAAACCTGCGGGGCCAATTACCTAACCCTGTGGGGCAATCACCTAACACAATATAACCTAACCTAAAATAACCTATAAAAAGCCATTTTAAAAATACAAAGAATCGCTCCTTATGAAGGGATGTCGTGAAAAGGACTATACCCGGTTTTTGTAATTTTCCCGAATCCTATTCAGAATTGACGGCTGCAATTATCATAGATTAAATATGCTTATATTCTACATATTTCCATGGAAATTCATTAATTTATCTATTTATTGCGGTGCTATATTTTTGAATCCTATATTTTTAAGTTTTCGTGATTTTAACAGGTTGCGTGATTTTAAAGGTTTCCTGTTTTACCTAGCTGCTAGGGCCGGGCGAAGCCGCTAGTAATTTAAAAAGTTGAAAACTAAAGGTTTTCACAAAAGATTGTCCCCTAAAAATATATTTTCATTTTTATAGAAAATTTGCATAAATAATGTAAGTATATAGTTTCTGAAAGAATAGTACCAACATCTTAACAACTTGGATGACAACATCCATAAGTAGCAAAGCTAAAAAATTATGAATGGATATCGGGCAAAGAGCTATAGAGCAGCGTAATACAATAAACATTAAACATGATAAAATAGTTAAACAGGAAACCTTTCAAATCAAGAAAACTTAAAAATATAGGAATTGATCTAGCACCCCAATTAATAGACAAATCACAATGAAACTTAATGGAAATATGTATAATATGAGCAAAGCATATTCCATCCTTGATAATTTCAGTTGTCAATCCTGAATAGGAATCAGGCAAATCACGAAAACCTAAAAAACTAGGAATCGAACTAGCACCCCAATCAATTGACAAATTCTATCAAAACTTAGTAAAATTAAGTAGAATCTAAAATTAATTAATCCCTGAAAATTTCAGCCCTCCATCTTGGAAAGGAATTGAGAAAATCACGAAAAATTCTAGGAATCAATCAGCACCCCAAATAACAGACAGATGGACAAAACTGCAATGTAAAGATTAGATGGGCATATAATCTTAATGGGAATCTTTACTAAAAATTTCAGCTGTCTGTCTTGAAAATCACGTTTCCCCTATAGCGTTACGGTCGGACTGAGTGACAAAGTGAATTATAGTGTAGCTTCGCTACTAAAAATTATTTCCAGGAGCGTAAATACTTTTAGGCAGCTGACAGACTCTGAAATATAATCCTCTTTCAAAAAAATATTTATAGAATTTTTTCTTAATAATTAATTTATCATTTTTGTTTTCATGATAATAAAAATTGTATATGTACAATTCTTATCTTACAAACTTATAAAAAATTTTATTTTTATTTATTTAGTATTACGTCAATAGTCAGTCGTTTATAAACAAGGATGACAACATCCAATAAAGGAAGGTTTGTCTGGTTGTATAATATAGCTGATATTTTTAATTTGTTAAAGAATTGTCCAATTGATTTTAAACTTGGGTATAATTTAGAAAGTGTAGCAAATCTATAATAAATACCAAAAAGTCCTTAAACATAACTTTTTGCTTTTCAAATAGCAATAATTTTATAAACAGCTTTCCGCGGATTTAAAATAAACAATTATAAGATTTAAACCAGTTTTGTTTGCCTCGAGATACCGAGAATGATTGTACCTTTTTATATTCATAGAAAACTGGATATAATACGATGTTAGACATAGTTTTCCGTATGGATGAGAACCGGTTCTAATCCACCGGGTATTAATCGGTTTTGAATGAATACGAGAAAACAATTTCTCGTATTCATTCGAATCCGGTGGATAGGAACCGGTTCTCATAAATACGAAAAAACTATGTCTAGCATCGTATTATATCCAGCTTTCTACGAATATAGAAATGTACAATCATAAGATTAAAACCAGTTTTTTTAGCCGGTGCCTTCGGCACGTCGGGGCTAAAAAAAACTAGTTTTAATCTCATAATTGTACTTTCTATATCTGCGGAAAGCCGTTTATAATACGATGCGAGAAATAACTATTAATGTGCAGCTAGATAGACGGATGAGACATTATGGAAACTGACTTTTTTTATTTGCTACTAAAGGCTATAACACTTGCATCTTGTTGTTCTGTGTTTTGGGGAGGTAGAGGACAGAATAACTAGATTAAAACCATCCAAAGAAATAGATATAAAAATAATACATTAAAAAACATCATTCCTAAAATGGAGAACTCAATCGATTTAGTAGTTATTGAGATCTTAACAACAAACAAACAACTGTGTAGGATTTTGGCAAGAAGCAAAGCTACGCTATTCTATCTTGTTGGTCGCTCACTACCACATAAACACTGATTACTTTTTCCGATTAATCAAAATCTAGATTTGATATGCACATTGTTCGGCTGTTTCCCTTTTAACTTTTTTGACACAATTTCTATCTATTATTTTTCTTTTGTTAAATTCTTTATTATAAAATCTCACATAACTCTCTGGTATTATAACTTATATTTGGTGTTTTTTTGTCCTATTTTCAAAATACTGTGGTCGATAGTTGTTTAAGGCACCCCCCCCCCCCCTTCCCCACAAAGACCCACGGAAAAGGACTTGAAAATTTGGATATTTTTTATTTTCATGAAAATATCTGCCTCTGTTTTCAAAACTTTCAAATCATTGTAAGTACCTTATCAATAAATACAATTTAAGGGTTAAACATTTCTTCTAAAAGTTGTAACACTGAAATTATTTACACAAAATAATTTTGGTAAAGGAAAAACTACCTTCCCCCTCACTTATAATTAAAATATATTTTAAAAAGAGGGGATGGGGGCTTTTCAGTACTTCATAGGCACTTTAAGAGAAAGTACCTATATATAAAGTCAATGCCGAAGATTTCCTTATCTCTTTACAAAAAAAACAATTTTAACTACAAAAAAATATTTAAAGGCTAACTATAAAATAAACTTAGTTATCTTGCAGTTTTTATTTCAATAGTTACACATTTAAAAGTAACGAAAATTCTTGCATAGTTTTTGTTAAATCTTCAATATTATAGAATTTAAATGCGTTGTTACGCAACAATCATTTGTTAACATTCGTTTGTCATCCCTTCTGAGTTATATAGCTTCGCTTTTATGGAAGTTGTCATATGTTAAACTAGCGGCTTCACCCCTAGTCTCTAGGGGCTCCCCCCCCCCCCTATGAAGTAATGGGAAATCAACCCTCCTAAATAGAAACATTCAAAAAAGTTTTTTCTTTGTTTAATTACTCTGTGGTAAAACTTACTCAGGTTTTTTCCTTGCACACAAAAATTTCAATTCGTAAAAATTAAACTCAGGTTGTTCGCATACACAAAAATTAAAATTTGTAAAACAAAATATTAAAAAGCTTAAAACCACCAGAGGACCAATAGGTATATTCCTGAAGAGTAGAGCCCAATTGGTTCAGCGGTTACTGAGATTTTACAAAAAATGTAAATAATTTTTTTTTAGTTTTTGGGGGGGTTTGGGGTGTCCTTGCCCCCCCCCCCCCGGAAAATAGCTTAAAACCATAACCATCACAGGACCAGTAGGTATATTCCCTGAAGAGTAGAGCCCAATCGGTTCAGCGGTTACTGAGATCTTAAGCTTCAGACGGAAAGACAGACGGACAGACAGACGGACAGACAGACGGACAGACAGACGGATAGACAGACGGACAGACATCAAGCTACTTTGTATTATCTATAATACAAAGTAGCTTGATGTCTGTCCGTCTGTCTGTCCCTTAAGATCTCGGTAACCACTGAACCGATCGGATTCTACTCTTCAGGGTATCTACCTATTGGTCCTGTGGTGGTTTTAAGCTATTTTCTTGGGGGGTGGGACACCCCCAACCCCCCCAAAAACAAAAAAAAATCCCTTCCATTTTTTTTTTTTTTTTTTGTAAGAAATATCCTTGGTCCTTGGTAGAAGATTTCCTTTGTGGAATATTTCCTTTGTGGAAGATTTCCTTGGTCCTTCTTATTATTTTTTTTTTACAAATTTCACCTTATACTTTTTTTTACTTTCTCTTGGGGCAAAGCCGTTAGAGGCTAGGGGCGAAGCCGCTAGTAGATAATAAAACATTGAGTTTCTGCATATCACTATGTATTTAAAAAAAAATAGATTTAAAAATGGCGGTATTAAGTAAGTCTGCCAAACAAACCAGGCTCTGGATGGCCACGAAAAGGCCCCATATGGCCAGAACCCTACAATATACTGAAAACTTATTGGGTGCCCTAGATTGGATACCTGGCTTGGAATCTGTAAAAGTAATAAACTTTGCCTCTTCTGCGCTGAGGTGTACCCTTATGAAATGGCATGAAAAGGTAATATTCTACAACGCATATTTTTCTTTAAATTCATCTAATGTAACAAATTGTTGTTGAGAGGGAGGGGTACTTTTATTCATACACAAAGCTCAATTCAGTCAGTATTATACTTTTAGATTGTCATTTACATATTCTGGCTCTCCTTACGTTTCAACACATCATACTTTCTTGATTTTTGAAAACTAGAATCTAGATGCCAGAGCTCGGCAGCCGTATCTGCAGCCACCATCAGCCGTGCGGCTTAGGGAAGCCTCAAAATCAGCCGAGTGGCTTTCTCAGCCACCCATTAAGCCTCAGCCTTTATCGCAGCCGCGCGGCTTAAAGAAAACATAAGCAACTCAAATCAAATCAAATAGTAAATCAATTATTCACAAATCGTTTTCCTTATTTGTTTACTAGCAGCTGCGCTCCAAGGATCTAGGATATCTGAATTTAAAAGAGTAAGGAAATTAGTAAAATAGCCTAAAACCTTATCTAAATCTTAAGCTACAGACAAAAAAGCTTACTACTTGCTCCAATAGTTCTTGATATTGATATTTTTTTTTAAAAATTACAATAACTTGAATATGATGATGTTTAAAAAATGCTGAAATTATAGTTATATTTAGACTAGAAAAATGATAAACATACCTATAGAAGCGTTAAATAATTCTCTTTTTAATAATAAAAATATCTTTTAGAAACAAGAACAAGAACAATGCATAGCAGTGTAAAATATAAATTGATATTTTTTTTCAATATTCTAAAACTATCCGGGACCTATAAGAAGCTTCCATAAAACAGAGAAGTCAATAGGTACATTAGTTATCAAAATCTTAAGCTACAGACAAAAAAGCTCACTACTTTATATAATAGAATAATGAAATGCAGCTGTTTTAAGGATTGGCAGCTTAATAATACAGACCGATTCAATAAGTGAGTTTATATGTTATGATGTTTAACTTTAAAATGGTGTAATTATAGTTATATTTAGCCTAGAAAAATGATAAACATACCTATAGAAGCGTTAAATAATTCTCTTTTTAATAATATAAATATTTTTTAGAAACAAGAACAAGAACAATGCATAACAGTGTAAAATATAAATTGATATTTTTTTCCAAAATTCAATTCCTTCTGGTGATGTTATAAATAATATATCAAAAGTCAAATTTAGGTGGATGTTATATGAATATATAAAGCTTCTTTACAGCCAAAAAAATTAAGAAAAAAAATATCATTTATGGAGCAACAACAAAAGTGGGATTATCACAAAACCTCGGTTTTTTAGTCAGCTGTTCTATAAACAACCAAGTCATTACCTGTATATTATAAAGCAATGCCAGGCGATTAAAATAAGGTATTAAGCACTTTCTAACTCCAAAAAATGATTCTTCTAGAGCAAAAATTAGTTAAGCATTTTTGGTGACTCAAATTTGAAATTTGATTTGTAGCAAGAGAAAAATATTAAAAAAAACATACTTTTTTTTATCTAATAGGCAAATTAATGGTATCAATATATCCGCAAATGTCTTATATACAGTTTAATACACTTTTAAGTCCATTATTTTTGGGCTTTGAGTAATTGTCTTATAAGGTTGATTTCTAGCCCAGAGATAAAATACTTTGATTCAGCCGTGCAACCGAGTGTAGATGTGGCTACTTCTTCTGTAAGTCGCGCGGCAGCTGTGACTAAGGCTAAGACATATTACTTGGCTGATAAAGCCGCGCAGCTGATGGTGGTTGTGGCTGCTGCTGCTTTCTAATGCTATGTTAAAGTATTACTGTTGATATTGTTTAGAGAGTGAAGGAGGCAGAGGCAGCTTTGAGTGATGTTGAATATGTGGGGGAGATGACACCAGAACAATTAGATTACTTGGAACTGATAACATCTGCCAGTAAGGAGGAAATTATGGACCAGTTTACTGAAGGCTTTGAGGAATTGAAACAAGATATTAGAGAAGTCAAGGTTATTTTTAACTTTTAATATTTGTAATCTTGTTCGGTTTTATTCAGGATGGGGTAACATTATTTACAAACTAACAGATGCACCCCTTGATGCCTTAAGAGGCACTTTATAATGTTTTTTTTTTTTAAATATCTTAGTGGAGAAATATTTTGTTTTAATATCAGCTGTTTTTTTCATATTATCTAAAAATATTTTTGGATATTTCTTTTCTAGAGGCTATTTCTCTTGGAGGTTGTTGGTACTCTTCCCCAATATAATTGTAAACCTTTCCAGCAGCTACATGAGAAGCTACATTGTAAAGGAGAATCATATCGGTTCAGTTTTACTTTAAAATTTACATAAAATTTTTAATGATTCTAAAGAGGTTAAAAAGTAAGAAAATGAGGCCAAATAAAGTATATCAATTATTTGTAAATTTCACGATGTATCACATTACAGAGACATAAAAGCTCTGTTTTTGTTATTCTTCTTGTAAAATTAGTTTATCTTTAAATTTTGATTATTATGGAGAACTTAGCTTTAAATGAATAAAAGATAGTTTGACATTACAAGGACAGCTCAATAAATTAAAACTAGCAACTGTCAATGACTTCAGAAATAAAAATAATGATACATAGAGGCTTTAAAAACTAACCCATATCAATATTATATCGTTTTAGATTTATTTTATCTTGTATTGTTGCAGGATGTAGTTGATGAGATCCTACAAGTAGTTACTGAACTAAAGCATGTCCAAGGCTTTAAAAGGGTCCAAGGAATGTATCATCAGATGGTATCCTATGGAGCTAATTATGAAGAATGGGCTTTCTATTTTGAAAAAAATATTTCCAACTTTGACGAAGTGCTGGTTGATTTTCAAACTGAAAATGTGAGGGAGTTTCTGATGAAGATCTACAAAACCAGATGTGCAGAATCACTTGATCCTTTGCATAAGTCTTTCAGGTTAGCGTCCTTTTTCCATTGAAAATACATAAAAAAATACCAACTTGTTACATGGTGATTTAAATACTCCTAGGCACAATAACAATAATTTCTACCCTAAACACTATGATTTAAATGTTGATGACTTATTTTTAAAAGCTAGATTTGTTTTTACAAAAATTTAATATTTTAGGTACATTATTGACACTAGAAACCTGTACACAATGATCAAGCAAGTGTACTATTCCAATGTGCCAACAAGGGTACTGGAACTAAACCCAAGTCTGAAACCAGAGGAACGGTTCTTGGATGAATTTGAGAAAGGAGAAAAGGCATTACAAAGCATTACTGATGATGCTAATTATGTTCTAAAAGGTAAAAATAATATATTGAAATATCCTCATCAGGGGTAAGCACTAAAAACAATTCCCGTCCTATTTTTGTAATAACAAAAGGAAAAGGTATATTTTTTTCCTGCGGGATGACTTTTATCTATTTCTGAATAAGGAGTGGAGGGTCTGTACATATCAAGACATTTGAGAGAAAAAGCCAAATAGTTTGTTTAAATTTACCCCTCCCCCAACAAAAAAATTGAGCATTCTCTTGCATCTTAACAATTTTTGTTGAAACTAAACAGTGCAGCAGTTATAGACAGACAACCTGATAATTCCACTTTGATATTTAACTTTGCATCTTTTCTTTAGGTTTTTATACTGCATGTGTAACTGCCAAACCTGAATGGAATCTAAAACTAAGTAAGATATTTTTATTTTAAGGAATTGTTATTATAGGGATAGTAATTCATATAAAGATTATTCTTTTGTAAGGCAAAGCTTTCTATGGTTAAGAATTGTCTCTTCTTAATGTTAGTACTGTTTATTAATTTAAAAGAGTTAGAATTGCACTATCAATTTCTAACTTAATGATTTTTGTAACTATTAGGTAAGAGTTAGAATTTTGTTAATCCTATAATTATTACCAGAAAGTCCTTACTCCTATTTAAAAAATGCTGATGTTAACAACATTTTATATAATATATTTATCCTATTTATCTGATTTATGGAATTTTGATTTCTATAAGACAATAAGGTACAATAGTATAAACCAAGCATCTCCATAATCGAGTCCTAAAAATGTAAGGATGTCCTTAAACAGTATCCTGCAGTAAAATATAAATTTGTAAAAATTTAAATGTTACTATTCTAATTATTAAGTTCTAAAACTCTACAAGTTTGTCATACTGTCTAAATTCAGGGCTTCACTTTTATGGATGTTGTCAACCTTGTTTAACTAAGGTCTACACAAATACTTATTTACTTATATCATATCTTTCACTGGATCAAGTCTTTTTGAGAAAATTTGATGTTGAACTTGATTTACACCTAAAAGATTATAATGCACTGAAGCATGTTAGATTTATGTATGTTAAGATCTCACTAACGACCAAACCAATACAGTTCTCCATTTAAAGGAAGCCTTATAAAGGTCCTGGGATGTTTTTGTGCTTTCTTATTTTAGATTCAATACTTAAGGTGGATTTTTGTAGGGCTATTTTTTTGTCCATTCCTCCCCCTACTAAAACAGAGCTTCAAAATGTTAAAAGTGCAACTAGAGGATGAAAAAATAAATAATGTAATATGTAGATACTAGCGGCTACGCATCTAGAGGCCCCTAGTGGCACTTAAAATGTTTTTGTTTAAAGTAATACGTAACATATCTATGTTGCATTCAAGTCTCCACATAAAAAAAATTATTTTTTGTGATTTCTTTTCGTAGGGTGGTGGTACCCTCCCCAAAATAGTTATAAACCTTCCCGGGACCTATGAGAAGCTAGAACCCGATCGGTTCAGTGGTTAACGAGATCCTTTGGTAAAGACACACAAACAAACACACATCCTGTCACTTCATTATTGTTTAATACTAGGATACTGTCCTGATTTCGAGGATATAGAGAAGACCAAGAGCAACTTGAAAAAGCGTGGAGCTACGTGGAAAAGATTGCAATATGGTGAGAAGTCTCTTTTTAGTGATGGAAATTATGATGTGTATGGAACTAATTTAGGTGTGCAATCAATTACAATAAACTTTCACACAAATAACTGATTTTTTTTTATAAAAAAATTAAATTAGCAAGTTTTTTAATATCTTTAAAAAATTAGAAGTGATCAAATTATATATTAAAAATTGTATTTCTATAAATTTAATACTTCTTAAATTAATCAACTGATATACAATTTTATCCTGTTATATAAGGTAGTAATTTTTTTGTTTATTTGTGTATTAAGATATTGCTAACCACTGAACCAATCAACATAATTTTCAATTATCTCACATATCTTTTATATCTCGAGATGGTTTTATGCAATTTTATCTTAAAATTTAAATCTTACAATATGTTCCTTCCTCTTAAAATTCAGAACTTCAACAATGCTAGGGGCGAAACAGTTAGTAATTCAACAAATAGGTTAGAATTGATTTTATTGTGCACACTTAATCAGGCTTTTTGCTGAAGCATGATACTAGTAATGACCGAGAAGAAATTTACAAAGCAGATGAGAAGAACTTAAAACTCAAAAGTGGAATCTTTAGATCAAAATTCACTGATGGAGTAATATTATACGGAACAGTATTATTTGATAAAAGTGATGCTAAAGGAGAAGAGAGTAAACAATGGTTTCTGGTCAAATATGCTGATGGAGACATTCATTACCAGGAAAGGATATGGGTACGTGGTCAGGATAAAGATTGGCGAAGGGTCACAGGATATATGTTCGACCCAACTTCACTTGAGTGGGAAGAAGTAGAGTATCTTAATTATTATTTTAAAAAATTAACGACCCTGCTAAAATCGCTTGATTAACTTCTACAAGAGACAAAATGAATTGAAAATGATTGCTAAAATCGAAATATATCTTCATGTCTTAGAATAGTGTAATTTTTTTAAAAATAGGTTGAAAAACATACTAACTTTAAAATACAAAAATTAAAGCCATTTTATATAACACTGCTTGTGAGGGAGCTTAGATTAGGATTATAATCAACTTATTTATTATTTTTTAACACCTATTTTAATGCATCATTTCAATTTTCATAATACTTTTTAAATATGAAAATACTTAAATTATTTCTAACACTGAAGGCCCCATTTAATACACCTCTGGTTGGTGGAATGCCTCATAATCGTAGATAACACAATAGTTAAAGTATATTAATGATGTGATTTATAATATCTGTAAATGATTTGTATTTTTTTTATCATAACTAAACCGATTTGATAATAAATCTTTATCTTTATCTTTAGATATTTTAGACAATTTTCCGCGGATAGGAAAATTGTCTAAATATTATCTTTAATTCGGCTCCTCACAAATGAAACTGAGAATAATGCTAAAACTTTTTGTGGAAAATTGCCGGGAAAATTGTCTAAAATACGATGGGATACAAGAATTTTTATAAAGTATCTCGTTAACCTCTGAACAGATGTGATTATCCTACAATATAGATCCTCATAGATCCTTAAAAGGTTTATTACTATTTTGGGGGAGGTTACCACCACCCTCCCAAGGGTCGACTCCAAGGGCGTCCAAGCTTTTTTTTGGGGTATGGTAAAATTTTTTAAGGGATGGGTAATTCGTTTTTTGGGGGGGGGTTAATAAAATTTAAATTACCCTCCCCTAAAATTTTTACCCGGGGGTAAAATTTGCTTGGGGGGGTAATTACTCCCCCCTGAAATCTGTTGGCAGGGGTAAATTTTTATTTATCCGCCCCCCAAAATTTACCCCCGGGGTAAAGTTTTTTTGGGGGAGGGTAATTTAAATTTTATTAACCCTCCCAAAATTGTTTGGGGGGTAAATACCCCCACCTAAATGGTTGGGGGTGCCTACAGCACCCCCAGGGTAGGGGTAAATTTTAAAGGGGGGGGGGTTAGAATGAAATTTTTTTGGGAAATTGGTTTTTGGGGGTAATCCCCACTTTACCCCCCCCCCTTGGACGTCTATGGTCGACTCCATCCACCCCTAAGGGCCTCTATACATTTCCTATCTTTCATAGTAACTCGTAATGACTAAGTCAATGTTAGATCGAATTTTTGTAAATGAACCTTTTTGTAATTAGAATTTGTACGTCATGCAACCAAAACGTACTACGTCAAGAAATGTTAGGTCATTTGTAATTTTAGACGATAATCAATAAAGAATTGTCTGATTGTTATGAAACTTGTCTAATTTAGAATTTCTGACAATTCATGTGTAATAATTTTTCAACGTTCAGTTTTAGTTAAAAAATTTTTTTGCTATTTTTCTACTGAATTGGGCTGGTTTTGGAGGATTTTTATGGTTTCTTGTTTATTATTTGAAGCACAGCAATCTCTACAACAAATGTAAGTATGTATGTTTGTGTAATCTTTCTATCACCTTAAGTTATTTTCAAGAAAAAAAACTTTTAGCAATTGTTATTGCTCCACTGCTAATGGATTTAATTGTCCTTGTGTCCTTTTAAAAGTTGGTCTGTTTGTTATCAATGCTATATAATATAATATGAATGTCAGCATGTGCTTTTGTGTGCATGATCCTTTTCCCTTTTTTAGGGGCATCTACAAAAGTCTAAGTCTTAGGGAAATTCACCCCCTATTCTAACTTAAACTAATCTTTTTTGGGATGTTTTTTTCCCTTCCTTCCACCCCACAAAAAATATATAGCGTCCTGCTTTTTTTCTTTCATTGCTTTGTATGTATGTTTTTGAATGAAATTAATATAAAATAATGGTTTTCTAATATTTAAATTAGTTTTTAATGTGTTTATTTTGTTTATTATTTATTTGATTTTTAATTATGCTATTTTTGATTTTATCTAATATTTTATATTTACTTCTTGATTTCAATAGATGTATTTCAGATTTTTACTTTGTTATCTTATTTTAGTATCACAGTTATTCTGTAATTATGTAATGTTCGTACCCAGCCTACGCTAATCTCAGCCTCAGCCCGCAACCTACCACGCCCAGTTGAAGGCGTAGCTGCCGATTTCTGCAGAGAAAATAGGATAGATAGATGAATTTTTTTATCTCGATAAATTTATATAAGGGGAATTAGCAATTGTAAATGCTGTCTACCTTACTTTTTTGTTTTTAAAAGTGGGAATATTTGTTTATCGCATCGTATTATAGACAGCTTTTCCCGGATATTAAAAAAACATAGATCAAAACCCAAGGAGCCATAAGCCAAGGCTAACAAAACTGCTATCATTTATTTTTATGATTTATATTTAAATTTTTGTGGAAAATTATAAGTAAAACGATGATATACATGATATATGATTTTTCAGTACGGCTGAGAACCGGTTCTAATCCAGCGGATATTAATGGTTGTACTGGAATGGAAATCAATATTTTTAACAAGTAAAAAAGTATTTTTATAAAATTTATTTTATATTTTTGACTAGATATAAGACTAGATAAATCTATTTATATCATATAATTATACACCAATAAACTAAATAAATATTATAATAATTTTATAGATTTTCTTTAAATTTTTCAGAACATTTTTGTTTCTTTCAGAAATTTAACTTTTAGGTTTGGACCCAAAAAATATTTTCACCAGAAAAAATAGATTTTTTATAAATAAATAAATTCAATAAAATTTTTTAGATCTTTTCAAATAATAATAAATATATAATTTTTAATAAAATATAACATTTTTTTCGTATCTCCAAAGGGTTTTAATATCTTAAGTCTTTTGTTTTTCTTAATAAATACAACTGGTTATGTTATTTAAAACAGTTTTTAATACTTAATAGCATATAAAATAAAAGCAAATATAATTATAAATTGAGATCAATATGAAATTTTTATTGCTTTCAAAAGTTCTTAAAATCAATATTAAATAAGATTCAAAAACATTTTATCTATAAAGTCAAAAGACTTATTGAAAACTACTTTTAGAATTTTTTATCATAAATAGAAGCTCTATGAGAAAAGGGGATAAATTAAAAAAACTTTTGGCCATAAAATCCCCAATGACGTCAATTAGAATAATGGACTATTCTAACAGGACGTCATTCGGAACACTATGGCCAAAGTTTAAAATTTTCCCCCCTTTTTATAGGCTCTATAAAGAGTTTCTTATTAATAATAGATTATTAAGAAAATGCAAATTTTTAAGTGCAAATTTATTTCACAAACAGCTGTTTGAGTTCAAGGAGAGATTTTTCAAGTTGAGTGGCGAATGTTCTGCTATTAGTCTTGCTACTACTATGGAAGCTGCAGATACAGAAGATGATACTGAAATATAAAATTACTAGCGGCTTCGCTCTAGAAGCCTCTATTGTCACTTAAGGTGGGAGGGGGAAAAGTCGACCTCCCTTCATATTCGCTTTGAGTTTCAAAAAGAAAAAATATTTTTTGGTGGTGGTGTAATTTTTTATATTGAGGGTGGAGATACCCTTCCCCAAAATAATTAATACCTTCCATGGGTATCACTGTAAAGGAAAACCATATTGGTTCAGAGATTACCGAGATCCTTTGGTACAAACAAATATACAGACAAACAAACAGACATCTTGTTACTTTATAATAAGGATTAAGATGAAACACCTGTCATACTTATAGTAAATAGTTATATTAATCACTATCTGTCTGTTTTTCTATCTGTCTGTCTCTATATCTATCTATCTATCTATGTATATTTTGATGTGTAAGGATTATAAGAGACTCCATACCCCTCCGGGACCACAGTCTGTATATATCTGTCTGTCTGTATATATGTCTGCCTGTATATCTGTCTTTCTGTATATCTGTTTGCCTTCTTTTATATCTGTCTGTCTATCTATCTCAATATCTATCTATCTATATACCTTGATGTGTAAGGATTATAAAGGATTATAAGAAACACCATACCCATCCATGACCACAGTCTGTGTGTCTGTCTATATATATGTCTGTCTGAATATACGTCTATCCATATATCTGTCTATCTATGTATATACCTTGATGTGTAAGGATTATACGAGCCACCATACCCATCCAGGATCACAGTCTGTGTGTCTGTCTATATATCTGTCTATCTCTCTGTCTGTCTGTCTATCTATCTATCTGTATACCTTGACGTGTCTGTCTATATATCTGTTTGTCTGAATATACGTCTGTCCGTATATCTGTCTATGTTTCTATCTACATACCTTGATGTGTAAGGATTATAAGAGACACCATACCCATCCGTGACCACAGTCTGTGTGTCTGTCTATATATCTGTCTGTCTGTATATCTGTGTGACCTTCTATATATCTGTCAACAATATGTATATATACCTTGATGTGTATGTGTAAGGATTATAAGAGACACCATACCCATCCGTTACCACAGTCTGTGTGTCTGTCTATTTATCTGTCTATCTCTCTGTCTGTCTGTACATCTATCTATCTATCTGTATACCTTGATGTGTAAGGGTTATAAGATACCCCATACACGTATTACACATCCAGGATCACAGTCTGTGTGTCTGTCTATATGTCTGTATATCTTTCTGTCTGTCTATATCTATCTATCTATATACCTTGATGTGTAAGGATTATAAGAAACACCATACCTATCCATGACCACAGTCTGTGTGTCTGTCTGTATATATGTCTGTCTGAATATACGTCTGTCCATATATCTGTCTATCTATGTATATACCTTGATGTGTAAGGATTATAAGAGACTCCATACCCATCCGGGACCACAGTCTGTCTATATGTCTGTATATCTTTCTGTCTGTCTATATCTATCTATCTATATACCTTGATGTGTAAGGATTATAAGAAACACCATACCCATCCGTGACCACAGTCTGTGTGTCTGTCTATATATATGTCTGTCTGAATATACGTCTGTCCGTATATCTGTCTATCTATCTGTATACCTTGACGTGTCTGTCTATATATATGTCTGAATATACGTCTGTCCGTATATCTGTCTTTATATCTATCTATCTATGTATATACCTGTATGTGTAAGGATTATATGAGACACCATACCCATCCGTGACCACAGCCTGTGTGTCTGTCTATATATCTGACTATCTCCCTGTCTGTCTGTATATCTATCTATCTGTATACCTTGGTGTGTAAGGATTATAAGAGACAACATACCCATCCGTGACCACAGCCTGTGTGTATGTCTGTATATCTGGCTGTCTGTCTTTCTATCTATCTATCTATCTATCTATCTGTATACCTTGATGTGCAAGGATTATATGAGACACCATACCCATCCGTGACCACAGCCTGTGTGTCTGTCTATATATCTGTCTGTATGAATATCTGTCTGTCCATATATCTGTCTGTCTATCTATCTATCTATATACCTTATTGTTGTTTATTGTGATTTTACTCTTAAGAACCCAAGTAGGGTCATAGTAAGAGGTCTGAATAACTAGGCCAAAGTCTGAATATGATTATCAAGTCTTTTCTTGAATGTAGATAAAGTCACGGCCTTTTTCACATTAACAGGAAGATCATTCCAGAATTTAGCTGCTCTAACACTGAATACATTTCTGGACAGATCTGTTCTTTTCACTGGAATTTGAAAGCTTATCACTCCATGGTCAGAATTTATGGCTCTTGTGTTTGGTCTATTTTCGTTCACTATCTGAAACCATGTCCTTGCTTCTACAGAGTCAATGTCATTCAAAATTTTAAATAGTTGAATCAAATCTGCTCTGTACCTCCTTTTCTCAAGTGTAGGCAGATTAAGCTCTTTCAATTTCTCCTCGTATGTTTTACCTTTCAGTCCAGATATCATACCAACTGCTTTTTGCTGAACTTTTTCAAGTGTGGCAATATCTCCAACTTGCCATGGTGACCATACTGGTGTAGCAAATTCTAGGTGAACTCTGACATATCTTTTATATAGGTTTAAAAACACATGTCTGTCACGATAGTGGAAGGATCTGGATATCTGGAACAGGACTCCTCTGGCAATTCTGGCAGCTTCTTTGCAGTACAGGCCTGGTTTCAGGGATTCATTAAATGTTATTCCAATGTCTTTTTCATGATCGACGACATTTAAGATTTCTCCCTTCATAGTGTAGGTAAAATTATTATTTCTGGAACCTAAGTGCATAACTTTGCATTTAGACACATTAAATTCCATTCCCCATTTATCTGCCCATTTAGTTAAAGAATCAAGCTGAGACTGTAGAATTTCTTTGTCGTTCTGGCTAATAACAGTATGGCCAAGCTTAGTGTCGTCAGCAAATTTGCTGAGAATGTTTATCAGTGGGGCAAAGTCATCCAGGTCATCAATAAATATCAGGAACAACAATGGACCTAAGACACTTCCTTGTGGAACGCCAGACAGAACAGCCAACCAAGATGAAAATTTTCCATTTAAAACAACTCTCTGTTTTCTATTGGTCAACCAGCTTTTAATCCAATTAAAAATGTTGCCTGATATTCCTTTGGCTTTTACCTTGGCCAGAAGCTTGGAAACAGGGACTTTGTCAAAAGCCTTGGCAAAGTCAAGATACACAACATCCACAGGTTCTAGATTTTCTTGGCTGTTTATAAGTTGTTCTAAAAATTCAAGAAGATTAGTTGTACAGGAACGGCCTTTAAGAAAGCCATGTTGGCTCTTTCTCAACAGATTATTTTCTTGAATATGTTTCACTATACAATCTTTGATAAAAGATTCTAGAACTTTACAACAAATGCACGTTAAGGAAACAGGTCTGTAATGCTCAGGCTTACATTTTGATCCTTTTTTGTAGATTGGAGTAACGTTTCCAAGTAACCAATCCTCTGGAACAACTGAGCTACGAATTGATTTGTTGAAGATGATGGCTAGTGGACCAGCTAGCAGAGAAGAAAATCTTTTCAAAATTAAACTTGGAATACAGTCAGGGCCACTTGAAGGAGAATCTTTCAGTTTCTTTAACTTCTCTTCAACCATGTGTTTAGTTATAAACAGTAATTTCAGTTCTTCTTTAAAGTTTTCAGGAGGAAGGTGAGGAATAGTTTTGTCGTGATGTTGAGTAAAAATGCTAGAAAAATAGTCATTCAATATTGTGGCCATGGAATTGCTGTCGGAAATAACATTACCATTAACTTTGAGAGGACCAACATTTGATGTGGACTTTGTTTTAGATTTCATGTAAGCATTAAAAGGCTTTTTATTTGAATCCTGGGACAATTTTTTTTCAAAGTTTCTTTTAGCTCTTCTAACAGCATTTTTGCATTGTTTCTCTACTTTTTTGTAAATTCTTAAATTTTCATCACTTCTGTCTTTACAATAAATTGCAAATCTACGTCTTTTTTGGCGGCACAATCTTATCACATGTTTATTTATCCAAACTGGTCTAGATTTAAGGTTTCTTTTTTGTTTTGGGACAAACTTTTCAATACCGTCACAAATTGAGTTTTTGAAAACATTCCAGCCTTCATTGCAGTCTAAATTTTTAATTTTGTTTTCAAGATCCAGATTTTCAAGGTAATTAGTAAAGTCATTTGTGTTCATTTTATAAAAATTTGGTATCATATCACAGGTTTCGAGAGGAGGAGAATCACATAAAATGTCTATACTCAGTATACAATGGTCACTATTAGCAAGATTTCCAATATTTTCAATATTTGCTATTCTGTCTGGGCAGTTAGTAAACACTAAGTCTAATATGTTACCTTTGTTGTGTGTTGGGAAGTCAACAAGTTGATAGAAAGCTTTGTCAATCACTGTATCCAAAAAAGTTTTATGCTTGTTACTGCTGGATAACAACTTCCAATCTACGTCTGGCATATTAAAGTCACCAACAATAAAGTTTGTCACATTGTCGTCAAAATTGTTAAAAAGTTCACATAGCTTTTCATTATTGTCACTGTTAGAATTTAAAGATCTGTACACTAGAGTAAAAATAGAGTCAATAGTATTGTCACAATCTAAAAGTTTGAAACTGGCAAACTGGTTAAATTCAGAATTATTGTCACAGGGTAAAATAGTTAGTCCATGTCTAACATAAATAATAAGGCCACCACCAATTCCATTTTGTGTGTCATGTCTATCAACACGAAGATTAGGATCAAAATAATAGTCTTTTAGTCTGAGCATAGCATCTTGGATATCACTATTACACCAGGTTTCTGTAATAAGAATTAGGTCAGGTTGTTTGTCAGCAGCTAAGATTTCTAAATCAGGAAGTTTTCTTGATAAACTTCTTGCATTTAGATAGACAACATTTAACATTGTCTTTTGTTTCTTTTGGAGTTGTTCACTCTCCCCTCCCCTTCCTCCTCTCCCTCCTTCATTTCCGATCTGGTCCTTCTCATGCTGGCTGTTCTTTCTCTCATTGGATTGTCCTGCTGGTTTATTTTTACCTTTCTTAGCATTCGGTGTCCTCTCATTCCGACCAGTTTCCATGTAAAGTTTTTTGCATCAGTGTCCGACATCTCCTGATTTTTTTGGTTTGCCTCAGCTAACATTTTTTTCTCTTTCTGAAGTTGGAGGGGGGTAAGGTCTGGAGCAAGAGAAATCTTGTTATATTGTGTTTTTTCAAGTTTCCAAGCATTCTTCAGAATTTTATCTTTTATCTGGGGACTACGAAAGCCAACAGAGAGAGGTCTTGGCTTTGGTCCAGGTTCTCCAACCCTGTAGATGAATTTAATATCAGCTTGACTGTCAACATAAACATGTAAACTGTTAAATATATCGACAACAGTATCTGTATCAGCATTCTTTTTGTCCTTGTTTGAAAGACTGGGATCAGGTTCAGGCAGGGAGAAAATCATTAGATTAGCTTTTTTTGATTCTCTGAGATCAATTTCATCCATAAAATCCTCTTTTGAACTTGCTGCAGGTTCTCTTTCCTTCAACTCCTTAACATCTTTTTCAAGATTCTGTATTTTTGTGGTGTTAGAGTCTATATCCTCCCTGTGCTTATCTCTCGTATTTTCAAGATCAGTTACGTTTTGCTTCAATGTATTGATTTCTCTGGTATTATTGACAATCATTTTTTGAAGCTTGGAGAGACCTAGTGAACAGCCATCACAGGACCAACAATGAGAACCTTTTTTTCTGAACATTTTGTCAATTAGTTTATACTCATCATCATCAAGTCCACAATCTTTGTGTATCCATCTGTCGCAGATACAGCAACAAACAGAGTGTTGGTTTTCTGTTACTTTTTGATGACATTGTAGGCAGAGGAACTCTTCTTTTTTTCCCTTCGCCATTATACAACAAATAATTATAAAAGTACTTGTCTTCTCCCCTTAGACGAGGCTTCAAAGAAACCTTAAAGGGTGGCCCTGCGAAGGATCACCGTGAGAATAAAGTACAAATAAAAATCACAAGAGTTTTCTATCACAATAAGTTAAAACATAAACTAAAAGTGCACTTCTTTTTTTTTTGTTTACTTTTTTTTGTAAGACTTTTTTGTTAGGCTTTTTTTTTTTTTTTTTTTAATTTTTTTTTTTTGTTGTTTTTTTTTGTTTTTGTTTTTTTGTTTCTTTTTTTTTTGTTTTGTAGGTATCTCTTTTTTGTTTTCTTTTTTTTTGTTCTTGTTTTTTTTTAGTAGGGTACAATCTTTTTTTTTATTATTAGGTGCACTGTACTAAACAATTAAATATTTTTAACAATTCAACTAGCAAGTATTTGACAGATATATATAAAAAAAAGTTAGGGTGTTAGAATGTTAGTAGTACTTACTTTCACTACATACGCTCCAGTAAATACTTAAATTATTTTGGTTAGTAGGGTTAGCAGGTTAGATTTAGATCAACAATTATGGTTATCATTTGGTACATAAAGTAAAAATTAAAACTGTTTTAAAAATTTAGAATTTGGGCTATCAAAGCTTCCCAAGACGCTCCTGGGCTATCAAAGCTTCCCAGACGCTATCCCAGTTTTGCCGCAAATAACTATTTTAATCAGATAATTATTTATTGCAACTCTGAGTGATATTCACTATCAAAATTTAATGTTCTAGGTTTCTTTCGCCAGGCTGTATAGCCTCCTGGCTAAACGCATCACAACAAGAAATTATTGTGTATCACTCAGCAAGCTCTGTACCTCTCATTTTTTGCCTAGCCCGTACATTTTATTCACAATTTAAAAAGCACTTTTATTATCTGGAACTGGGCTTACGGCTTCTGAAACATGAGAGGCTTGATCCACCTCTCTTAGTGAAGTGAATCAAGCAAATTTAGCTTGGTCAGTTTAATTATAAGAGTGTAAGGATTATAAGAGACACCATACCCATCCGTGACCACAGTCTGTGTGTCTGTCTATATGTCTGTCTGTCTATATGACTGTCTGTCTATATATCTGTCTGTCTGTATATCTGTCTATCTATCTATATACCTTGATGTGTAAGGGTTATAAGAGACACCATACCCATCCGGGACCACAGTCTGTGTGTCTGTCTATATATCTGTCTGTCTGAATATACGTCTGTCCGTATATCTGTCTGTATATCTATCTATCTATCTATATACCTTGATGTGTAAGGATTATAAGAGACACCATACCCATCCGGGACCACAGCCCCATACCCCATAAAGGAGGAGTCCAATGTAACAGGGACCTAAATAAAACAAGGATATTTGATTACAAATCCTCATAAAAAGGATCTTTGTCTGTGTGTACTAACTCCCCTACCCGAAAGGCCTCTAGGGGCGTAGTCAAAGCTTTCCTTAGCTAGTACGAACTAATTAAAATATATTTCTTTATTAACTTACTGCCTACCTTTTTATTTCTCCTGTATCATGTATCAATCTATCAAAATATATACAATCAATCTATCGTTCTATCTATATTTCTTTCTATGTTTCAATCTATCAAACCATCTATCTAACTATGTTTTAATCTATTTATCTTTCAATCAATTAATCTATCGATCTATCTATCTTTCTTTCTATGTACCAATCAATCAAACTATCTATCTTTCTATCAAACTATCTATCTATCTATCTATATATGTATCACTATAACAAACTAGCTATCTATCTATCAAAATATCAATCTATCTATATGTAAATCTATCAATCTATCTGTCAAAATATCTAAATATCAATCTATCAATCTTTCAAACTATCTATCTATCTATGTATCAATCTATCAAACTATCTATCTAGCTATCTATCTATTTATCTACCTGGCTGGTAGAAAGTAGAAAATTATTGAGAGTGGTATAAGCAGGATCTGTAAAGACCGCCTGTTTGTCCCATAGCCCCAATTCCTTAGTAGCTTCGCGTAATCCTAAATGTGTTAAAATTATTCTAATCTCTTTTAAACGGGAATATTTTCTATAATTAGGTTCGGTCCCTCCGTCTGCCGTACATACGTCCGTCCGGAACTAAAAACTATTTTCGTTCAATTAGGAATGTTACAATTGTCATATCGATTTAAAACTTTGCATGGTAATTCCTGTTGTAATTAGGTACGATTTAGAAAGCGTACCATCTCCGTAATCTTGACCAAAATGTCCGTACGTTCATATTAAATATGTTTCTTTTTTACTTTTTTGTGATATAATTATACAAAAAAATAGCCTAAAGCCTCTGTAATTAAAGTGCTTTAGAAGCTGTCCTGAAATGTAAAACTCAATTAACTAGCTTTGTTATTTGATTCGTTATATAAGTGGCTTCGGCCGTACCAGCTAAAGGCTCTGTATTCCTAAGGGGAGGGAGATGAATTAGTTCAGTGGTTATCGAGATCTTGAGGAATAGTATAATAGGATATTATTATAACAGTTTTGTTTTTATTATCATATGTCGTCTTATTTAGTAAAAATATTTATCTTTTAACCAGGGCTCAGCAGCTGCACGTCAGCCGCGACTATAAGTATTATTCGGCCATATAAGATCATAGATAAGGAAATAAATTTACTAGAGGCTGCACCTATAACATCCAGGGGCTTCATATTCGATGGGATATGGAAGGGCAGAAAAATGGCATAAAACCATCCCGGTAACTATAAGACGCTGTACTGTAAAGGAGAACCATATCGGTTCAGCAGTTAGCGAGATCCTTTGCTACAGACAAAAAAAAGCTTACTACTTTATATATAACTAGCGGCTACGCCCCTAGAGGCCTCTAGTGGCACTTTAAATATTTTTGTTTGTTAAAGTTTACGATAATTCTTTATTTTACGGATACCTCTTAATGTTACGTTGAAGTCTCCCAGATTTTAAGAAAATTTTCAATTTTTTTGTCATTTCTTTTGGGAGGGTGGTAGTACCCTCCCCCAAAATAGTTAAAAACCTTCCCAGGACATATGAGAATCTACCCTGTTAAGGAGAACCCGATCGGTTCAGCGGTTAGCGAGATCCTTCGGTACACACAGACAGACACACAGACAGACAAACATCCTGTTACTGTAGTATAGGATCACTGGGTTAGGTTGGGCAGGCTAGGGGGCCGAGCGCCCGCGGCTAGGCAAGCCAGGGGGCCCTTTTTCTTGGGGGGGGGGGGGGTATAAAAATTGTCAAATTTTGAGAAAATTTCCTAAGAGGATAATACCAGAAATGTAATAAACAAACGAAGTGTTTTAAAATAAAATATAACTTAAATTCATCTTTTAGAAGTAGTATTAAGTATTTTCTCTTGTACTTTTAAAACTTGCAGACATTCTGGGGCGACTGGCTCTCTCATCCTTATGTGGATATGACATACATACATAAATACATCCAACTACTTAGATAAATAGGATGAACTGTACCAACCTAATAATGGAATATCCAACCCGTATCCAAGTATGTTGTCAACCATAACCTAAACAATTTAATATTGAAACTTTAGATGATGATGACCTCTAGGGGGCTTGGTGTCGCTGCGGGTTCTAAACCTCTACATGCACCTTGAAACATACTCCGCGTCTTATAATTGCCTATAAGCGTCAATTCAACCTTTGATTGTATTGCACGACCTTTGTCTGAAAGTCCTAACTGTGCATGGTAATGAATTTCACCTGTTTATGGGCCAGGGCATTCCCTCTACTCTTACTATTGATATATCGCTTGATATAGCAACAGTAGGCACCATTTTTAAAGTCTTTAGTATCTAGTCCTTCTTTTTTCCCGAAACTACAGCGCCAAAAAATTAAATTGTTTCTAAAACGGTAGCCGCCATTAAATCAGCAACCAGTGGAGGGTGGAAAAAAGGTATCGTTATTTTCGCCAGGTGCGAGTATTACTTCATCACAGTCCATCAAAATCTAGTACAACAACCATTGAATAATATATCGATTTACCTTTGTCTGTTTTTTCATGGCCATTTCAAAATATTTCCTTTTCTCCATCTTGGTATGATCCTGCAGCATTATGCTGCAAAATTCAGCCGCTTCGGGGTGAGCAGACCTGCAAAAAAAATACAAAAATGTATAAGATCTGGGTAGCTCCGTATGGTAAAGACACCGCGGGTATAGGCCCAACAGGAATAAGGAATAGGGAAAACAAGGATGACAACATTCATAAAAAGCAAAGCTCAAAAAACATGGATGGATACCCGGAAAAATGAACTATATAGTAGATTTATAAAAAAAACATTAAAATAAAGAAAAACGAAACCTTGTGATATTTATAACGTGAAAATCTAGGAATTTATCTAGCGCCACACCCAGTAAGCAAATCTTAATGAAACTTGGTGGTGATATGTAAATTGTGAACTTTATAATCCATGAAAATATAAGTTGTCTATCTCGAATAGGAGTAAAGAAAATCATGAAAACTTAAAAATCTAGGAATCGAACTAGCACCCCAACCAATGGCTAAATTTCAATAAAATCTTGATAATGTACGCAGAATATTAAAGTTTTAAATCCCCGAAAATTTCAGCAGTCTATCTTGAATAGGAGTTGAGAAATTCATTAAAAATGTAGGAATCGGTCTAGCACCCCAATTAATTGACGAATCCTGATGAAACGTTATGAAAATATACAGAATGTTTACATATTTAATCCAGGAAAATTTTCAGGTGTTTATCTTTTATAGGCGCCGAGAAAAACATCTTTCCCCCTTTCTGTCTTTAACAGACGGACGGACATTTCGAACTATAGAGTAGCTTCGCTACTAAAACTATTCTCGGAGGGGCTTAGTGCTCGACAGACACATTGTGAAAAAGCACTGTTTTAATTATTTTAAATCATTAAATCATTTAGGGGGGGGGGTAACGCTAACCTCCCCATTAATGTGACCCCTAAAAAAGTTACCCTATCCCCACAAAAAAGATAAATGCCAGAACCTTACCTGATAGAATCGACCCTACCAAGTTGAAACCTCCTCGTAGAAGCACTTTCATAAGTTGGTACCAAATGTCCGTACATGCGGTAGATGGTTAACTAAAAAACAAAGACAATAAAGTCAAAAGGTAAATAATAAGTATATAATATCTATTTATCCCCTCCTACTATAGAAAGCTTTCTGCGGACATCAAAATGAAAAATTATATGATTAAAACCAGTTTTGTTAGTTCCAAAAACCGATCCAACAGAACTGGTTTTAATCTTATGATTTTTATTTTAATATTCGTGGAAATTTGTCTGTATACAATGCTATACATGATTTTTCAGTAAGGCTAAGAACTAGTTCTTATCGGGAGAAAAATAATCGGTTTCGAAATTTACAGTTTTGTATTTGAAAGAACGAATAAAGTGAGCTATCAAAAATCTTCAAATACATTTCAGATATCTATATAAAATTTTATTTCATTTTTTCTGACAGAGAAACATTTTGAATTGTAGAGTAGCTTCGCTACAAGAAAGGAAAAATAGATCTGATTAAAAATAAAAAGTGTTTATTTTTAGATAAAATACCTATCTAATTTGCCAATCAGTCAAAATAATCAAAAGATTAATATTGAACAATTTTAAAAAGTAAATTTATTTCTCTGTGTAGCCCAGCTATGACAATTAATTTTCTATTAAAGAAAATGTTATTCAACAAAATTTTGTGAAAACTGGTAAAGTTTACATTTCTTTTTGGTGTCATATTTTATTTTATGCAAATTTATAAATTTTAAATCAAACCAAAGAAAGTTACAAAGTGTATGTAGTATTGATCAACAGTACGGACAATGACATACCCTAGAATATAGAGCACCTTCGCTACATTTATAACGTCTATCTTTAATAGTAGCCTGGTAAATTTATAGATTGTTGGATAGACTTATGTTGGATGTTTTTAGCCAAAGAAAACTTAAAAAAAAAATTATTTGTCTTTCTTTGATAATAACCGAGGAAGTATCATTACAGACTGGCGGACAAACATACATTTGTAATACTAGAGTAGCGTCGCTACATGGAATTAAAATAACCTGTAGAGAAAGTTGGATCCAAGCATCCGGACTACACCTGCACATACAATTCATCATTAGTAGCGCAGCTACTTTATATAATTAAGTACATCCATCAGCCTGTCCATGAGAGTTATATGTATACTTTTTGTTATTAACTATCCTGTATACAAGAGAAAACAAACTTAATATACGCAATGACGCATAAATGAAGGTAAAATGGATATAGGATATACGTGGAAAATTTGTCGTCAATTTAGCTTGCTGGTATGAACCTTATTTATGGTCAGTTCGTTCATTCAGTTTGAGGGGAGGTAATAAGATAAAGGGTGTGCATGGGGGATATCGCTTTTTAGCCAGCTGTCAGCGTCACTTTATCAGAGTACATGAAAATCTGGTGCAACATATAAGTAAAAATATATTCATTGAAGGTAAAAACTCAGGAATTTAAGGACAGTATAAAATAAATTGTACAACCCCAAATTACGCAAAACAGGGTACAGCTTTCTTTAGATTAAAATCATTGGTGGAAAAGTTTGAGCACTGAAGGTTTGTACACCCCAATCATTTATAAAAGCACTCAAAGTTTTAAGGTAACAAAGCAGAATTAGGTATACTTTTAATGTCTTTATTTATGACGCAGTTTGGACTGAGTCTCATGTCATATTTATGATATTAATTACCGAAAATAAAAAAAAATAAAAAATGTCTTAAAAATAAAATCACCTTGAGCTTTTAATAAATTCTTTTCCATAATGGGTAAACTTAAAAACTTCCAAATCATTGTCAGAATCCAAATTATCCAACACCTAAAATGAAAATTAAAAAAATCTTGTATAAATTATGGATATAGCTTCTGTCAAATTCTATACTTCAATGCTGTGGATGTCTGTCTGTCTGTATGTAGGTAAGTATGTTAGCTAAGATCTTGTTTCATAATTGCCAGGGAAGTTTATTTTATCCCTCCCCCCCCCCCCCCCTTATAATATACACAACTTAATAAATTGTGTCTTTAAGTTGAGTTTGAACTACCCTCACCCCCCTCTAAAAAAATTCTTTGCACTTGAATGCACCCAAATAAGAAGCTTTTTATATGACGTCATACTGGCCTACTATTAGTCAATTAGAATGTATACTGGACCTCTATTGGTCAATTAAAATGTATACAAGCCTATCATTGGTCAAATAAAATTTATACTGGCCTGCCATTGGTAATTTAGCCTGTGTATTGGCCTATAATTCGTCATTTGTATCGTATGACGTCATTTTTTGTTTACACTATAAAGTGCTTCCCAAATAAGAGAGAAGTTTAAGTATACCTGAATTGTCTGGCAAATTGCCTCCTTGTGGTTATCATCCAGGTTCCAGGTAAGCTTCTGGAACTGTACACTGTCAGGATGGTAGGCAATACTATTCTTCCAACTTTCCCCCATTTTCTAAACATTTAGAAATATAATTATAATAAATAATGTTTTTCTGTCTGTCGGTCTGTCTCATGTCTGTATGTCTGTCTGTCTGTCAGTCTGTCCGTCCGTCCGTCCGTCCGCCCGTCCCTCCGTCTGTCTGTCTGTCTGTCTATCTATCTATCTATCTATCTAGAAGGGTTTGTGGACAAGTGCGAAGCATGAGTATGGTCCCTGCATTGGACGAGATGGTGAATGTGCCCAAGTTTCCTAAGCCTGCTGTATTCTGTATCTGTCTATCTATCTACCTGCACAAGATCCTGAATAATCTGTACAGGAACAATTCCCTCTGAGACAGAATGTTCATAGCATAGTCCACACACCCCATCCTTTCCAACAACTAAAACCAAGGATGAGAACATTCATAAAAGTAAAGCTCGACATATCAGAAAGACAAACGAACGTTGACAAACATAGAGTGACTACACTTTTGGTATTAAAGAATTATAATATAATGTTGAAATCTAAGCAAATAATGGATCATTTGCTTATTGCAGTATACCTAAAAGTCCGATGAATCACCCTTTTAACAATCATAGTGATAGGACAATACATAAAAATTTAAGATCGAAGTATCTCATATCTGTTTAAAATGACAAATGTTAAATGTTTTTTCTTGGTATATGTATGTATTTGTTCTTGCCAAGTTTGAAATCGATATAACGATTTTAACGTGCTTAACTTAACAGCTATCCATCACGGATCGGACGGATGGACGGACCGACCTTAATTATAGAAAAGTTTAACTTTTTCAAAGAAAAGCATAAGTAAGGCAGCAAAAACAGGGTAAAGAATTATCAAAAACAATTATAGGTTAAATTTACAAAATGGCGCGAAGCGTAAAAAAATATTTTGTTACCTAATTGTAAAGTTTTATCAAACCATCTGTTTGTTCCGTTGAATTTAGACCCAGCTCCTGTGAGCATTTGTCTGAAAAAAAAGATTACAAATATATTTTCCAGTATTGCTTCAAAATCTGTAGGATTAAGACTGGTTCTCAGCCATACTGAATAATGATTTTTCGTATCGTAATATTGACAATGTTTTACTAATAGTAAAAAATCATAATATTTGGCCCCTCGGAGATAATAAAACCGGAATTATCTTATAACTATCCACGGAAAGTTATCTATAATACGATAGATAAATAACTAATAATATGGAGTTGATTGATTGCTTACCTAAAAATATCCATCGAGCACATAACAACCACCCTTCTTTATTTTGGAGGAAATTGAAAGTAAGGTATGGTTATTTTTTTAGGGTTAGGTAGGAGTACTGCAGGTATGAGCCCCGCATGGTAAGGATCACCACAGTGTTATATAAAAATTATCCCCTCCCCTTATATATGTATTTAAAAAATAAGGGCGGTTTAGGTTTCTATGCCCGCTTGTTCCTTTGAGGTAAAGGAACAGTTGATTCGCTTTCAATTTCAAGGTATGAAAATTAGGATACTACAATTTCATTCAGCTAAAACTTTTTTTTTTAAATCTAGAACGATTTCTTTAATACATTTAGCTATAGAAGACAAAAATTTAAATTTAATCTATCTCTAAACGAGAAAGACTCAATAATCTGACGGAAAGACGTGCAGACATGCCAAATTAATTAATATAGCATTATAGCTGCGCTTCTTAACACTTTTACCTAAACATTAGAGTAAAACACTAGAGGGGGACGGTGTTGAATAACCATATGTCCCTTACCCAAGGACCCTGTGCCGACTTTCCATTGCGTCTTTGAAAATCAAACAATAACGTCTGGAATATTAACACAGCCAAGTCGCTACAAAAGAGCAGAGAAAAAATTTGCTAGCAGACGAAAAAGGTTCTTAACAGGGGAATCCAGGTAGTTGTCTGGTTATACATCTATGATATAAATTTATCACCTAAACATATCCTTCATGCTCTTGTTGACATCTGAGTTATTTTGTGTCTCCTCATCAAAACAAACAATCATGAGAGCAGTGCCAACTTTGGACAGGTTTTCCTTAATAAATAGATAGATAGTTAGATAGATAGATAGATAGATAGATAGATAGATAGAAACAAACAATCATGAGAGCAGTGCCAACTTTGTTCAGGTTTTCCTTAATAAATAGATAGATAGATATACAGATAGATAGAAAAAAACAATCATGAGAGCAGTGCCAACTTTGTTCAGGTTTCCCTTAATAAATAGATAGATAGATATACAGATAGATAGAAACAAACCATTATGAGAGCAGTACCAACTTTGGACAGGTTTTCCTAAATAAATTAGCTGTCTATAGTGCCCTAGCAAAAATGGGGATATATGGCGTTTGACTTACGTGTTCTATTGACGTCATAGTAGAGGAAAAGAGAAAAGAGATTGGGTATACAAGGGTATTTCCTGACGTCAATATAATAAAGATCTTTATTTTAGCCAACTACAAGTTTCACTTTGTTACATGATAAACAAAATCGAACATGAAACTATTTTTCCATGTATCACTAAAAACGATAAATACAGCATAATTTATCCCAGAAAATCATTTCTGCTTCTTGAGAGGGTTGGCCTCACACATAGCACCTCAGCATGACATTACTTCTACAGACTGACAGACTAAGTAATTTATAGACTAGCTTTGCTACTTAAAATAACAATCTTACTTTATTGACATCATCCTCCATTAGGTTTTCATAAACTTCTCCCCATGTTGTCCTAAAATAAGGTTTTTGTAGGATTTCCTTTTTATTAAAACAATGATAACAAAATCCATAAGCAGAGAAGCATAGAAATTAAGAATGGACAAATGGACAGAGAGAGTTAAAGAGCAGATGTTTACTGTTCAGAAAATCAGCCATGTGACGTCATAAAAATGAGGTATTATCCATATCTTTTTTAGAGGTTTTCTTTTCCACTACTCCTCTCATCTCATTTTCATGACGTCAAATGGCTGATTTTTGAGACAATTTGTCCAGCTACTAGAAAATCATGATTTAAAAAAAAAGTATATCATGGCAAATTAAAGCATAACTGACAGACCGACAAGCAAAGTGAGCTGTATATAATAAATCACATTTTCCGGATAGCGTTATGGACTGACGGACGGACAGATAAAGAGTTTAATAGTTATTTCTCGCTTCGTATTATAAACAGCTTTCCTCCTTCGGCACCTCGGGGTTATAAAAATTGGTTTTAATCTTATGATTGTACATTTTTATATTCGTAGAAAGCTGGATATAATACGATGCTAGACATAGTTTTTTCGTATGGATGAGAACCGGTTCCTATCCACCGGATTCGAATGAATACGAGAAAATATTTTACCTGTCGGAAGCTGAAACCGCGCAGATTCTGTTTTCCAAAGGAGCAATGTCTGAAGTTTCAGTATCTTCAATAATATCTAGCAAGCTAGAATAGATATCTTCTAGTTTCTTCCATTTTCCTATATAATATTATATGTCTCTATCTTCTATAATATCTAGCAAGCTAGAATAGATATCTTCTAGTTTCTTCCATTTCCTATAATAATATTATATGTCTCTATCTTCTATAATATCTAGCAAGCTGGAATAGATATCTACTAGTTTCTTCCATTTTCCTATAATATCATTATATGTCTCTATCTTTTATGATGTCTTTTCATCAATTTCTTGCAATAAAAAATATGGGAGGTTAGTTTTTCTTATTAATTTGAGTTAGGTTGTATTGGGCAATATGGGTAGTCCCGCAGGGTTAAGGCCCCCTATCGAAGGGGTTAGAGGCAAAGAAAAAAACAACCCTCTCTTTATTTTGATTTGTTTTCAATAAGGGAAGGGGGAGGTTGTGAGGAGCTAAAAAAATCACCAAATACACATATTTTAATAATTTTAAAAAGATTACATACACATATTTAAATATTTAAAAAACTCACCAAGCACACATATTTTAATAATTCTTAAAATGACACAAACAAACGGACATTAACACTTAACACTTAACACATAACTGAATAATCAGAATATAGATATATAAGAGTCAAAGCAAAATTGTAAGTACATTTGTTGAAAAACTGCTTAAATACATGATACTGTATAAGGGCATACTGACATTTTTAGAACTTGATTATAGAAATGCTTTGCTTATAACATTGTACATTGTCGTAATAGGAATCGGTATACCAAAAATCAGATAAAACGGATGATATTAACATACAAAGATTTGTTGTCAAAAAAGTAAAAAGTCAGCATGTTTTAAATGGACGTACGGACTTTCTGGTAACGATTATAGAGTAGCTGCTTTCTTCTATCTAAGTATTACCTAACTTTTATAGGATTTATCATAAAAAGTTTAAATTAACAAAAAGAGCTAACTGTTCGTGACGTACGGACGGACCGACCCTAATTATAATGTTCGCTTTTAAAAAGTGTCTACTCCTAACCTGCTTGTTTGACTGGCAGATAATAAAGAGTTCCTCTTCTCATTACTATTATATGTTCACAGTCTTTCCCCTCCTCTCCACTAAATAGAAGATGTTTAGGCAAGGATGTACAAGGGTGAAGGGGTGATGCCCCCTCGCTCAAAAAAATTTATGCTAAAACCTTTGAAACCTACAATCCCTCCCCCCCCCCCCCCCAAAAAAAAAGCAAACAAAAAATCATCATGGGTCAAAGCCTTAAATGAGGTAAATTCTTAATGTTACTCCCCCCCCCCCCCTAGATATACCATACTTTTCTGGGATCTTGCCAAGTCAAGTATCAACTGTGGGGAATACCAAAGGATGACTTCATGCAAAATTTGAGCCGGATCCGGCTAAAACCGGCCGTGATTTTTATAAAAACGGGTATCTGTATTCTGTAAATCGATTCAGCTGGAGCAAAACCGGTTGGAGGTACAAAAAATTTTACTGTACATGAAATTTAGCTAATAAAATTGTCTTCAAAAATGTACTTCAGAATCAACTTCATTGGACAACTCTTTCCCCTCCTAAATGTCCATTAAAACCTCGGAAACGGCAAACGGAGGGGAAAGAGTTGTCCAATGAAGTTGATTCTGAAGTACATTTTTGAAGGCAATTTTATTGGCTAAATTTCATGTAAAGTAAAATTTTTTGTGCCTCCAACTGGTTTTGCTCCAGCTGAATCGATTTACAGATACCCCAAAAAAACGGAAAAAAACGGTTTTTTATAAAAATCATTGACGGTTTTGGCCGGATCCGGCTCAAATTTTGCATGGAGTCATCCTTTGGTATTCCCCACAGTTGATACTTGACTTGGCAAGATCCCAGAAAAGTGTGGTATATCTACCCCCCCCTCCCCTATAGAAATTTTAACCTCAAATACAAATAAATTTAGCGTAACATTTTACTTCCCCTCTTTCAAAAACAAAACAAAAATTATTTCCCCCCCCCCCCATAAAAAAACTTGCCCGTCCTCGAGTTTTAGATACATTATCCTCTTAGCTATATATAACTAGGTTAACTTATTTGAATGATATGTATACCTATGTCAAGTTAAGAATACTCAGGGAGGGAGCGGACAATGGACTGAAAATTATACTGGTACCGAAGGTTCTATTGACACATTCTCTCATTCGTTGGCTTTGGATAATTTCATTAAATCTTAGTATTAAAATAGAAACGTGCAAATAATTCAACCCATATATTTATTTGCAGAAGGGGTGTATTAGTTACTGTAATTTGGGGTGTGCATTAATTTATCGTCCATTGTCTTATCCCTTAGGATCCCTGGTTTTACCTGGATAAAATTTCATCCATTTCTTTGCCTGGCTTTCTATATGATGTCATCAATCTACAATGAAAAAAAATAAGATGAATTAAAGAAAGGGTGAATGTGTGTTTGTATGTTTTGAAGATATTTATAATTGTAACTACATGGCTAATTGGTATACAATTTTCAGTTATGCTTTGTAATTGTCCAGAGGTGGTTTCTTCAAAAAATCTAGAAACGCTGAATCGGCTATGGTAGTCAGATCACAAAAGTTTATCTTGTACAAATGTATCTAAAAATTTAAAGTAAAGTGTTCTAATATCATAGGAGGGTCCAAAAGACTTTACTTAATTTTTGTATTTTGCTTATGTGATTTTGAGGGATTTTTTACAAAAACAATTTTGGTGATCTGGCTACCATAGCCGATTCAGCGATCCTATTTAAAAAAAAGAGAATCCACCTCTGGATAGGTAAAACAACATTTCAAAGTAAAATAACTTTCTATTGTTAATATAGAGCAGATACTTGGTGGTCATAAAAAGAGGGGAAGGGGTGTATTTTAGCGTAGCTACGTTACTTAGGTGGAAGAGGTTAATCCATTGGATGATTTTTGACAAAAACAATTCTTGGCAAGCGATGCTACGACGCTAATTTGTTTTAAGAATCCACCTCTGTGTTAATTACCTGAAATATTGTGCCATGCACATGGGTTGTCCTGGTTCTCGAGTAGCGGCCCTGTCCTAAATAATGATAGGTTGTGGGTCAAAATACTCTTGTCTGTAGCTGTCTATAGTGCCCTAGCAAAATAGAGATAGATGTCACCACTTTTGACGTGCCTATTCCATTGACGTCATAAAATACCCTATACCCCATATCGTTTCTAGGGGGTTTCTTTCACACTTCCCTTTCTCTTTTCCTCTACTTGACGTCAATAAAACACGTAAGCCAAACTAACTGATTCGCCCCCCCCCCCTAGAAGCCTCAAGGGGCACTTAAGATGGGAAGGGCAAAATCAACCCCCTCTCCATTTACAATTTCTGTTTTAAAAAGAAAGGGTATTTTTTTTTGGGGGGGGGGGTCAATTTTTGTTAGGAGGGTGGGAATATCCTCCCCCAAAATAGTTAAAAACCTTCCATGGACCTATAAAAAGATTACTTTAAAGAAGCTTACTACTTTATATAATAGGATAAAGATAAACAGGGATAGTTTAGTTGAATATAAATAAATCAAAATATTAACCTGAAGCATAAACCTATTATCCAGCCTGTCCTTGTATCTGCAGAATTCAGCCACAGCCCTGCTCGTCCAGGATAACATATCCTCGGGTTTCCTACATACAAAATCAGCCATTTGACGTCATAAAAATGAGGGATAAAGCTTCTCAGTGATCTAAAGGGATCAGACTATTTACAGATAAATTGATGTACATCGCCAATGATGATGCACAAAATGCTGTCCCAGGATAACATATCCTCCGCTTTCCTACACACAAAATTTTTAATTATAAAGTAGATTTGCTACAGATTGACATTTTTGTCAGGGATTTAAAGCGATAAGACAATGTCATATAAACTGATGTATATGCCTCAATGATGATACACAAAATTAACAATTAGTGATTGAAACTTTTTGACACTCAACTCAATGAACTAGCAAAACAAGTTTATTGAAAGTCCCCAAAGTTGTCAGTCTTTAGATGGTTTTAGGCCATTTTAAACAATTTTTGAAAGGGGATACTACTAATAAACCTTTATCAACCTTTCTCTCCATTTATTGTATTTAAAATTACATTTTTTGTATAAGATAATTCCAATAAACCAATAAGATTTAAAATATCTACATTTATTAAATCTTCTTTTTCTGAAATTTTAGTAAATAAAAAATAGATACAGCTTCCCTTCTTTCTAGAATGTATTTCTTGAAAATATAGATTTAGCTTTAATTTACCTAAAACTGTTAAATGGTATACCTGAAATTAATCTTGGGAAACACCATTCCAGGATTGGTGTTGACTGGCAGAGGCAGGCGGATTCCAAGATACATGTCCTTAATAATGATGTTTTTTTTGCAGCAATTATTTACAATTCTGCTTAGTATCAAATATTCTTCTCCAAGTGCATTAAAATGAAAATTAAGTAAATTTTTTGACACAACTTGTTATCCTATCTTCATCCAATATTGCTAGGCCCATTTTATTGGGTCATCTCAAAAAACGCCCATCACAACCAGTATTGCATGCTATGCCCATTTTCTTATCTTATCTTCATCGCAAGGCCTAATTTATTATCCTTCCTTCCTCTAGTATTGCTAGGCCCAAATCATTATCCTACCATATCAAATAAAGATTTGATAAAGGTATCAAGTCTTGCTGGGCCCTGCTACTTACCTTCATCCAGTATTGATAGGCCCAATTTGCTTCAGCTTCTCTTTTTTCTTCTAGATGTTGATGGGCCTGAAAGAATTTTAGTAACATTAGTGATTATTATGATAGACAAATGAAAAAGGATTTTGTAATCAAAAATTTGTTACATTATTCCTACATATCTTTGGCAACAAATAAAACAATTTCATCAACTAATTTAGTCCCATGGAAATAGTATCAAGGTTTAATAATTAAGGTTTTTAAGGTACAATATGAAGTGCAAACGTTTTTTTGAATGCTGCACAGAAAAATAGTAAGATAATGGGAAGGAGTTGCAAAGCGTCAATTTATAGACGTGGACATATTTTCTGTCATCTTGATCATTATAATGCAAATCATCCATAGAAAGAAGAGTATAACAGAAAAAGTTTTAATTTTAAAGCATTTCTTGGGGTGGATATTATTGGGTTAAGATTAAGGTACAATATGATGCACAAGCGTTTCTCTGAATGCCGCGCTAAATTATCATCATAATAGTAAGTACAACGTCTCCATACCCGTCCCCACACATTATCCCACATACCTCGATACTCTTTCCCATCTATATTACCTTATCTCCCACACCCCCAGGTGCACAAAATTCCTCCACACTTGTCTTGCACACTCCATAACTCTTCTCATCAAGAATTGGTCTGAAATTTGAAGAGAAAAATTGTTAATTGTTGAGAATTGGATAGATAATCTTTTGACCTATCCTTTGAAAGAACCTTGGACCTGTCCAGAACTAAATTAAACTTCTCTCAAAAGAGTAGCCTATAATATAGCTCTGAATTAACTTTCCTTCACTTCCCTATTACTGTACTTTCCTTAATCCACTTTCCCATCTCTGCCCCTCCCTAATGAATTTTTTCCCTGATACTTGTTTATCCTTATTTACCTACCTTCACTTCCCAATCCCTATTTTCTCTGAATTGATTTTCCAACACTTCCCATCACTGCTCATTCCTTAATTAACTTTCCTTTACTTCCCCATCCCTGCATTAGCTTTCCTTTCCCATCCTTTCACTTTCTTCCCAATCTCTATTTTCTCGGAATTGATTTTCCTTCACTTCCCATCACTGCTCATTCCTTAATTAACTTTCCTGCACTTCCCCATCCCTGCATTAGCTTTTCTTTCCCATCCTTCACTTTCTTAATTAATTTTCCTTCACTTCCCATCACTGCTCATTCCTTAATTAACTTTCCTTCACTTCCCCATCCCTGCATTAGCTTTCCTTTCCCATCCTTTCACTTTCTTAAATCATTTTCCTTCTCTTGCCAATCCCTGTAATCTCTTAATTCACTCTCCTTCTCTTCCCCATCACTGAACTTTGTTTAATTTACCTAACTTTTCCAAAAACTACACTTGAAAATATTCATAAAAGTTTTGTTGCATGACCTATGGACCAACAGACAATGTAAGTTATATACTAGATGCTTTTTTACAAAGGATATCTTCTCAAAAATTATGAATCTGTTTTAAAGAGCAGCTCAGAAAGCTACATTTCATTTAAAGCGTTACGGACTGACGGATAACAAACAGACAAAGTGAACAACAGAGTTGCTTTGCTCCATAAAAAAATCTTACTTTAGGTTATCCAAATACTGGTCCATAATTTGTTGAAGAGATGGAAGTGGCAATTTTGGTACCTCCTCATATTCCTGCTTTTCTTCTACAAAAATAAAGTAGCTGTCTATAGTGCCCTAGCAATGTCACTGCTTTTGGCCTACCTATTCTATTGACGTCAGGAAATACCCCATACCCCATCTCTTTACTAGAGGGGGTTCTTTTCCTTTTCCCTCTACTATGACGTCAATTAAATAGGTAGGCCACAAACGGTGATATCTATTCCCATTTTCCTGGGGAACTGAACACAGCTACAAAACAAATATCTTATTAGAGTTGGTTCGTCTAATGGAAATCTATGTATGTTACCAAAATTTTAAGACAGTGAAATATGACATTGACAGTTTACATGAAAATAGTACAATATTATTTCTAACTTGGTAAATAACTACAAATTGCTCAAGTACGAAACTATTATATGTAGACAAACTTTTTTCTTAAATTACAAAAAAATGGTGTAGAGTTTAGGTAAACAGTTTATCCTCAGATGAACTTCCACTAAACCCTGAATATTTGATTGGAAATTTTATAAAATTTTGAATAAATTAAAATCTATATCACTTTAATTAAGATATCATGATTTGTAAAAGTATTATTACATAAATTACAAGAATATGAGTATACACTATAACACAATGATGAAAACCTCCATAAAATTGAAGCTCTAAAATCAGACTAGACAAACGAACATTAACATTTGTAAAGTGTAAGAATATAGCAGTGGACCTTGTTGACCTAAATCATCATAATTCCAAAAATCAGATTAATACAAGTTGTCAAAAAGTTTAATAATTTAAATGGACTTACTTACTTTCTGTTGAAGATTATAGAGTTGCTACGCTTTCTAAATAGTAAGCAAACTGTTACAGGAATCTTGTATGCTGAATGGAATAACGGACGAACGGACAGACCCTAATTAAAGAAAAGCTTCCCTTTGAAAAGTTTTTCATACGTAGAAATTACCTAATTTTGAAAATTAGTATATAATACAAACGTCTGGACTAAAATTACTGGTTTTTATAAAATAATCAATCATTGTTATGTTTATGCTTTGTATTAAATTGTAATACTTTATGTAAAAAGTAATAATAAACAATCTATTTTTAAATTACATTATAAGCTTCAGGAAAAGTTTTTTTTGGTGACTGATTTCAAGTAGTCCTAATATGTACAAAAAAAGACAAAGTAGCCACTAAAATACTGTTCTTAAAAGTTATTTGGTTTGATATTATTTGGTTTAAAATTTAAAAAAAAAGTTTATTAGAATTTATTTATTTTACCCTTTTATAAATAAAATAAAACTAATAAAAAACACACATGTACAGAACACGTACTGTACAAATTTGAACCGTGAATTTTCCTGTCATACTTTTTTTCCCTCATTTTTTTTAGACAACAAGAACAATTATATTAATAGAAATAGCAGGTTAACTACACCAAAAACGTTAAAAAAAACTTTAGTACAGTAAAAATATGGTATGTATCAGGAAACATGGAGCAAAGAGAAAATGTAAATAAACACAGATTCTTATGGTCTGCAAAAAAAGTTGGATATAGTCCCTTTCGTGGCAACGCCCCTTCGGGGGGGAATCGTCGTATTTTCAAAATGGCTTTTGATTCGAAGAATCGCCCCTTAAGGGGCGTTGCCACGAAAGGGACTATACCTAAACAGTTTAATGAAAAAGCGTCACATAAGTATTAATGAGAAGCTACACTAACTATTTTTATGTCTAAATAAATTACCCTAACGTAGGAAATATTAAAAAGCGTAAATCACAAGAGTATCATATCATACCTTTCATATTGGCGCGTTTCTCCCTCTTTTGTCTGTATCTGGAGGGCGAGTCTGTCTGGTTGGCTGACCGTCCGCGGGACAGTGGCCGTTGAAGGTCAAACTGTCCAGTGTTCTCCGTTGCAGAGAGGCTGCGCTGTTTGCTGAAATTGAAAAATCTTGATTTTTTTCTGTTTTAATTTTCTATAGCCAATGTAATGAAAACTTAATTATAATTAAAGAAATAAAATTAATTTTAGTCTAGTTAAAAAGTAACTAATAGCGGCTGAAAAGCAGCAAGAGAGCTAGCTGTTCGGCTGCCAAAGTTAAAAAAGCTAAAACATGAACCTTAGGAAGAAACATGTTACAATCAGTAGCGTTCACAATATTTCATTGAAGGGAAACATTGTAAAATTTTAGGGGGATTTTGAGACACCCTACACCTCTTTACGGCACACAACTGATAACATGACAAACGTACGTACGGTCTTACCAAGGTTATAGAGTAGCTGTACCACAAAAATTTATGTTGAATTTGTTTTTTACATATTAATGATTATAAGTAAGCTATTCAAATGGATTTAGAATATGTGGATATTGTGACAGGGATTTTATCGTCAATTTAGGTTGCTAATATAGTGCTAAGTTATTGGTCAATAGAATCCATCATGGTTGGGGATTCGATAAAGTCATCAGAAGGATTGGTGATTGGGGGTATAGTTGTACTAGCCAGCAGGGAGAAACATTTTATGAGGGTATGCAAGAATCTCACACAATATCCAAATATTATAAATCCATTTTTATTCATTTGTGTAAAATCAAATCCAAGTCAAAACCAATATCTATCTGTCAATTGTAATTATGAAAAAAAATGGCCAAAACATATAATGAAACATTACGTTATACACATTGTGTTATATAAACTGCATAAAACTATCTCATTTTCAATTCAAAGAAATACTTATACATATATTGAATATTACATGACATAAATAAAATAAACTTTAGGTTTAACAAATTTTCACACTTTTATATCAACAATTATAAAGTAATACTTCACTGATCAATAAAACTCTGGTAACTGTAAATATACAAATAATAAAAACCTCATGATAAAAAGTTAGAGAAGAAAAAATCACCTTTGCAGTCTGACTTGGGCAGCCCTATTGGTTCTGGGAGTGCGGGGGGAGCCCAACCCCCCTCCTCTCGGAGATTCACATGATTTCTTTCTCGGAGACATGGCTGTTGTGCCATGAACATATGATATTCCATGTTGTTGTTGTTGTTGTTGTGTTCCTCTCCCAGGGGGAGGGGTGGGGGAGTTACCCCCACTTCTGGGAGATTGGGGGCTCTTCATCTTAGCCCCACCCCCACCACCACCACTCTCCACCCCCGTGTGATGGGGGGGATGCTCTCTGGTTTGAGATAAATTTTGTGGGGGTTGTGATATTACAGATGAGCTGGGGTACGACTGTTGCAGCGGGTGTGAGGGTAGAGAATGTGTTGTGGCCGTGGCGTGGCCTGTTTTTTCTACTACACTATTTGCAGATTGTTGTGCTTGGGGGTGCTGAGACATTCTACTAACTACTAAAGGGTATTTTAATTTGGTTTATACTAAAGCAAGTGCTATCCTATACTTCGATAATTTACAGAACCATGGTTGTCAAATTTAAGAAAAAAAATAATAAAAAATATTAATAAAAAAATATTTATTGGTACATAAAAATGCTGATTTAAATGTAATTTAAAACATTGTTTCTTTTTAAATATAAATGCGGGAAAATGTCTTTAAAATTTGGCGACCCTGATATGCCATTGGGCCTTGTAACAGCCTCATGACTGGTGAAAGGTGAGAGGCTGTAGTAAGAGGTTGGGAGGTGGGGGGGGGGGGGGTAGAGTCATGAGGAGGTTACTCATGGAGAGAAAGAGAGAGAGTAAGAGAGAGAAAGATAAATGGTATGAATTTCATTAAAAGGGCATTGACAGAATTTTATAAATATTTTTAAAAAAATATCATGATTTGTATCTTAATAAACGAATTTTTATAGGAAATACTATTTTAATGAAGAATATAAGAAAAATTTAAGAAATAGTAGTTTTTCTAACGGCCTCATGATAACGTATTTTTCATGAGGACGCGTAACCTTCAATTTGTACTCTCTAACAGCCTCTCTCTCTCTCTCTCACACACACTCCCTCCCCCACTCTCTCTCTCTCTCCTCCCCCCCTCTCTCTAGCAACAGACTCTTTTAATTTCCACACTAGACCAAGTATGATAAACCATTTTAGACCATATTAAACTTTTCTTTGTTATTAAATAAACACAACTAAAATTGTTGCCATAATAGCATCAATATTATCGAAGGCATTCAAATTTGATAGGACTGTTAAACTTTAAAGCCTTTTGTTAACATAAATTTTGAGTGTAATCCCTGTATAAAAGTAACAGGATGTTTGTCTGTCAGTCTGTACTAAAGAATCTCGCTAACTGCTAGTCTATATAAGGATATTCTTTACATTGAAGCTTCTTATAGCTCCTGAAAAGGTTTGATTTTGAGACTAAAATTGAAAATTAAAAGTTACTAGAGCTAAATATCCCCCGTATACCCTCCCCCTCTTGTTGCCTCTAGAGGCGTAGCCACTATAGTATTGTAAAAAAAATTGTTTATCAGGATTTTTCTACGGAAGAATGAACTTCAATGATTCATTAGTTATACTTTATTTATAAAGGAATCAGCATTCAAAATATAATATCGAAAACTATCATAAAAAGCATATGTTAGAGCTTTAACATTCCAGTTACGCTAAATAATAAAAAAAGCTTTAAAAATCATTCTATGTAAATTCTATTTTTTGTCCGGAGTTCATGAACGCTGTTTAAAATTAGGAATTTAGGATGGACAATAAAAGATCTCCCCCATGAGTCTTGTGCGTAAAATTTTGTCTTTGGTAACAGGAATTATATTGTTGAAAGGAGGTCAACACCAACCACCATTATCCTCTCCCTCCCTGGGTAAAGTTATGAGAAATTTTTGACGTTTGTTTTCTTGGAAATTCTTATAAACAAAACAAAATCGCATGATTCAACTTTTGCCAAAACTATTTCTGCAATTTCTGTAGCCAAGCAAATTTGCCAGATTTTTGCAAGGATTAATATAGATGGTTATACAGGTAGCTAATTCTATACTTACTATCCTATGGAATAAGATTTGATTTATTTTTAATCGAAAATGTTTAATTTCGTTTAATACGACAATAGCAAAGTATTAAAAAACAAGAATTGTAAAAAAATGCATATCTCAATAAAGCTGTAGTAAATTTTCCTTACCAGTTTTGTTAGATTAGGCCTTAGGCACCTTTGGGTTAACAAAACTGGTTCTTATTATATAATTTTAATTTCCGCAGAAAGCTGTCTATGATACGATGCGTTGATTCAGTTGTTGGTTATATACAGCTGTGTGAATATACCACACATTACAGCAGCAAAATCGTCGAACATAACACTAAAAATTTATGAAATTATAGGCAAAAGTTTTTTAGTAAAGGATACTTCTGACGTCCTAGCATTTTTTTTTTTTTTTGGGGGGGGGGGGAGCACCATTGGCCGTCTATACGTGTTAACGGCCTTTATTACGCAAAAGTTCTTTTTTAAGGTTAATGTTACTTAGTGTTTGTTGGGTGTAATCTACCTAATTAAATACAGGAAGGGAGGAGACATTAGACAGTTTACATAAGGGCTAATTTTTGTTTATCATCATTAGGGATGTACATCAATTTAACGGCCATTGTCATATCCTTTGGATTCGAAACAAACACATCTTGTTTGAGAACCATTAAATTGTTCAATATCGAACGCTTTGTTGAGTTCAAACTGTCATTTATGACAGGTTTAATCGCAGGGATCTAATACACCATCACAATAGCCGATAAAGGGATCATGTGATGTATGTTATTCCTCAAAGATGATACACAAAATAACTCTTTCTTTAATTTACAATTTGTTGTTCAAACGTTTAAACATTCAACCAATCAAAATTCAATAAAAGTAGCATATTTCTAAAAATTTTCTTTTGTCAGTCACGCCAGTGTTTTGCTTAAAGATTTAATTTTCCTCAAATTCGGATTGTAATAATGGGTAGGTATAGGATATAAGTAGAATACATTGACATTGACTTGCTAATATGGACTCCATTTATTGGTAAGTTCATTTATCCAGTAGGAGGGGAGGGGATAAAGGAGATGTATGGTGGGTATCGTTGTTTTAGCCAGCTGAGAGTCTTAATTTATCAGAGTACGTGAAAATCTGGTGCAACATCCAAGTAATTATATATCTATTATTGCAAAATCTTTTCTGTAAGTCATTGTTCATCTCAGGGTTTCGGAGCCGTATAATTTTGATGCGGCTCCGGCACCGCGGAGCCGTATTTGGAAATACGGCTCCGGCTCCTACCTTAAAATTAATATATCATTTTTTGTTCATTATTGAATTTCATAAAATAGAATAAATAATATGAAATATTTTGCTTTTATTTGATTAAAGCCATATAAAAGTAGAAGGATGTGTGTCTATTTGTTAATTAACAATAGTTTTTCAGTTTATTATATAAAAATAGACCGTTGCCAAATTATAATATTACTTTAAAAAATCATTTTTAGCTAATCTGGAGCCGGAGTTGTTTTTAACGAAAAATACGGCTCTGGCTCCACCAAAAATGTTGCTGCTCCCGGCTCCGAAACACTGGTTCATCTAATCAAAGTACTAATAATTTATCTGATAATGTAAGGTTAAATCAGGGATCTTGAGGGATAAGTCAACGTACAATGTACGATTAATTTATACACACCCCAAATGATGATTACCAAAATCACCCGTCCTTAGATCTAGATAATTGGTTGAGAAGTTTGGACATTATTGGTTTTTAACAAATCTTAAAACAATAAAAAGAATCCAAAGATGTTAAGCCGACGAATAAGAATATAGGACATTTGGTACCATTTAAATTTTCAGTTCAATGTCTCCTCCCTCCTTGGGTAATTTTCAGTAATTTGTAGCTAATAGGGTAGGTATGGTATCTGACGTTATTTAGACCAGCCAAAACAGAACAAATTACGATCAGAGCTAATTCTAGAGTAACTACGCTACCGATAAAAATAAATACTACAAAATTTTAATTTTAACTTTTGTTGATTGAAACATTTAAGACTGGGTACAAGACAATTGTTCAATATGTTTACAATATCAAAACACAAGAATCATAATAATAGTAGTATACAAACAATAAAGTATAGAAAAAGTTTTCACAGGTATGCAAAAGAAAGGAGCAGAGGGGGGAAAGTTTGTCCCCCTTGGAATAAGAGGGAAGTTTTGTCCCTTTTTTTCTGTTTCTTGGGGGGGAAAAATAGCCCCTCTGAAAACTCCCTTCTGTCCTAGATCGGAGTGACCGGAGTGACAAAAATAATCGCTCTTTTCCTTTTAAAATCACATTTATCACAACACAGGCGCAGACATTTTAGCACGTGGCTTTTTTATGGGAGGGAAATTATGTGACATAAACATTACAAAAATTAAGCATTTTCATCTTATTTTAGATTGAAATTGTATAAAAAAAAGTTTATTTTCTAAAATAAGTTGATAATACTTACAATAAACATAAGTTGCATACGTATAAAAAAATAAAAATTAATGGCGGGAAAATGAATTATCTGCGCGTGCAGTCCCAGGACTTGGCAGAAACAAGGAGCATTCCATGTAATTTTGCCAGCATCAACTAATTGATCAATACAAAATAAAATTAATAATTGTATTAATACATCATGGTTCATTATAGATACTCAAATTGAGAAAAAAAAATCATAATTTTTTTTATCAATTTTCAGCATCAAATACTAGAAACAAAAAAAGGCGGGAAAACAAACTGACGATCAATCAATCAAAACACTTGGGCAAATGGAATGTCGTCGTTTCGAGATAAGTAAGCATCGGCCAAGCCAGACTGTGGTCATTCAGAGAAGGTTTGCATAGTGTGATTAGTTTGTACTGTTTGATACAGTACAGTACAACAGCTGGACATGTTAATGTACAGTTAGTACATAAGTACATACAATAGGACAAAGTGTACACTGAATAAGAGTAGTACAATTTTTTTTATGTACAAAAAAAGTTTTTTTTTTTTAGATTTTATCAACAAGAAAAAGTTGACAATAGATAGAAAGGGAAAATTTAAAAATAAATTTTTCTACTTTGCTACAAAGAATATAATTTTAAGGTGCTTTTGATTGAATATCAAGCATTTTTATAAGAAATTTTAAAAATTGTCTTTTTGATAACTTGAACTAAGACAAGCTGGTTTTCTGATGGGTTTAAAGTCTGTTGAATCAGCTTTCAAAGTTCTGAAGTTTTCTTGATTCTCCTATAATAAGAAAAATATATTATTCAAGATATCTTATCTGTTTCTTTTTCTAGGTATATATTTCTGTCTTTTTGGCAAGTCTATTTTTGTCTATTATTCTTTTATTAATGCAATCAGATGTATGCAATCTGTCAGTCGAATGTCTTTCTGTCTATATGCAAACATGATCACTGCTATCTATGTGTTAACTACATTCAAATCCACATACCTGTTTACCTCTAAACTACCTATCTAATGCCTAGTCTTAGTTCTTAAGGGTCTTAAGCTGTTTCCAGGTAACGATTTCTAGTTTCTACTAAATAACACAATGGCTATCTAGCTTTGTAACATGATATTTTTTAAAATTATCATCTACCTATCTGTCTACCTACCCAGCTATAAAGAAAATATCTTCCCAAAATTAACTAGCTATCTATCTATCTAATACCTTAGAGCTTGAGGGTCTTAGGCTGTTCCCAGGTGAAGATGTCTCTACCGAAGTGACCGTAGCTGGCAGTCTGCTGGAAGATGGGGTTCTTCAGCTTAAGGTCCCTAAAATTACATAAAAATTATAATCAATATTAAAGCAACTTATAATATTCTAATCTTTTAAATTTCAATTTCTATGTGTTCACAGGTAGAGACAATAATTTATATCAAGAGCAGGGGTAGCCAGTCTAACAATCAATTCTAGAAAAAATCACGAAACCTTTTAAAGAACTGTGGAAGTATATTTTGTTTTTTCATAAACCTGAAGAGGGGTGGTTAAGAAGTGGAGGAAAAGGGGAATGGGGTTGAGGGGAAATTTCACTTTGTCCCTGATCAAGAGCAAAATTTTATATCTATTCTACTAATCAAATACATATGAAAAGAAGAGGTATTATGGGCTGGCAATAAAATTTTCATCCTATGACATATCCTGAACTAATACAAATACTTTTCGATAGGTATTAAAATTAATCTTACTTGACAATTCTGCCGGGTCTCAGGTCAAAGTTGTTCTTGACAATTTCAGTCAGCTCCTAAAATAAAACTTTTGATTAAAAAAGATTAGTTTTCAGGAAAACTGATGCCTTTTTGAATAAAATATACCAAAGAGACATCCCTTTAACGCCCCAATGTGTATCGGGCACACACACACACACACAAATGGAAAAACTTTTTGTAGACTACTGTTATGAAAGTCCCAAGAGCCAATGACGAGAAAGCAGTACGTTTTTATTCAATTGGTGGAAGAAGTAAAAACTACATGCCTTTTTTTATTTCTACTAATTCCATGTTCTATTTGCTATCTTACTATTTGTCTATTTCACTTCTGGTATTTGGTACCGCTTCCAAAGCCCATGAAAGCACCTAACTATCTTATTATCAATATCTAGCTATCTGTCCATATAATAAATCCCCTTTTTGTCCTACTGTCTATCTATTTCGCTACCTTCTTAGACTTATTACATTTTCGACGGTCAATAACAACAACCAAAATAAAGGGGGGGGGGGGGGGGGTCAAATGAGGTGACACGACATACCAGTAATTTTATTTTGGGCGCTACTCCCTTAGTTTTAGAGATAATTGAGAGAAATCCCCCCCCCCCCTTTTCTATCCTAATATGTAGCTATCTATCTATTACCTTCTGAGACTTGGTACCGCTTCCATAGTCCATGACAGTGACAGACAGGGGCTCGGGCAGACCAATAGCATAGGAAACCTAAACAAACACAATTACAGAAAAAAAAATAAAATAATGTATAGGTACCTTGACTAAAAAATATATTTAAAATGATGAATAAAAATATTTCATTATGGAAAGAAAACATTCTGAATCACTGGCGAGTTCACAGAGATTCAACAGGGGTAGAGGTGGTATCTAGCCTTGAGGGATTGAAAAAAAGGAGAAGGGAGTTCAGCTTAGTATCTAATTTTAGGGGGTGTTTTTTTAGTCCCTTCTTCTGCACATCACTGTTTTGAACAGTCACAGTCTTTATCGACAACTAAGTAAATGTTTCCCAAAATTTTTATTCTCTCTTATTTTCTGAGATGCTTATATCAACGCGAAATTATTATTAATTTGTATAAATTCTGTAACTAACTAGCCTATTGAACTATTATTAATATTCTATACCATTACCCTATCCCTGTATCCCTGATGCTTACCTGAACCAGGCAACGACGGCAGAGGCCGGCCTTGACCAAGCTCTTGGCCACCCATCTGGCAGCATAGGCAGCAGAACGGTCAACCTGAAATAAATAACATTCATTTTTTAGTCCTAAAAATCCGCAATTTTATTCTTTTTAAATTATATGAAACTTTGTCAAGACGTTTTTCAAAATTTAGTTTGATTGGTATATGAAAAGTCTCAGCAGTGTTTTTAAATAAAAATAATAAACCTAAAAATCTGCAAGCTCAACAATGACTTGTTAATAGTTCCAAATAAATCCGCAAGATGGTTCTTTACCTTTGTGTAATCCTTGCCAGAGAAAGCGCCACCACCGTGAGCGCCCCAACCGCCATAGGTGTCAACAATGATCTAAAAGTATTATGAATTACCTAAAACTTTATGTTTAAGGTTTTTTTTAATGATATACACGAAAATATTTTTTTGCTTTTTTATTAAAGTCTTTATATTCCTGCATGTCTTTCACTTTTCTATCTGATTATCAAATAACAGTTGTCTGTGCCTTTCTTTCAGTATGATTGACCAATATCGTACATGGGACCAATATCAATCTTATAATCTATATATTTATGTACCTATCTATCTACTTTTCTGCCAGTAAGACCTGTATCATATGTGAAACAACTTATAACAACTTTATCTTCTTTCTATGTCTGTCTTCTATGTCATTGTCTATCTATCTATCTGTTTAAGATCTGTAATACATGTGAAACGACCAATAACAACTTTATCCTCTGTCTATCTATCTTTCTGTTTATTTTATCTATCTATCTATCCATCTACCTTTCTGCCAGTAAGACCGGCATCGCCCATGGGACCACCAATAACAAAATTGCCGCAGGGGTTAATGTGGTAAACGGTATCAGCATCTAAAAGACATAAAAATCAGGGGAAAAAATAAGCATTTCAAGGATATTTTTAAAAGTAGAACTTTTAAATTTAAAATTAAACCTTTCTTCTATCATTCTCATTGAAAGTTACATGATGTCAATATAAAACTAGATTAATGGATATAGAATATATGTGGATATTATGACAGGGGAAAAATTGCCGTCAATTTAGGTTGCTAACATGGAACCCGTTTATTGGTCGGTTCGTAAATAAAGTAGGAGGAAAGGGGATGGGTTAAAGGGGGTGGAAGGAGACACCCGTTATTTTAGCCAGCAACAAGTTCACTTTATTAGAGTATATGATAATCTGGTGTAAGATCCAAGTAATAATAAATCCATTATTAGTTTTAACATGTCCTTACCGACAGGGAGGGAGGGGACTTTGGGCTGTTTATTACACTAGTCCCCAATGTCTTATAATAGCGTTTTCTCATTTGTTGGCTTAACAACTTTGGGGACTTTCGTGAATTGTGATTGGTTGGATCATTAAGTTAAGTGTCTAAACGTTTCAACCACTGATTGTAATCTACAGGAGAGGTATTTTGTGTATTATCATTGGGGATGTACAATAATTTATCGGCCATTGTCTTATCCCTTTATATCCCTGACTTACCGAGGTATTTCTTAGGGATTGTTGTGTTGACCACCTTATCCATAATGTCTTGTCTCAAGCATTCCAAAGAAACCTGAAAAAAAATATTTTGATATAATATTTATATTATTGTTACAGGATGTAAGTGTGTCTGTCTATAGCTCAAGCTTAACCGCAGGACCGATCTGTTTCTCCTTAACAATGAAGATCTTATGTCCAAGGAGGGGCTATATCCACCCTCAGAAGAGAAATCTTTCTATAAAAAGAATTTATTTCCCCCCCCCCCCCCAATTATCCTGTACAGTTTTTCAACAATTTTACTTGCAATTTTGTTTCGACTTTTATTATTCATTTATATTCTGTTTATTCAGTTCTGACACTCTACAAGTGTTAATGTTAGTTTTGTATAACCATTTCAGAGCTTTGCTTTTATGTATGTTGTCATTCTAAATATTAGTTATAATTACCTTCTCAGAGTGTTGAACAGAAACTACAACAGTGTGGACTCTGGTGGGGATGGCGGCTCCATTCTCAAAGTGGTATTCACAGGTAACCTAGAATAAAAATTGGTCATCCATCTGTCAGACGGTCACTAGAGAAGTTTTCTTTGTTTCAGCCCGCATTTTCTTTTCAGTTTTTGTTTTGTTTTATTTACGGCTGTTTTTAGTTTTTATTCAGATAAAAGGTTAAAGAAAAATGCGAAGTTATAGTGAAGCATAGTAAAAACTTCAGACAAGTTGTACTCATACCTATTCGAAGATTTGGTTAAAGACTATCAAAAATATTAATAGCTATGGGGCTCTTGAAAGGGTGGTGGTACCCTCCCTTAAAATAGTTATAGACCTTCCCAGTACCTATGAGCAACTGCCCTATGAAGAAGAACCATATCTGTTCAGTGGTTAGCGAGATCCTTTGGTACACAGAGATCCTTTTACTTTATTATAAAGGTACCTGGGTCTTTGAATCTGGCCTGGCCCACCAAAGGGTGCCGTCTCTTCTGAGGTCAGCAAGCTTCTTATTCAGCTGATGGGCAAGAACAACGGTAAGGGGCATACATTCTGTACCATTAGAATATTTAAATTCAAAGTTAATAGTTATTAAAACTGTTTATATTATTTATATTGACTAATATTTACGTGTAAGAGTCAATGTTGTAACTTAAAATTGAATTATCAAATTGGTATTAAAGTTTTTTAATTACCTATAGAACATTAGAAAATGACTGAAAGTACTAGTTATTTTTTTTCGAAAGGTAGAAAAGTTGAGAGAAAATTGTTTTAAAAATTGAATTTAAATAATTTCCTTCAGTCTCATCGGTAGCATAACCAAACATAAGACCCTGAAAAAAATACCTAATATGAGAATATTTTAAAAATTTTAGTAGATTTTCTAATTTCTTTCTGAATTGTTTTGTTTTAAAAGACTAAACAATATTATAAATTCCCTTTTCTTCCTTGTAAGGCTTTTTTTTAAAGAATACTTAACCTAAGTTAACCAATAATGAATAATGAAAATTTAAAAAAAAATAGTTAAATATTGAAAAATCATAAATTTACTTTTTTAAGTTTTAGAAATACTTAAAATATTTGACAAAATAAAATATATTAAGATATTTTAAAAAATCAAGCTTTAAACAACCAAAATAAATTAATCCCAACACATGCTACTTATAAAATATTAAGATTAGTAATAATAATATAGAAATGCCTATTAAATAGATATCATACTTTGTTAGTTAAATTAATAATATGCAAGACAATATGAGCAAATCCTACAAAAAATAAACAAAGAAAGTATTTGAAAAAAAAGGTTTAAATTTAAGTTCCTGTCAAGAATACGAGACCAAAAAATATTTGTGGTCATTAAAATTACTTAAAAGGGTTGAAAGCAAAGATTACAAGAAAAATATTAAAATATTGGAGGGAAATATTTGATTTGGGTGTACAAACCTGGTCGCCAGCACCTACATTATCACCACTTCTCTCCTCCTTAAGATGTACACCTGCAGGTTCAAGCCACACAGTTCACTTCACCATTTATGATATTCGATATATTATTACTGGGATGTTGCACCAGATTTTCATGAAGTGATGCTTGCAGCTGACTAAAATAACGATACCCCCCATCCACTCCCTCCCCCCGGCCCCGTACTAAATGAACGGAATTACCAATAGATTATGTCCATATAAGTAAAATGAATTAACAACAAATTTTCCCCTGTCAATATATCCACTTATATGCTATATCCATCTTTATGGAACATTGCCTTAGATTGTTATTCCTGATCTTATGGACTATTACTTTAGTGTTTGTCATTTTAACCATTAATATCTCTAAAACAGCTGAAAAACAGGTATATAATTTTCTGGAAAGCTTTAATTATTTCTTTTGAACGAATTTAAGTATTTAAAGGCTATAATACGTTGATTGATTGATACATACACCAGTTAATTTTAATTACATTGAAAAAGAAAAAATCTTTCAATTCTCATATTTGATAGGTCTGTCCGTTAGTCTCAATGCGTTCAATGAACCGTCCGTCCGTCCTATGAAGACAGTTTAATGGTTGAGTGTGTGTGTTTTATTCCTTTAGCAATATCGGGGCTCTGTTCTTCGAGTGTGACCATCAGATTCAGGGTCTTGTAGTCGAATCCTTAAACACAACATGGCACATGCAATATTTTAGCATATCAATGAAGCTTTTATATAGTACCTGTAAAAAACGACGTCATATAATACAAATGAACAATGATAGGCCAATACAAAAACTAAATTACTAATGGTAGGCTAGTATACATTTTAATTGAACAATGGTAGGCCAGTATGACGTCATTTCTAATAGGCACCAGAAAAAGCTTCTAAATTAATATATTTTCCCTGCAAGTAATATTGGAGATGAATTGTGATTTATTTACATAGGGAGAGAAGGGAGGGGGGCGTTTAATAGCTTTGATTGAGATGGCACAAAGGCATATATTTTTGATTAGACATTAACTTGAAATTCTTGAAATTTTATCCACATTTCATCTCCATACAACTTTTATTATTACATAGATAATCAAAGATTTTCTTTTTCATAACTCTGTTAGAAATACATAAATGATAATTATTAAATGTTCCCCATTAAATATGATTTTCATCATGCTAAATAAATTATTTGTTAGTAATTTATTTAAATAAATACTGTAATTTAATCCCTTTGTTAATCATTAAATTAAAAAAAATGAAATACTGTATTTAATACTGTCTATATTTTATCTTGAAATTAACCTAAAAACCTAAAAAAGGAAGAATTAAATTGCCCAACAAATTAGAAGTACTTCAACAAGGACAATAATCTCCAGAACAGTACAACAGGATTCAAAGACAAAGAAATCTTTAGAATTACCACAGGACAGTTAATCCAATTATACAAAACCACTGGACAAAGGGTAGAGGGGGTAAACTTAGTTGCAGACAAATATCGAAATTCATGATTTGTCTGCAATCAAAGAGCTTTTTTTTCCCGCGTAATTCCATTAAGTTGGGTTGTAGTCAAATGCTCTTATTAAGTTAAAGTGTTCTTAGTTATGACCATTTCATATGTAATAATTTGGTCATAATCTAGAACAGTTTAACTTAACATAAGCGCATTTGACTAAAACCAAACACCCAACTTTATGGATAATGCGCAAAAAATGACCCTCTTTACCACAAAACTACCCAGACCACAATGAAGTGAACAGTACACAATTTATCCAAAGTGTACACACACTGACCCATGTGTAGTGTACAGAACTGTACTGCCAGTACCTGATCACCGGCCCCAACATCATCCTCACTTTTATCCACATGAACTCCACCAGCAATGTCGGGACTCTGTTGCTCTATAGCTACCATCAAGTTAAGGGTAGCATGGTCAAATCCTACAGAATAGGTTAAGGTACATATGTAGTTAGGTTTTTCTTGTAAACTAAATATCTCTTAGACAGCTTGTGTTATATCTAATCTGCCAACATGGAACTTGGTTATTTTTTTATGGATGACCTCTCTTGAGATTTGAAAGATCCTAGAAATGAAGTTAAAACTACAAATAAAATATATTTGAATCAAATTCAGTAGGATTGTTGTTAGTCTTACACTTTTTAAGTTCCCCAATCATGCATTACAATATTGTATATTAAGTTAATGAACCAGCATTTCTCAAAGCATTGAAGAAGATCACTAAGAAATCTTGCCAATAACTGCCATAATTTACTGTCAAACTAAAACCAAGAACAGGCAGCAGCAAAGACTCTAATTCTGTCAGGATTTAGAAACTCGGCCAATAATCCACCAAAAACAATTCCACTGGAAGCAACAAAATTAGCCTGAAATAATTTAATCTTCATGCTCTACAGGATCATTATTATACCATATAATCAAATCATGAGCTATACTGTCATTAACACCCTCTTGATCATGCTGCAGCACCCTTGTAGAGTGGACACCAACCTGATCACCAGCACCGGTGTCATCCTCTGACCGGTTAATGTGGACACCGCCAGCAATGTCAGGTGACTGATGCTCCAGGGCAACCAGCAAATTTAGGGTCTTATGGTCAAAACCTGATTGGGATACAAAATTGGTATAGGTACAATATCTATGTATGTACATTACATGATGTTGATATTATCTTAATTAAAATTGAATTTTCCCTTTACATTTTAAACAAAAGTTTCATTTTTGTAATGATTGTTATTAAACATTAAAAGATTATTGACTCTTATGTGCAATATGTATCGTTCTATGTAATCAAAATAGATAACATTTTGTTTAATAAATTAGGCGCTTTACCACAAAGTAACCATTTAAGCACTGATACCTCCCCTTATAATGGTGATGAAAAGCCTTGCAGGCTTAGGAGTGCCCCGCAGGGCTTGATCATAGGACCAACCCCATTTTTCCATTTTTTTTAGAAATAAGGGGAGGGGTATCAGTTCCTAACAGGCACTTTATGTGAAAGCACCAAAAATTATGATAATAATCAATAACATTGTCACGAGCTAACACATACCTTTAGAAGAGTCATCATAACCAATGTGTTTAACAGTGTCTCTGACAGTTTTCTGATAGTCAACATGGGCTTTGCTGGTAATCTCACCACAAACCTTAAATTAGGATATAATCAACTTTGGGTACTTTAATTGGGCACTAAAACCTCCCCTCTTACCTTACAAATTGTGAAAAGGAGAGGGTTAGTTTTTCGTTTATTTGTTTATTTAGTCTGGGCATTGAGCACGTTAGAATAGGTTTTGTCGGGTACAGGGTAGCAACGCTGGGTTAGGGCACGGCAAGAAAATACCAACATTCTATTTCGTTCATCTGAAAAATAAGATGGGGTTTCGGGGTTCAATGGTATACAAGCACTTTGGGGGAAATCGCATGTTTTCTTTTTAAATTCTATTGAAAAGGCTAAATTCTAAGATTTGACACAATATTAAATAACAATGGTTAAAACCTAATGTTCATTAAATGATATTTTTGATTGATTAGATTATTAACTGCAATCCTAAATGTACTTAACCAGCTAATCTTATAATTATCTTCTGATATTGAGATCCAATTACAATTTATTGTTTAAGTTCTAGTTAAAAATAACCTAATTTGTAGATGTTAATCTTTAATAAATCATTGTAATAGTACTTTTTAAGTTTTATTTGGGTCTTTAAAATTTAAAATTACATAATTTAAAGTCAAAATGTACTTTGATGAACTGAAAGTAAAATCATTTGAATAGTATTCCTTATCTTCATAATTATAGTAAATAAATAAACATGTTATCAATTTAAAGATTTAAAGTGTACATTTCATATGTATATTAATATTTTTGGCTTATAAAAGCAGAATTTTGTATCAATATTTATGAACTACTTATTAGTTTTTTTTTGTTTTTTCTATAATCTGTTTGTGTACATTTTATTGTTTATCTTTAAGGAAAGTATATTCATTTGATATGAGGTGAGTAGGGATAGACTACGAAAAGATCCCATAAAACACATTTTTTACCTAGTATATTTGGACACCTAATAAAGCTAAAAAATCATTGTTCTTACTTAATTTCTCCCAGTTTGTATATGCTTGCCTCACCTAGGAATTAAGGGCTAGGTCTATGGAATATTAAGCTTACCATAATCATGCCAGTTTTGGTGACAGTTTCGCAGGCAACCTTTGCGTCAGGATCCTGTCTGAGATGTGCGTCAAGAATTGCGTCACTGATCTGGTCACACATCTTATCTAAATAATGATATTTATTAAACATTTTGCACTGGTTAGTCTGAGCAAAAATCAGTAGGTAGGAAGTAAAGGAGCATATATCCAGTTATCATAAAAAAAGATAATTACCTAGGTATATTATAGACAAGAAAATATTATGTTATTTTATCAAAAAATTGTCTTCTATGTTATCCAAAAGTTAGCTTTCTCCTTTACATTTGCATTAGAGCATGAATAATATCATGAATAAAGGGATAGGCCAATGGACGTTAAATTCATCTTCTCCACAAAAAAATATAGTGAAAATGAAATTTAATATGTGGAGAAATAAGATTTTTTTTGTTACCACTGACTTTCCCCTCCAACATATTTAATCTACCAAGGGCAAATGTTCCAATTATGATATTTCCGGTAAGATTTTAATTATTTTTTCATGGCCCTATCTCTGTCTCCCAGAAAGTATATTAAGTCAAATATGTGTACTCCAAACCAGTATAAACCAGATGAAAAACATAACCTACATAATAGAATAATGTAGATTATGTGTTATTTGTAACAACCCCAGTTTTAGTCCAAAAATTTAAAGGGAAGTGGTGGGAGGGTGTTTTCTTTCTAGGGGTTATTCTTTTCAAAAAGCGGTGGTACTGGTACATTCCCTCAAAATAGTCAAAGACCTTCCCAGGAATTATGAGAAACAACACTGTAAAGTAGAACCATACAGACAGAAAGACTTTGTTTTTCACATATGTTATAAATGCTCGTCTGCTTTAGATTCTTATAACAATGAGGCATTTTGACAGTACTTATTCCATAACATTTTAAATAATGTATTTTAATTAAAAATATGATTCCTGTTCTATCTATGTATGTCGTAATATGTTTAATTTTCCTTACATTACGCAAAAATGTTTATTTTAATTATGTTTAACATTGCATCATATTGTCATTTGTTGTGAATATATCTTTAACCCAAGGATAGGGATTGGTGAATTGTGTATTTTTTTTATCTTTTCAGGTCTTTTAACCCTTACAGATCGGAGGGTAGGGGGGCGGTTTCCGTTATTTTCGGCGAGGGTAAGAAATTTTTTTTTGTTATGAAAAACAAAAGTTCGTCCTAAAATTTGGTTATCCTAGCTTTAAAATTGGTCGCTCTACAGCTGTTTTAATATTTGGCGGATAGCCGCTAAAAAGCGGCTAAGGAGCGGTCTGACAGCTATGACTAGAAAAAGTAATTTTCTCTAAAAATACACATGAACCACCAGAAAAATTTGTTACGTATTTATCTGTAACAGGAGCCCGATCTTATAAGGTGGAAATTGGGGCCCGATCTGTAAGGGTTATATTGGGCATGTAAGAAGATTTGATGATTTTATAAAATAGATGATTTAAAAACATCATAGAAAGCATAGGTACAAAGCCTCCTAAATAAAAATTCCATAGTAGGGTTGGCAATTTGTATCCGAATCCGGGATCCGTCCAATTTTTGGTCAATTTTGGAATCCGAATCCGGAATCCGTTTTTTTAAAGCGGGTTTGGATTCTTAATTGTTAATCTAAAATTAGCGTCTTGGGTTTTTTTCTGTCAACTCCCCCTTTTTGAATCCGACATTTTTTTGACGGATTCTTGTAAGAATCCGAATCAGGTCCAAAATTTTGACGGATTGCCATCCCTAGTACATAGAACTAGAAAGTAAAAATACTATTTTATCATTGTTATAATCATGTTTGTATCTATTTACGACGTAAAGATAATAAATACATTGGCATATATATTTAAATCAGGTTTCATAATTAGGTAATAATAAGAGGACCTACAAATTAGAGGGTCTACAAATTTTCAGTTTATGAAATATTTGAAAATCCGATAGGTTACAAGTCATGTCTTTTTTCTTACAAGCTGTTTCCCGCAATATTTAAGACTCTTTTAGAACAAATATCAGGGAAGCTTTTAACAGTCCTATTAAGACCAATGACAAAACTATAGGACAATGGACAATAAACTAAAATCCTCTTCTACTTAATTATTGAATGAAATTCTACCTTTGGTTAGTGTAATTGCCCTTGCCCTTTCCCTTCCTATCCTGCATTATTAATTTGCAGGGATCTTAAGGGACAAGACAATGGAGGAAAAATAAACAATAGGATAAACAAAATTGCCCCCCGGATGAACAACCTCTAAAGGTTTAAGAATGCAAATGAAGGAACGAGTTCATGTATAATGACCCAACTTCAATACTTTATATTCCTTTCAATTGACCATGTTTTTTTTCTTTTTTTGTAGAACCTTTTTTGTTTACAATTTTGAGAAACCATGGTCTATAACGCAGAAGGAAGTTGACTTGACCAAAATATCCGCTAAACCACATGATTTCTTAGTTCATTCTAATTTTTACCAGTTACAGATGTATTATATAAATAATACTAGTTTATGTAGGTAGATAAACCACTTTTAAATCATAAGATTTCTTGGGCTATTTTGGATTTTGGAAAAGTACGTTAACTTTTGTCTTTGAAAAAATCAGGAAATTTTATTTTGGAGGTCCAAGCCAATAATTTACTAGTGGAGCAAAGATAACCCCCTCCCCCATTCCTCTATTAAAACCTTTCTATAATACTGTGTATGAATCGATATACAATTACTTGGATGTTGCACAAGATTTTCATGTACTCTGATAAAGTAATACTCGCAGGTGGCTAGAATATCGATCCCCCCTATACCCGCCCTCTCCCAACCTAATGGATGTCCGAACAGACCAATAAATTAGGTCCATATCAGCAAGCTAAATTTACAAACTTTCCTTTGTCAAAATATCCACTTATATCCTATATCCATTTGCGTATAATATAAATTGTGTACATACAAATAAGAAAGTTCGGGAATAGTCCCTTTCGTGACATTGCGTCATAAGGGGCGATTCGTCGTATTTTAAAATAGCTTTTTATAGGTTATTTTAAGTTAGGTTAGGTTATATTGGATTAGGTGATTGACCCAGAGGGTTAGGTAATTGGCCCTGCAGGGTTAGAGCCCCCCGCAGGGGCTTGAAATAGAAGAAAAGCTACTGTAAAAAATACGCAGAATCGCCCCATAAGGTGCGATGTTACGAAAGGGACTATACCCGAAAATTCTCTTGTTCGATATCTATTCAAATAGTCATACAGCTGTTAGAAAACAAACAGAATTTCTTTTATAATATTTTTGTTATTCAACTTTTTACAAAAGTAGCGAAGCACAAAACACAATACCTAATGAATAAAGACATAATGCAAAACAGAAAATAACGAAACCTATGTTCGTAATTAAATAGGTGTGTCCTTTGCAGTTTGACAAACAGACTGACGAACCATGTAAGTTATACACTGGAGCCACTACTTGATGATGGATAAACAGATCTATATAGTATAGATGTATATATAAAAAAACTACCTCCCTCCCTTTTTCAAAGAACTCTTTCTTCTGCTTCTAAATTATTTTCTGCTACTTGGCTGTGTTAATATAAGTGACACCATGGGTTGATTTACAATGACCCAATAGAAGGGTTGCACAAGGTGGTTGCGATGTGGAGATACAGTTATTTAACCCTTTCCCCCTCTAGTGTTTTACTCTAATGATGGATATGGTCATGCGTAGATTTTGCATTTGTGTAGATTTTCTGAATAGTAGTATTTCTGAAAAGGTCTAATCATAATCTATTCATAACAGTTCTAATAATATGCTATGCAAACCGATCATAATTTTAAAGAAATTTTATTGTATTAAATACAACGTTTTTCTCATTTTAAGAGTAAATGTATTTTTAAAGGTAAAAACAGATATTTTAAAAATAATTAAAATTTTTTTTAAAATTAAATTCTTGCAAATATTTATTTTTTTTATATTTTTTTAAAAACGTGATAGTATCTTGGAGTACTATAAACAATTATAGGTCATTAAATGATGACATAATCAACCTTTACATTACAAGAAAACTTTGTTTGTAAAGATTTAAATTATTTTAGTGGAAACAATTTATTTTTAATTTACTTATCCCTGTATCCCCGAGATAGGATAAAATTACAAGAAACAGATGCAGACTGCAGTTTTCAATAATTTATACCATCAGGTTAAAAAATAAAGTCATGCAAACTCAGCACTTTTAATTATAGTGCTTTAGAATTAGTTTTTATTAGTAGAGTGTTTTTTAATTAGGTTTAAAAAAAGATAAAAAAAAACAAACAATTTGGGATATTTTTTCCTCACATGGACCAAAAATGTTTCTGGTACTTTCAATAGGGCATTTACCCTGCAGGACCCTATGCGTTATTTTGTGTTCACATTTAATGTTATTAACTTTTAAAACTTGTTTGTTGGTTATCCTTGACAGAAAAATTTTGGACAATAAAACACTTCCTGTATGAAAATTAGGGTTGGGGATTTAATGTAATTAGGAAAAGCAGATGAATTTCAAATAAACATATATATTACCATAATTTCACAGCGTAAACAAGCTAAAGATAATTTTCTTCTTATACCTTTTTAAAAATTATTATTTTATGAAAATCAAATCGAATTATAATTCAATTAAAGTTTTAGCTAAGATTTTCTAAATCTACGGATCGACTTTTCTATGAAAATATCTAAAAAAAGCAGTGGCGTGCACAGTGCTTCACCAAAAGTTGGTGCAACCGTTAGCGATTGAAAAAAAAGTGGAAGACAGGCCTTCCTAATATTAGTTTTAAGGGGTGTGACACCCTTCTACACAATCCTAACACATGACACTGATATCGCGTATTTTCCACATTTTTACGACAAATAAAAATAAAATTTATGTTCAGATCCTTAACTTTACGAGGGGGAGGAGTATTGTAATTAATAAGGAGGAGAATACCAATACAAGAAATTATGTTAAGTTGGCAGCGCAGCTACATTATAAAGTTGATCTTCAAACAACATAACATTTAAAAGTAAAATAGGAGAAATTTTGATTTTAAAACTTTTACAACCAAAACAAAAATTTCTGCCTCTTTAGCCATATTTTAGTACATAAATTATCTTGAAAATTGTTTATTATTTATGTGATTTAACATCTTATAACATAAATTATTATCCACGACCATGAATCAGGAATGTCCTTGTTAATTTGTCTCATTTTACTCTGCACGTCTATTGACATTTACATTTTTAAAAGCGAAGCTTTTCTATAATTAGGGTCGGTCCGTCCTTAACGGATAGCTTTTTCGTTAATTTAAACATTATATAATTTTTTAACAGATATCTAACTTTGTATGATTATTTCTATAACAATTTTATTAGGTATGATTTAGGAAACGTAGCATTTCTATAATCGCTAACAGAAAGTCAGTACGTCCATTTTAACATGCTATTTTTTTTTAATTTTGACAGGAAATTTTACTATATGATATAATTATCCTGACCATCGAACACAGTAATAGTGTCTGACGAATTATGACGTAACAAAAAAAAATTAGCCAATGAGAGGCCGTTATTGACCAATGGTAAAATTTATAGTGGCCTCTCATTGGCTAATTTTTTTTGTTACGTCATAATCAGTCAGACACTATTACTGTGTTCCTGACCATCTGATTTTTACCCATTACAACAAGGTACAATGATATAAGCAATGCATCTCTATAATCAAGTCCTAAGAATGTAAACATGGCCTTACACATTATCCTGTATTTAAGCATTTTTGCCAAAAATATACTTACAATTTTATTTAAACTTATACATTTATATTAAATTTATTTAGTTTTGTTACTCTACATGTTAATGTTCGTTTGTCCTATTGTTTCAGAGCTTCACTTTTATGGAAGTTGTAATCCTTGTTAGAATATAAACTTGAGATAATTAAACAAGTTGAGTTTCTAATTAAACAAGGATAACAACATTCATAAAAGCATAGCTCAATAAATCAAACGGATACAGACACATAAACACATGTAGAGTAATAGGACATAAAATTAATTAATTAAAGGGTAATTATTACGGATATACCAATTTTTTAAGACTTGCTTGTAAATATGCTTCGCTTAGAACATTAAAAAAACGACGGGAGGGGACATTGTGCTGTTTTTAAACTAGTCAATATAATAATGTTTTATTCAGTTTTGGAGACTTATATTGATTGGTTGGTGCATTAAATTAAATGTCCGAATGTTTCAACCACTAATTGTGATCTACAGAAGGGGTAATTTTGTGTTTAATTATTGCATTTTTATAAAAATTTATATTTCATTGTCTTATCCCTTTAGATCCCTGACAAAAATTAGGAGTTACATTATTAAAAGGCGGGACAATACAACCCATACAGATTATATTTTTTGAGGCGAAGCTACTTTTAAAAAAAGATTTTAAATTACAGTAATCAATGATATGTAATAATACCCTTATAAATAAATGTTATCCTATGCAAATATGGACGATAGATTGACGTACATTCCAGATGATGATTAAACAAGGATGACAACATCCATTAAAGCGAAGCTCTAAAATGGTAAGACAAACGAACATTAAAACAAGTAGAGTGTCATGATAATTTAATATAGGAATAGAGGAATCATCATAAAAAGTTTGAAATTGATTGGACAATTCACACCTGTTTAAATTAACGAAAAGGGCTAACTAATTAAAGGGCGTTTTATTTTGACATACTTTTCAAAAAGCGAATCTTTTCTATAATTAGTGTCGGTCCGTTCGTAACGGATAGCTTTTTTCGTTAATTTAGGCATGTTAGAATTTTCCTATCGATTTCAAACTTTGCATGGTGATTCCTGTAGTAGTTAGGTACGATTTATAAAGCGTAGCAACTCTATAATCATTACAAGAACGTCCGTACGTCCATTACAAACATATTGAATTTTTTACTTTTTTACCAAAAAATTTTTATGTGATGTAATTATCGGATTGATCTGAATTTTGGTATATTGATTCCTTGGAACAGCAAAGTATATTATTATAAGCGAAGCAACTCTACAATCAAGTCATAAAAATGTAAGTATGTACATAGACATTATTCTGTATCAAGCAGTTTTTCAACAAATTTAGGTACTTACAATTTTGCTTCGACTCTTATACATTTATATTCTGATTATTCAGTTCTGACATCATACAAGTGATGATGTCCGTTTGTCCTACTGTTTCAGTGCTTCGCTTTTAATTATGTTGCCATCCCTGTTTTTTAAAGTCTTGATAGTAAATATGTTTCGCTTATAACATTACAAAAACAAAGTGGGGGTATATTGTGCTGTTTTTAAATAAGTCCCAAAAGTTTTACAAAAACAACCCAGGAAAACCATCCTTTTCTGTCCAAACACCCAGGGTATCAGGTTAAGTAACACCCATCAGACAACTAACTCTTTGATTACACGATCTTTGTCTCAGAAGTCCTAACAGTGCATGGTATGAGTTGCTCCTGTTTTGAGCCAAGGCATTCCTCCTACTCTATCTATTTATGTCGCGCACCTGACATAGTACAAGTAGGAACAACTTTTGATGTCTTTAGTTATGACGCAGTGTTAAACCTATCACCTCTCGACGACGAGCGGATGCGCTTTGTTTTGAGCAACGGTCGTGAGTTAAATTGAAAACTACTAGCAGAGAAAAACCTTTCCTATTTACCGACGGAATAATCGACAATCAAATTATTGAGTAGCTTCACTCAAAGAGAGAGAGAGGGGGGGGGACAATGGGCTATTTATTACACTAGTCTAAAAACCAAAAGTTTTATTATAATGTTTTCTTATTCGTTGGCTTAACATCTTTGGGAACTTTTAATAACTTTTGGTAACTTTGATAAGTTAAACGTTTTAACCACTAATTATAACCTACAAGAGGGTTAATTTTTGGGTTGTATATATTGGGGATGTACATTAATTTATTGGCCATTGTCTTATTCCTTTAAATCCCTGAGCTTTCTTAGACAGGTGAGAATTGTTTCTTATGGTGTTTTATTCTTACAACAAAATAAATTTTCTTTGAATTAAAAGAAACAAAGTATATAGTTCTATGAGAACTTGTGAGCAGTTATAGAAAAATTAAAAAATAGAAATAGAGCACAAAATGATTAGGTAAATGCATTTAAATTTAGCAATAACATATCGGTATGAAATTACTAAATTTGTAAAACAACAATACATGAATATTTGCTGTAGTGTTTATTTGTCGCTGTGTATGAAATCCATATCAAGTTACTACTATTATTGGACATTTAGTGTGAATTCGAAACAGTCAAGAAAAACGTTACTGGATATTATAGACTTAGAGTTGACTAGTTTTGCCCAAGTCTTTTATACTTTATATAAGAAACAAAACATTGAAAATAATAAAATTTCATTTTGATATTCCCTAAATTCATTGGAGGCCCTTCAATATTTTGACTAAAAGATTAGAAGCAATCTTTTCTAAGCTAGATTATTGAGTATTGTAAGATAATTTTATCTCTTTTTTACACAATTCTATTTATTATCATTTGCCAATAAAAAAAAATTGAAATTGTATAAACACCATGTAACATCATATCATGATTTCCGTTCACCAATGTCGATTAGGAAGGGTGTTTACATGGGGCGTAGAAGGGGATTGGAGACCACCTTTTTTTAAATTCAGGATTGGTTTAACTTCCAGAATACAACCGAATTGAATCTTCAAAATTTTAAATAACATTGACAAGAAAGGTAGGTATTTTTTAAAGGTTTTACTGTTTTGACACTTAAAGGAGAGAGTATATTCGATAAAAAAAATATCCTAAATTGGAGAGAACACCGAAAAAAAAGTAAGTTTTGCCAATTTTTATCTATTTAGCTTAGATCTGAACTTCCTGATATCATTTTAGAATTTTTTTGTTAATAAGTGATCATATCAAATAGCCCCACTTTTATTTGATTTTGAATATTCCCCTGCACCCACGCAGTCTATACGTTTTTTCTACATTTATGTCCATTCAGAAAATCTATTTCAGAAAACCTATAGTCAATCATGGATATATCATACAATAATTAACAGTCTCATCTTGAATAGCAGCTTAGAAAATAACATTTTCCTATGGGCGTTATGGAGTGAAAGACTAACTGACAAAGTGAATTATAGAATAATTTCGATGCCTAAAAAAACAAGTATACAATTTCTGATATGAATTATACTAGATTAATTTTGATTGATACCAATGCATACACATAATTTAGTCAAGGGGGTGTTTGATTTTAGTTAATGTGAAAAGGGTAGGTAAGACAGGGAATAATTTTCCACAGGGGGGGAACCCCTTATTTATCCTTTGTAATTCATTTTATTTTTAAAAATCTAGGACAGTAACGTGAAGTTTTTTTCTTTTGCGTAGTTTTAAAACGAGATTTTAAATACCTAATACGTTTCATTCAAAAAAATACATGTACGTTTATACAGTTTTGTTTTAAACAAATTTTCTAAGTTAAAGTCTTTGGGAGCCCATATCATGCCCTTTATGGAAGCTTTTTGCATTTAATCATGACACCTTTACCAAAATATGTAAATCAAAACAATTCTATTTTTTATCTTTAAGCTTCCTATAATGCTTATTTTATATTTGCTGTTTACCTTCTTTGGACAGTATTGTAAAAACATCAGAAATGAGTCAACCTATATTTGTTGCTTAGTTAGATAGTATACCTTGACCGGAAAGCTAACTTTTGACCAATAAAAAATGCGCAATTTTCTTGTGGCCAATAGGAAAGCCCAAAAAGCTGCGTAGTAAAGACCTAATTATTTCTGACCAATGAGAGATAAGAATATAAATAATTTGGCCAATAGCAAAGCCTTAAAACTGCGTAATTCCCAGTTTTATAATTGACAGGGGAAAGTTCTTAAAAAATTTGCATGCTACTGTTTACAAAAAGTGTTGCATTAAGTTTAAATTCTTTTTACTTAAAAGAAAATTTAAATTCAACAGAAGTTTTTTTAAAATGTATTGTTTATATACCTATGTAATAGTATCTAAGCAATTTTTTTCTGTTATTCAATTATTTCCTTTAAAAAAAAGGTACTAATTGCGTAATAGAATTAAAATGTTTTTTTAAAATCTAGCTTGATCTAATGATTAAAAGCAGAAAACACCAAAAGATGAACTCTAACAAGTTTTTGACTTGCCTCAATCAACCAACCCTTTGAGTAAAACACTTTAGAGGGGGGAGGGATTAAATAACTGTATTTCCCTATAACAATGAAATTAAGCCGACTCTTAATTGGTTGGGTCTTTGAAAATCAACTAATTTTGTCATGAATATTAACACAGTCAAGTAGCAGAAAACAATTTGCTAGCAGACAAAAAAGGTCATTGGAAAAGGTGGGAGGTAGTTATCTGTATATACATCTATACTAAAGATCTGTTGATTGCACGACTTCTAAATTTAATTTCAAACTATAAATAACCTATAGACAGTTCATTTACAAGTGGATATCATTTATTACATTAAGTGTGATCTACTTGACAAAGCAACAGTAGAATAAAAGTTTACCTGGATGACCCTCGCCGACAGATTCAGAGGTGAACAAAAATGTGTCGCCAGACTGAAAAAATATTAATCAATATTTCTTAAGTTAATACTTATAATAAAGTAACAGGATGTGTGTATGTCTGTGAGAGACCTAGAGGCCTCTAGGGGAGTAGCCGCTAGTTAGAAAACATTTCAATACTGTAAAAAATCTATTAAAACGACAAGGACAATAATAAAAGAGTGACAATATTTAAAATCTATTTTTAGGTATAACTCTTTACTATTAATGCATTACATGAGTTATTTAAAGCAAAATCTGACAAGAGATATTTTCAATAGTTTGACTTTTGATCTTAAGTCGGCATTTGGAATATGCTTTAAGAAGAAAAACTATTTTGTCTTTCAACTTTTTCATCTGTTAAAAATGATTCCGCTTAAGAACCTGAAATTCTTTTTCTTTGTTTTAATATTCGAAAGTTGTTAGTGTCTTATAAGTACAAGTAACAGGATGTTTGTCTGTCTGTATGTCTTTGTATACTGTTGGGTCTCTGAATCTATATGATTCTTCTGAAGCTTCTCAGGGAAGCTTTGTAACTAATTTGGTGGAAGGGAAAATTAACTCCAAAAAATATTTTTAATTTATCTTTTTAATTTTGAAGTCAAAATTCTAAATCTTCACAGGACAAACATAAGCAAATTAATTTTTACCTGGGCTTCCAGGGTGGAGGATACTGAGGCAGCGGTAGGAGACATCTTCTAAAAATATATACATAGTTAGTCAGATAGCAAGGAGGTAGGAGACATCTTCTAAAAATATATAGATAGTTAGTCAGATAGCAAGGAGGTAGGAGACATCTTCTAAAAATATATAGATAGTTAGTCAGATAGCAAGGAGGTAGGAGACATCTTTTGAGAATATATACATAGTTAGTTAGATAGCAAGGATAGATGGATAGTCAGATAGCAGGGAGGTAGGAGACATCTTCTGAGAATAGATAGTTAGTCAGATACCAAGGATAGATAGTTAGTCAGATAGCAGGGAGGTAGGAGACATTTTCTGAGAATAGATAGTTAGTCAGATAGCAAGGATAGATAGTTAGTCAGATAGCAGGGAGGTAGGAGTCTTCTGAGAATAGATAGTTAGTTAGTCAGATACCAAGGATAGATAGTTAGATAGAATAGGTAAGAGACATCTTCTAAAAATAGGTAAACATCTCGTAATCATAATGAATAATTTTAAGCTTGACTTTTGTAAAACAAGGATGATAATATCCTCAAGGGGTAAAGGTTAAAAGAAAGAAGCAACTTAGATACTCCTTTAAGCCGAGTTTTATGGTGATCAGATAATTCTTTCGCGTCTTAGAACTAACATCAACCCTTAATATAGAAAATCTTTACTTAAACAAGACCAACTTGCTTCGAAGATAAAATAACAGTAGCAGCTTTACAATTTCAAGTACTAAAAATATTCCATATTATTAAAAGGCAATATTTATTGAGGCTTATCTCTTATTAAAATGATAAAGAATAGAATAATAATAAAAATGTTAAATAAACAACATTATGTAATCTAAATAAAAGGTTAAATAACTCTATTATTTAAAGAAGTAAGGTTTTTTGTCTGAAAAATGCTTGTCCGAATGGTTTGTCCCATTCAGAGAAGCTTTATAAAGATCCTGGGGTGGTTTTAGGCTAATTTCCGAACCTCTCCTGGAGGCTAGGGGCGAAGCAACTAGTATAAAAGCATTTCCAAAAGCAAAATAATAATAATATAATAGAATAGTAAAGTATTATAAAGTAAAAATAGAAGTAAGTTGTAAGTATAATACAAAAAAAGGGTATATTCGTGAGAAAAAGCAATTTTTAAAAAAATAAATAAAAGAAAATTAGTTATTTACAAGAAGTACCTTACTGTTTGACAGAGTTTAGGACGGACATTACCTTATCTATGGAGTAGCTGTGCTAACAACTGAGAAAATAAACACTTGCTAAAGCAATGCAGTTTATGGAATTAAATTTCAAAAAATGAAAATAGAAAAATTGTGGATTTTAAAAAAACAAATCAAGTTATCAACTTGACATATATAGATACTGCCGGCTTCGCCCCTAGCCTCTAGGGGCTTTGCTCCAAGAGGTGATCCAAATAAAAATTAAGGCGAAATTCGTAAAAGGACAAAGGAAATCTTCAGCAAAAAAAATTGGGGGGGGGGGGCTAGGATTTTTTTTTGTTGGGGGGGGATGTTCCACCCCCCAAGAAATTACCCTAAAACCACCACAGGACCAGTAGGTATATTCACTAAAGATTAGAATCCGATCGGTTCAGTGGTTACCGAGATCTTAAGGGACGGACGGACGGACGGACGGACGGACAGACAGACAGAAAGACGGACAAACAGACATCATTCTACTTTGTATTATAGATATACAAAAATACTTTCAGAAAGGGTACATTTTAAAATTTTGTAAGGTGATAAAATTTTCAACTAAAGCTAACCTAGCGGATTTGCCCCTAAAATTTAGGAGCTCTTTATTCGAAGGGGTAAGTAATGCAGAAAATAGCATTAAACCCACCCAAGAGTTTAATATAAAAACTAAATAGCCCAAAATCATCATCTATTAAGTATTTAAATAGTAAATGAAATCTTATTTTCTGTAATTCTTACTATATACCTATATTTAAAAAGGAAAGCCAATTTTTAAGACATTTAGGGGCAAACTGACAATAATATCCAGGGATCTAAAGGGATAAGACAATAACCGATAAATGGATATACATCCCCAATTATAATACACTAATTACCCCTCTGTAAATTACAATTAGTGGTTAAAACGTATGGATACTCAACTTGATGAAAAAAACAATCAAAATTCATTGATAATCCCTAAAGTTTTTAAGCCAACGATTAGGAAAACGTTATTATAAAACTTTGGGGGACTAGTGTAATAAACAGCCCATTGTCCCCTCCCACCCTGACAATATCCCCACCCCACCCCACTATCACACTATACACAAAAATTTTACTTCCCTTTCAAAGGAATTTAGAAAAAATCTCCAACCCTTAAGTTATTGTGTTTCAACAAAAATCTTGTAAAAACAGATATAGAATTTTTTTCAGAAAGATTTTAGATTCTGAAAATAGTAGGATGAAAGAGAGGAAATTACAACAATTCGTTGGTTTTAAGCTATTTTTCCCCATTAGTCATTAAGAAATATTTAAACACTGTGCTATTGAAATAATGACATTTTTCTGCATCTTTAAGAAAACACTTGACTTATTGTACAGGAAAAGGAAAACCTTCTCTAATTAGAGCATTTGAATACACGAGATCTTAAAATATGTCATTGTTGTTCTATAAATGCTTTATCCTATTTTGTGTGACCATTAAGATCTCGTTAACTATATTAAACCAATAGTTATCCACTTTAGGGAAGCTTCACATAGGTTTTAGGCTATTTTATTTTATATTTTAAATCTGGGGATGGATTTTATTTTAAAAAGTTAAGCATTGGGTAGGTTTTAGGCTAGTTTGACGCCTTTTTCCTTGATTCTTAGGGCGGAGCCGCTAGAGAATAACAATTAAGTATTATATAAGTTATAAATAATATAAATTTGGTAGGTATTGCTAATAAATCACTAATTATGACATTATAATTCTTTAGCACATTTAATTTACAACGATTTTCTTAGAAATCTACAAATATAAAACGATTTTCTTACTTTAAAAACTTTATAAATCCAAATGACAGTCATAACTTCATAAAATATACTTATCAGTCAAAATTTCTCCAACAAAAACCTAACCATTATGTTGTAAAAACTATTGCAAATTTCTAAAATTTCACTTTTTTCATACACATTCAAGGAAACGTTAAAAAACATGTTAAAACTAATAAAAAAAACTTACCGTTTTTTTTTAATTAACAGAGTTTCAACTAAAGCACTTGCTCACTTTGTCAGTAGACTTTTTTTATAGTGTAAAATTTATTTATTTTTTGTAGAAAACCGGGCCACAAAAAAGTGTCCTAGTCTTCTATGTAGCAAGTATGAGGTGGAAAAGAGGCCGAAGTTTAGTTTGCATGGATATTTATACAGTATAGAGAAGCTGACACTAAATATTGATGACCCTACACGGAATTTGTATGGAGAGGTATGCCTCTATAAAACAGCAAAAAAAGTAAAAAATCTAAATCTTTTAGACCACATTGTAAAACAACAAATATTCAATATCTATTCTATATATAAAAGTATGAGGATGTCTGTATTAATGTCCAATAAGATCTTCTTAATGGCTACACCAATAGGTTTCAGGGGGGTTCCACACCCCAAATGGAGGGATCAGAAAAAATTAACCCCCCTTCCTCCATTTTCAAACAACGATAACCATTGGGATAAAAGGCCTTAATGGCTAGGGGCGAAGATACTGGCTGAAATTAAAGAACGTCAACGTCAAAATAATTCAGGCAAGACTTAACTGAGTTAAATTTGCTAAAACTTCAAGAAAAATGTAGACAATGAAGGAGCTTGTTGTAAAATAAGCATTATTAATCTACTTAAAACCTCAGACAAAATTATCTTTACAAAGGGCATTTTTTTATCTTTATTGTATAAACATATATTATAAGCAGACAAAGGCCGGCTTGGCTCGGAGCAGCTAGTAGAAAATTGTCACGGCACGACTTTACCATAGATTAATAATGCATAGCAAGAAAAAACTAACAAAAAATTCTAATCAAACGTAAGTATTTAAAAGTTAAAAATTTTGCTATTAGATTATAATATTGATTTAAAATGGAATAAGGCCCTAGAAATTAAAAAATCAATTACGATTAGTGGACACAATTTTTTAGAAGGTATTCAAAACATGGTTTTTCCTTCCCGGTTCTGAATTAGTTTAATTCTCTCGGTTTGTAAGATTATTCCTTATTAGCTGGTTTAAAAATATGCGAATGAACAATAAATGTTTAAGTATAGATTTATATTTCAGACATCTACCTGCCCCAAGTGGCAGAGATCCTTTTCGTCTACTAACAAATAGCTTTTTTAATCTTTTGTAGGGTCTCGAATGAGTTTATATTTCCAATGCTATAAGCTGATTCTTTGTTCAAAATCGGGACAGGGTTCTTGTCCCCTCTTTTACTTAATTGAGTGATAAAAGGAGAAAATCTAGAAAATTCCATAATCTAAACTGTTTCTACTCTATGTTCAATGGAAAGCTTGAAAGATAGTAAAACGCAAAAACCCGGGTGCGTGCCAGTACAACATAAATTCGCGAAAAATAATAATAGACACGTCAGCCGTGACGGTACAACTAGAATCCTAGAAAATAATAATAATAGTCTATTCAACTCTCTAGCAGACAGACAGTTAGGTAATAAGAAAAAGAAAGCTGTATTTTAAAAGAAAGGAGTAAATAGTAATGATAAAAACCATGCAAATACGATTTATAATAATAGATAGATACACAATTTGTCATGAAATAATTTTATAGTATGAAAATAGTTCATGTGCAGGGGTCTGAAAGGATAAGACAATGGCCGATAAATTGATGTACATCCCTATAATGTCGATACACAAAATAACCTTTCTATAGAATTCAAATAGTGCTTAAAATGCTTAATGAACCAACTAATTAAAATGTAGTAAAAGTCCACAAAGTTGTTATGCCAAAGAATAAGAAAAAGTTAGCCCCCCCCCCCCCCCCCCCTAAACATGGAGGAACGTATTGACCTTAATATCTGAAGACAATATTAGCAACCTAAAATTAATATACACGTATTTTATATCCATTAGTAAGTAAAAGATAACAATTTTTTATATGAAAAATAAGGAATTTAAAAAAAAACTAATACCTCCCAGCTAACACTTTCATTTAAAATCATTTTATTTTCATTTTTTTCTCTTACATCTATTCATTTAAAATCATCATGCCAGAAAAATGAAAGTCAGGGATTTTTCAGAATCAACTCCCTTCTAAAATGGCACCGTTTTCAATGATTATAGAAATGAATTTTAAATGATAGTCATTTTTGTGGAGATCTGACTTTCAAATAACAGTCATGTTTGTAGAGAAATGAAATTTACATTCCAGGTCATCTTTTTACGGAAATAATATAAAATTTTAAGGAGCTTCCAAGGACTTGCCACATGTTCCTAAGTATAATGGCCAAAGATATTACTTAAATAAGTAATGTGTTATAGTAGACACTGAATTTAAATGTTTATATGACTAATTGAAATTGTAATTCAAATAAGATTTCTTTCTTTTAAATGAATGAAAAAAATTCCTTACATGTTCAAAAATATTTTCGTCATATTTTCTTATAACATAATAATTACCTACTCAATTTTAATTAAATTTATTTTTACTTAACTTTTTCCACTTTTAAAATTAAAATTTGAGACCTCTAGCAGGATTTTTTCTAACCATGTAATATAGAAAAAAAGAAAGGCATGAAAATTAAATGAAAGGCATTTAGATGAAAAAAAGATGACAGGAATGTTTTTTTCATGAAAAAATGAAAAGGAAATGACCAGCATTTATTTTTCATCTCTTAATGATATGAAGATTCTTGGCATAATTTGGAAAAAGTCAAACATGCCGGGTCATTTTCCGGAAAACTACAAAAATGAAAAATAAATGCTGGTCATTTACTTTTCATTTTTTCATGAAAAAACATTCCTGTCATCTGTCTGGCATATACTGAATTCATTTAATTTTTTTGAGAAATGACGCATGTTTGACTGGGCTATAGAAATGCTACGCAAAACAGGTCTAGAAATTAAGGCCATAAGTTAATTACGTAACACAAATGGTTCTTGCATTCTTTATAACCATATAATAACACTAAGATTTCAATATAATATCCACCACTACTACCTAGTGGCTACGTCTCTAGGGTCACTTGAGGCAGAAGGGAGGAAATTCCAAGTTTTAAAAAGAAAAATTAAAAATTGAGAGAGGGAGGGGGTTAATTTTCTTCTAATGGAAACTTCTCTTTAAAAGGTGGTGGTACTCTCCCTCAAAAAAGTTATAAAACTTCCTTGGACCTATGTTAAGCTTCATTGTTAAGGAGAACCATATCGTTAAAGTGGATGATCAATGTTGTATTGGATTGTATTAAAATGTTTTTAGTAGCGAAGCTACTCTATAATTTTAAATAACCGTAGTAATCATGGTAGGAAAACATGAATTTCTTGGCTGCTAATCAAGATAGATGACTGAAATTTTTAGTGAGGATTACCTATACAACTGAGTATATATTATATAACTTACTTGGACCACCAGTCTGTCGGTAATGCTCTGACGATCTTTATAATGTAAATAAATATTGAAATATTGAAGCTAGGTTAATGCTCTGTAATACTGTTAAAAATTTAAGGGTCTTTAGGAACAATCTGTATTCAAGTTTAAAACTGATGGTTTATTTATCATGAGATTTAAATCATACTGACAAATGAAATCATATGGGCATATTTAAAAAAAATAAAACAATGACATTTTTTCCATTATTAGCGCAGCAACAACCTATCAACAATATATTACAAAAAAATGAATTAAGTTGTAAATTATAGAGTATCTCTGCAGCAAGCGTGCTTTTGTGAGTATGGATAATTCCATGGAGGGAGGGGAAAATGTACTGTATATTACTTGGCCCCCCAAAAGCTTGAAAAGCTAGTAAAGAAGTTCATCATTGATTGTCTTATCCCTTAAGATCTCTGGAATAATACATACTTTTAAACAGGTAAAAAAACATAAGATAGACTTTTTTCTTTACTTTATCGAAAATTTAATATTTTTAAGACATTTTTTATAACTGCAATAAAAAGTAGCCTAAAACCTTCTTAAGGGCAAATTGTAAAAACTATCTAATGGAGTTCAATACGCGCACGCTGTTTCATACAATAACAGATAACAAACATCAAAATAGGAAAATACAGAAAAACAAACATTTTCCTTGATAATATATGTAGCAGATTTTTTAAAATCATGTACAACGTGTTTGCAACTTTCATAAAAAAAAATCAGGAAGACGCGACATGTACAATTACATTGAAGATATTAAGAACATACATTTTGACCTTTCCATATTAGCTTTTTTGTTTATTTTTTTATAAATAGATTGGTGCCACTTTTAGGAGAATAAACCGAAAACACAAGAAAGTTACAGTATATCATTTGCTTTGATAAAGTACAATTTTATTGAAAATGTTAGGCCAAGTTACTATTATTGGTTTATTTTTTTTTAAGTTCAAGCTATAATGATTCTTTCTCGATAAAGAAGTAGACTTGTGTTAGGTATTCAAAATGTTATCTAGATTTTTGTTGCACGGTAAATCTTACTCGAACCCAAAGTTTATCAACACGTTCTTTCATTCGTTGACCTATAAACTTTGGGTACCTTTATCAAATCTTGATTGGTAGGTTCAAACTAGCAGGATCCAAACTTTTCAACTAACATTTATAACCTATAGATTGGGTTATTTTCTAGATAATGTATATAAATCAACAGAAGATGATTTAGGCTGATATTAGAAGATCATACCTAGTTGATTTGAATCAAGTAATGTTAGCAGTTACCTTTTTAATATATATTAAACACCAGACCAGTCTAGAATTGCAATCCTTGTTTTAAATGTCTAAATTATTCTGAAAAAAAATAAATAGGTAGGTATAAAAACTAAACTAAAAAAGTTATTTTTATAGAGGTAGCTTTTTTTTCAAGTTGTTCAAAACACTTTGTTTTACGGGATTTTTCCAAATGTCTTCCCCCATAATTTTAAAGATTTTAAAAACCTTAATAAATGTTAAAGTGTAGATGTCTAATTAACATAAATTTATGTGGGTCAGTCCATTATTTAAATGTTCAAATTATTATTTATTTCCTCAATAAGCACTTTAAATTAAGGTTTCGCTATTACAACTAACTTGTTCTTGCTTAACCAAAATTAAAATAAAACATACCTACCGAAAAAACAAAACAGTTAATTAAGAAACACTTGCAATTTCTATATTAAATATCAATAAATATTACATACAAATTTTATAACAATATTTTTTACAATTTCCTTACAAAAATATACATTTGGCATTGAAATAATATATAGGTATACATGCAGTTTTATGGATTTTTTGTTTGAAATATTTCTTTGGATTATATAAAATTCAATAAGTCTACAATAATAAATAACCCTTTTAAAACTTGAAAAATAAAATGTCTATTAATCTTAATCTGAAAATGTACACGTGTCCCCAAAGTTTTATAATACCGTTTTCTTATTCGTTGGCTTTACAATTTTAGAGACTTTTATTAAATTTTAATTGGTTGGTTGGTATAGTTCTAAACGTTTCAACCCCTTATTGTAATCTAAAAAAAGGGTAATTTTGTGTATCATAATCGGAGATGTAAAAAATCATTTTATCGGACATTGTCTTATATAATCTTTTAGATACCTGAATTTTATTAGCTAATTTTATTCTTAATAAATAAAAGATGTCTAGATGAACCCTATCTTATTTTGACCAATAGAAACAAGTCAGAGGAAAAATTCAATGACTGAGTTGTTTAGAAAGTCTACACAATAAATGTATAAGTATAGATGTATGACCCAGACTTGGCCCAAGTGGTGGAGACCTTTTTCGTCTGCAAAGCAAATAACTTTCTGCTCTTTTGTAGTGACTTGGCTGTGTTAATATTTAGTAACTAAAAGTTAATAGTTAAAGCTTGGACGTACCTGAATACAGACATAAGTTTAGTTTTACTATATTATTTGAGTCAGAGCTTTTAGAAAATATTTAACTAATAAAACAAAGCTTTTATACTTGAAATATTAGGATTAGCAGTTATTTCAATCTTATGTTAAAATTGTTTTCAATAATCCCAATCTTTACCCTAGAATGTCTTTAAAAAATAAAACAGGATTGAATGGAAACTCATTGATTGCTTATTAGCAGATTTTAATTTACCCGACACGCATCTGTGACATGATTTTAAAAATGCGCTGAATAAATATAATTTTTTGTCAAAGGGTTTTTTTTAAATAAGGGAACTTAATGAATAAGGCAATAATAGACGATTAAGTAATAAACCTATATTTTTAATCCACAATTTTAATTTGTTTATCATCATTGGGGATGTTTTAATTTATGGTCTATTGTCCTTCCCTTAGAAATCCCTACAGTTTATCAACATTACTTCTGATATAACCAAATTATTATAATTAAGAATTGATCTCCTTTAAAAATAAAAATTGATAAGACCTAAGATTTGTAACATTTTAATACATAGGTATATTGTGACTTATGTAAATTAACTTTTTTTGTGACTAGCTAATTAGATTAAAACAAAAATCAAGTATAATTAAATAAACTATGACAAAAAAATAATTTCAAATATCAATTACAACAGCAAAAAAATAAAAATCCGACATTAAACTAAAAATTTCCCAAAATAACTTGGAAACAGATATTTAAGTACATTATATACAAAATTATCTTTAAACCCAGCAAAAAATAAAAAGCAGCAAAATTTATCAGTGTAACTCATGAAAAAATACCTAGCCATTTTAAAAGTATTGAAACATTTCAAAGTTAACTTTACAATTTATTAAAAACAACTATCATTTAATATTCTTCCAGAATGTATTTTAGCCAAGGAATGAAAAACTATCTGCTAATTTTGTAGAACACCTAACATGAATTATCCCTCGAGTATATTTCATCAAAAGTATCTGCTCATTCGGAAGAACACCCAACAGATAACTGGCAAGTTTCTCGTATTGTTTCAAGAATCGTTATATTATTAATTGGATGTTGCATCAGATTTTCATGTACTGTTTTCAAGTAGTACTTGCAGCTGGCTAAAGTAACGATACTTTTCATCAACCCCATCCCCTCTTACTGGTTGCACCAACTGACCAATAAATGAGGAAGCTAAATTGACGACAAATATCCCCTGACAATGTATCCACGTATATCCTATATCCATTGTTTCAAGTGTGTGAAGTGGAGGTTACCCTAGGAAAATTCCAATTTGGACACGTGCTGCAGTCTGTCCCTGGTAGTTTTTGTTTATTTCTGTACTTAAAACCAAGTCTACAGGGATGATACACTGGCTGTTCAATTGTCGTAAAAAAAGAGAATATGAAATACCTAAAAGGAAATCATAAAACCTAAAAATGTCCGTCTTTAAAGGCATGATGAGAGACAGACGGACTAAACAATGTATAGACTAGATGCACATAAATGAAATCATAAGAATCTTCACTGAAAATTTAAGCCGTCTTCCATCAAAAGCAGCCTAGAAAATCACATTTTACCCACGGAGATACGGAATGACTGACTGACGGACAGACAAAGTGAGTTTTAGAGCAGCTTTGCTACTAACAAAAACTCTACAAGCAGATGTACTTTTAACCCATTCTTCTTCATGAAAAATCCTTGGACTTGAATCATATGATTTTTTCCGCAACTTTTTTGTTTTGGTGTTTTTGCCATCACGCAGAATTTAATTTTTTTTGTTACTGACTTAAATTATAAAATAGCCAAATATATGTGTATATAGGTGGATAACAAAAATTTTTTTTTGGAACTTTAGAATGCTATTTAAAATTTTTGATGTAATTTTGAAACATATAAGAACAAGAACTAGACAAAATTTAACTTCTAAAAGTATGTTTCTTTATTACTGAAAAAATTTCGATTAAAATAATGATTTCGTCAAGAGTAGCTCTTGGTTTTAAACTTATTTTTGAATAAATAGAACTATTAAAACTTTCTTTAAGAGCAATTATTCATTATTAATTAGTCGACTAGCTGTTGTAATCCTTACAATAAAGTAACTGGATGATTTTTTGTCTGTCTGTCTGTACCAAAGAATCTCGCTAACCGCTCTGAACTGATATGGTTCTCCTTTACAGGGTAAGTTCTCATAAGTCCTGGATAGGTTTATAACTATTTTGGTGGAGCGTACCACCACCCTTCCAATATAAATCGTTCCTAGGACAAAATTACACCTCCTCAAGCGCCCCTAGTGGCCTGTAGGGGCGTGGCCGCTAGTATTAGATAAAGTATTAATTTGCTTCATTGTATTAACATTAACACAGCTAAGTGGAAAAAATCACAAGTTTATAGATTTTCCGTGTGGTGTGGTGGGTGGGTGGGTGGGTGGTGGTCATTAAAATATCATTTGTAGCAGACAGGACTAACTGGTTGATAAATAGGACCATGGCTGACAAACTTATCATTTTATTCAATGCTTAATACAAGAATAGTTATTCATCGCATCGTATTAGAATCGGCTTTCCGTGGATATAAAAATGTACTATTATTAGATTAAAACCAATTTCTTTAGCCCAAAGATGCCGAATTCACGGATCAGAAAAAAAACTGGTTTAAATCTCATGATTGAACATTTTCATATTCGTAGAAAACTGGATATAATACGAAGCTATACATTATTTTTCAGCATGGCTCGGAACCGTTTCTAATCCATCGGATATTAATCGGTTTCAAAGCAATACTGGAAAATGTCCATTTGCTCATATAAAGAAAAAAAAACCCTCCAATTTGTATAAAGATTATAATGATGTAAGATCTAATAAATGGAACGACTACTCTACAATTTTAAGAATATCTTGGCAAAGATACATCGCATGTTTTAAGCTATTATTGTTTGAGTAGATAAAAAAAACATTGGTCAACCATGATTTGAAACATCTTGATTTCAAAAATGAAAATCATACTAGTCTCACATGACAAACATATTTTTATATGGAAAATTTTTAATTAAATTATCATATGATTACTTTTATTTGGGTCCAATGAAAGGTTAATTAAAATTCTCCAATGAAGGGAGAGGATATTGGACTGTAAATAATTCTGGTCCCCAACATTTTAAAAACACATTCTCTCATTCCTTGGCTTAAAATACTTTGGGAACTTTATTACAGGGTACAATCTTGCAGTGGTCAAATATCTTTAATCTACATAAGGGATAATTTTGTTTATCATAATTGGGTGTCTCAATCAAATTGCCGATCCTTTATATTTTAGATAGGATTGGATTTATTGTACTTTTTGGATTGTAAAACATAACAAATACATTATATTGTACATATATATAACTTAAATTATAATATAAAACAAGTCCATAAGGAGCGCAGTATCAGCAATCTATTGATAACGATAAAGAGAAAATCTTGTGATTTGGATTGCTGGTTTTAGGCTATTTATCTGCTTTTCCTCCCCTAGAGCTAGTGAACCTAAAAGAATAATATTTAGATTTTTTGCTAAGATATTAACTTGCATCTTAAATAACATCAATAATTCTCTGTGTGCAATTTACAATATAAAATACTACGACAAAAGAACGTTTAGACAAAGATACACTAATTAAAAAGTGGCTGCGGTACTACAAATAATGTCAAAAATAAATATCAAATCAAATTTAAAACATAAAGGTGGGTAGGTTTCGTGATATTTTATAAAGAGTTTTATGCTTTAGATTAGATATTGACTAGATACATAGGACATATTAGTATTACATAATCAATTTTAACAGTACAATTAAATTACAAATAAAAATAAACAATTAAAATTTCCAATGCCAAAAACAGTTTCAGCTTTAACGATATCATTAAAAAAAATCCTTGGCGACCCAAATCCACTAGGTACTTTTCCGCCGGAATCGTATCAGATTAAAGCCGTACAAAGTTCCAAAATAATAAATTATATACTTAAATCTATGTTCACAAAAAACATTCTCAAGAAAGTTAATAATCAAGTCATGTAGGTAAGGCTTTATGTTGTGACCAGTTGAAAATTCTCTATATTATTATTTAGTCTTATAAACATATAAAAATTCAGATTTTAACTTTATTTACAAATGTTATGACTAATTTAGGCTTTTGTTTTAATAATACATGAATCGATTTGCCATGTTAGAGTTCAGATTCCAGACTAAAACTGTGGTAGATAAGATATAAATATCATATAATGCCCTTATTTTTATTTTTAAATCATGGCTGAAACCCTTACATTTTTAGCTGCATAGCAAAACTCTTAGGTCCTTAACAGTAACTATTTATATAAAGGCTTGTTTCCTTGCATCTGCTTTTCATTAGTTCCCCTTCTAAATTTGTGACTCTTATTTGTCAATGTCTACGCTGTATTTCTTTCCTCTTTATTTCATGTACAGGCATGATATACAAATTTTTCGGATGTTCATTATGTTATTCTATCTGTAAGGCTATTCTTAAATCATATTGTACCCGGGCTGGTTGTCTGTATGTTATTGGATAATACCAGTGGACAGGGCACTGACTGAGGTGGTGCTCTCCACAAAGCTGATATCATTGGCTTGGTATACTGGGGCACTGTGATCATCTCCCTGCAAAAATTCTGATTTAAAAAACAGAAAATTTCGGGCTTTACTCTGAATAAATCAGCCAAAGATAAAAAAATACATGTTACTTAATGAATAGGCATTGATACAACCTTCTATTAGATTATCTAAAAACAATGAAAAAACTGAAAATCAATAAAGCAGTCTAGTGAGGACTAATGACCCCCCCCCCCCTTTAAAAAAAAAAGAAATTAAGGGATGGGGGGTTGATTTTTGGTTTATTAGTTTATTACTAAGGTCAGGTTACATTAGGTACTTTGTAGCCCCTGCAGGGATTAGACAAACTACCCTCCCACCTTATTTTTAATTGTTTTCAAAAATATAATATGGTGGGGAAGGGGGGGGGGCTATAATTGCTCAACCGCACTTTGTGTGAAAGCACCCTTCGCTCTTTTCCATATTACATATATTCGCGTGTTATTGCTGTGCTACTTGATATAATTGTCCTTGATACTTGCTGAACACACACCTCAACGTCTGGAACTTGGTGATTTTCTTCATAGGGATCAATGAACAGTGAGGCAATAGCAAAGCCAATAAAGACCAGAGCTCCTAGCAAAGTCACTTTCCGCACAGATATCTTCTTGGCTATCAAGGCTCCACATAAAACTGAAAATAATTAGTGTATAGAACTTAAGGTAAATCAAGATTATGATATAATTCCAGCGTGTCGGAGCCGTTTAATTTTGATGCTCCTACCTTAAAATATATATATTAATTTTTGTTCATTATTGAATTTGATAAAATAAAATAAATAATATAAAATATTTTGCTTTTATTTGATTAAAGCTATATAAAAGTAGAAGGATGTGTGTCTATTTAAGTAACAATAGTTTTTCACTTTATTATATGGAAAAAGACCGTTGCCAAATTATAATATTACTTTAAAAAATCATTTTTAGCTAATCTGGAGCCGGAGCCGTTTTTAACGAAAAATACGGCTCCGGCTCAACCAAAAATGTTGCTGCTCCCGGCTCCCAGCTCCGGCTCCGAAACGCTGTATAATTCGGGGGAATTTATTTTGATTTTTAAAAAAAATTGTATTTATCCTGTGTCTAAGATTTCAATGATTACTGAACCGATTGATTTTTCCATTTTAGAGAAACTTTACATTGGTCCTGGGGTGGTTTTAGGCTACTTTATTTTCAGATTAAAGTTTTGTGATGGTTTTGTGCTACTTTTCCCCCCTGCCCTAACTCTTCGAATATAGAACTACATCAATAAAAATAGAATTCGTGGATATTATGACAGGGAAATTTAGGTTGCTAATTTAGTCCTCAGATATTGGACAATACATTCATCCATGGTCGATGGAGGGGTAAAGTTATAAGGGGGATTGTTATATTAGCCAGCTGGGAGAAACATTTTTTCGGAGTATACAATATCCACCTATTCTATATCCATTGATCTATCTATATTTACCTGCCAGGCCAGTACAGATAAAATGTCCCAGGACGCCTCCTACACACACTCCTGTGACGTCATTGATTCCAGCCAAAACAATGGTTGCCAGTTGGGATCTAAATCAAGCAAAATGTACATATAATTATCATGTATGTATGTAAGTAGCATTATAATATCCATATAATATTAATGTTATCTCTAGAGAAACTGATCGAAACAACAAACAACTATCTTAATTTTTAAGAATTTTTCATTTTGTGTACAATGGAGTTTGAAGTCTTTTTTATTCTAAATTAAAAAATCTTGCAATTCTTTTGAAAATTGAGAGACAAATACAATACTAACAAAAACTAGATCTAAATTAAAATTTTTAAGTATGAAGGTAGTAAATAAATATATATAAAACTTTTTAGGTAAATATAATATTACCTAGGTACTTTGTTTTAAACTAGCGGTTTCGCCCCTAGCCTCTAGGGGCTTTGCCCCAAGAGGTAATAAAAAAAATTTGGGCGAAATACGTAAAAGGACCAAGGAAATCCCCTACAAAAAAAAAGAAAAAAAAATGGGGGGGAATTTTTTGTTTTTTTGGGGGGTTGGGGGTGTCCCACCCCCCAAGAAAATAGCCTAAAACCACCACAGGACCAGTAGGTATATTCCCTGAAGAGTAGAATCCGATCGGTTCAGTGGTTACCGAGATCTTAAGGGACGGACGGACGGACAGACATCGTTCTACTTTGTATTATTAAATAAACAATTTTAGGTACTCAGGCATCTTAACGATTACGTTAAAAAGATTACTCCGTCTTGTAGATTTATATTAATGGTGGTGGAAAAGTTTAGACATCCCATCAAGATTCAATTAAAGTCCCTAAAGTTTTTAAGCTTTGTAAAACTTTGGTTACTAGGTAGTTTAATTTACAATCCAATGTCCCCTCCCTGTCTAAAATTACCTGTCTCCCCACTCTGCCAGGAAGGTCATGCCAAAAGTGTTTGTGAACAGTTTGAATATTTTCCAGCATTTCTTGCCGAACCAGGAGTTCTCTCTGATTGTGCTGGGGAAGGTGAACATTTTTGTTCTTCTGTTGGCAGCCGTGTTCTCCACTGTTTCTACTTCTACCTCATTCTTATCCTTAAACAGATAAACATTAGCATCATACTATTCCAGGGGTCTAAAAAATTATCACTTCTTTGGATTACAAGTAAATGTCTAAACGTTTGGAGACTCAACTTAATGAACCAACCAAATAAAATTCAAGAAAAGTAACTAAAGTTGTTAAGCCAACAAATAAAAAAAACAATACTATATAACTTTAAGGACGACTAATGTAATTGCGTAGACGCACTTGAATAGAGCTGCTACGCTTGTTTCCGTGGTAAAAGAGCCAAGGAGTGATTTGAGGATTTTAAGATGCTAATTGATAATTCCCCACTGATTACGAGATGATTCAATGACCACTTACATAACCTTTGACTTTAAAACAAGAAAACGTTTCATGACAGATTGTATAACACAAATCATAACTACCTAGAGGTGCTTAATTAATAAGGTGTTGATTTTAGTTTAATGAATTATTCTTTATTCTAGGAAAAAAATAATAAGTAGCAAGAAGCAGATAGGACGATGGATGATATCCCCTAAAGTGAAAGTGTCTCCTTGTTTATGAAATAAATTGAAAATAAGGAGGTTCGTTTTTTTCCCCTATGTCCTATACCCAGGGAAGGGGGGGGGGTTACTGTGCTCGACAATGACATTTAAGGGAAATTGTCAGATGTTTTAAATACCTGCATACACTGCATGGGAACATTTGCTTCTGGGTCTTCGTCCATTCCCTCACTGCTGTGCACAATAAGTCAGCTTTTTAGTTTGTAGGTATCTTTATAAAAAATATTCAAAATAAATTCCTTTTGCAATAGTTTACTAAAAGCCATGTACCCAAGAATCCAGCTTCCTCTTCCCTATTCACAATGGATTAAAAATGAATTTAATGTGCATATTAAGCCTTAAAAAAATTTAATTATGTAAAGGGGACTATCCACGAACGAGAGCACATGATTCTAAGTACCTTCCAGCATTGATCCTAAGTATTTTCTTTCAGAATATAATAGGTCACCATATATCATTAATGTATTAACGAGAAAATTTATGTTTCACCATATTTTTTTTAGGTATTTTAATTGATTTTGAAAACTTTGATGAAGCTAATTCTTTTAATAAAATGAATATTTGATGATACATATGCGAATACTCGTGTTATATTGATTGTAAATTAATCCATATTAGCATTAATTTAAACATACATATGAGATATAGTAAATGTGCTTTTAGCTTTTTTTATTTTTATCATTTGACATCATGGACAATTAAAGACACCCCGAACTCAACAAAACGTTTGATAGAATTTTGACTAAAAAACCTGAACATTTTTTTACTTTTCTTCAACTTGAAGTGGTGAAACATAAATTTTCTCGTCAATATATTAATTATTAGTAGTGACCTATTATATTTGAAAGAAAATACTCAGGATCAATGCTGGAAGGTACTTAGAATCACGTGCTCTTGTTCGTGGATAGTCCTCTTTTACAAAAAAAATATTGGTCTCAGTATTTATATTATAAAACTAGGTTGCGCTCTTATGTTTGTTTTTAAACAGCTGATTTATTCATGATAGCAACTACATCCATACATTAACTTGTGGAAGGGGGGGATGGGGGAGGAAGGGTCTGTACCCATTTAGCTGACCCTTAAAAATAACAAATGTGGTCAATTGTACTTACCAAAATTAAAACAAGAGTATGTACTAGTGACAACTAGCCATTGTGATTTGTACTTTAGCATTATTGTCTTTACTGCGCAAGTCAAAGATTCCTTCAAATTTCCCAGAAATATTTAGGGTTTTCATTTCTATTCCTCCTTATTCTATGATAAAAACCTGAGGTTTAATATCAAATACAGCTAGAAAACTGCTTACAAAAAGTTTTTTTCTTTCTTGGATGTTTTGAATTCATTACCTAAACAGTAAACATTTTGTTTTACAGCAGGATCTCTGTTTAGATTTCCCTGCCTTTTAAACATTCAGATCAAAACAACCAATTTATACTAAATTCTTTAATGTTGTACTATCAAACATAGCCCTTATGAATAAGGTGAAAAATTGAAATTGTTAGGTATATAACCTAACAATAATTTTTGAAAGGCCTATAACATGTAAACTGTAAAGGCTGTTATTCCTTTTCTGTTGAGTTGAACCAAGCCTGGAAGAACCACTGGATATTGAGCCACGTCTAAAAGAAAACAAGGATAAACACATTTGTAGAAAGAAGATGGTGTACCTTGTGTAAAAGACAAACTAGGGGGCGTCCTAGATGTATAGGAACGTGAGGTTAAATCTTAATGAGGATTTGCCACACTATTAAGTTTTATCAAGAACAATTAAAAAGCACAGCGTAATTTTCACAGTGAAATTGATAAGCAGAAAGTAATAATAAGATTAGAGATAAAAATAAAAGCTTTCATTTTTAATTCTTTTGCAGCTCAAGAGTGTGATATCACCACAAAAGTCTTTAATAAAAAATGACGAACATAACCACACTAGTTATAGAGTAGCTGCACTACTCGATAGATACCTTGCAATTTCTTCCTCTACTTCTCGTTGAGTTTCCTCGACTTCATTATCTGACATCTTCCAGGCCTCATACAACATCTTAACAATAAATATAGGAAGTCTAGATGATTAATTAATTAAATGTACCAATAGGAACAAAATGTAGGTACATTTCGACAACATTTCTGGTAGTGAACATATGTTGTTACAAAAGGACAGTTATTTTTCCATTTCGTTAGTATAATAAGATGAATTTCTTGGGATGAAATTTTTTGAGGGTAAATCACTTCTTCTAAAAATTCCTTTTTAGACGGATCATTGGTTCTGATTGACTATCTAAGATAATAAAACTGGTATTTTAGCAAAGAAATAATTAACCAATATTGGCGGTAACTGAATTCCTTTGGTTGCAATTTATGTCGGGGAAATTATTTGTTACCAATTCTTTTATTTGTTTCACCTTAATAAAAATTCTAAATTCTTGTTAGATATAAAAAAATAGGTACCTTTAAACCAAACAGGAACATTATTCCAGTACAGGCGTAGTATGTGTAAACTCTGAAAATATACAAACAATTAGGAATCCTATCCTTATATACATGTAACAGGGTGTCTGTCTGTCTGTCTATATGTGTGTTTATATGTACCGAAGGATCTTGATAACCACTGGACCGATATGGTTCTCCTTAGCAGACAAGCTTCTCATGGGTTCTTGGAAGGTTTAGAACTATTTTGGAGGAAGGTACGCCCCCCCCCCCCCTACAGGGGTGTATATTCTCTATAAGATTATTTTTTCTCCCAAACACCAAAATAATTCACTAAGCCCCCCCCCCCCCCATTCTCTTCAAATAATATCTATTACAAATAATAGACTAGCGGCTACGCCCCTAAAAGATTCTAGAGGCACTTAAGAAGTCGACGACCCTCCTTCAATTTTAAGATTTAAAAAGGAATAAAATATTTTTTGGGAGGGAGTAGGTATTTACCCTCCCTAATAAATACCTAGTTAAAAACCTTCCCTGAACCTATAAGAAGCATCACTGTAAAGGGGAACGATATCGGTCCAACGGTTATTGAGATTAATCGCTACAAACAAAAAATCTTACTACTTTATATAAAAGGATAAAACGATTTATATCACCTTGGAATAAATTGTGTGACAACAAAACCAAGTAAGGCAGACAACACTGAACAAATACCAAGATGTCAGAGTGACAACTTCTAGGGTTTTAAATTATTGGTGGAAAAGTTTGGGTACTCTTGGTTTGTAAATGTAAAATCAACTAAAATTAATGAAAGTATTTAAAGATCTTTGGCTAACAAAGGAGAAATCGCGCCTTCAGCATCTCGGGGCTAAAAAACTGGTTTTAATCTTGTATTGCCTATTTTATATCCGCGGAAAGCAGTTTATAATACGTTGCGAGAAATAACTATTCTCATAATAAATCTAAAGATTTTTATTCTCTATGACTTTTTATGTCTTAAGAAGCAAAATATCTCGGATATGGCCAGTTCAATTTAAGAGCAAGGAGGATACATAAATAAGAAAGATAACACAACAACAAAATGGTACCTATTAGTAGAATAAGAAGGATACCTGTCATAACAGCAAGAGCAGAAATAGCAGAGAGGAAGACGATTAATTTGTTGTTTTGCATAGCAATTATGGCGGCTATGAAAAATGTTTTGTCCCCAATTTCAGATACCTAAAAATCAATCATAGATCAATGACAAAAAAAAATTATTTTGGATTTAGTTAAACAGAACCTTTTTGCTGTAACTTGGTATCTTTCAAGGAAAGCTATTCTGTAATTCGAAATGTCTGTAAGGCAGTCAAAAACGTTTACGGAGAAACGCGATATTCTCACCTCTTATTGAAGATAGACGCAAGAACGTCCAAGGTAATCTTTATATAATATAGGCAAGGACGTCCAAGATTTTTGTATTTGGGAGGGGGGGGGGGTGGGTCACCACTTCTTTACCCCCTCACCCTAAGGACGTCCCTGGAGAGACGGCTGAATATATTTTTCTGAACATTTTGCTGACTTATCAACATTTTTCTAAAACTCACTTGGTCCAATTGTCTATCAACTACAGATTATAGAATTCTTACCAAAATAACGGACAAAGATTCGACAAATCCATGGAGAAACCCCTGGTGCTCTGTTTCATTTACAGCTGTCACTTGCAGGCTTGTATTATAACCTGTAACAAGAAAAATATTTGAAAATGAAATAAACAATAAACATACTGACACAGATGAAGAAAGCAACCCGTTAAAAAAAAGACCTACAAGACCTAACTAAAATCAAGGAATGTTTGCTAGTTTATGGGGTCTATAAAGAAAAACAATATTAAGAATACCTACTGTAGTTTTTTTTCTCAAGCAAACTAGGTATTTAAGTCTTTTTTCAGATTACAATTTGATGTACCTTTAATAAAAATTTCAGATGATTAAAGTTTTTTTCATCTTATAATAATCTTTATAACTAAAGTAAATATAATATCCTACAAAAAATATAAATACCAAGATCACTACTTTAAGTGCCTTAACCAGTTGAATATACCTCAAGGTTTAGTCCACTTTACCTGAAACTGTCCACGTGGAGTTGTCCTGTTGTTCGAATACCAGGTCACTCTCTGGATCATCATCAAGGAAATAGTCATCATCAACATTCTAATTTTCAGGTATCATTTTGTGTTTCAAATATGTTTTTTTGGGTTATCATTATAAAAAAGTAACAGTATGTCTGTCTGAAGTGAAAGATCTTGCTAACTGCTTAACCGATCTGGCTTTTCTTTACAGTGAAGTTTCTTAGAGGTCTTTTTTATCTATTAAATATTTTTATTGGAGCTTAAACTTAAAAAAGACTGTCTGTTATCTTATATGGTAACACAAAAGTTTCCTGAATTTGTAAAAGGTTCTGGACGGAAGAATCAGATGTGTTTTGTCTTTGGTTGCTTGAAAGCTGCTGGGAAATGTCTTCAGCATTCTAAAACAGTTCAAATTAAAATTAGTTTTCTAAATGTAAAAATTTTGTATTTTATTGAAGAAGATAAGTTCTGTTCCTTTCTAATATACTAGTGGCTACGCCCCTAGTATCTAAGGGTTCTATACGAAGGGATATGGAATAACCTGAAACCATACCCAGACTTATTTTAATATTTATAAAAATAAAGTAGCCTAAAACCATCTCAGAACATATAAAAAGCTTCACTGTAAAGGAAAATCATGTCAGTTCAGCGGTTAGCGAGATCCTTTGGTACAGACAAAAAGCTTTCTACTATAAAGATGTAATGTTTTACTTTTTTGGTCCATTTACACCACAGAACCGATTGAATTATCCACGTTAAGGAAGCTTCGCATAGGTTCCGGGAGATTCGGGCAATTTTTTTTTGCAATAATAGAGTCTTTAGGTTTTTGCCATTCTCTAAACCCCTCCCTTCTTCGAGATGCGAGACAAACAGAATGATTGAAAATAAAAATAACCTTGGATGTAAAAGTTTGATATCCTAGTATTAGTATGGCAAGTGTCCTATATTTTAATTATCTACTAAACCTAAACTAATAATAAGGCCCTGAAGAATTTCTAGCATTGCCTTAATGGTCATACTAAAGGACTTAATCCATCTAACCCCAGAATGCAATCGGGCGCCCTAAACAACCATCTACCCACTATACTACAAAACACTATAGATACCTAACAAGAATAATAGAAATGTAACCTGAAGAACTTGGGCTGTGCTTAGTTGGTAAGGAAGAAGGAGGTACAATAAGATTCTAAAACAAATAAATCAATCAGAAACACAAAATTATCGGAACAATTAGGTATAATTAGCGCAGCAATAACATACCTATTTAGAAAAGCCGAATTATTGTTTAAAAATGTAATTATGATCACTTAAAGATTACTGTTCATTGAGAAAGTTATCAAACTTTATTTCAAACCCCCAGCTGCGCCCCTAGAGGCCTCATGAGTCTTGAAGCCCCTGAGAGAAAGGGGGGAGGGTAAAGTAAGTAGACCCGTCACTTTCCATTTCATTTACATTTTTTTTTAGGAGGGGGGGGGGAATTTTTCCCAGGGGTCAAGCGGTTAGCGAGGTCTTACGCCAAGCACAGACACATCCTTCTGACATCTATAAAGATTAAAAGTAAAAAATAAAAATATTTAAGATACTTACTTTAATTGAAGCATTATAGAATTATTATGATTTTATTTCTTTTTACATATATTGTATTTAATTTCTGTTCTGTAGTAATAACACTAAACCATTTTAAATCTGAAACTGAAAAGGAGTATATTACTTTTTATTGTGTTGAAAAGATTGTTATATATTTAAAGGAATGAGCTACAAATATAGGAAAATAAGGATTTTAGTATAATTTGTACTTTTTAAAAAAATGCAAAATTGATATCATTCACTAGGTATGTTTACATTATTATACCTACTACAACAAGTACTCATCTCTTGAGTGAAGTTCATAATAATTTTCATACCTAGACTTAATCAAGGTGTCAGGACAAACGAAGAAGAGACAAACGTTGAAGTGGACAAACGCAAGAGTGTGTAAAATATTAAGTTATTTAAGTAGGTAATTCAATACAGGTTAGGCTAGGTTAAGATATGAATGTACAAATAAGCCCCTCGCACGAGTGAGGCATTTGAAAAGTATTTAAGATGATTTAAAATAGGTTAGGATAGGTTAAGTGTCGACTACTACTTTGTCCACTCCGACTTTTGTCACTTCTGCGTTTGTCCTAGGACCTTTATCAATATAAACAAATAAACATGATTGACAAACTTAAACAAGATAAGGTAGCTTATACAATCAACATATGTATAACGTATTATTAAACTGATAAACAGAGATGTATATATTTCTTTACTAGGTAGGTAGGTACTATCTTCTAAAAATAAAGGAAAAAAATGATAATTTAAGCATTTCAGAACATGGCAAACAGAAAAACGCAATGAGAAAAAAAATCAAATTGTATTAAAAAATTATTTTAGTAAAAGATATTTATCCCTGATTTTAAACCTTATCTTTCTTTAAACAATAAAAATTTTGCAATTAGATTATCTATAGGGTTGATTTATCAATTACATAACAATAGTTGCTTCGCCCCTCGCCTCAGGAAAATAGCTTAAAACCAACCAAGTTTTTAATGAGCTTAGCTGAAAAGTATAACCAAATAGGACCAACATACTTTTGGCTTCAGAAAAACAATCTTACCTACTACTTATATTATAGGATAAAAAGTAAACTAAAAATAATCGTTCATAAAATTGTGGCTAATCTTCCTGTGAATCATAATTAAATCATACTGACAATAATTATAAAGTTGCTACGCTTTCTAAATAATAGTATCTAACGGTTTCGGACATAATATAATGCAGTTTGAAAACAATAGGACAACTTTCAGGGCGACCACCGCCTTTTTGATATTAATATTGAAAATAACGTACTACAAAAAAATTACAATGAACACAATAACGTACATTTTTTGAAAAAATAACGTACAATAACGTACCATAAACAACATATACAATATACATATATCTATAATACAAAGTAGAATGATGTCTTTCCGTCTGTCTGAAGCTTAAGATCTCGGTAAAGGATGAACTGATTGGGATCTACTCTTCAGGGTATTGATATCCTATTATATAAAGTAGTAAGCTTTTTTGTTTGTAGGAAAGGATCTCGCTAACCGCTGAACCGATGTGGTCCTCCTTTATATGGAATCTTCTTATAGGTCCCTAGATGGCTTTAGGCTATTACATTTTTATAGAGTCCGGGTTTTCGGCCAGGTATAAGGTATAACCAACAAACAAAATAAATATAAAATAATAATTGGGGGCAAATTTATGATGTGTTGCCCCACAACAACAGCTGAAAAACACGTATTAGTTTCGTGATTTTTTTCTGAATTAAATTCATTGTTGGTATAAGCTGGTTTTAGGCTATTTTTATGCCCTCCATATTCCTTCCAATATAGAGCCTCTAGATGCAAAGTAAAAGAATATCTGCCTGTCTGTTTGTTTGTAACAAAGAATATTGCTAACCGCTAAACCGATCAGGTTCTCCTTAACAGGGTAGCTTCTCATAGGTCAAGGGAAGGTTTATAACTACTTTGGGGGAGGGTACCACAACCCTCCCAAGAGAAATCACCCCTAGAAAAAATTACCCACCCCCTAGAGGCCTCTAGGGGCGTAGCTGCTAGTATATAGAAAGTAGTATACTTATCCAAGGATACCCAAACTTTTTCATTGGAGGGGTATAAAATGTTCAATTTGTGAGGGGGTGGAGGGGTAAAAAGGCAGAAATTTTTCTACCACTCTCGAATCTGTTTTGGGTGTTAACTACTGTTACCTCCCCTAAGAAAATTTACCCCAATTTAATCATGTAAATAGAATCACCTAATAATGAGGTTTTTATTCATTTATCTAAGTACGATTAAATATTCTAATATTCTAGCAGATTTGCCTCTAGCCTCTAGGGGCGTCACCCAAAGAGGTATTGTAAAGTCCCCCTCTTATAGGTTTAGAATTGTTCGTTAGTAAGGGGGAGGTCATTTTCTAGTAAATTCCGTAAAAGTGTGTAAAGGTGTGTGTGTTATAAGGCCTAAAAATAGTAGTAGAACGATAAGGTGCTCCCTATTGTTCTATTCAGTAGGGAATACAAATATATAGAGCACCTTATCGTTCTACTACTATTTTTAGGCCTTATAACACACACACCTTTACGGAATTTACTAGAAAATGACCTCCCCCTTTGTAAAAAAAAAAGAAAAAAATGAGTGAGTTTTTTTTAAAGGGAGTTTACTTGTTATATTTTACAAAAATAAATATAAAAAAAATTTGAGAGGTTTTTTTTTTAGGGGGGTTGGGGTTCTCCCAACCCCCCAAATAAATAGCCTAAATCCACAACAGGACCAGTAGGTATATTACCTGAAAAGCAGAACCCAATCGGTTCATCGGTTACTGAGATCTTAAGATTAAGACAGACAGATAGACAGACATTGTTCTACTTTGTATTATAGAAAGTAGTATCTCATTCCTATAAGTACATGAAAACTTAAAAATCAACTAAAAATTATCTTGCTAACTGATGAACAAATGTTAAACTCCTTGAAAGCAGTGTTCTGGAGCCGGAGCCGGGAGCAGCAACATTTTTGGTGGAGCCGGAGCCGGATCCGGAGCCGTATTTTTCGTTAAAAACGGCTCCGGCTCCGGATTAGCTAAAAATGATTTTTTAAAGTAATATTATAATTTGGCAACGGTCTATTTCCATATAATAAACTGATAAACTATTGTTACTTAACAAATAGACACACATCCTTCTACTTTTATATAGCTTTAATCAAATAAAAGCAAAATATTTTATATTATTTATTTTAATTTAATAAATTCAATAATGAAAAAAATTGATATATTAATTTTAAGGTAGGAGCCGGAGCCGCATCAAAATTATACGGCTCCGGCACCCTGCTTGAAAGTGTAACTTCTCATATGCCCTGGTAAGGTTTGCAATTACAATTAGTTTAGAGGATTTTTTTTGATATTTAGTGAAATACTTGATTGAGTTTTTCTTTACAGAGCTTCACAATGACGTCATAGATCCCGGGATAAATTGGTAAAATGGCGCGCGAAGCGCGCAGAAATTTTAAAAAAATAGTTTTTAAGAAATACAATAACATTAATGATTACTAATACTAACCATATATTACAGAAAAACGTACAATAACGTATACTGAAATGTTCATATTGTACACAAAAATCAATAACGAACAAAAACGTACCAATAAACCTAAAAATGGTGTTCAATATGAACATATTGAACATAACGTACATAGTGGTCACCCTGAACTTTAACATGCCTAAATTATCGACAAGCAAGAGCTATCCGTTACGTTCGGACGGACATACATGAGAACCTAACTATAGAAAAGCATCACTTAAAAAAAAACTCACAGCTGTAGTAAAGGTAAACAATATACTGACACTGAACATGACCTGTCGCGACAATATATTGACGTCAAAGTATAAATTGAACATACACAACATGAAATAGCGCAGCTACTGTCTATATGAAAAATGTTTGAAAAGACTGTGACACGAACTTCCTAACTATAGATAGACTGGATTTCATTAATTTAAGAATCAATAATTCACTAGTCGCATGTTATCTACTTAAAATTTGCCATATTTAGTACCTGTATCAGAGGTGGATTCTTTTTAAAAAGTTAGGGTCGCTTAGTGAGACAAAATTATTAGTGAGGCAAAATTATTTTTGTGAAAAATCCTCCAAAATACTAAAAAAATCTACCAAATTGAATGAAATCATAAAAGATTTTGATTGATTTTTGTAGATTTTAATGTGATTTTGGAGGATTTTTTTCAAAGATAACTTTGCCTCACTAAGCGACCTAAATTTTTTTCTAAAGTCCACCTCAGTTTTATTTATTATTTAGATTCTTTTCCATTTTATTGCTGCGCTACTTACTTGTGGACCGGATTGTCCTTTAAATGAACAAAAACATACACAGACATATGTGTTACGTGCGAACATACAAAGATAAACTCAATGAACCTAAACTCAAGCGTTTCTTCTCCTCTCGTGCAAATACTTCACATTTCATTTAGCAGCGTAGCTACTCTATAACTGGGAAAAATTGTTGTAAAACAAGTCGGGGTAGTACGGAATTTGACTAATTATAAGGTAAATTAAAAAGTTTTTTTTTAAGAATTCCTATATAGGTAGTTAGTTTTGTTTAAATATATGTTTATATTAGGTAAAAGTTAATATCTTTCTATGTTTTATAAAAATTTAATATTTTGCTGTTTAAAGTTTTTACCTAAATGACTAAAGAACTCCAAAATATTTGTCATTGCTTTACTACTTTGGACATCAGTTTGCTTGTCTCTACGTGATTTTTGAATGATTTTAGAAAGTAAAAAAGTACGGACATTTATTTTTCATATACGTACTATTTTCCTGCTCTATGAAGTCAGAAAATAGCCTTAATCCACTACAACATATGTAGAAAGCTTCTTTTAAATTTACAACCTGCATTTTCCAAGATCGTAAAATACAGCAAAGAAAAAATAGGTTACTTTTAAATAAAACCACGTATATAATATATATTAACCATGAAAGAAACCAACTAACTAAAAGCATTGCATGATTAACAATTATTACTTTTGTAACAAACTTTTTTCATGCCTTGACATTTCCCCCTACTCAACCCTTCTGTCAGTGTCTTTCCTCTTTTACAAACAATTTCATTTCGTGGATTTTTTCCCCCTCCTCTTGTAGTGTTGCTCGCGGATTTTCTTGGACGACAGAAATCAGCTGATTGGTCGTAAACTATTTTCTGGTACACGAACGTTTTCTACCTTGACAAAATGCCCCGCCTAAATATCCAACAAGGCTACCTTAATTTAGGTTGTTTGGTGTCCATAGTTTTAAACCATTATTTCAAGGGTAAGTTTGCATATCATCATTGGGAATATTAATCAATTTAATCTTTACGTCTTAAAGCATAAGATATCTGGTTTATCTACACAGTCCTAGAGGACTAAATATGTAGAGAAAATTGTGTATTTCTTTTCTAAAAATGTCGTCTTTGAAAAGTATAATAACGCGGCATTTGCGCATTGTTTATTTACATTTTTATATGGTATTTCTCAAGTATATTGAAAACTTTCAAATAAAATCTAAAACAAATCTGAAAATATAATAAGAATAGAATAGTATAAAAGATGAATTTCATATACAACTAAGGTAAAAAATGACAAAAGTACAAATAACACATTCATTGCAAAATATAACAGAAAATTTCCATTCATTTATTAATTCAAAAATACCCAATTCCAAACTTTGAATTTGATAATAAAGAAAAAAATATAAATATTTTACAATATTAAGGAAACTTGAAGTTTAAAAAAACACTGATAGATAAGATTAAACGCTGCTAAATACAATATTAAAGCTGATCATAGTTTTGGTCTCCATATATATTTAGAAAGTGTATTGATTAAACGCTGCTAAATACAATATTAAAGCTGATCATAGCTTGGGTCCCCATATATATTTAGAAAAAGTACACTACTACAGCGCAACTTTATCTCGACTCAGTTTTGTGTAAGATAGCAAGATAAGAGGGAAAGAGAAAACTTTCTTTATCTTTCTTACTTTTTTTTCATGGCTTGATTAACCTTGTTCCTTTTCTAATCTTTGTTTTTTGGGCTTCGCTACTTATGGGTGTTGTCATCATTTTGTTTATAAGCTATACATACAGCCGAAATATATATATATAATTTACCTTTGATATAACTGAACAAGTGGTATTTTCAACTAAATAGGTAATTTGAAAACTGGTTTATTTTCAGATCTTCAAAATGAACGATAAAGATGTAAACTGCAGAAAATCATGGCTTGAATATCAAGTAATTTATAACACCTTAGCTACTTAGTTTTTAGATTGGCTTGTAAATCATTCTGTTAGTACACACTTAAAGAAAATAGTGCGCACGAACGTCACACATATTTTGTACATTATTCTTTTTAACTGGTAAAAACACTACCGCAAAGAATTCTCCAATCGCCTTGCACACACACAACATAGTCCAGACAAAATAATTTTAAAGAAATACTTACCATTCGTTAATTTATATCTGAATGAACTTAATTGAAGGACAATTTGATTATAAATTTTGCATTTAAGAAAGATAAGTATTTACTTGTTATGTATTAAAATACTTGTTTTTGTTATATTTATAAGGAATAAGACATATTGTTTTAATAATAATTGTAGCTCCAACGTTTTAACGTGTTTTAGAGAGAAGGATTATTCACCGATGTTACGGTCCTTTGCATGGATGGAGAAACACAAATTCACAGAATAATGATATTAGAATGGATTCCTTGTTTGACAGATATTAACACAGATTCAATAATTTTACCCCAGGTAAAAATAAGCGTGAAGGATAAGTAAAGCAAATTGCTTGAATACAGGATATTGTTTCAGGACATTCTTACATTTTGGGCGCGATTACAAAGATACCTCGCTTATAGATGTGTACCTTTTTGTCCTAACAATTAGTATTCATAAACTCATGAAAAGGATATTTGATACAATTGGCAATTTTGGTTTATTTGTATATCTTGTCAATATAGATCTAATATCCCATCCTTCCTAATTTTTCTCAAGCTCAGATTTTATTTTTATAATTTGGAGGAGTATAATTTTATCAGCCATTGTTACTTACTTGGGTATACTTGTAGATATTATCTTCAGTGTCCTCTGTGTAAGGCTCTGGCGAAGATTTCAGTTTCTCGTAAACTCTTTTTAAACTTGTGCTCTGGTAAAATGTTTTTCATATCACTTGGGATTTTGTTCCAAGTATCTGCTACTCGTACAGTAAAGAAAGTTTTTCTTAGTTCCAGGTTACTTCTTTCTTTTACTATGTTACGAGGTGTCTACACCAGACCTGTTAGAACCTGTATACTGGACACTGCAATTTATATCACCTATTTTATGAGTAATTTTATACATCTGAATAATGTCAAACATAACTCTTCTTTTCTCAAGGCTCCAAATATTTAGTTCTTTTAGCTTTTCAGGGTAACTTTTATTGTTCATTCCAGAGATCATATTTATTTATTACTTTAACTTAAACATTTTCAATAGCTGCTATGTCTGTTGCCAACCAGGGAGACCAGGCAACACTTGCAAATTCCAGGTGGGGTCTCACATATTGTTTATAGAGACGTTGAATAGACTTTCTTGTTTGTTTTAGGTTACTTTGAATTCACTAGATGAAGCATTATCAAAACTTTACAAGGAAGCCGACGGATTGCTATTAAGGTATACTAGCTATCATATTTAAAGGGTTAGGGATGAAGTAGAAAATAGCCTAATAACAAATCAAGACATAAGTCTAAATGAATCCAAGGGTCTATATTTAGCTAACCTAAAATTAAGAGCTTAATTAGTTTAGTGCTTAGTGTAACCTTAATGGACAAACAACTTTACTTCTTTATATTAATGGAATATGTTTAAAGTTATTTATCAAATAGTTTTAGATAGTTCATCAGAAACCTCTGATACCACATTCTTGCCTACACGTTATAAAAATCACCGTTCTAGTTTTCAAATGTGCGATATGATACTTTCACAAAAGTTGTTGTAAATTTAGCTTTAACATACATACAATGAAAATACTGACCCCATGAAAATAAATAAAAGTTGTTATGCTGGCTATATTACACCTTATATTGACAAATATAACTTGCATAAATAAGATAATATAAATGTTTTTTAGTGATTTGATTTGGGGACAAGGAAAATTTATCCAACAACCAGTAAAGATAAAATTAAAAGAGGGTAATGTTATATTGTTGTATTTTATTTGAATTTAAATAAATATCTATTTTGGATGATAGCAACTATAAAAATTAGAGCTAAGGAATCAGCAGGGATCTTAAGGGATAAGACAATGAACGTAAATTACATAAACAATATTACCTCTTCTGTAAATTAAATTATTCATTCCCTGAGATTTAGACATTTTCCTGTTTATATTCCTGTATGTTTGGCACTAGTTTCTTAGTATTTGGAAGTATAAGTACTAAAGTAGTCATCGAATAGATTACTTTTCACTCTCACTGAATTTAAATAATCTTTAATCCTATAGATGTTAATATAATTCTACATTTTCTTTGCAGATCAAACCCAAATTAAATCTGAAATATCCAATGCATATGAAGAAATAGACAAAAAAAATACAGAAAATGATTTTAATCATGTTGATATATTTCAAGACAATGTTGACCAAATAAAAGAGGTAAGAAAAAAATACTATTGTTGAATTTATTTCAATCAAATGTTTGAAATTTTTTGATTATATTTTAATTCGAATATTCGGATGAGTTGCTGGTATTAATTATATCCAAAAATCTATTAACTTTAAAGGCTGCTATCAGCCAAACGTCTGAAATTGTATGTTATGTTAGCACAAAATTTTAATAATTTGATACTTTTAGGAAGGAGAAATTTTAATTAATAAACAAGACGATTCAATAGAAATAGATTATCCTCCCCTGTTTGTAAATCCTAAGAAAATAACACAGAAAAATGGATTAAAGAGAAAAAATAAAAATAAAACAAACGGTATTTTTAACTTTCTTTATTTTTGCAATCATAGATAAACATTTGCTTTTTTCGCTTTTTTAAAAATTTTAAAAAGAATATTCTTTTTAGATGATATAACAACTTGTGATTTATGTGGAAACAGTTTTGCATCAAAAAAACTTTTAAAAAAACATTGGTAAGATTTTTGTTACTTTGGTACATAATTTATTCTTTTAGCTTTTAGTTTTCCTACTTCAAAATTAGATTTCCGTCTAAAATTGTGTGTTTAAAAGATTTTTTTGAGATATGATCTCCTCCCGTTCCACTGCACATGATAAACTTTTAATTGTTAACCTACTAAGTATTGATTATTTCTGTAATTACTGTAAAATTTCAGGAATTTAGAACATGGTGGCCCGCCCTCATTTAAATGTGAAACCTGTGATAAAACCTTTACTGTCAAAAGTAACTTGAACAGACACCACAGAATTCAACATATGTTAAAGGTGAATAAAAGCGAATCTTTATAACAACAGTTAGGTTTCGTATGTCCGCCTCCTTCTATTACAGTATTTTGTGTTTGAAAACCTCTAAAAGTAGTAAGAATAGAAAAACTATCTTAAATTCATATGAAATAAATCTTTAGTTGTCATAGAAATTTTGGTGCTTTCCCTCACCTATGGAGCACTGGAATCTTTCCAATACCTGGGGGTTGGCCAGTATACAATTTAACAAACCTAACTAACATAAAGATACTAATAAACAAAAAAAATCAACCCCTCCCTTATTTATAATTCATTTTGAAAATAGTGTTCAACAAGGCACGTTGAGGAAAATTATCAAAATCTTCTTTTAACAAATTAATTCTATCATTGATCCTTAATATGAATAAAATTCTTTTTGTGATGTTACGCGTGAATAACAGATGGACAGTCAAACTGCATTGTACCTTATAGAGTAGTAAATGTTTCCTTACAGTTTAGACCTAAGAAGAGTTCCAAACCAGCAAAATTAGAAAGAATTCAGTGTCACCAGTGCGGCAAATGGTTTAAATGGTTTCAGGTACTTCCACAGATACAAGGATAAGTCAATAGCAAGATAATAAAAGTTGGGGGGATAATTTTGACTTTGAATTTTTCAAAGTTTTGTAAATATTAATTCCCTTTCATTCTTTGGTTAAAATACTTTGATTAAATCCAAACCATTCGGCGAATAATAATTTGCAAATGGGGTAAATTTGTTAATAAAATATAATTTATTGTTGATATGTACACCAATATTTTGTCTATTGTCCTATCCCTCAAGATTCTTGGGAAAGTAATCATTCTTCTTTTTGTTGTCCTCTAGATAACCAGGACAATTACTAGGTTTTTAACCATTTGAATGTTATGTATATAATAGAAATTTTCATTTCAAGATTATGATATTTTAGAACTTACTGCGTCATGAAAGAGTTGCCCACCACTCAACAGCTGCTAGCGTTACACAACCACAACTTAGATGTGATACATGCAATCTTAATTTTACAAGAGCTGATAACCTGAAGAGACACATGCGGAAATATCATCTTGGGGATAAGCCAGGTAGTAATATTATAAAGTCAGAGAAATGTACACTAATAACAAAAATAGATACATTATTTCTTGGATATTACACCAAATTTTCATGTTCTCTTATAAGTGAAACTTGCAGCGGGATAAAATAATGATTCCCCCATTCAACTCCCTCTACCCCATCTTCTCCCATAACTGGATGAACAAACTGGCCAATAAAGAGTCCCATGTTTGCAAGCTGAATTGACGACAATTTTTCAACTGTTATATCCACATATATTCTACATCCATAATAGTAAAGTAACAAGGATGACAACATCCATAAGTAGCGAAGCACAAAATTGTGGATGGGAATACATAGAAGTAGATTAAAAGTTTATTTATTAAAATTAATAATAGATTTATTGGAGAAAATAAACATGAAACCTTGTTTTATTTTGTATGATGAAGATGGTTAAAGTAAATTACATACTAGATGCACATAACAATGGGAAAAAGTATTTTGAAACTGTTAATGCAAAAAAGTTTTAAAATTGGACCAAAAATGCCAAAGATATGGGGAAATATATCAACATATAAAAATAGCCAAAAACCTGCCGCCATTGTTTCTTTTCTTAAAACGCCAGAAATTTAATTTTAATATCTTTAACTGAAAAATTTATGAAAATTGGACTATAAACACCAAAGATATGGGTAAAAATGTGAAAAATATAAAAATAGCCAAAAACCTGCAAAAAGGCAGTCTGACCGTCATTGTTGTTTCCTCAAATGACGGGAAATTTGTTATGATAACTTTAACTGAAAAAATTTTGAAAATCGGACCATAAACACCAAAGATATGGGGGAAATGTGAAAAATATAAAAATAGCCAAAAACCTGCAAAAAGGCAGTCTGACCGTCATTGTTGTTTTCTTCAAATGACGGGAAATTTAATTTTGATATCTTTAACTGAAAAAATTTCGAAAATCGGACCATAAACACCAAAGATATGGGGGAAAATTTGAAAAATATAAAAAATAGCCTAAAACCTGCAAAAAGGCAGTCTGACTGTCATTGTTGTTTTCTTCAAACGACAGGAAATTTAATTTTGATATCTTTAACTGAAAAAATTTCGAAAATCGGACCATAAACACCAAAGATATGGGGGGAAATGTGAAAATTATAAAAATAGCCAAAAACCTGCAAAAAGGCAGTCTGACCGTCATTGTTGTTTTCTTCAAGTGACGGGAAATTTAATTTTGATATCTTTAACTGAAAAAATTTCGAAAATCGGACCATAAACACCAAAGATATGAGGAAAATTTGAAAAATATAAAAAATAGCCTAAAACCTGCTAAAAAGCAGTCCGACCACCATTGATGTTTTATAGTTAATTGTGCTCCTTAATGATGGGAATGTTGTCAAAAAATTTCAGTTCTCTATCTTTTATAAGAGCCGAGAAAATCACGTTTCCCCCAATTCATTAATTACGGACGGACAGACGGACGGACGGACGGACAGACGGACAGACGGACGGACGGACATTGTGAATTATAGAGTAGCTTCGCTACTAATAACAAAGTAACAACTGTTAAGATAATTAAAATAAAAACAGGGGGGGGGGGGGTTAATGGAGCAATCTCGTAATCAATGCGCAAATGGCACTAAGAATCCGATTTTTTTGTTCGATTTAGTGAAAATAGACCTACAAAAGATTACCCATGCCAAGTTTCATAACGATATACGGATTCTAAGTGCCATTTGCGCATTGATTACGAGATAGTTGCATTAACCTCCCAACTTAGAATAATCTTTTTTTTTACAATTAAATAATAAAATACACTATTTTACAGTAAGATTAGAAGTATTTTAGAAAATAAAGAGATTATTAGATATAAGATTCAGAATCGAATAAAATGCTTGTAAGAGAAAATAATTTATCAAAGTTCACAGCTCTGATAAAAAAGTGTATGATTAATTGCAAAGGCAAAATAGTTATAAAAGAATTTATGTTTTCTTTTTAGGTTTAAAACATAAATGTGACATTTGTGACCAACAATTTAGAAGTAAAACAAGGTAAAATTAAAGTGTGTTCCGTATACTTTTTAATAATGTTCAGAACAAGCAAAACAATTATTTAGATAAAATATAGAAAGCCCTTTAAAAATTGGGTCTAATAGAAAAAAGATTCGGATCATGGAGAGAAAACGAAGTAGTGGGTCTCATCGTATTTTTACAGTAGCTTTTAATAGGTTATTTAGGAAAGGTTAGGTAAATGTTAATGATTGCACTGCAGGGATAGAGCCCTCCGCAGGATCTAGAAACAAGAGAAAACCGAAACAAAACCCGCTACTTCGTTTTCTTTCCATGAACCAAAGATTCTGCAAAAAATCGGTGCTTTTACTCATTTACATATATGCACCGTTTAAAGCGCCCCCTCCCCTTATTTCAAATAAATTACTGGAGTCTAACCATGCAAGGCCCAAAATTTACGGAAAAGAGCTAAACAATCTGACCGGACGGACCGAACCTAATTAAAATAAATCTTTGCTTTTTAAAAGGATCGTCAGCACTAATTCATACATAAAGACAGAAATGTTTTACTTGCATTGTAGATTTGCTTAAAATTGATTTTGATATTTTTAAGACTTTTTGAGCACCAAAAGGAAGTGCACGAAGCTTATGCTGGCTTAGCAATTAGAAGTTATCCTGATGTAAAGAAGGAATATAATTGTTTCAAGTGTGATCTAACATTTAAAAGAAGATCTGCTTTAAAGGTTAGATTTGTTAGATTTTTCCTACTAATGGATATATTTTTACTTGGATCTTACACCAGATTTTCATGTTCTCAAAAAAGTAAAACTCCCAGTGGGCTTAAATAACTATTCTTCCCTTCCATCCCCTCCCTTCATACTGGATCAATGAACTGATGAATAAATGAGTTCCATGTTAGCAACCTACATACATTTTTCTTCTACTAATCGATTTTGCAGAGGTGAATTTCTAAAAAACCTTTTTGGCTCACTGCCTCACCAAAATAGTGAGGCAAAATTATCCCCTCTAAATTTTTAGCGAGCCTTACTAGGTAATTTTAGTGAGGTAAAGAATTTTTTACGAATCCACCTTAGATTTAATTGAATGAATTCCAAAATAAAATTTCATGGACAACTATTTTGATAAATTGCAGTCGTCCTATAGACGAAGTAGAAGTTAAGTTTTACAAGGATTACTATGAAGAAGACTATCATGATTTTTTATTTAGGATCATATGGCGCAAGTGCACAACATTGGTTCATTTTACTGTGAAATATGTGACATATCTCTTAAAACAAAAGACAGCCTCAAATATCACAAAACAAAACACAACCCTAAGGTATAACAAACGCACAGCCCGCGGCGACCGTGGCTCAACAGTCAACAATCTGCTCGTTGTCGTGGAGTTAATAGGTTTGAAAATCGGCCCGACACCGCGTCAAGACTAAAGATGTGAAAATGGTTCCTACTGCTGCTATGTCAGGTGCACGACACAAATTGTTAGAGTAGGTGGAATGCTTTTGCCCATAAACAGGCTCCACTCATTAGCATTCACATTTAGGACTTCTCCTTTTAAAAATATTTATTTTTTGAATAGCGTATCTTAAAGGGTGTGCAAAAAAAAATGCGGACATTTTTAAAATTAAAATTGCGCTGCTTGTGTTAATAGTAGAAAAATGTTACGCATATCGTTAGAACCGTTAGGAAGTCTATTTTTTGGAAATATAAAAACGATTCCTGTGCTACGTATAGTTTAGGAGCGATGTGGTAAAATGTCCCAACTGCCTTAAAACTTGACTTGCGAGTAAATCATTAAAGATTAAAGTATATAAAAAAAATATGTATCTTTTTAAAATTCAAATTGCGCGGCTTGTATTAATAGTAGAAAAATGTTACGCATATCGTTAGAACCGTTAGGAAGTCTATTTTTGGAAATATAAGAATGATTCCTCTGCTACGTATAGTTAAGGAGCAATGTGGTAAAATGTCCCAACTGACATAAACCTTGACTTGCGAGTAAATCATTAAAGATAAAAAAAGGGTGTGCAAAAATGCAGACATTTTTAAAATTCAAACTGCTCGGCTTGTGTGAATAGTAGAAAAATGCTATGTATATCGTTAGAACCGTCATAAGCTCTATTTTTTGGAAATATAAGTATGATTTTTGTGCAATTTTTAGTTTAGGAGATGTATTGATAAATGTGATAAAAGTGGAAAAATTTTTTTTTTTAGTTTTAAGTCAGTTGGGAGATTCTACCACATAGCTCATAAATTATACGTAGCACATGAATGGTTCTTATATTTCCAAAAAATAGAGTTTATAGCGATTCCATAGGTATGCAAAACATTTTTCTACCATTAACACAAGCCGAGCAATTAGAATTTTAAAAATGTACGTATTTTTATTTACATACCCTTTAATTTAATCTTTAATGATTTACTTGCAAGTCAAGTTTTACACCAGTTGGGACATTTTAACACGTAGCTCCGTAACTATACGTAGCAGAGGAATCATTCTTATATTTCCAAAAAATAGACTTCCTAGCGGTTCTAACGATATGCGTAACATTTTCTACTATTAACACAAGCAGCGCAATTTCAATTTTAAAAATGTCCGCATTTTTTTGCACACCCTTTACAGGGTGCGGCACATAAATCGAGACAAATTCTAATTTTTAAACAAATGAACATAAAATCGTCAATTTTAAAGATTTTATTGAATTTCAAAAACTGAGAGGCAGAATGGGTATAAGACTATTAGATTATTCAATAAAATGGCCGCCAACCTCAATCACCGCCTCTACCCGCCCCCTCAACCGCCGGCAGGTCCAGGTCAAAATGTATCTGTCCAAGCTGGCGTAGTTCTCCTTGATAGTGGCAATGTGTGAGGTCTTTGTGGTATGGGCACGTCTATTGGTGCATGCTTCAAAGTAGCCCCAGGCCCAAAAGTCCATTGTATTAAGATCGGGCTGCTGGGAGGCCACATTTCCTTAAGACCTGAGTAACCGCAGGATCCAAATTCGCCCAACTTTCAAGCTACCCTTAGACACGTTGGCTCTTATTTGGACCACAGTTGAGCTGGAACGACGTTCTTTACCTTTTTAGAAATGGCATGAAGTTTCAGCTAGGGTTGTCATTGCAACCCATAGTCTAAAATGAGTTTTAAAGTTCAATATGGGTCCCTGAAGTCAAGAACCGAGAAATTTTCACAAATTTTTACGGTTTTTGACCTTTTTTACATCTCAAAATCTGCCCCGTTTCACTTTGCTGGAGTACTACGGCCAAGCCATTTCAGATAGAGCACTCTAGTCTTTTCTAGTGTCTTATTTATGTATCTAACAATATCCCCAGCAAGTTGCATAACTCTACCTCACCTACAGATGGGCTGAGGTCAGATTAAGTGGGCCCTAGTCGAGAATCCAGATTAAACCACCGGCGCATTTGGAATCTGCCTTGTTGTACATATGCGCGTCCAGCTCGGTGTACACGTCCATCTTCGTCCAAAGATTTTTTTTGTGCTTAAAGGTCATTACCTAAGCTTTTTATAGTGGGGTCAAACGTCATGATTGGTCAAGTAGTTTTGACGCTATGGCCGTTTAAAAAACGTCTCGATTTATGTGCCGCACCCTGTATATACCCTAAACTACTGTGTGTCCATTAGTCATTCACAAGGACTTATTTTCATATAAGCTTTACTCTATTTCACTTGTTTTGAAACGAAGCTTCTTTATAAATCAGATTTTTTCTGTCCGTACGATTAAGGGGTAAATAGTATTTTCTCAGACAAAGGTCGTGCAATCAAAGGGTTGTTTGTCTGTTGGATGTTACTTAACCTAATATCCATCAGTGGGCGTTAGAGTATAAGCGGAATATGCCCTTGAATTCTCTAGATGATCACTTGAAATCGAAGGAGAATCTCGCCCCAATTAGGTTATAGGTAAATATCAAACACACAAATTACAATGTTTTTAACAAACTAATTTATTTTTTAATGGCGTATCTTATATACCCTACCAATGTCTGTCTGTAAGGACTTACTACATCCCTTGTTTAGAAGTTAGCTTACTCTATAACTAAATTTTTCTGTCCGCACGATTAGGGGGAAATGGTATTTACTGGGCGGTTACATTAGTTAAACTTTAAATCTTCCATCTGTATATTTTGCTGAATTTTTAGATTTGAATGAAAACTTTTGTTAAATATCATCATTATTAAAAGAATAGTCAAAATTAGAATTTTTGATATTTATCATAGACATCTCTTTTAAATATTGATCTTATTTCTATCCATTGGCTTCGCCCCTAGCATTTGTGTGAGGAAGGTTAGTTAATTAGCCTCAAGACTTAAATAGCTTTAAACCATCTCGGGAGCTATCTGAATCTTTTCCATAATGGAGAATTCGGTTCAGTGGTTATTTTTTTTAGTTTTCGTGCGAAATATGCGGGAAACAGATAGAGACTCAGGCAAAACTGAATGACCATCTTAACATCCACACTGGTGATAGACCCTATAAATGTGACACTTTAGGTAAAACTAGCGTAAAATTTTTGGAATTACTTGTTTAAAATTAATTTTCTTTTGGAAGGGGGTAATTCTTTTCTAGAGGCGAATTGTCTAAGGAGAGTGATAGTACCCTCCCACAAATGAGTTATAAACCCTCCTAAGACCTATGAGAAGCTACATTGTAAAGGGGAACCATATCGGTTCAGCGGTTAGCAAGATCCTACGGTACAGACACATACACAGAGATCCTGTTACTTTATTATAAGGATTTTATAGGCATTACTTAATTAAGAACTGTTTTGGGACAGTAAAATGTACAGTCTAATACCCCTCCCTCCCTGTCGTACCCTTAACTAACCTATATATTAATGATATTTTACTAAAAGAATTTACGTATTTTTAAGTACCACAACATGTTAACTTTACTTTATGTATCTCATGTTAAGGTTGTGGTAAAAGTTTCACAGCAAGAGGACAACTATATCAACACATGAAGAAATGCTTAAATATTATACTTGAAACTGAAACTGTATAGACATCATATCTTGTGATTTTTAAGACTAGTGAAAATTGTAGTTGCTTTATCTTATACTAGCGGCTACGCCCCTAGAGGCCTCTAGTGGCACTTTAAATAATTTTTTTTATATTTAAAATACTTTCTATTTGCGTTTGGCGTTTAGGTTTGAGTTGAACTTTCTTTTTAAAATTGAGAACGTAAAAAAAAATTTAGATTTTTTATTATTTCTCTTGGGAGGGTGGTGGTACTCTCCCCCAAAATAGTTAAAAACCTTCCCGGGACCTTTCTGAATCTACCCTGTCAAGGAGAACCCGATCGGTTCAGCGGTTAGTGAGATCCTTCGGTACAGACACACAGACAAACAAACAGACAAACATCCTGTTACTTTAGTATAAGGATGGAAAAATCTCTTACATCTATAATTGTTTTGCTAATCCCGAGAGGCCGTAAGCCCGGGCTAACAAAATTAGTATTAATAATTTTATTTATCTTATTTCAATGTTCGGGGAAAATTGTATGTAATACAATAATATGAGAACCTAATCCATCGGATATATATCGGTTTCAAAGCCATACTGGAAAATACAATTTCCTGTTGGCGTTCATAGATTGTTTTCTTGTAAATAGGAAAATTTACATTTCTATTTCAGATACCTATTAAACTTAGATCAGAGTTTTGATTTTGATAATATGTAAACAATTATATAAAAAAAAAATCTGTAAAAATGGACATTCCACCAGCCCCGCCAGAACTAAATGACATCGGCAGAGTTGCCTGGGCGTTTTCTAGGAGTGGCAGAATCAAAATACAGGTAAAGATTTGCCAAAGAAGTATAAATAAAAAGTTTTTTCGTTTAATCAATGTCAGGTCTAATTATTGGCTAAATTTAGACCAATAATTTTTTCTTTTTTTCTTTTTTAGGGCTCCTTAAAGGATCTCTAAAATCCTAAACGTTTGTCGGCTCAAATTGAAAAATCCGCCAATGTTCTTAGCTGTTTGTATGTCTGAAATTTTTCCATAGCCTATTTCTCATCGGATTTTCAATTACTGGAAGTATCAGGAAATTTACTTACTTGTTTTTTTAGGATAAATTGGCTTCTGGATGGACACAGTTGAATTTTTGCTTGCATAGAATTGAAACAGTAAGTTCTTATTAAAAATCTAAAACTCCTACAAACACTTTGAAAATCTGCTAACTAGAACACGTAATTTAATACTTAATTGGATCGGAAAAGAGCATTATGTGGAGAGAGGTTTCGTGATTTATTTCTATAGAAAAAAGCCAAAAAATTACTAAGCGGCTGAGCTGCCAGCCGTTAGCCGTTACTTTTCCAACTTTTTGTTCGATTTAGGGAAAATAGACCTACCAAGGATTACTCATGCAAAATTTTATATCGAAATTCGAATTCTAAGTGCCATTTATACATTGATTACGAGATGGTTGCATTAAACCCCCCCCCCCCCCCCCCACCCTTTAAGCAATTACATATATGAGTACATTGTTGAGATGTCAACATAATTTCTTAAATCGGCACAGTAATAAAATCTTGCCATGAAGCATCATAATGATTCGCTTTTAAAAATAAAAATCTGGGAAAACTTTTAAACATTGCTTTGCAATAGTAATTGCCAAAAACATGGATGGACACTATTGATACCTCCTGCACTGTAACCACCATAAAAGTTGACAGGTCGCAGCAAAGAACTGAAATAAGATTTAATAAGCTGCAAAGAAACACTTTTCTTAGCAATTCTTCGGCAAACTAATAAACATAGAAAGTCTAGATCCCCAATCCCTTAACTGTGCCAATAGGATAACAGTATAGAAACAATCCAACTAAATTATTGGTTAGAAATTGTACACATTTTGGTACATTACATATTCAATTTTTCCATTTATTATACTAAGTCAGCTATAGATAATTGAACTTTTTAGGATAAATCTAGCTTTCAGGAAATAATACTATCAAAAAATTATAAATAATATGGTATTGAATCATATTTTACTAAATATAAACAAAATCTTCAACTGCTAGAAATTCCATTTTAAGTTGTATGGATAAGTGTCTTGCTGAACATCAGGATTAATAAATCTATTATCACACTCAAATTAAACTAAAACTGTGTGTTGCTTGTGTATTTCTTTAAAAACTGTACTTAAAGAGCAGCTACATAGCAAAAAATATAGGGTTTCTCCTTAAAATGACTTCACTTTTATTTAAAAGAATTCGGAAGTCAAAAATCATCTTCACTGTTTCACACATCATGGCATCATTTTCAATAAAAACAGATAATTTTCCAAATCATTGTGCTTTGCAAAAACAATTAATGCTTTCTAATTTTACACAAAGCATCATCGCCAGAGTAGAAAACATGAAAGCAATTATAATATTTGAGGAATATTATATTATTTCATATTTTGCTAATTATACTTAAAATACCGGAGAAAAGGGAAATTGTGTATTTAAGTAGTTAAAATATTCTCAAAAATTTCAACAGTCACAATTGATCGGATTGAAAAAAATCATTCAATTTTTTAAATTTCTCCCCGAATTCACTCAGGAGCATCTATAGGCTTCTAAACAACAATAAATCAGGGATCGGAAGCCTCACGTAAGCCGCGTGTAAGCCTCAGTGAAATCGTGATTTTATCACTATAAAATTCAGCTGGATGTATAAAACGGCTCTTTGGCAGACAATCCTTCTTTCTTAATTTTTTTTTTCTGCTCACAAGCAGGTTTAAAACTGAGGCTTATGCGCGGCTTACGTGAGGCTTCCGATCCCTGCAATAAATCAGCAGCTGAGAATTCTTTGAATATTATTATTTTCTCGTCCTAGAAAGAGAGAACAATTGCAGTTCAGTTTATCTACAACAACTTCACACACTGTAATAGGGACAATTTTTTTTTTATCTTCTATTGTTCTATATCTTAATTTTAAATCTTTTTAGGGAGATTTGTGCTCTATACATCCAAGTAAAGAACAACTAATTCAGCATGCACGATTATCAAAACATTTAGTGCCGTCTGAAGTTAAACAAAGGCTAAAGGTATAACCAATTAAACTCGCGGCATTAGCGTAAACAATAGCGTGCCACTTGTTATCGGGGAGGTGTCGGGTTCGAGTCTTCTCCAATTTCAATTTGGTTTTAGTATTTTTTTTTCATTGTCTTTCTTTTTCATGAGAACTGAATATTAAATCTGCTCTCCATGTTCTCTCGTCTATTGATGTTTTTTGTGCTTCGCTTCTTATGAATGTTGTCATCCTTGTTGCTTTAGAATTTTATGTTGTTAAAATTCCAATAAATCTACATTTTGATTCATAAAACTAACTTTAATATTTCCTTTACCAGGTGGAAGCATCACAGATGTTAAAGTCTGCAAAAAGAAACAATTCAGGTAATTCTTTCGTTTTCGTTTATATGTTTATATAATTCAACTAGGTTGGAAAATATACACCCCTGCAACGTTGTTTTTACAATAAAAATAAGCCTGGCATTGTTAGTCATAATATAAATAAGTAAAAAAGATAAGGAAACTAAGACTGAGTAAGCTTAGTAAACAAACAAACATGTGATATTACAAAACTTCATTCAATAAGTATAAAGAAGTATTAGTATACATATTTGAAAATTCATAAATATTGTACGTTAGTTATGTATTCAAGCCTTCTTAATAAAAAGTAGGTTTTAGAATTCAACAAGGATAAATGTGCCCTTAAGTACAAAACATATAGTATAAACAAAACATACCTTAACATTGATCTAAAGTAAAAATAATGACTTTGAAACCAGCTAGAAAAATTTGAAAACTTTAAAAAATAAGAAAGTCTAAACAGAAGTCAAAGATCTGACTGCCAACACTATGATATGCCATGGTAGGGGAATCTACACCTAAAATCAGACCTCTATCTTCATCAGCATCTTTAAAAATCTTTTCAAATATAGTGTGTTTAGGACGAACATCCCCTCTTAATTGGGTGGCTGTGCAGGTGCTAGTAAAAATGGGGGAAGTTTGCATCCCTAAAACATTCATAATAGCTATTTAAGCAATAGGATTTAAACTTGAAACCAGTTTGAAACTTTATTCTTACTTAAGAGGAGATTGTATTCTATGGTATTATTTGGACTTCTTGGAGTTATTCTACCATGAACCATAATTCGTGTGAGATTATCCAGGAGAATGTCATTTTATCTGCCTCAATCCATTTTCACAATAATTTAGGGATCTAAAGGGAAAAGACAATTGCCAATGTATTAATGTACATCCCCAATGAGGATACATAAAATAAGCCCTTCTGTAGCGTAAGTTTAGTTGTTAAAAAACCAACCAATTAAAATTCACTAAAGTCCCCAAAGTTATTAAGACAACGAATAAAAAAAAAGTTATTTTAAAACTTTGGGGACTAGTGTAATAAACAGCCCATTGTCCCCTCTCTCTCGGCAATAATTAGCCTGATTAAGCCAGTCATAATTTGATTTAATAACAGCTACATTTTTAGGATCTTTAACATCACTTCCACTGGAGCCAAACACAAATTCAGTACAAATTCTCACCAACTTTGACAGGTTAGATTTGTTATTCACTATGATAGGGGTTGTTTAGTTTTTGTGTTGACTATAGTGTTTTCATGTAGAGATATGCAATACAACTCATTTTTTTTTTTGGGGGGGGGGAAGTAAAAAAATTGGAAATGAATTTTTTTTTTTTTGGGGGGGGGGGGAAGTAAAAAAATTGGAAATGAATTTTTTTTTTTTGGGTGGTAATCTTTATATCATAGATGCAAGGACGTCCAAGCTATTAAGAGAGGGGAGGTAATCACCCCTTTGCCCCTCCTCCCCACGTCCCTGGGTAAGGATTATTTTCTGGATATATTTAATTTCCATCAGATGTCAGAATTATTTTATGATTCAACCTATGTTTTGAGTATGGCAGGTGTCCTATTTTAATCCACTTTCATGGTTAGAATCCAAAAGTTTAAAGTTTATAGGGAAATACATACCAATGCATATTTTGCTAAACTTTGGGTGAACTAAAACCAGCTTCCAGTAAAACTATAATTGAGAACTCCAACCAACCATGCACCCACTGAATTTACTTTGATTACAGAGGTTCCAGAGAAAGAATGGATTATAGAAGGTCATGTCCAAGAGACGGGGATGATTATAGAAGACAAAGTTCCAAGGATGACAGATATTATGATTCTCGTGAAAGTTATCACAGGTCACAACAGTTTATAGTTGTACAGATTCTTTAGACTGTATAACTTGGGTATGTTCATATTTCTGGACATTCTCTCTCCCTTTTTTATCCTTTTTTATTAATACAATTTATTGAGCATGATTGATAGACAAAGTTTTTACCTATGTATTTAAATTAAGAAAATGTATGAGCAATTTAAACCAAAATTTACTCTCTGGCATATTAGGTCCAGGCATGACAGATCTCCAAGAACATCACCTGGAAGGTCCCCAAGAAGATCTGCTTCCCCACATGCTTACCCTGGCACTTCTCGTGAAAGATCCCCCCGAAGGAGGTCTGGTTCACCATCTCGTAGTAGGAGAAGCCCACCGCATTCTTCCTATTCAAGACCTAGGTTTGTTTATAATGTTGATTGCTGATGTTTATGTGTTTTGACTATATCATATAATTTTCTCATGTATTAGGATGAGTTTTTACCATAAGATCAGAGACATTTTACTAACAATATTTCCAAAACCTGTGTCTACTATGTCAGATAGATAAATCCCGACAATTGGTTGTAAGGAGAATTCTTATCTAAAATCTTAATATAATACATCTTTGAGAGAGAGGAAATATTTTACCCCAGAAAAGTTTTTAAAAATATTTAAAAAGTTAACACATCTCCCGCGATTTTTGGTGTTAAATTTCGCAAATATGATTTAGTAAAACCATGCTACAAACTTTTTTTTGAAGACATTTCGGGGTTGAAATTTTAATATTTGGTATAGGTAATCTAATCTATTTCCTATAATTTCGGGGTGCCTATGTCAACCCCAAACCATCCCTTGTGCGTCCTTGGTTACATTTCAATTAATAATCCAAAATTTCTAAAAAATTACATAACTGTCTTTTTTATCTTAATCTCTTTTTATCTGGAAGATCTGGTTCTCCTGGAGGCAGAAGAAACCACCCCTCCCCACCTCGTGGAGATAATAAATGGTGAGCAATTTACTCATTTCATCTCAGTTAATGGGGTGGTTCATAGGGATGCAGGGGACATTGGACTTAAAATTACACTGGTACAAAAAGTTTTATAACCATGTTATCTCATACTTGGCTTAAAAACGTTGGATATTTTTTGAACTATGATTGGTTGGTTCCAAAATAATAGTATCCAAACTTTTCATGTAATAATTTAATCTACAGAAGGGGTGATTTTGTTGATCATCATTGTGTATGTATATAAATTTATTATCCAATGTCTTATCCCTTAAGATCCCTGACTGGTTCACATATGTTTCATAAATGTTACTTCATAAAATTAAATATTTGTGTATAGTCCCTTTCGTGGCAACCCTCCTTAAGGGGCGATTCTTCGTTTTTTTCACAGTAGCTTTTCTCTTTTTTCTAGCCCCTGTGGGGGGCTTTAACCCTGCGGGGCCAATTGCCTAATCCTGTGGGGCAATCACCTAACCCAATATAACCTAACCTAACCTTAAATAACCTATCAAAAGCCATATTAAAAATACGACGAATCGTCCCTTAATTGGCGTTGCCACGAAAGGGACTATTCCTTAATATTCTTGATACTTTTGTTCACAATGTCACTGCAATTTTTTAATAATTTAAATATAGTTATCAGTAGGTACATTTTATTAAATGTTTAGGACATACAGGGGTAATCCAAAGATTATTGGCTTTGGAAATAACAGATATTGTTCTGGAAAAGAACATAACATAGAAATAAAAAAAGTAAGTATTTCTTTATTAAAAATCATTTGATAATTTGTATGAATGATCTGGAATAGCCAAAATCCAATGATGCACAGGGAAAGCTTTATTGAAGAAAAAACACATATGTCTTTTTTGTGCCTTTATGTTCACTCCAAGATAACTGTAGATTATTGAGTTATGATTTTTCCAGTTATTTGTAGACCTTCTATTGTCGGTCGATTTTTTACAAAATTATGGATTGGAGGGGGGGGGGGGGGGTGTTTCTGTGCTCATCAAGGCACTCTAAGGGAAAATGCTGAACATTTTTTTCTTAATTTAGAGTTTTTCCTGCAACCATTGTGGAGCAGTTTTCAAAGATCAGGTAATAGTTATTTATCGCATCTTAGCCCCGAGACGCAGAAGGCACGGGCTTACAAAACTGGTTTTAATATTATATTATTACCTTCATTTGATTTTTACATTTGTATGATATGATACGACACTTGATTTTTCAGAATGGCATTGAACCGGTTCTAATCTAGCGGATATGAATTGGTTTCAAAGCCATAGTGGAAAAATAAATATTAATTTCTAATTTATTAACAAAACCTGTCGAGTACCACAATTTGATAAAGCCTTTTTTAAAGATCATTTCCAAACACACCTGATGTTATATATGAAGGAAAATAATATTTATTATAATTAGATCCAGATGATCTTAGGAAATAGAGGTATTTCATTCTACCTCATTTTATAAATTTATTCTTCTTTTAGATGAAATACATAGAACACAACAAATATCGCTATAAACATAGCATCTGTAGGACAGAAGAAACGACAAGGTATCTATTTTTTAAAGCATTTTCTTAATAGGCAGATAATATAGTTTTTACTAGGGTACTAATGATCTCGCAAATAGCCAGGTTTTCATATAGAAAAAAGTTGACAATGGAAAGATTGATAATGTCAAATCTTTATGACAAGGACGTCCAAGCTTTTAGCAACACTGAAACTTTTGAGTGGGGTGAAAACTGACATTTATCTACATATTTTATGAGAGGAAATATTTTGGATTATTGAAATTTTCCTTTAGGTTTTCAAAGTTGTATACCTTCTTTTGAGGTTAAAATTATCAGGGAGGGAGGGAAGGGGAATGTTAAATCTAATGTTTTCAAAAATTTTGGGGGTGCCTGCCTATTCAAGCCATACAGTACAGAGGTGGGTTCTTAAAAAAATACAGTCTAAAGAAAGTGGTTTAATTAAAGTACTATAATCACAATTTTGAATGCATTCACATACAGTACATTTTTTAGGGTTACAACAAGAATTATAAAGTGGGGAGAAAGATTCTAATAGACAATAGAATAAGGATACAGTAGATAAGATTGTAATGATAAAAAGACTAATTAGTCTTTAAACATTTCTGATACACGTAGAATAATATGATAATTTCTCGGTAAAATTAGTAACAGGGGTGCAAATTTTATTTGAATTTTATTGCTTTTTTGTCTTTGTTGGTTATTTATTTAAATAATCAAATTCATTTTAATAAATTAATTTAAATATTTGAAAATTTGAAAAATCTCTGAATTAAAAAACAAAAATATTCTAAATTTAATTGTGACTACCCCACTCGGTCTTTTGGAACATTATTTTGGTACACTATTTTTTTCAATTAAATTTTTTTTAAGAATGACATTTGCATTTCCCCCATTTGATGTTCCAAAAAAATGGGAAATCAAGGGAGAAATTGAGTGTTCCAAACGAGTGTTCCAAACGAGTGTTCCAAACGAGTGTTCCAAAGTTCAGTGGGGTAAGGTTTTTTTAAGAACCCACCTCAGATGTATAGTCCAGAAATACATCTTATTATTTGTTTATATTCCCGACGCTTTTAGCTGATTTAAAAGACCCAATACAAAATTTGGACATAGTCCCTCCCTGTGTACAGAGTTACATAAAGCTCATGCCCCCTCTAGTCTTTTACTTTAGTGGTAGATCAAGTGGTTCTCAAGGTTCAAGTCGGTCAGGTATGTAACCATTCAATCCTTATACTAAAGTAACAGGATGTTTGTCTGTTTGTCTGTGTGTACTGAAGGATCTCGCTAACCGCTAAACCGATTGGGTTCTCCTTAACAGAGTAGTTTCTCATAGGCCCCGGGAAGGTTTATAACTATTTTGGGGGATGGTACCACCACCCTCCCAAGAGAAATCACAATAAATCAAATTTTTTTCCCCTCGAATAGAGACTCCTACCCTACATAACATTACAAAGTATCGTAGCAATTTAATGGAGACTCCATGGCAACATTGCAAGGTATCTTATTATTTTTTTAAAACACCAAACATTTAAAGTGCCACTAGAGGCCTCTAGGGGCGTAGCCGCTAGTTCTTATAAAAGTGATAGGATGTCCATGTGTATCTGTCTTTCAGTGTGTACCAAAGGATCTTGCTAACCGCTGAACCAATATAGTTCTCCTTTGCAATATGGATTTTTATAGGTCCTGGAAAGGTTTATAACTATTTTGGGCTACCAACCCTTTTATTGCACTGCTATGTCTTGTCTGTAAGTTCTAGAACTACACAAACTGCTTTTTCCCTTCTTCACACTTTAAATACTTTTCTAGTTTTCTGAAAGATATTTTGATATACCAAATTAAGAACTCTAGTCTTCAATGACTTATCCCAAAAATAAATTTTAGAGCGCAGGAGAAGTGGCGAAACTTTAGAGCGCAGGAGAAGTAGCGAGGATGTTATTGATGTCACTGATGATGAACCACCACGTGGAGCTAATTACAGGGATGTTGCAAATTGTGACCATTACGGATAAGACAATGAACTATAAATTGATATAAATCCTCTGGTGACAAAACAAAGTTACCCTTACTGTAAGTGTAAAATCTTACAAGTGTCAAGTGAAAATATAAGCGAAATTTTTATAAAAAAAAAAGTTTATCTCAGATTTTTTAAAATTGTCTATTATGGCGAGAAAAGACAAAAAAATTCGGCGGGAGAGGCGGTTCCACCGCCGTTTCTTTACAGTTTCATATATAACCACAAAAGCAACTGCTGGGCAGAATTTTAGAACTGTAACTCTTTTATGGGCTGAGATCATGCACGCTTTACTTTTGGTTTTAAAAATTGGCACATCTGCCTTCCCCCTTTAAATCATTGGTTAAAAAGCTTAGACACTGCTAGTTTGAACCAACTTAACAAGAGTCAATAAATTACTCAAAGTTTTAAGCCAACAAATGAAAGAGCGTGTTCTGAAACTTTTGGTACCAGTGTAATTTACTGCCAAATAATCCCTTCATCCTAAATTTTAGTAAATATCTTTCTTTATAACTCAGTAATCTTTACATCTTCTTTAAGTTAAATGTCTTATTTTCTTGTTTACTAAGTACAGTGCTCTTAAAAACTTTTTTATTCATTCCTCACATACAAAGTTCAATGTCTACTTGATGCTTAAAAGACCATTAAATAGACTGGTAAAAAAATAAGTTATAAGAAAATAATAATAAAGTAGGTGCCTAAATTTTTTCCATAACTGAAAATTGAACAAATCTCATTTTTGTATTTTCCGATTATAAAAACTGTAACAATTTTGAAACAGGCAAGAGAGTAGCTCCAAAGTACAGGACAGAAAAAGAAGTACAGAAAGAAAGGAAGTACCTGAGATTCTGATCGAGTCCTCTCCTAGTGATAATAGTGATGTTGACAGTGCTGATAATACTAACAGGGATCTAGCTGGCCTTACTACTATTGACTCTACAGAAGATGAGGAGATTGAAGAAATAAGGATGGATTCAAGAGCTGCTGATCAGCAGTCAAATTCAAGGTAGGATTACAGAAATTTAGCAAGAATTTTCCATTTTATGAATTGTTGCATAGTCAATTTAAATCATAATATTTAGTTTAGGTTTTTAAAATTTAAACTTCTTCTTCTTCTAAATACTTGATTTTAAGGTCAGCCCAAAGAGATTCTCAACTGCCTTTGCCTGTTGCAGCAAGAGCAAACCCATCTCAAAGTTTTGCTGGTACATTACCTCAAAAGGGACCATCTTTGCCAAAACCTGTTTCCGCTGGTCAATCAAGTGGATTTGGTGTGGCTCCCAGAACTTCAACTATGCCTAATTTGCCAAGACCTGTGAACTCATCAATGAGTAGTACTGTTGCTGGTACATTACCTCAAAAGGGACCATCTTTACCAAAACCTGTTTCCGCTGGTCAATCAAGTGGATTTAATGTGGCTCCCAGAACTTCAACTATGCCTAATTTGCCAAGACCTGTGAACTCATCAATTAGTAGCACTGTTGCTGTATCAAAACAAAATTTACTTGCATTGCCTGTGCCTGTTCCACATTCAATAGGATCTGCAACTGTAAGAAGCCGTAATGTACCTGCAGTTAATACATCAACTTCATCAAGAATCTCTGAAGCATCATCAAATACAGTGTCATTAGGTTCAAGAACAGCTCTGTCTTCCTTAGTGTCTCCACCAAGCCTTCCAGAATTACCTGGAACTGCGGATATTCAGTCAGCTCTGGAAGAATCTCTCAAAGAGCAATTGGCTGCAAGCTCTGAAAAACACACTAAAAGACCAGGTACATTAAAATGATTTTTAGACATAACTTTTAATTTCAAATCGGTGAGTGTGAGATAATAACTAAGAAAGTGCTATAATGAGTTATTAAGTCAAAAGGTTTTTCAAAATTGTCTTGTTTTAAGCTATTTATTCATGCATCAAAATTCAGAGAAATTTTGTATTAACTTGAAAGCCAATCAACTATTAGAATTTTTGTTTTGTTTTTCCATGATATTTGAATTAATCTTTTAAATGGCATTAATGGTGACCCTAAAAAGTTTTTCTGCGTGTCTTAAAGTACGTTAAGTCCAAATTTTTGTGAATTTTACATACTTTGTACCTTTCACTCCTATTAAGATTTTTATTTTATTTTATGTGATTTTTAACATAATTTAACCAGGTACAGTTGTTTCATCAATTTATTAGGCTAATTTTTCGTGTTAAGTCAATTCTGTTTTAGTTGAGTCAAATATGGATACTTCTGCTGAGGTTGAAAACACCAAAGGCACAGCCAGTGAGCCAACTAGTGCTGTTGATAAACTAGGTAAACTTTACATATCATGTTGCATTGTCAGTTTAATAACAATTAAAATATTCATAGTCTATAAAAGTACAGAAATAAAATACTTCTTGTGGTGCTTAAAATTGATTTTTGTTTTTCAATAAAATATGAAAATTTTCTAAACTGTTAACTTTCTTACATAAAAATATTACTAGCTTGTTACTCCGCTTTTTATGAATATAATTCTTCTTGTTTTTAATCATTCAGCAAAAAAAAATTAATTTTGGTTTTTGTTTAGACTTTTACTTGAGCAAGAAGGGTAAAAAAGATTATCTTTCTGATAGAAGCAAACCTGGAAAATCATCCAAAACACCACCAGCTGATAATGATAACATGGACATTGATGCATCTGATAACAATGAAAAATCTATATCTGATAAAATAAACCAGAAAATGAGGGAAAGAAGATCTCAAGATGGCCCTACATTAGGATTAAGCTCCCTAAACTTGTATGGCCCTGAAAATGAATCTTTACAAACTAAGAAAATTCAGGAAAAAAATAAATCTAAGAATATTTCCAAGGGAATAAGGCAAATTACTCCCAAGAAGTCCAGTAATACACAGACAAGTAAATCTCCAACTAATGTTTCCAAAAATATTGCTAAGACAGGTTTCCCATCCGAGAAAGAATCAGAAGCAAACAATCAAGAAATTGTCAATGCAGAGTATGATAATTTAGAGAATCAAGTTGATGTGTTACCTGACTCCAGTGCTTGTGATGAAATGGAATCTAAAATTGATATTGACAGGCCGGACATAATAACTACTAGGTGCACAGCCATTAGAGATGATAGTGTTGATGCAATACTTGCACAAATAGAGAAGCAGGGAGATGAAAATTATGAAAATCAAAAAATAAATCTTGATGAGCTCAAGAAGCTTCATGCTGAGGTTAAAGACATTAAAAATCCTAGTCAATTAAATTTAGGAACAGAACAAGACATTGATACCATTAAGGATCAAAGCACTGATTTGCCTGCAGAAAATATACCTGAACAAGCCTCACCTGCTTCAAGAGACAGTTCATCACCATCTTCGAGAGCAAGCTCTCCCCCTCCTCCACCATCAAGAGAAAGTTCTGTAAATTCATCCCACTCACAAGAAAGTGACAAATCAAGCAAGAGAAGTAATGCTAGGTCATATAGTAGGACTCCCTCCCCCAGATCACCCCCAGAATCAATAAATCCACCAATATTTTCTGAAAATCCTCCAGAACTAGATCGAGATGAAACAGAGGATAATGAAATGGAATCACTTGCTGACAATATTGATTTAGATGAGCTTAATGATGAGGAAGGTAGTGATAATGAAACAAGTGCCATAGAGGCAGATTCAACAAGTTCTGCAGGAAATTATTTCATTCATTTTTTTCTGTAAAAAAATTCGCCTTTTTCAACTTCTATTTTTATTCTTAAAATTTTTAAAACATTTCAACTGACATGATTTGTTTAAAATTAGACTAAGGAAATTGTTAATATAAAAGAGCTTTTTTCTTACAAACTAATCACTAATGAATGATCTACTTAATTTATCAGGACCAGAAAATGACTCATCAGAAGATGTTGAACGAAATTCCACTCTTGAGGACAGTAATGAAGCAGTAAGATTTTTTTTTGTATTTTGTACATTTTCTCTACTCCTACAAAAAGTGAAATCGTCAATATTAATGTTTATATATCATAATTGTATCTATGCCATTGTAAGTAAGTTAAGTTAAGACTTATAAGCAACTCGTTTTATTTTAATTGGGATAGTTGCATGAAGTACATTTAAAAGAAGCCTGCAAGAAATACACTGCTTTAACTGCTGAAAGCCTGCCATGAATAGATAATAAAAAATTAGAAATAGATAATATAAAATTTTGAAAGATTTTCTTGGCTGCTATTTAATACATACCGTTGATTTTTATGTCTCAGAGCTTCTTTGAAAATAACTAACTGGATATTAAAAAAAGGGATATCTAATGTATGAGGCGGCGAGGCCTTACCAACGGTAAATGAGATCTCGAAAACAGACAAACAGACGGAGAGACATTATTCTCCTTTTTGTTTTTAATGCTCAATGTTCAAAATAAAAATTCGTAGATTTTTTAGTGTCTTTATATATTCTAGGTGCGTGCTATTTTGAACAAGCTAACTTCACAGAAGTTTGAAACTTTAGTCAAACAAATCCAAGAACTTCCAATTGATACGAAGGTCAGATTTTGTAATAAATGTATGTATAAATGTATAATCCAGACAATTACTTGGACTTATAAAAGCTGAGCTGTTAAGGATAACCATATTGGTTCAGCGGTTAGCGAGAATCTTCGATCCACGCATACAGACATTCTGATACTTACATAAAATTACGAAATCCTTAGAGTTTTAATTTTCTAAGAAATGCAAATTTGTTAAGGAAAAAATGGAGTCTGCTATGGAACTGGTGTTTGAGAAGGCTGTTGACGAGCCCGCCTCCAGTGTCGCTTACGCCCAGATGTGCTGTAATCTTGCACAAAGAGAGATTAGCGACGGCGAAGAGAAGGTAAGATTCCCACTCTAATTAATCAGAGATCTTAATGGAAAAGACAATAAACTATGAAATGTTTTCTCGTCATCAAAAGGCATAGGTGCTATATTTTGATACTAGCGGCTTCGCCCCAAGCCTCTAGGGGCTTTGCCCCAATAGGTTTTATCAAACTAATTTTTCGTGTTTTAGATTTTAAAGAAAATTAAAAAAAAAAATTTTCGGGGGGGGTATTTTTCATTTTTTGGGGGTTAGGGGTGTCCCACCTCCCAAGAAAATAGTTATAAACCTTCCCGGGACCTATGAGAAGCTACTTTGAAAAGGAGAACCCGATCGGTTCAGCGGTTAGCGAGATCCTTCGCTACAAACAGACAGACAGACAAACAAACAGACAAACAAACATCGTTCTACTTTGTATTATAGATTAAACTTTTGTAGAATGCAATTTTCAGAATAGCAATTTCTTGCATCTTATTATAAACAGCTTTCCGCGGATTTAAAGATGTACAGTTATAAGATTAAAACCAGTTTTTTAGCCCCGAGATGCCGAAGGCACTGTCTAAAAAAACTGGTTTTAATCTTATGGTTGTACATTTTTATAATCGTTGAAAACTGGATATAATTCGATGCTAGACATAATTTTTCAGTATGGCTGAGAACCGGTTCTAATCCACCGGATATTAATCGGTTTCGAATGTATACAAGAAAATAATTTCTAGATTTTCAAGATTTTTCTTTACATGAGAGGAGAGTTCCCTTTTTTAAGTTAAAATAGGCATTAGGTACTAGGTAGTTTTTATAAAAATTAATCTTGTTTTTAATTTAGGTTAAGTTCCGTACAATTTTGATCCGTCGTGTGCAGAAGGAGTTTGACAAGGATTATATGAAGGTAAATTATTTAACAAGCATCCTAATTACGTCAAAATGTGTTTTATTGCATCTTATTTGACAAAATCATTATCATTTGGCCCTTACGCAGATTTTAAAGGATAGACACGCTAAAATACATCAGGAAATCCCTCCCCCCCCCCCGGCCCTCTTATTGTTTTCAAATTGAAACAAATGTGGGGTGGGTCAATTTTTCAAGAACCAATAATCTGTAAAAAACCTATCCTTTCCGGTCCAGCGGTATAAAAGACATACATCCTGCTACTCCCTCATAAGATTTAGCATTACTTAAGGTAAGATGGGGGGGGGGGGGTATCAGGGCTACCCTCCTCCAAAATAGTTATAAACCTTCCCGGTAATTAAGACAGACAAACTTCCTCTTACTTTTATATGAGGATGATAAACATTATTGTGTGTGTAATCTAGGATGTTGATATGGAATTGAAGAAGAAATCTGAAGATCCCTCCCTATCCAAGGCAGAAAGGAAGATGGCCAGGGAAGAGTTTGAAACACAAGAAAGAAAAGTCAGAAAAAGGTAGAAATTCCCAGGGAGGGAGGTGACATTGGGCTCTTTATTACACTAGTCCTCAAGGTTTTTTATTAACATTTTCTTATTCGTTAGCTTAATAACTTTGTGGACTTTTATTAAATTTTGATTGGTTGGCTCATTAAGTTAGTGTTTTAACGTTTCAACCACTAATTGTAATCTATAGAAGTTGTATGTTTGTGTGTCAACATTGGGGATGTACGTACATCAATTTCTCTTCCATTGTCCTATCATAAGATAAATTTCTATGGTTACTTATATTTTTGACATTCCAATTATCTACGATTTTTCATGGATCTGAAGGGATTAGACAATGGACGGTAAATTTATTTATAACCCTAATTATGATTCATATACCTACTAACTTTAACTTACTCCTGTGTGTGTGTGTGTGTGTGTGTAGCCATAGTTTCTTAGTGTTTGGACCTAAGTAGTCATGGAGTAGGACGAGACACTTTTGTATGCTAGCACTAGGGCCAGCTCAAGGTCCACGCTCAAGCACAAGTACTTGACCCGCTGTCTCAAGGGACCTACTCTTTATTACCTCACCCTCGCCGAGTATGGCAGGTGTCCCAAATTAAGTCACCGTAATGAATGACGCTCTCCACAGAGGAGCTTGGGTAAGGGTTGTACTGATATTATGTACTTGATTATTGAGTATCCAAACTACCCAATTATCACCCTTCTTACACAACCAAGGGGAAGTTGCGTGAATGAATTGCGACTGAGAAATTCGAGTTGCCACATGGGGACTTGAACTCGAACTCTCACCACCGTAACTCAGTGCGTTACCACTGAGCTACGACGCCCCTTTTAACTCCTTCTGTAAATTAGTATTATTGCTAAAAAGATCGGACATTGTTTTTTAAGAACCAACCAATCTTATTTTTATTATAAGTATCTAAAGTTCTTGAGCTAACAAACTAATTAACCTGGTTATAAAACTTTGGTTTCAAATACAATTTACAGGTTAATGTCCAGCAAGGGAGGGGAAAAATATTTTCAGAACTCTTTATTTTATTCATATTATTCACCCTCCTACATATTCTTTTTTTTACCAAGGAGAGGAATACAATGAAGAATTGTTTTCAATTCTCTCAATTTTTACATTCCCCTCCCCCCCCCCCCCCCAACCACATACTTTTTATCCCCCTCCCCTTTAGCAGGGTCAATCATGCAAAATATACACTAAGCTATAAAAATTGGAAAGAATTTTAATGAATATAATAGATTTAAAATCTGCATAAAATTTTAAGGATTTTTTATAAAATTCGTTTTTTATATAATTCATTATTTAAAAGCGCAAATCCAATTTAAGTTAATAAATTTTGACCAATAGGATAGGTGGATTGGAAACTACCTGCGCTCTAATTGGTTGAATGATGTACGTCACTTAAGCTTCTCCAATCAGGGCGCAGATAGTTTTCAATCCACCAATCACAGATGTCAAAATTATTAAACTTAATTTGTATTTGCGCTTATAGATAAGAATTATACAAAAAACGAATTTTATAAAAATTCCTTAAAATTTTATGCAGATTTCAAATCTATTATATTCATTAAAATTCTTTCCAATTTTTATAGATTAATATACACCCCTGCCAATATATTTACAGGCTGGCCACAAACATACTATTTCCACTATTTCCACTATTTCCACTATTTTTGCATACTATGCAAACTATTCCAAAAAAAATATGCTATTTCCACTATTGTCCAAAATTGCATACTATTTCCACTATTTCTTTGGATTTCAGATAAATCTTCAATTTTTAGGTAACTAAAACAAACTGATTTTTTTGATCATGAAAAGAAAGCCAAGTAGCAGGTTTCATCGCATTTTCACAGTATCTTTTCTCCTATTTCTAGTCCCTGCGGGGGGCTCTAACCCTGCGGGGCAATCATTAACACTTACCTAACCTAAAATAACCTATCAAATGCTACTGTGAAAATACGGCAAAATCGCTACTTTGTTTTCAATTTTTTTTTAGAAATGTTTCCAGAAAAAGTAGTCTTTCAATTTAGATTGTTGTACCTTTATTGAAAGTTATTGGTATTTCTACATTCAATGTAAAGATTTTTTTTTGAAAGATACCAAAACTTGGGGTAATTAGTGACACAACCAAAAAGATTTCACCCAATTATCTCTAAAACTAAGGGAGTAGCACCCAAAATAAAATTGCTAGTATGTCGTGTCACGTGTGACGAGTCACCACATTTCTCCCCCCCCCCCCCTTTTGCAATTAGATGATAGGGTTGATTTATCAATTACATAACACTTGTTGCTTCGCCCCTCGCCTCAGGAAAATAGCTTAAAACCAACCAAGTTTTTTATGAGCTTAGCTGAAAAGTATAACCGATTAGGACCAACATACTTTTGGCTTTAGAAAAACAAACTTACCTACTACTTATATTATAGGATAAAAATTAAACTAAAAATAATCGTTCATAAAATTGTGGCTAATCTTCCTTTGAATCATAATTAAATCATACTGACAATAATTATAAAGTATCTAACGGTTTCAAACATCATATAATGCAGTTTGAAAACAATAGGACAACTTTAACATACCTAAATTATCGTCAAGAGCTATCCGTTACGTACGGACGGACATACATGAGAACCTATTTTTAGAAAAGCAGCACTTAAAAAAACTCCCAGCTGTAGTAAAGGTAAACAATATACTGACACTGAACATAACCTGTCGCGACAATATATTGACGTAAAAAGTATAAATTGAACATACACAACTTGAAATAGCGCAGCTACTGTCTATATGAAAAATGTTAAAAATGCTACGTACTTTCTAATCATAGATAGGCTGGTTTTAAGAATTTAGAATTAATTGTATACTATTGGAATGTGTCGATCTACTTTAAATAAATATGCCATATCTAGTATATCAGTTTTATTTCAGTATTTAGTGTTATCGCTGCGCTACATACTTTTGGACCGGATTGTCCTATATATGAACAACAAGGATGACAACATCCATAAGTAGCGAAGCACAAACAAATAAATAAGAATTTAGATATTAGTTGTTTAAAGCATGTATATTAGGAAAAAATCACGAAACCTTTTCAACATTTGTTTTTTAATTTCTTAATATTTATATTTCAGTACTATGACTAACAGAGTGACGGTCAAAGTAAATTACACACTGGTTGCTTAAACCAACGGGAAATTTAATTTTGATATATTTAACTACAAAAATTTTTAAAAACGGACCATAAACACCAAAGATAGGAGGAAAAATGTGAAAAATATAAAAATAGCCAAAAACCTGCAAAAAGGCAGTCTGACCGCTATTGATGTTTTCTTGAAACGACAGGAAATTTAATTCTGATATATATAACTGAAAAACTTCGGAAATCGGGCCATAAACACCAAAGGTATGGAGAAAAATGTGAAAAATACAAAAATAGCCTAAAACCTGCTTAAAGGCAGTCTGACCGTCATAGTTGTTTTCTTGAAACGACAGGAAATTTAATTTTGATACTATAACTGAAAAATTTTTGGAAATCGGACCATAAACACCAAAATATATGGAGAAAAATGTGAAAAATACAAAAATAGCCTAAAACCTGCTAAAAAGCGGTCCTACCACCATTGATGTTTTATAGGTAATTGTGCTCCTTAATAATGGGAATGTTGTCTAAAAATTTTAGCCTTTTATCTTTTATAGGAGCCGAGAAAATCACGTTTCCCCCAAACTAAGACATACGGACAGACGGACATTTCAAATTACTGATAGCTAACCAACATTTTAAGGCTCTATAGTGTTTTAAATGCTTGCTATTTCATACTATTTTGTTTAAAATGCATACTATTTCATACTATTTTTTAAAAATTTACATACTATTGCATACTATTTTTAAAAATTTTACATACTATTGCATACTATTTACTTTTTTTTTGCATACTATTTTATACTATTTTGAAAAAAAGTCTGTGGCCACCCTGTATTTAATCTACAGTCCGTTTTTTATTAAGAAAACTGGTGATGTGTCCATTTTCTTATCCCTTAAAATCCCTGCATTAACTTGTATTTGTATTTTGTAGGTTTCTGGGTAACATCAGATTTCTCGGAGAACTGTATAACCTGCAGCTGCTGACTCTCAACATTATGCACGACTGTGTCAACACGCTCATTTCTGTAAGTTTTATTATGCCATTTTGAAAAAAGGTCATATAGATTCATAGAATCATAGATTTATGTTTGCTTGTCTGAATGTTTTGCCCTTGTTTCGTACTTTAACTTTTACTTATTTTTCGTGGAAAATTGTCTGCAATACGATGCTATACATGATTTTTATATTATGACAGAGAAACTGTTTTAATCCAGCGGATAAAAAGTTGTTTCGAAGCCATACTGGATAATTTTTTCCCAAAAGGTCTTATTTTTCAATGGTACTTATTTAAACGTCATTTTAACTTGTTTTATTTTTTGGCTATGTTGACTAAAAATTTGTTTTTTTGGGTCATCTCAAAAAACGCTCGTCTCAGAAAAGCCTATCGTATTATAGAAAACAGACGAGGAATCATTGGAGGGGTTTTGCAAACTCATCACCACTGTGGGATCACATTTCGACAAGGTAATGTCCCAGGGATTTGAGGGGATATGACAATGGATGATAAATGTTGTAAATATACACTGTCCAATCATTTAAAACAATATTACCTCTTATGTAGATAAAAAAAAATAACTTGCGGTAAAGTTTGCATTTTTGTAACAACTAATTATGCTAAAAAATGATATCGAAAAAGAATTCCTGTCGTTTAATGCAGTAGTTGGATGTCTAGGTTGGCGTACCTACATAAAAATTTGCTTTATTTTCTTCAGATTTTAAATTTTTTTATCTTGAAATTTTTTGATAATAATTTCTATTGGGTTGTATGTTTGTTTGCAAAATGACAGTAATCATGGCTTTCGTTTCAAACGGCATCAGTTTTTTAAAATAATCTTGTTAATAGGTAAGTTTTATAATAAAATGTAAAAAGTGTAGTTGTATTACTCAGATATCTACCTAGCCCCGGCCTTTGGGACATTTTTGATCTGCTAGCAAATTGCTTTCTGCTCTTTTGTAGCGACTTGGCTGTGTCAATATTGTATGATGTTATTGGCTGATTTTCAAAGACCTATTTGAAATTCGGCACAGGGTCCACAGGTTGTGGCCATACAGTTATTTAACCTTTCCCCCTCTATGGTTTTACTCTAATGTTATTAAAAGCACAGCTTTTCTGTAAATAGGGTCGGTCCGTCCGTCTGTCCGGAACGGATAGCTATTTTCGTTAATTTAGGCCTGTTAGATTTTTCCAATCAATTTCAAACTTTGCATGGGGATTCCTGTAGTAGTTCGGTACGATTTAGAAAGCGTAGCCACTCTATAATCATTACCAGAACGTCCATTTTAAACATGTTGATTGTTTTACTTTTTAACAACAAATTTTTATGTGATCATTATCCGATTGATCTGATTTTTGGTATACTGATTCCTGGGACAACAAAGTACAATATTATAAGCGAAGCAACTCTAAAACCAAGTCCTAAAAATGTAATTATGTCCATAACATTATCCTTTATGAAGAAGTTTTTCAACTCATTTACTTACAATTTTGCTTTGACTCTTATCCATTTATGTTTATTCAGTTCTGACACTATACAATTCTATTCTGGGATCATGGAAAGAAAACAAAGTCATTCCTTAATTAGGACAGAAGTCACCTTCCTAGGAAGGACATAAGTAGCTTCCCTTATGTAAGAATTTGTTAGATGAAGGGCATAACTTGTCTCCCTTAACAAAGATTTTGCAAGATGAAGGACATAAGTAGCCTCCCTTCACCACACAAAACCTAGCTTTTTGGTCCTTCACATAGCAAAATCTTGCATAAAATAGTTTATCTGTCCTTCACATAGCAAATTCTTGCAAAACATAGCATTTATGTCCTTCACATAGCAAATTCTTGCAAAACATAGCAAATTCTTGCAAATCATAGCAAATTCTTGCAAAACATAGCATTTATGTCCTTCACATAGCAAATTCTTGCAAAACATAGCAAATTCTTGCAAAACATAGCATTTATGTCCTTCACATAGCAAATTCTTGCAAAACATAGCATTTATGTCCTTCACATAGCAAATTCTTGCAAAACATAGAAAATTCTTGCAAAACATAGCATTTATGTCCTTCACATAGCAAATTCTTGCAAAACATAGCAAATTCTTGCAAAACATAGCATTTATGTCCTTCACATAGCAAATTCTTGCAAAACATAGCAAATTCTTGCAAAACATAGCAAATTCTTGCAAAACATAGCATTTATGTCCTTCACATAGCAAATTCTTGCAAAACATAGCAAATTCTTGCAAAACATAGCAAATTCTTGCAAAACATAGCAAATTCTTGCAAAACATAGCAAATTCTTGCAAAACATAGCAAATTCTTGCAAAACATAGCAAATTCTTGCAAAACATAGCAAATTCTTGCAAAACATAGCATTTATGTCCTTCACATAGCAAATTCTTGCAAAACATAGCAAATTCTTGCAAAACATAGCAAATTCTTGCAAAACATAGCAAATTCTTGGAAAACTTAGCATTTCTGTCCTTAACATAGCATTATGGTCCTTCACATAGCAAAATCTCACAAAACATAGGTTTTTCTGACCTTTTTCTACCAGGAGATCAGAACTAAATCAGAACACACATAACAAGAGTTTTTACATAATACATTAAGATTATCAATTATGAATTTAACTCTGCATAAATTATGATAATTCATTATTATTACCCCTCCCCCCCCCCCTATTTAAAATTTACCCCTGCATAAATTATGATAATTTATGCTGAGTTAAATGTACTGTTCGAACTTCTATCTAACAGGATATGAGAACTGGGAGGTTGTGACACAAAAGAGGCCAGCTATGGTGCCATGTAGGAAAAGTGGCATTGCATTCTAGGGCCTAAAAGGCGTCATAGCTGGCCCCTTTTCAGTCCATCATATGACATGGGAAGGAGGTTGAGGAGCATTTTATGCAGTCTAAATTCCCAAGAATGCAATGCCACTTTTCCTACATGGCACCACCTCCCATGTCATATGATGGACACAAAAGAGGCCAGCTATGACGCCTTTTAGGAAAAGTGGCATAGCATAGTGGAATTTAGGCTGCATAAAATGCTCCTCAACCTCCTTCCCATGTCATATGATGGACTGAAAAGGGGCCAATTGAATAATTGTTAATCTGAATGTACTATGTAAACACTCTTGTTATGTGTGTTCTGATTAAGTTCTCATATCCTGTTAGATAGAAGTTCAAACAGTACATTTAACTCAGCATAAATTATCATAATTTATGCAGGGGTAAATTTTAAATAGGGGGGGGGGAGGGGTAATAATAATAAATTATCATAATTTATGCAGAGTTAAAATGCATAATTGATAATCTTAATGTATTATGTAAAAACTCTTGTTATGTGTGTTCTGATTTAGTTCTGATCTCCTGGTAGAAAAAGGTCAGAAAAACCTATGTTTTGTGAGATTTTGCTATGTGAAGGACCAAAATGCTATGTTAAGGACAGAAATGCTAAGTTTTGCAAGAATTTGCTATGTTTTGCAAGAATTTGCTATGTGAAGGACAGAAATGCTATGTTTTGCAAGAATTTGCTATGTTTTGCAAGAATTTGCTATGTTTTGCAAGAATTTGCTATGTTTTGCAAGAATTTGCTATGTGAAGGACATAAATGCTATGTTTTGCAAGAATTTGCTATGTTTTGCAAGAATTTGCTATGTGAAGGACAGAAATGCTATGTTTTGCAAGAATTTGCTATGTTTTGCAAGAATTTGCTATGTGAAGGACATAAATGCTATGTTTTGCAAGAATTTGCTATGTTTTGCAAGAATTTGCTATGTGAAGGACATAAATGCTATGTTTTGCAAGAATTTGCTATGTTTTGCAAGAATTTGCTATGTGAAGGACATAAATGCTATGTTTTGCAAGAATTTGCTATGTTTTGCAAGAATTTGCTATGTGAATGACAGAAATGCTATGTTTTGTAAGGTTTTGCTATGTGAAGGACAGAAAAGCTAAGTTTTGCAACTTGAAGGACATAAGCAGCCTTCCTAATGTAAGAATTTGTCAGACAAAGGACATAAGTCACCTCCCTTAAGTTAGATTTTGTTAGATGAAGGACATAAGTAGCCTTCCTTAGACCAATTTCCAGTGACTTCTGTCCTAATTAGGAATGACTTTGTTTTCTTTCCATGATCCCTATTCTGTTAATGTCCGTTTGTTCTACCGTTCCAGAGCTTTGCTTTTATGGATGTTGTCATCCTTGTTTTTATTAGGAGACGAACGTAGTGTTGACTAACCGGAAGGAGGGTAACATCAGCAAGATTAATATGGAGAAGAAGTATCCAGCTGTTAAACCAATCCAACTTTATTTTGATGTAAGTATTTTCAATCTTTCTGCCAAGCAATCAAATAAATATGTAGTTAAGTACTTTTATTTGATTTAGGGTTTCACATTAATGAATTAATACACATCCCCAATTATGATAAACCAAATAACCCCTTTTGTAGATACAAATTATTAGTAGAAAAGTTTGTACACTGCTAGTTTGAAACCAACCAATCAAAATTAAATAAATTATCCAAAGATTTCGTTCCAACGAATATGATAACATGCTTACTAAACTTTAGTTAATGTTCCCTCCCATCCTGACTAGTTTATTCTAATTTAGATAAATTCTTAATATTTATAATTTTTTGTCAGAGAATGTACGAAATTATTGAGAAGCGAACCATAAGCTCTCGTGTCCGTTGCTTGATGCAAGATGTTATTGACCTAAAGAAAGCCTCCTGGAAAAAGCGAAGAGAGGAGGCGGGACCCAAGAAAATTGACCAAATCCACGAGGTATGTTCTTTTTGTTTTTACACGGTTTGATAAATGTATTAAGATATTGAGGAGACCCATAAAGCGAAACACCCAACAGACAGCTCTTAAAATTGCACGACTTTTGTCTTGAAGTCCCAACTATGCATGTTAATGAGTTGCGCCTGTTATTGGCAAATTCATTCCCCCCTTCTCTATTCATATCGCGCACCTATTATTTAGATTGAAGAAGATGCCCGGAGCCCTGCTGCGGTGGTGGAACCTGGAATAACATTTGATCATGAGGGGGTTGATCCCAAGAGTGGGAATACATTTAAGTATCACATCCTAGAAAGTGTGCCTGGCTACTATACTAAATGTATTGTGGAAAGTAAGTGTATTTGGTTCCTCTAGGTGCATTTGAGGGGGGAGTTGAATTCGGTATCCCATTTTTGTATTTGAAATTTTAAAAGAAGAAGTAAAAATAAATGTTTGGGAAAATTTTTTAGGAGTGTGGTGATTCCATCCCTCAAAATAGTCAATAACCTTCCTAGGACCTATGAGAAGCTATCCCATAAAGGAGAATCATATCGGTTCAGCGGTTACGAGATCCTTAGGTATAGACAGACAAACATCCTGTTACTTTGTTTTAAGGATTTATTAAACTGTCGTCTATCGACCAGTCTGATAATCATTTTCTATCTATTTAGATATTGATGATATTGAATTTGCTGACAGCACGGATAGTGATGATTCAGATCAAGATGATTCTGAAATGGAAACTTTCAAGTAAGAGACGTAAATGGCTTATTGTTAGAAGTTTGGGTACTAGGCTCTAACACACTGTGAGAGACTTCAAAAATGGCTCGTAATATTTTTGATGCCTTGACACTTAAACAGGCATAACTAATTTCTGTGCATCGTTTCAACTTCTGGAGAAATGTAGTGCAATAAAAGGTTGGTTTTCTGTTGAGTGTTACTATACTTGATACCTTGAATGGTCTCTTAGAAATTGGTAGCTGTTCGACCAGAAGTTCAAGTTATACCGCCATGGACAACAATCTTGCCCTTAGAATGAAATTTAGAAAAGAAGCATATCATTCTTAAACCCTGTGCGAGTCTATAAATTTTTACCTTTCAAGGAAGCCTTAAAATTTCTTTGGCCTAGTCAACTCGCATTTTGACTTTTTCACTATTCTTCTGAAACATATTTTTTACTCAGTAATAAGCACAAAATTAAGCTCTTAGTTTCATAAATATTTCTTTATATATTTGGCATTGGTTTATGACTTGAGATTTTACTATTTCTTAGGTTTCTAATTTGTGGCTTGAATTACAGGTTAAAACCTACAAAAAATAAGTATTAATTTAAATAAAGTTTTTAAATTAAAATAATCTCAAGGTAACTTTTTGAGAAAATAGACAAATAACTAAATTTTCCAGATCCTTTACAATAATCATTATTTAGACAAATTGGCTTATAAATGAATACATAAATAATAATTATATGTTCAAATTACTCACATTTTGCTCCTAGGCAGAATATTTTGCCTAAGGACTTCCTCTGCTTGTAGAGGGAATATCTGGGTGATCACCAGGGACTAGTCCACCATGATTATCACTTGAGTAGTCAGGCTCATCCTCAAGTTCTGTCCCTTCAGAAGCATCTTCTTCAGAATCTACAGAAGTATCAACAGACACCTCAAATATGTCTGAACCAGTATCATCAGGGTTAGGGAATGGACCCAAAGCATCTAACCTGGACTTGAGCCTTTTAGCCTCAACTAACTCTGTTTTGTATCGTTTGGACAGGCAGGCAACCTTCAATTCAAGGATTCGAACCCAAAGCGACTCAATACAGTTTGACAGAGTTTTGGCTTCAACACACAGCAACTCATATTGGACTAGAGAATCATAGACACACCTATCCTCTGACTCTTCTTTCTTCTTCAAAAATAACATCATCATCTTCAGACTGGCCAGAGTGTACGTTTTGTACGTTTTGTACGTTACGCATCGAATCTGTGTACGTTCTGGACGTTATTTTGATATGTGTACGTAACGTATTTTGAAATTTGTATTTTTGTACGTTTTACGTTTTTTTTTTAAATAATAAGAATCAAATATTAGCAGAAAAGTAATTTGTATGTTTTGTACGGAAATTTTAACAAAAACTATAGGTGTATTATATTAAATAAATTCAATATTATCTTAAATTTTCATAGAACAAAAATATGTAGGTAAATTATGCATGTATGTTATTAAAACTTACAGTTTAAATTTATGGATTTGAAATATATGTCCTATAGATTTAGTTTAAACTATTGAACAGAAAGAGATATGCAGTTGACTAAATTCAAGTTTAAATGCATTTCATGCAACTACACCTTTAATAGATTTTACGATAATTTTTTTCAAATTCTTTATATACTTGGGTAAATTTTCCGAGATATCATATGGTGCTCAGTTTAGGATTAAGAAGTCTTATTTTTTGGTATCTTCAGTTTTTAAAGAATAAGAATCAAATATAAGTATAAAAGTATTTGTATATTTATTTGTATTTGTACAAAAAGTATTACAAAAATAGTATATTATCTATAATACAAAGTAGAATGATGTGTGTCCGTCTGCTTGTCCGTCTGTATATCAGAAGCTTAATATCTCAGTAACCACTGAACCTATTGTGCTCTACTCTTCATGGAATATACCTAATAGGCCTGTGATGGTTTTTGCTATTTTCTTTGGGGGACCACTGAACCTATTGGGCTCTACTTTTCATGGAATATACCTAATAGTCCTGTGATGGTTTTTTTCTTTTTTTTCTTTGGGGGAGGGACACTTAAAGCTTTTTACTTTCTACTAGGATTAGAGGCTTCGCCCCTAGCCTCTAGAGGCTTCGTCCCCTCTTTTATAGAATCGTTTGTTGGAAATTTGTCAAAAAAAATATAAAAAAAGATTGTGATTATTTTTTTCATTTAGGCTTCGCCCCAGGGTGCGGTGGGGGTTCCCCCACCCCGCTGATTTGCATTAGTTTATAAAAATAAATTGAGGGGTGGTTGATTTTTTTGGAGGGTGGGTTTCCCACACTCTAAGAAAATAGCCTAAAACTACCACAGGACCAGTAGATATATTCCCTGATGATTAGAACCCAATCTGTCCAGTGGTTACCAAGATCTTAAGCTTTAGACAGACAGGCACTGATTTACTTTGTATCAAAGACTAGTATTTTCTGAGATCTTTAGCAATAGACAAAATAACCCTATATCCTATTATATATTTATCCTATAAATCCTTTTTTTCTGTAACGAAGAATCTCGCTAACTGCTGAACCGACATGATCATTGTGAGGTTGTAGGCTATTTTCTCTGTCTTTCCATATCCCTTCAAGAACCTGTATTCAAAATGGTAGAAAAATAGCCTAAAACCATCTCGGTAACTGTATTAAGTAGTTATGAAAATCTTAAGAATCAGACAAAAAACTTACTACATTATTTAATAGAATATACTTAGTACGTAATAACAGGATGTATGTCTCTCTGTCAGTTTATTTGTACTGAAGGTTCTCCTTAACCGCTAAACCGATATGGTTCTCTTTTACAGGGTAGCTTCTCATAGGTCCTGGGAGAGGGTACAACCACCCTCCCAAGAGAAATTACTCTTGGAAAAAAATCACCACCCTTCCCCTATTTTCTCTTTCTTTTTAAAATTGAAATCAGAAATGGGGGTGGTCTACTCCCCCCTCCCTCACTAAAAAATTTATTAGCGAAGCTACTCTATAATCACTTTGTCAGTCCGTTATGCTTTCGGAGAAACGTGATTTTCTCGGCTCCTGTTTTTTGATTGAATAAGTTCACATTCTACATATTTTCATTGAGATTTGCCTTTTGGTTGGGGTGCTAGAAGATCTATGCCTAGATTTTCTTTTTTTCATGGTTTTCTCGACTTCTATTCAAGATAGACGGCTGAAATTTTCAGGGAATAAATAAATTCACATTCTACATATTTTCAAAAAGTTTCTTTAAGGTTTGTCTATTTTTTGCAGTGCTAGATCGATTCCTAGATGTATAGGTTTTTGTGATTTTCTCTACTCATATTCCTGATAGACGGTTGTAATTTTCAAGGATTGTATTAGTTTGCATTCTTAATACTTCCACTAAATTTCATTGAGATTTGCTTATTGGTTGGGGGGCTGAATTTATTTCTAGATTTTCACGATATTATATATTTTTAAAAGGTTTTGTGATTTATTTAAATAAGTTAAATGCTTATTTTTTACGACACTACTCTATAGTTTATATAGTTCCCAGATTTTCATTCATAACTTTTGAGCTTTGCTACTTAAGGATGTTGTCATCCTTGTTTTTTACTTTTTATTTAAAAAAAAAATGGGTTTTTAATTCAACTCCCCCCCCCCCCCCCCCTAATCAAGTTCCTCTAGAGGCCTCTAAGGGCGTAGTCGCTGGTCCTTATAATAGGATATACTTTGTACATAATAACAGGATGGCTGTTTGTTTGTACCAAAGAATCTCGCTAACCACGGAACCGATATGGTTCTCCTTAACAGGATAGCTTCTCATAGGTTTTTGGAAGTTTTATAACTATTTTGGGGAAGAGTGTCACCATCCACCCTCCCAAGAGAAATTGACTTTAGAAAAAAAACTACCTCCTCCCCCCTAAAAATGAATTTCAATTGCTCACTGATTTTAAGTTAATTTTTTTCCAGATGTCTATAAATAACTTTTGAGCTTCGCTACTTATGTATGTTGTCATCCATGTTTTTTTATTGAATTCAACTCTCCCCTCCTCAAGTGCCCCTAGAGGCCTTTAGGAGCGTAGACGCTAGTTCTTTTAAATAGAGTAAGAGGATATCTTGTGTCTGTCATTTCGCTATGGTTCTCCTTTACAGGTAGCTGCTAGTAGACTTAAATATATTGATAATAGGTAACTAGGAAATTATTTAACTTATTTTTATTAGGAATGTACGTTTTAGTACGTTTTTTTACTTTTTTTATGTACGTAACGTATTTTTTTTGTGTACGTTATGTACGTTTTTTATTTTCAAAATTGGCTGGCCAGTCTGCATCTTCCCCAGGGGCATGTTGGTTCCCTACCTCATATGGACGGTCTGCCTCTACAGCTGGGATCTCATCACCAGTGTGTTGCCTCCTGGGGGAATGGGTATCTCGTCTCTTACTCATTAACTAAAAGAAAGGTAATGTTCATATTTTAACTTGTAATATGTTTAGCTTCCCCCTTTTCTTTATTTGATACTAGAGACAACCAAGAAGAAAGTTTTCAACAGTTTTATATTAAATAATGATAAGACATTTGTATTTATAGATATATCTTTTTAAAATAACAAATAACATACCTTTAAATTAACTGCTTATTACAATAGTTGCAAGTTAATTTTAGGCATTTACTATTTAGGATCTGGAAATAAAATGCCAACATTAATATTAATAAAATTAGATAAAATGTGTTATGACCATATCTGGTCTTACATAGAAATTATAAAATAATATAAAATTACAATATAAAATGGTTTGGATAAAACAGGCCTTTAATTAATCCACCTTAAAGGAACATTTTAATAAGGACCTTTTCACTTTAAAGCAACAGCTTTAAATTCAACTTTTTAGTTAACTGATATCAGACTTTACTTGCATAAACTGCTCACTAGACTGACAATGGATCCAAAGTAAATGAACTAAATTAACTATTATTATAATAAGAAGTCTCTTCTTTGAAGGAGCACTCCATATTAACTCCACACTTTGGGTAAACATTCTTCAAAGGTTTGTTCTTGTTCATTTATCATCCATTTCTTCTTTATTGGTAGAAGTAAACTTGAGCAGTCTATGGTTCTAGGTATCATAAATTGGCTGGTCCATAGCAACAGATTCTAAATTAAGATCCAATTTCTACAAACCCAAACCCAAACAAGTTTATTTTGAGACCTTTAAGATTATCAGACTACCCTTTAAGAAATTCCTAAGTTAGAAATAGAGAGACAGACCAATATACTTATTTTACTTAAAGCGTGTTTAATTTCAGAGTCGTGTATCCTGAAAGAGAAATTGTGGTCACAGGTGAATGCATTCCCTTTTCTACCAAAAATCAGAGTAATTATTAAGTACCTATTGTTTTTAAGTGAAACTTTACTTCATTTCTGGCTTGTCCGTCTGTATATTCGTAACAGATAACTCATGACTTGCTGCTTATATTTATATTTCGATTTTAGTACCTATTCAATTAAAGACACCTTGATATTTGCAAAGCATTTGATTCATACAAATATGAATATTGATCGTCATTTTTCTTATCCCTTGATTCTTGATTTTTAGCAAATACATGGTATTTAGACTAAGAAATAAATACAGTTTCTCTCTGGGTAAAGAGCTTAGCTCACAGAGAAAAATTATGAAATAAGCGTACTATTGCACACAATCATCTTTGATTTTTATTGATTTAGATAACAGAGATATGGAATGTGGGGAATGCGGAACCCAATTTCTTGGTGCTGAAAACTTTAGGTATTTAGTACTTGTGGAGCAGCTACGCATCATAGCTTTTTTGAGACAATCTCACCATTTGATTGCACTACTTTGGAAGTAAAGTTTTTTTTATGAATGTAATGTGTTGTTTTGGAATTAATATAATCATTATAATCTTACTGTTTATGTAATGCACACTAGAATAGCAGAATTTTCCATTGATTTTAATATTCATAAGATAAAGATTTCATGTCATTTCAATGCTTATCAAAAAAGCAGCAATAAATAAATATACAGCAATTTAAACTCCGGCTTCACGCTCAAGTACAAGTATTTGATCCGCTGTCTTAAGTGAGCTACTCTTTATTACCTCACCCTCGCCGAGTATGACAGGTGTCCCAAATTAAGTCACCATAATGAATGACGCTTTCCTCAGAGGAGCTTTGGATAAGGGTTGTACAGATATTATGTACGTGACTATTAGGTATCCAAACTTATCAATAATCTCCCTTCTTACACAACCAGTGGAAGAAAGTGTGAAGTGAGAAATTCGATTAGCCACATGGGGACTTTAACTCGAACTGTCACCACCGTAACTCAGTGCTGTACCACTCAGCTACGACGCCCCTATTTGTAGACTCTGTTGGTTAAGATTCTTAAAATAGGTGTAAGTTCAAGATATTTTCCTATTTGCAAATAGAAGAAAAGTAAACCTAGCCAATCGAAATATATTATTACTTGGATGTTGCACCATATTATTTATGTACTTTGAAAAAGAAATACTCGAAGATGGCTAAAAAAACGATAACTTCATCCACCCCCTTTCCTCCTACTGGATGAACGAACCTATCAATAAATAAGATCCATATTAGCAAGCTAAATTGACGACATTAACTCTCCCTACGTGATAATAAGTCATAACATGCTTTCTTTCTAAATTAATGTTAATTTTTAGACTTGATCTGAAAGATTTTTCTGATGTTTTCTACTGTCCATGTGGTAAAAAATACAGGTACTATATTTACTAGCAGCTGCGCCCTTAGCATCCAAGGGTTCTATTCCAAAGGGTAAGTAACATGTGGGCAAAAAAATATCCTAAAACCATCCCAAGGCTTAAATTTAAAAATGAAATGGCCTAAAATTTGAAGACCTATGTGAAGATTCCCTAAAAAGGTGAACCAGCAGTTATTAATATCTTAAACTATAGGCAAAAATAACTTTACTACTTTTTATTAAAGGATAAGTTTTAATTAAATTGAATTTTTTTTACCTATTCATAACTAGTGGTTGCGACCCTAGCATTTAGGACCTCTGTATGCAAACGGGTAGGTAAATACAGAATAATTGCCTATAACCATCCCAGAACCTATGTCAAGCTTTTTACTATATAAAATGTAAGGTTTTACAGCTAGATACAAGGTGAGATAAAGGGAAAAGTAGGTTGCGGGTAAAATCCGTAAACGTTTTGTGTTTTAAGTTACAAACAGTCCTAGTAGAACGATAAAAATTTATGTTAACTTAAAAAAAAATGTCTATAGTTCTTTTCAATTAGAAATACATTACACATATTTAGTGAATATTATCGTTCTACTACTATTTTTAAGCCTTAAAACACACACCTTTACGGATTTTACCCGCAGCCTACTTTTCCCTTTATGGTCTATTACTCTACCTATTTCTTTTTAGGTTTCCATCATCCGTTGTGAAACCTAGTGGAATAGAATCTGCTTAAAGTCAATGATATGACACATGAAGAATAAGATAATCTAATATCTATCCAACCAAAAATACATATTTCCTCTTAAGAGTTGTATTATGTAATTTTTATACAAACACGTGTGCAAGTGATTTTGTCTCAATCAATATGATAATTTTAGACAGACATAGAAATTTTGAAAATCAGAACAGATTTTAGCAGATATGATTGAACCCATCTTTATATTTTAACCAAATGTTATATGCTTTCACATGCAAAAAGTGCCGTTTGACCGTTGAAATCCACCTACCCCCTTTATTATTGAAATAAAACACATGAAAAACTATCCACCTTATTTTCTTTGTATCTATAAAAGAACAAGGTACGTGGTCAAATGGCAATAAGAAAAAAAGCACAAAACTCAACATTTGCATTTTATGACTGATATCAAAGCAAAAACATTACTTACGAACCCATCTTTCTTTAAAACTGTTTATTACCTAATACCTATTACCAATTTTGAATAGGTATTTTTTAAGGTTTGGGGATTGGATATGAAAGATTAAAATTTTTGCCTCACTGTTCTTGCCCCTATTATTGTTATTCACACGGTATCATAATTCTGTATAAAGCTTCAATTAAAAATCTATCATTGACCTATCCTTGAACTCTTTTGAAAATGTGATATTTAGTTTATTTTAAAAATTAAGTATACAAACTTTATTTTGAAAATACTAGGTAGTGTTTAATACATTATATATCAATGTGATTTTTTAAATTGCAAATTTATATTTTTTTCATACAGCATAAAAATGGCGGACCTGGATTTTGTTACAAATGGATTTATCAAATTTCTTAAGGTAAATACTTTCGATATAAATGCAAAGCTTTTCATTAATTACGGGTTGTACATATTGCGTCTTTCTGTAACTACAAGAAATTTCTGGACGTAATAAAAAAAACCTAGTTAAAGTTCATTTATATTCAATTATCTTAATTGCGAACGTCGTGTATTTATGATATTCTACAAAAAAGCAATGATGACAAAATCCATAAGTAGCGAAGCTCATTAATTCTTAATTAATATCAGGAAAAAATTAACTATAGAGCGGTGTAATAAAAATCAACCCAATTATTGGGCAAATCTTGATGAAACTTGGTTGAGATATGATGAATGTGAACTTGTTTAATCCCAAAAAAATAGCGTTACGGACTGATTGACTGACGGACAGACAAAGTGAATTATAGAGTAGCTTTGTTAATAAAAAATATTTACAGGTTTACTACCCCAAGTACCCAAAGTACTAGGTATCCCTTTTGTTTTAGGACCAGAACACACCTTTGGACGAGTTAACAGAGAGAAATCTGGAAAATTTATATAAACTTATCTTCAAGGTAATTACTTTTTTTCTATCCTTATAAAATAGTAACAGGATGTCTGTGTGTTTATTTGTGTAACAAAGGATCTCGCTTACCGCTGAACTGATTTGATTTTTTCTTTACAGTGAATTTTCTTATCGTCCAGGAAAGGTATATTTGGGATCGTGCCTTCACCCTCCCAAGAGAAATAATCCCTTTAAAAATATACCCCTCAAAACGTTTTTTTCACTTCCTTCAAAATACAAAATCTTCCTGACTCCCCCTTTCCTTAAGTGCCCCTATAGGCCTCTAGAAGTGCATGTTGGTTTTCTTTTGAATGGAAATTTGAAAAAAAATTCTCTTTAGTTAAACATAATTGTCTTTATTCAATGCTTTATAAAATTTAAAATAATCCTTAACTAAACCTAACCTAATTTTTTTACAGTATGAGTTTGAAAGAAACCAACAAACAAATTTGGGAGACCTACAATATTCAGAACTTGCAAGGTAAACTTTTAAAACAAGAAAACTGAAGAAAAGTTAATTAAACAAGGATGACAGCATCCATAAAAGCAATGCTATAAAACGGTAGGATAAACGAACATTAACATTTGTATAGTGTAAAAACTGAATAAACAGAATATAAATGTATATAATCTAAACAATATTGTTAGTAAAATTGTTTAAAAACTGCCTAAATGGAGGTACTGTTTAAGGACATACTTACGTTTTTAGGGCTTGATTACAGAGATGCTTTTCTAATAATATTGTACCTTATAGTTAAAGGAATCAGTCTAAAAAAAATCAGATGAATTTTAAAATTACACATAAATAATAATTGTCAAAAAAGCTTAAAATTGACAATTATAACATGTTTGAATTGACGAAAAGAGCTAGCTATTAAGGACGGACCGACCCTAATTATAGAAAAGCTTTGCTTTTGAAAATCAGCACAGGCTATCATTACAGAAAGACCAACTGGCCGACAGAACACTTTCTGCTAAAATAAATGTTTAATAAGATGCTGAAGCGAGTTTTTTTTTCAACCAATCAATCATTTTTTTTCTTGTTTTAGACACATGCAGGGCAAAGGGCTGATGTCTGTAGCCGCGGAAGGAAAGGTCGTCTTTAATCTAAACTAAATATGTGGAGCATTTATGAAAGATTTTGTCAATTTTGCTGCTTTGAAAATGTAATTTCCCTCTTAATATGCCAATTTTCAGACATGCTGGTCATAAACATAATCCAAATTTGTAAAAATTTTGTGTAACTGTTCAAAGCATCAATTCTTATTTTAAACAACAATTCTAAAGTAGCGCAGCAAAGACTTACTATATAACAATAATTACATATTTGTACTTCAAGAGTCGACAATATTTTTCTTAGGTAGGTATTCAATATATGTCTTAGAATTGTTAATTCTTGGCAAATTTTGTAACTCTAATTCAACATGATAAAGTCCATTGGGATTTTAAGCAAACTATGCATTTAAATTCTCTCAGCAAACAAGCAAGATACAGTCAAATTCCATACTCTGACTTATTGACGTATGGTAATACCCTTATTATTTAGTAGCTGCGTTACTAATCAACAATAAAAACAAATATTAATTTCTTAAAACACCTTTCATTAAATGCCCCCTTTGAAAAAGTTTTGATTTTAAAATTTGATATTAATATTAATGTGATTGATAATTAATAAATGTGATATGTTATATATGTTTATATATGTTTAATTAAAGTTTAATAAATAATAAATAAAAATTTTAGTCAATATCGTTGATAAAAGAAGCTTTTCTACATATTTTACAGGTTTAATATAGCATAGTAACTCGATAGCAATTATATTTAGGGCCATTCTTCTACATTAAGAATCCACTTTTTAATGTATATTAAATAGAACTACTTTTAGACTTTTATAGTTATATTCGTTTTTGAGTTATAAAAAACTGCTACTATTTATTTTAAATTTTTCTTATGTTTTTGTCTGATTTTTAAAGCTTTCTGTTGTGGATGTTGATTTCCTTGTTATCAAAATCTAAGTTTGTTTTCCCTGTAAAAAGTTCAAATATGGCACCTGAGAAATGAATCATTAATCTTTAATAGTAAGTTTTTAAAATTGAGGCTTTTCTATGAAAAGGTTGGCCTGTCCGTAATGGTTAGCTCTTTTCGTTAATTTATACATGTTCTTATAATTTCAAACTTTGCATGATGATTCCTATAAAAAGTTAGGTACAATTTAGAAAGCGTAGCAACTCAATAACCGTTACCCGAAAGTCTGTACATCTGTTTATAACATGCTGATTTTTACTTTTTTGACAATAAATTTATATATGATATAATTATCCTATTTATTTTAATAAAACAAGGTAAAATGTTACATGAATAGCATCTCTATAATCAAGCCCTAAAAATTTAAGTATGTCCTTAAACAGTATCCTGTATTTAGGCAATTTTGCAACAAAATTTCAAAGTGTTAATGTTCGTTTGTCATACCATTACAGAGGTTCGCTTTTATTGATGTTGTCATCCTTGTTTACAATAATTAATAAACATATGGCTCAAAAGGACAAATTTAGCCACAGGAAACTTAGAAATGAAAAGATAACAACAAATGTCAATAAATCACTAGATATAAAATTTTTGAACAACTGTTTTTATTATAAGCCTGTTATTGTTTCTTGAAGTCACTAATTGCTTTTAATGGCATCGTATTAGACAGCTTTATGCGGATATGAAAAAAATTAATTATAAAATTAAAATCAGACTTTAAAGCCCGAATTAGATATTACTTTGTAGCTAGGTTGTGTTCGTCAAACAGATAGACGGACCCCGAACCACAGCACCATAAAATAATCCAAGTTGACAATTTCAGAACTAACCTAACTTACATAAAAAAATCCTATGAATTAGAATTGATTATAAATGATAAATGGATAATTAATTAGACTCAGGGTTGGGGAAATGGCAGTAAATAACCCCCCCCCCCCCCCCACCTTTCCAAATAAGAATTTATTATCTCCCTTACTGGTAGACGGTGAACGTTTGTTGGAGTGAAAAAAGTAGTATAGTTTTCGCGGATATTAAAAAGAAAACTTATATGATTAAAAACTGGTATTGATGTTATGATTTTTATTTAATATTCGTGTAGAATTGCTTGTAATACGATGGTATTCATGATTTTTCTGTATGGCTGAAAACCGGCTCTAATCAAGCAGATATTACTCTGTTTCGAAGCCATACTGAAGAAAATATTTTAAAAGACACCACCCTTTCACACCAAGCTGTTATAATTATAATCTAACAGGTGTTTAATAGTAGCACAGCTACTAATTAAGTTTTATCAAGCAAACTAAAATTATATAATTTAATCAAAATAGCTGAATTTTAACAGCATATCCAAAGCTGTAACAGAAACAGAACGTTTGTGTTGTAAGGCTTGGATAATAGATATAGTATAGATCCTCAAATAGTTAGTTGCAATAAGAACATAGTGTAGGAGCAATCTGGCCATGTTATTGGTAAGACGTGTAAACATTTTGGTACGAAAGGACAGTTATTTTTCAATTTATTCATCCTTATAATAAAGTAACAGGATGTCTTCAAGAAAGTAAAAGGTGTAACCCCCCCAAAAAAAAAAATTACTTTTAAAAAATCTATCATAAAAAATGGCCTTTGGTATTCCTCCCTTTTCAAGAGGCCTCTAGGTGCGTAGCCGCTAGTATATAATAAATCAGATATCAATAAATTTCTTAGAGATAGAATTGAAAAATCGTTATAAATTTTATCGCTTGTATTATTGGAATTATAATATTATAGGATTCATCTGATAGAAATCAATTTTTAAGTTTTAATGTATTTTGTGTCTGTCTGCTAATCTAGGGTACCAAAAGTTTGCAATGAACTGGAGCAATACTTTATTATTTCATGACATTTTCGCTTTTACCTGACATGTTCGTCCTTGCGTGCACTTGTTTATTATTTGCCATTTATAACTTAATTATTATTGATTTATTTATGAATAGTGAGTGATTAAGTGTGAATGCAGCATGACTTTCAAATTTAAACTTTTAATTTTTGTGATTGTTTTCTTGTTTGTTGCCTACCTAAGGTTTCAAATCTGTTGGAGAATTTCTCAAGGAAGATTAAAAATTATGTTGAATATTATCAACTATTTTATTGTTTAATTACAAAAAAAAATTTAAATCTAATTAAATAATTGGTGTATTTAATCTATTTTAAGATATATTATTGTTATTTTTCATATGCACAGCTATTTTATATTATTGCAAGTGGCAGCATATAATAACTCGAAATTTTAATGGGATGAAATAGCAGAAAAGAGACTAAAACCACCAAAGTACCTAATTGAATTCAGTCAATTCAGTGGTTAGCGATATCGTAACGTTTAGACAGAAAAGAAATAGGATATATTACTAAAATAAAACCTTTAGTTTAAGTTTGGAATTTATTTAAAATGTAAAGATTAATAAAAAATAGGATTTATGGTATTAATTTTTCAAAGCATTTTGGTTATTTGATGTAATTATCTTTAAATGTCCATCTATACAAAATAGTCATGTTGTTTTATCGTAAGTTTGACTTTGACGTAACATTTGATAAATAATATTGTATTCAAAATTTAATAATAAACAATATATTGTTGCAAATATTCTGCAACATTGTAAAAATGTCTGGCGCTTCACGCCGCTCCGACCAGAACAAGAACCATGAAAGGATTGCAAGGCAGTGTGTTTTGAAATGTGAAATTGTCTATACTTCAATGTTGTTAAGAAGAATAAAAGCTTGAATACAAAGTTTTCTTGAGTTATATGAAATGTTTAAATATATCAAACATAATGGAGGCACTGAGAGTTAAATTATAAAGGGTAATATATTTTTTCTGTTAAATATATTTTGCTTTAACATCTTTTTAAAAAAAGGTGGGGTATTCCACTAGCGTCATTCAAAGGTAGATTATTCACTAGCGTCATTTATTAATATTTATACAAATTTGTATAAATATAGTACTATAAATACACTCATATCAACATTTCCATATTTATATGTATATATTAATTTTTATATTGTTGATTATCTCATACAATGTTAATCAATATTATCAAAAAAAAAGGTAATTCTGAAGGTTGTGTAACATTCTTTTTATAACTTGGTTTATACAAAGTTATATCACAAATTTTAAAATTGAAACATAACTAAATGTTAAATCATTTTAACATTTGTATAATGATTTTTGCTAAAGTTAGTTAATTCTTTCTATATTAACATAACTTTCTCAAAATTATGAAAATAAAAGGTATTTCTAAAAATCTAATACTAAAGGTTAAATCATATCAATATTCATATAATAACTTTTGCTAAGTTGGTTAATTCTTACTATATTGACTAAACTTTATCAAGAATGCAAAACAAGGTGTATAAATTTTGAAAGTTGGTTAATTCTTACTATATTGACTAAACTTTCTCAAGAATGCAAAACAAGGTGTATAAATTTTGAAATACAACTAAAGGTTAAATCATTTTAACATTCGTATAATAACTTTTGCGAGTTAGTTAATTCTTTCTATATTAACATAGCTTGCTCAAGATTTTATATAAATAATAGGTATTTCTAAAACTCTAAAGCTAAAAGGTTGAACGTATTAGTTAAATAATTTATCAAAATATCAGGTTGAAAAACAAATTAAATACTCAAGTGTTTTGTAACTTCCCTTGGTAGATTTATATAAAACTGGCTAAAGACAGTCAAATAAATAAAATTGAAATATTTATCAAACAGTTAATATCATCCATATTTTATATAAAATATTTTCGTTTATATAATCAAACATGTCTCAGTCCGACGATGAGACATCTATTGGTATGCCACGCTTATTTAATCGTACTTTTGGGCGTTTTACAAACCAAAAACGTCCTCAAAGACAAGATCAGCAAAATTATCCTAGCAATAGTAAACAGATAAATACTTTGCAACAAAACATGTCACAAATGGCAACCATGATGGAAGATATGCAAAACACTTTACACAATTTAAGTGTTCAAGGTTCTGATACACAAAGTCCTAATTTTAGCCCCGGTAATAATAATAATAGATTTATGTCGACGGATGTTCAAATCAATGCTAAAGGACATAGAGATCAGAGTCCTACAGGAATGTCTAGAACTCATGCTAAGGAATTACTGACCTCATTAAATGAGTATGTTACATCTTCTAAAGAATTGGACGACAAACATAAGGAAATACTGACTGATCAAACTAGCAATCATATCAAAGAGATATTTAAAGCCCAAAAGCGTGAGGATGCTTTTAATACACCTCATATAAGGAGTTCAACTTATAATTGTCTGACCCCTACATTTTTACTTAATTCCCCGTCAACGTATAACGCAGATAAGGTATTTCTGAAAAATAAGGTGATATACAGGCAAATGATAAGTTTAGAGCATGTTGGTCTTAAAGCATTTTTGAAACAGTTAAATTCTTTTGATCTCAGAACTTTTACTCAATGCGAGTATAATTGCCTCATACATATGATGCTTTCAAGGGATCTTAAAGAAAAAATAGAAGTTAGCGGAGGTAGCCCGTTAGAATTGTCTACTTCTGATTACTTAGATAGGATTAACAGAAGTCTCAACGGAAACATTACTAATGCATTAGATTTTGATGAAAGATTTTCTAAGTTTAAACCAACTTCAAAAAACAATTTGTCGATAACTCATGAATATAAAAAATTTCTTGAAAATGTTTCAAATAATATAATTTCAGATGTTGAAAAACAACGTAAGATAGTTTCAGCTGTAATTAAGTTCATACCTTATAATATACGTCCATTACTTGATGCTACTGCAGCTCTCCAAGGAGGCAACATTACACTAGCAGCCTTCGAGAACTTCATCAGAACACATGAAAGTTCAATAGATAGGTTTTTGAATAAAAACAATTTAGTACAGAAGATTTATATAAAAAAGATTGATTCAAATTTCTTCGAACAAGATGTTTTTTCAGACCAGCTTTATGACCATTATGATGAAGGTAACCGTGATGATTATGACGATTATGCACACGACTCTCTAGATTATGCCCATGGTATTCATAAGATTAACAACTCATATCAATCTAGACTTACATTGAAATGCGATATTTGTAAAAGATGGGCTCATTCTGACAAAATGTGTATATTCAATGAAAATGATACCCTGAGACTTGCTAACTTAAAAAACACACATATCCGTCACTGCTTGCTTTGTAGAAGTTTGTCTCACAATGACACGGAATGTACGTATTTTACAGGTGTCAAACCATCTGCTACAAGCTGTAAACATTGCCAAGATGCAGGATATTTTCAATATCACCATTCAGTTGAAGCATGTATTAAAAATAATTTTTTAGAAAAAATCAAAGCCTCGGATTTAGCAAAATAAACAGCAAAAATTTAGAACAGAAAAATACTAATGCTAGTTTATGTAATGATGTAAATATTGTAGTTAATAATTGTTCAAATGAAATAAATAATAAGAATGTTTTTATAGATGATTGTTCTACGACTATTTCAGATGATTTATCTATCTTAAATAAAAAGGTTGATTCTTTTGTTCCCAATTTAGAAAATAAACCAATTGTTAATGTTTCTCAACAATCAGAAATTTTTGAAGAAGTTAATAATTATCAAATTGATTCTCAAACAACTAATACATTACCATATTCTAATAATGAAACCAATGGTAATATGGCGAACATTATAAATGTTCAAAATCATCCACCTGACAAATTCGATGATTTAATAAATAAGCGTTTCTCTACATCTAATGCCTCAATTGTTTATTTTAAGAAAATATATTCCATTATATCAAATGTGTATAACAAAAATAATGATGGTTTTGTTATGTGTGCATCTTATTTTTTGTATTTAATGATTATGTTTTCATGCGTATACCTAATTCATACAAACCCTTATCTTTCTACTTATATTTTTGGATTAATTATTCCTAGTTTGTGTTTTATATTTATTATGCGAGGATTGTTTCCAATTTGTACATACAAAAGAAAAAAATACCCAAAATTTTTAATTCCTAATAAGTTTAGAAAATCTTATATTGGACGCGAGTACAGCTCGTCTAAAGTAAAAATTAAGAAAAAACCTAAAACTGTTAATGACATTAAAAATCAAATCGTTTCTAAACTAAAAGTTAATACGGGGGTAGAACCATATATTTTTGATATTTTTTATAATGACACTAATTTAAAATATGAATTAGACACAGGGGCAAGCCAAAACATTATACAAAAAGACTATTTAGAAAGCAAAATTCCGGATTATGAAAAATACTTCTCTAAACATGTAAATTATCCTATCAGATCTGTAACTGGGCACACAATTAAAAACTGTGGGATTTACAAAATTCCTTTTATTGTACCAAATTATGGAAATATATGTTTAGATATATTAGTTGTCACTAACACGATACCATATTGTTTCTTATTAGGTAGGGATTTTATTAAAAATACAAATCTGACTATGATTTATGATAAATTAATAAAAGGTGTTAAATTAGCTTTTGGTGAAAAATTGAGTCCTAATATAAGAATTAATGATCATTTGAAATTTGCAGCTTTTGAATCTAAGAGTATTGTTGGTAAAATAATCAATAATAAACAGAATACATTGTACAGAATCAAAAATAGTATCCATAGTCCTTTGCATTTTGAACAAATAAAAAGGGAACAAAACAATATTTATATAAAAGTTGTTAACAAACTAAACAAACCATTGAAGCGTAAGATATCTTCAATTACCCTAATGGAAGAAATAAATAAATGTAACATGTCTATTTTTGAAAAATTATTGTGTCACCCTTATTTTAAAACCATATTTCCTATTTTATCTTATTTATACATACAATATTGGGTTATTCTCATAAATATAAAGCTAACAATTGACGACATTAATCAGGTAATACCAGCTTTTATTGTTACTTTTATAAACAATAGTTCGTTTTTTAAAATATTTTCTATATTTTCTAAACAATCAAATATTGATTACATATGTAATGTTCAATCTACAAATAGTATCGATGAAAATGAATTTTTTGAATCTTTTCAAAAAGATATGGATATTGGATTAAAAATCGAAGATATCATTCAAAGCAAATTATTAACACTAAATGAGATAAAATCAAAGTTGTCTTGTCAGTTTGAATGTGTTAAACATCGCATAGCTAACTTATTATACGATTTACAAATTTACTCAAAACATACCTTTGATTGTGGGACCCTTAACGAAGATTTAATTCCCAAAATGAGTATTAAATTAAATGCCCCCATTTTCAAAAATACAAAACCATACAATCTTAAAGAAGAGGACCGTAAAGCGGTGGATAAATTTTTTGACCTTTTACTTGAGCACGGGTACGCTTCTGTAGCCCCCCCCAGTCAAAGTTTCGGTAATCCTGTATTTACTGTCCCTAGCAGGTCCGATGATGGCAGTAATATGCCTAGGATAATAATCGATGCAAAATTCAGCAATGAAGCCATTTCAGGGGGTAGCACAGCATCTTTGCCAGATTACAAAAATCTTTTAGGTCCCATAGTTCAGAAAGCTCGTTTTATAACAACTATAGATCTTAAAAAGTGTTTTTATTCAATATTGGTCGATGAACAGAGTAAATTATCCGGTGCCATGAACGTCCTTACAGAACGTGGGGCGTTCGTGATGCACCGAGCGTTAACAGGATTTTGCCAAACACCTTCTTATGTAACTCAAACTTTTCAAAAATATTTACATCTTGATGAGAAAGGAAAATTAGATTTTATACAAAATTTACTTATTTTTATGGATGATTTGATACTTTATTCGGAATCTAACGAAACATTAGAAGAGCATATGTTAAATGTAGAAAAGTTATTAAAGAGATTACATCTCATTGGCGTAAAAATTTCTCCATCCAAATGTACAATAGCATGCGATTTAGATAGTCAAGAAGAAATACATATCTTAGGCTATAAAATTAAAAATAGAAATATCTCTTGTCCTGATAAAAAAATAAATGAAATATGTAATTTAGGAGAACCAGATTCGTTAAAAAAAATGCAAAGTCTCTTAGGTAAAATAAACTATTATAGATCTATATTCCCATTGCCTATTCATGAACAATGTAATATACTTTATAAAAAGTTAAATCCCTTTACATATGATGTTGAAGCAAAAAAAGCTTTTTTTAAAATTAAAGAACTATTGAGTAATGCAGAACGCAACATAAATGTGCGACACGATAACAGTATAAATGTATTGCTTACTGACGCAAGTCATTATAGTATTGGATCTGTATTATTAAGTGTAAACATGGTTGAATGCGTTAAAACTTTTCAAATACAATCTTTTCCTTTTTCTTTTCAAATAAATCATCTGTATCCTTCCGAAACTGAATACATTTACCTATGCGATAATTTAATTGAATGCATTATAAAATCAGCTAAAAAATTGCATTACAAAGCGTTTTCGGATGATTTATCTGCTTCCTTGCATTTAATATATACTTCATGCAATCTTTTTGAACAAGAGTTGATTGAATTCTTACCATATTTGAACAATAAAAATGAATATCTAAATTATGTACATAATGAACTATTTTGTAAAAATATTGAAGATTTAACTAATGATTATTTGTTCTCAAACCCATTTATAATGACATATATTTTGTTTGGTTTAAGTAAAACACTAAACACCACTTTGATTGTTTCAAGTGATTGTGGAACAATAACAATAGGAAAATATAAAGAACAATTGTGTTTTTTAATACATGATGACGTCGCTTACGGTTTAAATATAAAAGAAACACAGGCTCATTTAACTAAAACAATTATGCGTTTCAGTCCGAATTTGATCACAAATAATGAATTTAAGGTTTATTTTCTTAAAATGATAAAAGAAAACACATATGAAATAAACAAATATTTAATAAACATTGTAGGATTTTATAGTAAAGCAATGCCAATGGGTTGTATACAAAAAACCGGTATAGCATGCCTTGAAATTTTTAGCGTGTATAAAGGTCTCAAACATTTTGAACCTTATATAACAAACAAAGTTACTTATTTACTTTTGGACAGCATGGTCGTTAAATCATTATTGACTAAACAAAAACCTAGCAAAAGATCAACAACATTAGATAATTTAGCTAATCGCCTTTATTTTTGGTACAAGGGCACAGCATTATTTTTCATTCATGTCTCTGATCACCAAAATTTAGCTGATGTATGGTCAAGATTATGTCCAATTGAAATTTCGACATTTAATAATGAAATTAAACCTTTCTATCAAGACGATTATTTAACAATATCAGAATTTAAAGTTTTACAAAATAATGCAATTAACTCAATTACAACAGAAAAAGATAACAAAATAGAATTTAAAAGGTTTCCCCACATAGGAAAATACTTTGTAGAAAAATTTAAAAGTTTTTTTTCAACACACGAATTTATTAAATTACAATTACAGGAAAAAAAGGTGTCTGATATGTTACCACACTCTGTTAAATATTTTCAAAATAAAATCATATTACCCCAAGTTCTTTACTTACCTTTTATATCTTTCATACATTATTCGTTAATGCATATTGGAATTCAAAAACTTTGGACTTACGTAAACACTTATTACTATTTTAACAATAAAAAATTAGCTAAAATGATTTGTGACAATTTAACTTCGAGCTGCGTTTATTGTATTAAAAATAAACCTAACACGCTCAGACTAAAAGAAGGGTTTACTTTTGATAATTCTATAAAAAGCCCTAATACTTTAATTTTTTCGGATCTTTTAGAATTCCCCAACGTCAGAAAAAAAGACCCTAAAGCGCTATTGATAATAAAGGATGTTTATTCTAAATACACAACAATTTATATTCTGCAAACAAAAACGTCACAAGCTATAATAAACTGTTTAGCGAATTATTTCTCAGTTCATGATATTTGTAAAAGTTTTATTAGCGATAATGCATCAATATACAAAAGTAAACAGATATTAAAATATTTTAAAAACTTAAACATTAGAGTTTTAAATAGCAGTGTGTTAAAATCTAAAAGCAGGGGCTTTATAGAGAGGGTCGTAAGATCAACAAATGAACTTATTCGTTTTTACAGATCATCATACACTTCTTTAGATATAAGTCACATTTTGTCAGTCGCTTCAAGTATGATTAACAAAATACCGTTTCATAAAGAAAAATTGTCGCCCTATAATATACATTTTCAATCCACTACAGGCCTTATGGACGGAGATTATTTGGATCCTACTACAAATATTTTTGAATACAAATTTAATGAAAAATTCGGTTCTTACTCACTTGAGTACAGGCAAGAGTTAGAAAAAATGATAATCGACTGTCATACTCGAGTTAAAGAATATAAATTCAAAAATTCTTTAAAAAGAAATAAAAATAGAATTTTCCATAATCTTTATATAAACGATATAGTTGTAGTAAAAACAAATGATAAAGGATATGAATATAAATATCGCCCGATATTCGGTTTAGTTCCATACAAAATTATGAAAAGTAATAAATACGTCCTAGAACTAGAAAATCAATTCTCTAAACAAGTTGTTTATAGGCATGTCTCTCATGTGAAAAAGATAGATTTTGAAAAACTGTCAAAACTAGAAATAGAAGATTTTTTAGCAAGGTCTCTTTCGCTTCTCACTCTATCCAATTTAGATGAAATGTTTGAAATACCAGTAATGATACCACGAAAATTACGTAATAAGATTAAATTAGACAACATTGATGAAAACTCATCTTCTAGCGATGACGATGACACACCTTTAAATAACCAAGCAAATGGTTCTACTCTACCTACCTTAATAGAGGTAGATGAAATAGAGGATTAAATATGTTTTTAGTTAGATTTTCAGTATGTAATATATTGTAACAGTTGACCATAGCTATTGTTTTCTTACTATATTCAATAGCTATTTATTTTATATTCTTAATAAGCTTTCTTACCATAAGCTTTATTATAACTCTGTATATAAAAATCGTAACAATCATAGCTATTGATTTCTTACCATAGTCAAAAGCTAATTGTTTTATATTAATAATAAAATCTCATTCCATAAGCCTTCTTACCATAAGCTTTTGCGAGTATTATAGTGTTTAAATTTAACTTTGTAAATTTATGGTCATAAGAAATTGAATATTTTGCACCTGTTACATGGTATATTAAATTCTTTCTATATTTAAATATATCCACCTTATAATGTATATAACCTGAAATATAATAAATTATGTTGAATTCTTTCTATATTCAAATATATCCGAATTATAATGTATATCCAAGATATTTCACGAATTGTAAACTTTAATCTAAATGACGCTAGTGATAAAATATAAAATGTTCATACAGGGGAAAAAAAACGCTTAAAATATGTAATCATAAACCCTAATAAATATTATGTTTCAGTTGTTGCCCTAAAAAGAAAGCCCATCAGTCAAGTTTTCTTCATATAACTGCCTCTATAAGAGGTAACTTTATTTTATTAGCTGTTCTTTTAAACTTAGTTCAACCCCACCTTAACTGGTTGGATGGTTGGAAGATGGGGGTGAACTAAGTATAGTATGTAAAAAAGGGGCGGCCTGTATATAACAATAGTCTAGCCGCAAACTTATAACAAACCAACTTGCAAATTCCATTAAAGAGGGGAAGCAAGGCGTACAAGGCTAAAAAAGGGTATAGTCATACATTACACAGCATGACTGAATCAAACCAGCCATACAAGGTTTGCAAAAAGGTGTTTTTACATGATAATCCAATTGAAATTTTTATTTAGGATATGGATTTGTGTTAGAACTTCACCTCTTATAATATATGAGTAGATTGAATATGTATCTCTAAAGGTAAATTATTTTACCCCACACAAAATATCCTTAATATGATTATACAAGCGATTAATAACAATATTCTGAGACCATTTAGTATTTCATCGTTAAACGTTAATCTGTTTTCAACAGGCAATTAATAACATATTCTACAAAATTTTTACGGTGTTTAAAACGCTATCCTACAATTTGTACGGTTTTTAACAAACATACTTAATTATACTAGCTCCAAGCTAGACACTTTCACAATTTAAACTTCAACAAAGTACACTCAGAATAATATTTAATGTTAAAATTATAAGCAAAACTATTCCAAAATAATTCTTATTATTTCAGGGGTGACCACTATCAGACAAATGATAAGAACACTAATAACTCAACTAAGGTATATTTTGAAATAAACTATTGTTTGTTTATTAATACATAAATATACCCATTGAATTTTTAATTTATAAGCTTTAAACAACCATTGTATTGTTTACATAAATAAATATTTTTAAATATTGAGTAATGAACAGTAACAACAACTATAACAAACTTATTAATTTATTAATTTTAGTTAGACATACATATTTTTAAAAAAAGAACTGGTTTACAAAAAAGATACTAACAATCAACAATTATTAAAACTAAATTCTAAAGACAAATATGTTGAAAAGAAAAGCAAACATTAAGTTTAACAGTTTAGCAGATAAATTTACCTCATGGATTATGTTCAATAGATACCTTTATGTTCAATAGAAAAGCTATGTTCAATAGATTATGCCCAATAATAATCGCTTTAAATTCAAATATTAGGATTACAAAGGTTTTATGGCTTCTGGTCTATTTTCGCTCAAACATAAAAGAAATTCAGGATTAACGGTATCACCTGAACTTTTACACATATACAAATGGTTGTTGATTTTGGCTAAAGCAAGGGAGGGATCGAATGAATTATCGGATTGATCAATTAAAACGTTTGTTTCAGGGATAGGATGGTTTAAGTTAATTTCCTGAGTTGGTCGTTGCTGCCTCATAAGAGTACTCTGCCGTATTTTGAACTGCTCAACCTTGACCTCCGCTAATCTCTCTGCCTGAGTCTCCAGACGCACGTTCTTCTCGTCTTGACGTCTTTTCCGGTAAGCTCTAGATTTGTCTAAGATAAAGGCTAACATCCGGATCACTTCCAAACAAGTCTAAAACAAATAAAATTATTGAAAGTTTTTTTCTATTTCTTTTTTAAAAAAAGCTAAAGGATTTTTAACACAAAAGAAAAATAAAACACCTTTAGATGAAGGTGATAAAACAAAAACAAATTAAAAATTAATCTTACAAAAAATCAGGTGTTTAAAAGAAAACAAACAAAAAGCTACCTTAGTAAGTTGCTTTAAAAAACACACGAAATATGCCCTTAGTACAGGTATACAAGTGTACATATATTTTTCACAGGCGGGTGTATCCCTTAGTCCCGGACTTCTTATTATGAAAAAAAGAAGAAAAATGGCCGTCACTTATTAGTAAAGTCAAAAAGTGTGAAAATATATTTAAAATGGATATTTGTAATAATCGTTTCGCTTTTTAAAAAAAAGATCTAAAATGACTTACTGTAATACAAGCTAGAGTCAAAAGAACAAAAACAAGGGCAGATTGTTCTCCGCAAGCATCATTCTTGGAATTTACTTTCTCCTAAAATAAAACTTATTAATAAATATATTAGATAATACATTAAAAAATATATCATTTTTTCATATATCTGCACAAATATATCTGCGCAAAGGATAAATATGATATATATATTTCGTAACCGATTTACATTAATATACATATTTTTATTTTTATATGTCTACATAAAGTACAGATATGGTATAATTATTTCATAAACAAATTGTCTACACATTCCCATAAACCTTGATATGGTAACAATTTTGTAGACAATTTAGTAACGGTTTTTCATTGGGTTTCGCGATTCTTGAAAATTCAAATCTCAGATAGTGCATCATGTTTTTACGATACTCACACAAACAATAAAGTGCGCGATAATTAAATTCTATCTTCCTATTTTTTCAAGTAAATAGCGTTTTTATGCTTAAAAACATCCCGACAGATTACAAAAAAGTAGTGGGAATTACATGTTAATGTAAATTAATAATGTTTTTGAAATTAAAATCCCAAAAAAACCGAACATCTAGGTATAAAATTTTCGGTTTTTCGAGTGAGCGCTACATTAATCGGAGCGCCGAATATCAAAGTTTAATTCATAGATACTACAACCCATTTTCAAGACACAAAATATACATACATATATACATGTATATAAACATTTAAATATAATTCATTTTCATTAAACAAATTTCAAAGCTGTATTTAAGGCAATCTATTCGAATTTTAAACGTAATATTTAAGCTAAATTGACTTTAATTTTATGTACTATAAGTTCAATGTATATATACAAACATTGTTTTATTTTAGGTGAACTTGATATCATTAAATATAATTAAACAAGAACAACACACATACAAGTTTGTAAAAAGGTAACATTTAAATAGAAATAAAGAATCTAATCTTTTTTAACTTACCTGATAAGTTGCAAATGATGAATACACCGCATTTGTCAAGCGGTGGTTAAAGTTTAGGTTGTAGTGCTTAGTATCGTTCCAGTGATCACTAAAATTAAATTAATAAAATAAATTACTACCATATTATCAGTCTGATAAAGTAACATATCGTTCCAGTGATAACCGAATGAAATCAATAAATTATTATCAAACAGTCGAAATTTAAAATAGATAATTAAGAGACCATAGATAAAATTAAGGAAAAATTTAATTGTATTTTTTTTAAATATAATTAGATATTCAACATAAGTACTAAAAACAAATATGAACCTAAAAAATGAAATGAGATGAATTTGTAATAAAACATTACCTTAAGCCTATGAATATAGCATTCAACTTTTCCACAGTTTGGTTTTGCACATTAAGCATACCGTTGTACGCTTCACACTTGCTGGCACAATCGTCAGCGTTACTGCACAGCATTTTTGTAACTAAAAATACTTCCACATTATATCTGAAAATAAAATGCTCATCACTATGATTTTATTTAAAATAAAAACTAAAACAATTATATTATAGTGATACAAAATATAATATTTAGGTAGAATCAGAGCCATTCTCTATTTTGACAGAAGAAGGATCAGATTTGACAGCGTTAAAATTTCTTAGCTCCGTCGCAGGTACTTCCTTTTTGCGCTTATTCTTTTGCTGCGCTCGAACTAAAATATAAAAATAGTAACATAAAAATGTCAGTGATGAATTTACTACATCAATAGTAAAAATTAATTGAAATTCGCTCTGTTAATTATGCAATACAACTAGAAAATTGTTATGTGATATATACAAAAACAATAAAAATAATTATGGATCAATATTCACGCGCCTTTCTATTTACTGCGCTAAAAACGAAAATTACAAATATTATATACATCATATTAAAATTTTTAAGTGTATATTAATTTCAGAAAAGAATAACCATGGATACATCATTTGAAAAAACAAAGCTTTGGACCCTGGAGAATAAGAAGTATAATATAAACGGCAAGGTAAACGCCGCTCCTGACCAAGCAACAAACTTTGAACAATTTGAAATGCACAATCTAGAATCATCTATTAAAGGAACGCTGATTTTGACTTATAGACCACACATAGATGCTAACCGCAGTAGAGACTTTGAAAGACTTCAGTACAAGGAACTGGAGCAAAACGAAAACCTGATAAATAATTTCATAAACTTGTCTCAACGTCTCAACATTGATGATTGTATGAAAGGCGTGTACTGTAACATAAGAGATCACTTAACAAAACAAATGGAAAAAAAGAACTTCTTTGACTGCATAATTGTAGATATCAACATGTTTGACTATGGTTCAAAATCTTCAGACATACAAGGCCATTTTCCTTTGCACCCTAAAGAAAGCAGTGATAAAAATGCTGAAAATAAAATACCTGATTATCGAGGTAACTTTCCCACAATGTCTCAATTAAGAAAGGTCGCAGTTATTATTCAAAATATTCACTTTGCCTGTGAAAAATACTTAATTGGGCGAAAGGAAATCCAAGTAGTCTATAACGAGGCACTGATGTGCAGTCGTTTCGACCTAAACCCATTTACTGTGAAAAGTGTAATACAATTAGAACATTATGTACAATTGTGTGATACAATTCTTATGCAATTAGTAGACGAGATAAAACAAATCGATCCTGAACTAGTAGAAAAAAACATGAATTTTGTGACTACTGAAGCTATATCCTCTGCTCTGTGCCTTTTTACCTCAGATTTGAAAAGATATTTAGAACCAGAATATTACAACAGACCTGGACTTCTGTGTCTTCACGGAGCGTTACAGTTTAGACACGGTTTCCAATACAAACAGAGTTTAAAAGCAATGCTTTTTACATATAGTCTGATTAAAAATAACGCTATAACCAGTTATTTGCATAGGTTAAGCGAAGATCCTGAAGTAAACCTAGCCAATTTTCCTAAAGAAAATAAGAATGTAGCGTACGTTCAAAGCTACCAACGTTTTTTTGGGACAAGAGGATACGTGAGATGGCTATCTTCTTTATGCACAGCATACAAAGATAACGTAGGAAATAGGTTTCCCCTTCCTCCACCTGTAATAATAGCTTACAATGAAGAAAAATTGAAAAATTATCATTTATACAAACCTAGCACAAAACCTGTTTGGAATGATCCTATAGGTGATAGTGTTGAATCAGTTGCTCAAGTCATGGTAACCTACCCTCTCAAAATCAATGCTATCCACGTTTTTAAACCTAAACCTGAAACCAGCAAAAACCTTGCTCAAAAAGCAAAACCGTCAGGTCGTAAAAGATCATGAAACCTCTCTACAGATAAAGATCAAATTGAAATAATAGAATTGGATAAAGAGGATGGGCCACAAATATTGGAGCCTGAATAGCAAAAAAGCGCTAATGTTGAGATTTTGAATATTTGTAACAAAATTTTAACTCAAACAAATGATTTAAAACCTCTGAGACAAGATATAACAAACCTTTCTGCTCAACTCAGCAAAACAAAAATAGACAGCAACACAGAAGAATTGAAGCAAGAATCTAGTTTACTAAGAGATAAAATAGATAAAATGACATCAGAAAACATATCAACTATGGAAAAGTGGAATAGTGAGAAATTAAATCTGTACAATGAAATAGAGAAACTAAAATCAGAAAACAAATCATTGACAAACGTTAATAAAACATTAACAGAACAGAATATAGTAAGATTGAATGTATCAAATGAAAATGACAATCTTAGTGAGCAATTACAAAATCTCTCTCAAATAATTGAAAACATTAAAACTATGTATGACATAAGAGAAACATCGCAAGTAATAAACGCGTTGTACAATGCAAAAAAACAATATGAAGAAATAATATCAAACCAATCTCAAGCAACTATAAACTCAGATTCTACACTAACAGAAAAAATAAACAAAATTCATGCTACAAATGTGGAAATTACAGAAAAACTAAACAAATCTGTTGAAGAAACTGCTGATTTAAAAGACAAACTTAAGGATGCTAAAGAATTTATGTTGGTAATGTCAACCCAACTTCCAATATGCTACCCTAAAATAGATGAATCATTTATAGATGAACCAACATTGCATAGCCTGCGACATACTTGGCTGAAAAATGAATTTACTATTGCACAAGAAAGAAGCAACAAAAGTCTTCAATTCACCAAACAAATAATAGACTTCCTAAATACAGCATCAGACAATACAAACAATGAATTTAAAAATAAATCAGAAAAGGAACGTGCACAAATTATATCTAGCGCTATAATCCAAGTCCTCAAAGATAGCATAGTAATGGAAAATTTAAACAATGGTCAAGACTTTATAGAAGCTACCATAGCACACACCAACCTACTAACTTGGCCAACTCCAAATCAATCAAGTGCCCAAACAAACAAAAAAAAGAAAAATTAATACACTTGTATAGGCTAAATTGTTAACAAAAGAAAAATACTTTTGATATGTAGCACCCTAAAGTTATAGTAACAATAGAACTATGTCTTCAGCGCCGTATCAAAGTATGAATTCATTTTGATACAGATAAAAATAATTGTATACTATAATATTAAAGTCATGTTAATATAATGAAAACGATATATTTGTACTGGATTCTTTCAATTATAATCCATTCACATTAGTATGGTTCAAAGACGTAAAATATGAATATAAAATTACATATTATATACATGACAGGTTTCTTTCACTTATAATCCTTTCATGTTAATTTTTAATTGAAAATCAGGTAAATATTAAATAATAATAAATCAGTATGTAAAATTGCTGAATTATTGTGTCGAAATAGCATTTCGTTCAATTGAAATTGCATAAAAGTTGAATAATATCTTCAATTATCATTATCTTAACCAATTTTAAAATTGTTTGATTATAATAATCATTATATTTGTTGTATCAGAATCTATAGTAAATTCAAAGTCGTGTAATTATAAAAGACAAGTTACGTATTATATACATGACGGATTCGTTCAATTATAATCCTTAAGTATCAGTTTATAATTTAAAATCGTGTAACTATTGAATAATAATGTGTTGTTGAATAACTTACTACTCTAATATATCAATTTAGCATTTCTTTCAATTATAATTGCTAATATTTAAAAAAATGTAATGTTATGTTAAAAAACTTGCTACTCTACTGTATCAAATTAGCATTTCCTTCAATTATAAATGCTAATATTAAAAACTATAGTATATCAAACAAGTTGTGTAATTATAAAAAACAAGTTACTCATTATATACATGACAGATTCATTCATTTATAATCCTTATATATCAGTTTATGATTTAAAATCGTGTAACTATTAAATAATAATGTGTTGTTGAATAACTTACTACTCTACTATATCAATTTAGCATTTCTTTCAATTATAAATGCTAATATTAAAAAATGCCTTCAAATATTATTATTTTAACTAGCTTAAATTGTTTAAATTGGTAAATTATATTATCATTCTAACAATAAACATAAAAAAGCGTTAGACTTTACTTTAATAAAAATTATTTACCTTTAATAAGTAGCGCAGCTGTAATGATTAGCCCATATGCTAACAGGGCAGCCACTATAGCATACAAAGAGGTCATACCAGAATCTCCTTCATCGCTCTTAGTAGATAACCAATTTACCGCCACTCGTCCGCAAGATATATGGGTGGAGATGTTGAAATCCTTAACAAAATATTTTTATTTAAAATTCAAAAATAAAAGTTATATATTACAATGCCTAGAATTTTAATTGGAAAGGTAAAGGATAAATATGAATAATAGGTTGACAATTCCTATACTATAGATATAGATTATGTTTTAAATATGAATAATTGGTTGACAATTCCTATACCATAGATATAGATTATGTTTTAAAAATCTTACGCTACACGTATCGGTTATAAAAATTTATTAATAATAAAATGGTGTCAATTAAATATGTTTACTTAATAGTTTTTAACAATTTGCAATTTTGCATAGTCATACAAAAAATATCGCTCAAATTTCACGCTAAATTTAGTTTTAATTAATTGTAATTTCATTAAATTTAATAATATATAAAACTAAAATATTTTTTACACCTCAGGATTTAACAACAGATAAAAAAATAACCACGGATCGGAATCTAAACAAGAATCAGGGTCCATTCCTTGCACAATCAACTTATTTAAAGAGTCTTTTAATCGGTAAGCGTCCATTTTTCTGCAATAAAACACAAACGATTAAAAATAGTTAATATGATTATAGTTCGAAACTATATTATTTCATTCTCTAATTTTCCAATTTAATTACTTACAGTACGTAACACAATTAAATAGAAACCCTTAAAAACCTATTCTACAAATTTGCAGTCCCCTAACTGATTACGAATTATCTTTAAATTTCTATTTTTAATGTCTTTTTTTAAAAAAAGGGGAGGGGGTGTAAAACTTGTTTACAAATTAAAACTCGTTTCCTAAAATATCATTAAAGGGTAAATAACAATCGTTAAATTAAAATTGAATTAAATTGTTCGTGTACAAAATATCTTAAAATTTTTTTATCTTTTTCCATAACCTTATTATATGTCAGCACAATAACAGATATGGAAGAATATTTTCATAAGTCAAAAATGTCAACGCTCAAATATAAGATTAGATATGGTCTTTTTGTTGTAGACATTTTAACGGTTTTATTATAAGTTTGGCGATAATCGGAAAATTTGAATTTCAAAAGTCGTCCAAGTTTTTACAACAAGTTTACAAACAAGAACCTGCGCGTTTATTCTTTTCAAGATTTCCCAATTTTTGCCTAAAACGCAAATTTACACATAATAACGACTTTATTACAATAAAAGAATAAATGAAAATGCATATCAATGTGTATTAATTATGTTTTTAATCTAAGAAATCCAAAAGACACCAATTATTAGCCCCCTTAATTCCCCGTTTTTATGCGTTTTTATGCGCGCACTATATTAAATAGAGCGCCTAAAATCAAGGTTATTTTTATATCTTATTTTTTACATATTCATTATTGTGTTTTGCATATTAAAATATAACTTGATTAAATTTTTATATTTATTTTCAGACAAAAATGACAATGATGGCTATTTTCATTTTGGTATTTACAAACATCAATGTTCTAACAGGAAACGATGACAATGACGTTCAAAAAGATCTCGGTAAGAGTCATTTTTCACCAACAATAAACATTGAACACGTATTATTGGAAAGATCATTAATATCTGTAAAAGTAGCCGGTTTAGATGAAATTTTAAAAGTAATAATTCCAAATAGATCATTTTTTACCTCCATTTTAGCCTCTACTTCTAGTCCAAGAGCGTTAGAAACATGGAAAGAAATTGTAACCGAAGCTAAAAGAGTAAAACACAGTTACGATGGTTTTTATGACCATACCACAACAAACTGCTATATCACAAATGTTCAGTCTGCTTTTATGTACCTAATCCAAGGCATAAATGACAACAAGGTTAAACGTAGTGTTAATTCTGGAGACACATCTAATGATGATTCAAATACTGATTCAAACACAAATACAGGTTCAAACTCAGATTTAACAGATGAACAGTTACAAGTAGAACTCAATTATGCAATGGACTTAATAAAAAAACTAAAAACCAACGTTGCTAATGGCCAAGATATGAAACTACAAATAAATACATCAATCTACCACTCTATAAGAGTAAAATTCGCATGTTGGACTAATAAAGGTTTACGCAAACTATTTCAAATGGTTCAATTGGAACTTTACAAAATAGCCAATATGCCTTATTCACAAGAGCTACAAGAAAAACACAAATTTATAGCATTAAATGAACTAAGAAAATCTACCTTAGAGTTAGTAAGGATTTCTGTTAATGGAAAATTAATCTGGCCAGTTCAACCGGAAATTCCTACTGATCTTGATCCTTGTGATGAAGAAAATAATGAACCAGAACTATCCTATGAACAATTGAGAGAAACTGAAGAACAATTAGCAGTAAAATCTTTTTGTACATCTACACCTGCTATGTGTATAGGAAACACTCCTAGACAAACCATTAGAAAAACAATACTTCAATTTGGAGTAGCGGTGGATGATGCTATTCAACTAATGCAAGAAACCGATGAAGCTACTATATACAGAAAAGCCCTGGAATTAAATAAAAACCAACTATCAACATACACACTAACCCAAAAATTAAATTATGGAGAAAAGTTGAACATTGATTTTACCATACTATCGAACAAATTTAAAGGAGGATATTCTTCAGACGAAACGATGAAAAATTTACTGTATCCATTATTAAATGAACTAAAATTCTTAAATATAGTATATGCAACGGATTTAAAACATAAAAACAAACCTTTATCTTCATTGTTGTTTAATTGCGATAGCTTTAAGGACACAGATATATATGTGAATCATGGAAAAATATATTCTTACAGTAAAAACTACACGAACAAATATATTTACGAGCCAATGCCATTTTGTCATGACATTTGTAAAATTCTAGAAAGTAAAGCTTATATTGAACTAGAAGAAAGTAAAATTGGCATGATCACTAAAAGAAATGGTAACGAATATGGTTTTATTGAGGAAATAAAGGAAAACAAACCAATATGCGCTATGCAAAAATCACCTACAGACATGTGCATGTTTAATACTATCCCTTATGCTCAACAAATATCTATAATTAAAACTTATGTATACCATTGCATGAAAAAATCGGGTTGCAATTATTATTTAGAAGGGAAATTCATATCTGCTGGATTTATTTCAACTTCCGAATTCAAAACAAATTTTGAAACATCAGAAACCACTGTGGAAAATTCTTTCTTCGAAGATGATAATGAGGTATTAATAAAAGGATTGGTATACTCTTTCATAACTGCTATAATATTTGGTTTTATTGCCTGTGTAAAAAGAGTTTTTAAAAGTTGCAAAAACCATGCAACCTCGTTTATGAATTGTTCTTGTTGTAGAAAACACGAAACCTCGCGTGTTAATAATAGAGCAGATTACACCTCTTCAAACAATCAGCAAGAAATGAACTTCTTGCAGCCTAAATTTAATCCTAACGCTGAATAATAAGTTTACTAATATTATTATTCCTATCCTATTTTAGTACCTCTTCTGTAAGTTACCTTTAATTACTATGAATGACTTCCATACTGCAAGTCCAAATAAGTTAATAAAATAATACAGTTGATTGCCTTATAGCGACAACTCTCGTAAATTAATTTGCGATTTAATAATATTGACAACTTCCATACTGTAAGTTGATCTAAGATAATGCTGCTAAATTAACTTAGAATAATATTGTATTGAACGACTTCCGTACTGTAAGTTAACTGACAATATTACTATAAATGACTTCCATACTGCAAGTCTAAATAAGATAATAAAGTAATACAGGTGTTTGCCCATTTGCAATAACTTAGTAATTTTAATCTATAATTTAATAATATGGACAACTTCCATACTGCAAGTTGATCTAATAGGATATTGAAAAACAAAAAAAACTTCCATACTGAAAGTTGACCGACAATACTACTATAAATAAAGTGTTTCTTCCTTACTGTAAGTAAACATTAAATGTTATAAATAATGAACAACTTCCATACTGTAAGTTGACCGGCATTATGCTGTAAATGACGTATTTCTTCCTTACTGCAAGTAAACGTTAAATATTATTGTTAACTTTTCTTCTACAAGTTAACCTAAATCGTTAAATAAATAAAGTGTTTCTTCCTTACTGTAAGTAAACATTAAATGTTATAAATAATGAACAACTTCCATACTGTAAGTTGACCGGCATTATGCTGTAAATGACGTATTTCTTCCTTACTGCAAGTAAACGTTAAATATTATTGTTAACTTTTCTTCTACAAGTTAACCTAAATTGTTATCGTATTTAGTAAAATAATTATTTACCCTGTACTTATACTATTCATGTAATTATTTTTGTAAGCAATAAAAAGTAAACAAAACATTTTACATATTTTTATTATTTTTTATTGTTATTTTTTTAAAAAAAAGTAAAAGTACATAAAATTTTTGTATTTAAGATATTATACATGTAAACTAATGATTAAAATTTATTTTTATGTTATTAATGTTAAATGTATTACATTCATTTTTGATTATTAATCAGGAAGTGATCTTGGAAAAATGAAGAACCTCGAAACCCCTGAAAAGAAAATTAATTGTAATTGCTATGTAAAAATATTCTTGCAATCTTTACATCGTCCTTCTTGAGAGGGGGAGGAATGTTGCAAATATTCTGCAACATTGTAAAAATGTCTGGCGCTTCACGCCGCTCCGACCAGAACAAGAACCATGAAAGGATTGCAAGGCAGTGTGTTTTGAAATGTGAAATTGTCTATACTTCAATGTTGTTAAGAAGAATAAAAGCTTGAATACAAAGTTTTCTTGAGTTATATGAAATGTTTAAATATATCAAACAATATCTAATAATATATTTCAATTTCTTTGAAAAAATGTACTTATGAATGAAAATTACTATGTGCATATAATTTGTATATTTACAAACTAATCATTTTGTCACTTAATTTTTACCTAATCTGTATTAACTTCAAAATTACAAAAAAAAAACACAGCTTCACTATGGCTAATCCTTTAGCATATAGATGTACGTGTCAATGTTTGTCCACTAAAATCTCGCAAACGACTCAACAGATGGTTCCCTTAGATTATTAGGAAAGTTTACTATACGTCCAGGAAAGGTTTTAGGCTAATTGGCGACACCCCTCCCTGCTTTCTAAAAGAAAATTTCCAAACAAAGAAAGGGTTGGGGGAACAAAATGTTTTTCATGTAAGCATTATTTTTTCTTTAAGTCCTATTCAAATGTTTACAAATAAATTTTAACACAATTTGAAATTTAAAATTTCTAATCTTTTTGCATGAACAGATAGAATCAACAGAAGTTTGGATATATTAGAAAGGTAACGACTGGATTTTTAAATATTTTGCTTGGCTTTTGTTAAAACTAGGATGATTACGTCCAATTGGAGCAAAGCTTTTTGAAATCACAAGCTAGGGGTAGGATATACACTAGGAGTATAGAATAAGGATTAGAAAGAAATGAAAGCATATTAGTTAGAATGTTTCAATATAAGGAAAACTAAAAAATAAAGATTTTGTACATATCTTTTTTTTACATATTACAGCTGGTAAACATTTAGACAATTAGGGTTTAGAATAATAAACTTTCAACGTCCATTGGACACTGGGATAGAACAATGGAAGATTAATTAATCTACCTATAAATTCTTCTTTATGACATTTTACCTTTAATAATCAATAGCTTGTAAAAGTGTAATTTATCAACCCAGGGAAAAAACAATGGATGATTATTCAACCTTCCTATTTATTCCATTGTTAAATAGCAAGTACACATTTGAGGTTAGAGGGTAATTTATCTGCCATTGAACTAGTTTTTTTCCAGTGAAAGAGCTAAGAGAGCAGAGAAATTTGACCTGATGAATTGGTTGTCTGTACAAGAACGAAGGAAAGAACATTTGATACAAGGTTTTATACAATACTTTTGTATGAAATATACATTGATATTGATTAGAAAGCATGGATCTAAAGTGATAAGACAATAGCAGATAAATTGATTTGTATCTCCAATAATGATGCACAAAATTACCTCTTCTGTAGATTACAATTAGTGGTTAAAACGTTTGGACACTACTTAATGAATCAAGCAGTCAAAAGTCCCCAAAGTTGCTAAGCCAATGAATAAGAAAACGTTATTATAAAACTTTGGGGACTAGTGTAATATACAGCCCAGGGCCCATTGTCCCCTTTCCAGGTGAAACATGGTACAAGTTATTGTAATGTATATAGACAACGCTAAAGATTCCATGGTTAGATTAACCACCAAAATATACGTCTATACTTAAAGTAACAGGATGTCTATCTGAGTGTTTGTATATTTGCACCGAAGGATCTCTCTAACTGCTGAACCGATAGGTTTTTTTTTAGCTTCTCATAGGTCCAGGGAAGGTTTATACCTATTTTGGGGGCGGGTACAACCAATCTCCCCAGAGAAATCGAAAAAATAAAAACGCCGCCCTGCGGACATTTTTGCAATTACCTAAAAACATAACTAACACCATTTATTGGCGGAAAAAATATTTTTGGTAAATAGCTGATTTTAAAATAGAAACAATTTTACGTGTCCCTAGAGGCCTCTAATGGCGTCGCCGCTAGACTTTAATAAAAGACGATGAAATCTGATAGACGAACGAAAGTTTTGAAAAGTAACTGAAAAAACTTACTTAATCTATAAACATAAAACACTAATCAATATGTAAAGTATTGTAAAAAATGATAACTGACAGCATGCAAAGAGTTTCCGCATCTGTCGTACACCAAACAAGACCCAAGAGCTTTTCTAATACTCAGACACCATAAGGTTCCATAGTGCTCTTTTAGAAATGTGTAGTGGCTTCGCTCCTAGAGGCCTCTATTAAAAATATTTTTATTGGCGGCTTCGACGCAGTACCATAAAATCTACAGCACACCAATAGATATAGAATACATGGATATAGTGTTAATTTTGTTGTCAATTTAGGTTGCTAATATATTCCTCAGTTATTGTTTAATACGTTCCTCCATGGTTAGAGAATGGGTAAAGCTATAAGGGAGGATGGATTTGTTATATTAGCCAGCTGAGCGAAACTTTTAATCGGGGTATATTATAATCTCTCACACGTATTCTATATCCCTAAGCACACCAGATCTCGTCCACATTTATAAAATGAGCACTGTAAAGTTACTTGGATGTGTGCACCCCAAAGTTGCGAGCACAAGCTGGAAAACTGAGTTTGCACTGCAAGAAAATCTTATCAGGAAAAATTAACATTTACTTTTGGGTTTAGAAGTAAAGCTACTCTATAAGCGTTTAAAAAAAACGAACTTTTGCCCATGTTCTCACCGTAAAATGTTGTTACATAACTTGATGAGGATAGAAACCGTTTTTTATTTAGTTTTTGTCAAACGCCCATTTGTTTGTGGGCTTTGAAGTGAATACAGCAAAAGGTTTATTTATTTATATTTTACTGTTTTATCATTTTTATGACTACATTTTTATTGCAGAGCTACTCTGTAACTCGAATTATACACACCTTTCTCGTCAGCTATTCAAGATAGACGCTAAAATCTTTTGTGAAATTTTTCTATGATTAGCATCAAGTATATCGTTTATTAGACGGGAGGTCATACTGCAAAAGACCAATACTCATGCAAAAAGTTTCCGTGATTTTTTTTGCTTACTTTCTAGGTATAATCTATTTCTTTGCTGAATATTACTGAACATCTGTTATATAACTCACTTTGTCCGTCGGCCACTTAACAGTTTTTTTGTGTTTTTCTAATGATGTTGACATCTTTGTTAACTGTTAATTTTGTAGAAATCCTGAAGATTACAACAACAGTATTGTAATAAATGGAATAAATATAAAGGCAGGGATCGGCAGCTGCTCCTAATTGTAATCATATGTGTCCAGTAATATCTCACAAACGGCTTGATCGATTCTTCCACATTGGTCCTTGGAAGCTCATAGGGTATTTTGAGGAAAATGTCAAATAATTTCCCTTATTAAATTCTCACTTAATAAAACTATCACTCAGTTTCCGTTAATGGAGAATCCCAAATAGGCTATGAGCGAAGCCACTATTCATTGTTTAATAACTTAAATAACTTTATATTTTTTTCTTTTTACATCCACATTTACAAACAAAAAAACATTTTGATAGATAAAAAATCAAATGTTCAACTTTCTGAAAATGAATTACCAGAGACGACATCCTAAGTAGTAAGGTATATTTAAAATTTCTTTAAATCATTTATTGATTTTTTGAAATAGTACAGGGGTGTACTCCCCCCATCCCCCTTCCGAAACTCTGACTGAAATTGGCCCGACTTTCAAGGCTTACAACAGCTACCTAGGGATGGTGGATGTTTAGGGCTGTTTTTATTTATCTAGTCCCCAAAGTTGTATAATGACGTTTTATTACTCATTGGCTTGACAACTTTGGGGACTTTCATTGAAGTTAAGTTGTGTGTCCAAACGTTTCAACCATTAATTTTAATCTACAGGAGGAGTAATTTTGTGTATCATCATTGGGAATTAGATTCTTGGCAGCTACCGAACTAATAAAAAACTAGGATAAGATGTCAGCATACAGAGAGGCAAATTTGACGGCTCTTGTTCAAAATTATAATTCATTTACCGCAGGTTTATCATACGCAATTAATACTAAAATCTATAATACAAAGTAGTACGATGTCTGTCTGTCTGTCCGTCCGTCCGTCTGAAGCTTAAGATCTCGGTAACCACTGAACCGATCGGATTCTACTCTTGAGGGTATATACCTATTGGTCCTGTGGTGGTTTTAAGCTATTTTCTTGGGGGGTGGGACACCCCTAACCCCCCCAAAAACAAAAAAATCCCCCCCTTATTTTTTATTTTGCTCTGGTACAGGCTGGCGCAGGCTGCATTTTTTTGTGGAAGGTTTCCACACTTTTTTTACCATCTCTTGGGGCAAAGCCCCTAGAGGCTAGGGGCAAAGCCACTAGTTAGATATAAAGCAGTAAGTTTTGTTATGAAAATAATATTAAAATCCTACAATATAAAGTAGTAACGACTTTTAAGTGTAGTTTTATATTAGTCCCAACAAATGTTCTGGAAAAATATATCATATATTTTTTTTAAAATACCCCTAAAAGTACTTGTAGCTTCGAACCTAACCTCTAAGGACTTTTTCAGGTAATAAAAAATGGGGGAGGGGGGAATTTTCCTGGAGATGTTGTCCCATCGATTCTCAAAATACCTGAAAACCACCACAGATCCAAAAAATATATTCCTTAAAGAGCACAACCTCGTCGGCTCAATGGCTCAAAGCGTTAGACAGACAGACGGACATCCTACTACTTTGTATTATTGACAAATTAATTGCATTATAAATGAAAAGTTCGCCATCCGTATGCAAGAATAGTCTCTGCATATAAGAACAAGATTGTTGATCAAAAAGACCAGACTTTCATTAAGGTAAGATAATAGGTTTTTCTCGCATCGTATTATAAACAATTTCCGCGGATATAAAATGTACAATTATAAGATTAAAACTAGTTTTTTTTAGCCCCGAGATGCCGAAGATTGTACATTTTTATATTCGTAGAAAACTGAATATATTACGATGCTAGACACAGTTTTTTTTGTGTATGGATGAGAACCGGTGCAAATCCACTGGATATTAATCGGTTTCGAATGAGAAAAAGTTTTAAAAGCAAAACTAATCTACGATACTTTGTGTCTGTATGTATATGGTCTATAATATCTATAATACCAAGTCGAACGATGTCTGTCTGTTTGTTTGTAGCGAAGGATCTCGCTAACCGCTGAACCGATCGGGTTCTCCTTTACAGGGTAGCTTCTCATAGGTCCCGGGAAGGTTTATAATTATTTTCTCGGGGGTGGGACACCCCTAACCTCCCAAAAATGAAAAATACCCCCCCCCCCCACCAATTTTTTTTTCAATTTTCTTTAAAATCTAAAAGACGAAAAATTAGTTTGATAAAACCTCTTGGGGCGAAGCCGCTAGTAAACTATAAAGAAACATCACTTTAGGAGGGTTGCAAACCTAATATCATAGATCAATATTATATTATAATACTAGAGGGGGAAGGAGTTGGCTAACTAAATGTTCCCTTCCTAAGGACCCAGTGCCGACTTTTAATTGGTTCTTTAAAAATTAAAAATATTAACACAGTGAAGTCGCTACAAAAGAGCAGAAATCAGTTTGCTAGCAGACGAAAAAGTTCCTTAACAGGGGGATCCAGGTAGTTGTCTGGTTATACATCTATAATATAAATTGATTAGATCACTAATATGCTTTTTAGAAGGGAAATCTAGACAAAATCCGTGAACATTTTGGAGACCTTTCCTTCGAGTCATTTATCAAGAATGTATTAATGGAGTACAGGAATGGGAACATTAACGGACACTGGGCAAGATATACGGACAGGTATGGTGCATACAGGATCAGCGAATCCTGCGATTTCCCCTAAAGTGCCTTGTTGAGCTCAGCACACACAAACTTATTTGAAACAGAATTGAAGTGGGTAGTTTTTGTTTGTTAATCACTTTGGGTAAGGTTAGGTTAAGTATTATTCGGTAATGTGTAGCCCGCATGGTTACAGCACTACAAGTATAGGTCTCGTTGGGTTAGAGACTCATCAGGGTTAAAGTAAATGACCCCCTCATTTTTAATTTAACTCTAAAGAAAGGGGAGAGGAGGTTTCAGAGCTCGACAGCCCTTTGAGGGTATTTACAACGGCGTAGCAGCTCATTAAATCTTGGATCAGTTGAACTTCCAAAAATTTACCCCCTCCCCCCCCCCCCAATATCAAGGATAACAATATCCACAAGTAGCGAAGCGCAAAAAGTCATAGTTGGACAAACGGACAAAGTGATAATTAGAGCAGATGTTCAGAGATTATAAAAAAGTTAGAAATTTTGAAAAGAAGGAAAGAGACTGACAGACAGACTATCCAGTACATTATGTACTAGTTGCTGATTCATATAATAGGGAGTCTTCACCAAAAAAATAAGTTGTCTATCTTAAACAGCAGCTGTTTCCCCCCAGCATGATTCTTACAGTAAAACTATCACCAAACTTATGGGACATTAAAGAATAAAATCAGACAAAACTACAGGGTCATTCAAGAGAAATGATTTTTAAAAATTTAACTATGTATAGAAAATAAAACAATTATGTAAAATGCTTTATTTATTTGGAAAACCTATAGTGGGTCATTTATGTTTCAAATATTTATAAATGGTTATTTCTACAAATTATGCCCTAAAAACCGGTTTTTCCAAATGCCTTTTTCGAAGATTTTTGTTAATAGTAGAAAAATGTTACGCATACTGTTAGAATTATCATAAGCTCTAGTTTTGGAAAATATAAGTATCGTTTTTGTTCTATTTGTAGTTTAGAAGCTATGTTGAAAAAAGTGAGAAAAGGTTGAAAATTTTTAATTAATTGGAACATTTTACAATGTAGCTCCTATACTATATGTAGCACAGGCATGGTTTTTATATATTAAAAAACTAGAGCTTATGACGATTCTAATGCTATGCATAACATTTTTCTTCTATTAACACAAGCCGCGCAATTTGAAGGTGTTATTGTAGGTGTTCCATCTGTAGAAATCCAGTGAAGTTTGTATTAAAAGTAGAAACTATGAAAGATGATCTTCAAGGAATAATACAAAATAACTAAATAATCCTTATGATAAAGTAACAGGATGTCCGTTTGTCTATGTGTTTGTATATTTCTCGCTAACTGTTGAACCGATTGGGTTCTCCTTAATTGGGTAGCTTCTCATAGGTCTCGGGAAGGTTTATTAGGTCCTTTTTTTTTGGGGGGGGGGGATTACAAAAAAAAATCAAATTTATTTTTAATATTCTATCTTTTGTTTAGAGACTTGAACGCAACATAGGAAAATTATTTTTCAAATTAGATATTTGAAATAAAAAAAAACATATAAAGTGCCACTAGAGGACTCTGGTGGCGTAGCCGCTAGTAATGTAATAAATTATTAAAGGAAAACAAAAGATTATCTTCTTTGTTTATTGGTCACTATTGGCTACTATATATAAGCTCTAATGGATATACTATTCTTTGGATCTTAGACCAGATTGTCATGTTCTTTAATAATGTGAAAAACTCAGCGGGCTAAATCAACGATATTAAACCCCTTTACACCATCCCCTCCTACTGGATGAAAGAACTGATTAAAAAACAAAATCCACGTAAGCAAGCTAAATTAATGCCAATTTTTTCCCTGTCATAATATCCACGTATATTCTACATCCATTTTATCTTTACTTTCTATTTGATAATAGTTACAAATTTCTATAAAATGTTTAGGTTAGTTTCTTAAAATTACATATTCCTTTATATCTATGTATGTACAGCTAATAAAACTGTAACCTATAGGCTAGCCTACGCTATTTTATAGTATTTCATTCTAATTCAAAATATTTTCTACTCTAATTGTTTGATGTTTTGTATTATGTGATCATTAAAGGTTTAGAAACAGTCACAAATCTCAACTTTACTTCACTCAAAATTGACGTCAAAGCAAATAAAAGCAAAGGAAAAATTATGTTTGAAGATTTACTTTAAATGACATGCTTGTGGTAATGAATTCTACTGATATTCCAAACTGATACTTTAGGATATTTAGATAAAAATAGGGTTCCAGGACAACACGGGAGTGACAAACGTCAGAGTGGACAAACGCATTAGTGTCTAAATTATAAGTTGATTGAGTATTTCTATACAGGTTAGCTTAGGTTGAGATATGAATATACAAATAAGGCATTTTAAAAACCCATAAGGTGGTTTTAAATAGGTTAGATTAAGTTAAGTGTCTACTCCGACGTTTGTCCTAGGACCAAAATCGTAACACAATAGGGGGTTCATTTATTATGTTACACTCTGGAGACAGATACAGATGCACACACATACATCCTGTTACTTATATAGAAAGATATTGGCTTGACTTCGCAAGACATGCAGACCAGTATCATAACAAAAACATTGAAATAAAGCATATTTTTTTCTAAGGAGAGGGAAAAACCGCGAAAGATTATTTTGAAGAACTACCTCAATGGATGAGAGACAAACTTTATGATATTTATAAATCTGATTTCAAATTATTTGATTATAACCCAAGTGATATTTATTGAGTTGATGACGGCATCATCCATGAGGAGCGAAGCAGTAGCTGTGTTTAGTGCCCTAGGAAAATGGGAGTAGATGTCACAGCTTTTGACCTACCTATTCTGTTGACGTCATAGTAGAAAGGAAAAAAAACATAGAAAAGAGGTATTTCCCGACGTCAATAGAATAGGTAGGCCAAAAGCAGTGACATCTATCCCCATTTTCCAAGGGAACTAAAGACAACTACAGCGAAGGACATTGAAAAATAAAAGTTTTGGTAGGGGAATCATCTCAAGAAATTCTAATTGCTTTTCACGTCATAAGACAAACATAATCCATTTCTGTCATTAGTGGAAAAAAAATTAACTACCATCATACGGATTTCGCTCCTTTTTGAATATTTTTCAACAATATACTGATTTATTTCTTATGCATTTTATTGTAGATTTTTTTTAGTAGCGAAGCTACTCTATAATTAATTCTGTCTGTCTGCTCGTCAGTCAGTCCGTAACGCCGAGGAGGAAATATGGTTTTCTCGGCTACTATTCAGAACACCCATCCAGGATTCAACTTACATGATCCTTAATTTTGTCGGGTTTGCTACAAAATACATAAATATATTGATATGTAAAAGATTTTGCGATTTTCTAAGACTTTCTGTCATGTAACTCCCCACACTTTTTTTTATGTCTAATCAACATCTGCTCTTTAACTGACTTTGTCTGCTGGTCCATTTCTGATTTTATTCTGCTACGCTTCTTATGGACGATATCGTGATTGTTTCGATATTTGTTACTATGTAACTATTTTAATTGCTATCATTATTTAGAATCATATGCTTTTTAATGGAACTGTTGCTTTAATTTTTATATAATTACCTAATTATATTAAGTCTTTTTATCTAAACCAATGTGGAAATATAGATATTCATAGCTATATACTCGTTTTTTTAAAAGAACAAAAGTATTGATTAACTATCCCACTTACCATTAGCAGTAATTAATCATTCATTTCCTATATTCTTCTTTGGATTGGGGAGTTTTATATCAGAAAAATTATGCCTCTGAAATTTGTTCTACAAAGTCTATTATTTTTAAAATGTTAATGGTCTAAGTAAATAAAGAAAATAGGATGTAATTAACAATTTTGGCAATAGAAAGTGGTTTAATAAAGCAATTATTTTGTCCCATCAATAAAACACCTTGTATATATATAGCTGTAAATATCTGTATGATGGTTTTGCTACATTAGGTGAGCTACTTTTCATATAGTTCTAAAAATATCATAAGTATATAAATAAAAATAAATGGTCATGATTTAATGAAAATTCCTTTTTTTGAAAGTATAAAAAGAAAAACAAAATTATTTTCATATATTTATTGAACAATTTGATATCAAATAACATTAAACAAATGGGGGCTCTGTGGGCTGTGGGCACAGCCACATCTTCATAAGTTCATTATGACAAATATACCAAATAAACTTGTAAAAGACAGTGGTGAAAAAATTCGGAAGATAATACAATGCTTTTTAGGAATCCTTTACTTATGGCCAAAGGATCATTAAGAAAACTTGTGTTATTATCCTTAATAATTAGACATCACTGCCAGTATTTAATATTATATTCAAGTGCTAAAGTGCACAGAGAAAAGAACCTGACTAATATATATTTCCAAAAAGTACAGTTACACTCAAAATCTAGGACGAGAATTATGGATAGTTGGACCCATAATTTATCCCCCAAAAATGCCACATGCCACAAGGGTAAAAACAGTTCATATTGTGATGTCTTATATTTTCTTAATGATCTGTTTTTAAGCCTTTGCAATGTTAAGCTTTTTAGGGAAAAAATTATGTGTCATTTTTGGATTTAATCAAAGATAAAATAAATTTAACATTTTTCCTGTAATATTAATTATATTACTTTAAAAGATGATAACTTATAATAAGAATTATTTATCTTTGATTTCAAATAACAAATAATATTGTTTTTTTTAAACATGGTTTTGAAGTTGGACACAAGACTTAAAAAGTTTGTTTGTAAAATTCATTTATTCTTCAGGATAAAAGATTGAAATATATTTGAATTATGTATAGAAGTGTGCTAAATATCTAAATATGTAAATATACATTCAATTTCAAGCGTTTGATTAAATAATTTGAAAAATAACTAAGTTTCATACATTTTATGTATAAAGATCAACAATTAAAGAAATATTTATCACACTTCAAGATTAAGAACCTGCTAGATAATAATAACTTTTATCCTAAATGATTAAAAATTATAATTGAATAATTTGAAGCTGATTACTGATTCTACATAGATATTTTAAAAAGACCCTAAACATTAGATTTTGAGAAAATGGAGTTAAAAAAAGATGCCGCCTGTCAGCCAAGATTAACTAAAAAATCTCCACTCTTTATTATATTTATTCCTAAAAAAGTACTTCAGACTGTGTTAAAAATCTACTTTTGAATGTTTTTTTAGAGTGTTGTTTGGAAGATTGTTAGCCAAGCTTAGCCTTGGGCTTTAGAACATGTTATCACAGTAAACATCTTAACATCCAAAGCAATATTTGCAAATCTATATCTATATATAATAAATATATATAATACAAGTTTTGGTCAGAGTTTGATGCAAAGTAAACAACTGAAGGTATATTTAGCTTAGGTCTGGCTCAGCTCAGGTCTCATTTACTCTAAATAATTTGGTAGATTTTTTTTCTTTTACTCAAGATTTGGAGGATTTTTTTCTTTAATTTTTAAAATATTTTTTTTGTTTTTTACTTTGAAAGATTATTGTCTAATTTTTTAAAGTAAATGAGATACATGCTAAGCCATTAATAAAACATAAGGTGCCTTATCAAAATATTTGGTGCTTGGGATTAATACCAATATAGCAATAGAGAGAGAGAATCAGAGATATAGAGAGAAAGAGTTTTTTTTATTTAAAATAACAATAAAAATTGATGGAAAAATGTTACTTTTTTTTGTTGTATACAAGAAAACTTTTGGTTGATGAGAAAAAAATCTCAATTTGTCATATTTCTTATTGACTAGATTTTTATAATAAAACAGTTTGCTTGAAATCTTTTTGTTAATAACAAATGATTAGTTCATGTTAAACTATTAGAATTGGCAAATATATCTATCTATTATATTTTTATGCCTTAAAAGATTTATAAATAAAAAAAGAATTACTTTTGATACAAATAGAAATACATTAAAAATTTTAAGCAAATTTTAGCAGCAATTAAAACCATGAAAAATTGAAAATAACATAAATGAGGAAATTGTGGAATAACAGGAGGATACAAAAAAAAGTTTCTAAAAAATGTCAAAAGTCACTGTATATATAATATTATTATATGAGTGCCTGCTTTATTAACTACTAAGGCCAAATGAGCTGTGCTCCCATGCACACGCACACTTCCTTGCTTGTCCTTGTTCAATCATTTATAAAAAAAACTTTTACATGTTTCATGGCAAAAAGAATGTTGAAATGATTTGACAGACACTGCACAGTTCAAGTTCTGGTTTCTACTTGGAAAATAATAAAATCTGAAAACAATATCACGAAGCTGATATAAGCAATCAAATAACAATAAGTTTTGTTTTAATAATGTTTTTACACCACATAAACAACATTCATGGTCAACCATTCTTATTTCATCATCTTTGCTCTTGAGTTTCTTCAGCTTTTTTTGTTTGTTTAAAATCACTAAAACCTTCCAGTTTAAAAAATCAGATTCCTTTTGGTTAAGTCACATTTATTTTTAAAAGTTTCACAATTAATAATGATTTCCTTTCATTTCTAATTATGTTAACAGAAATAAAAAATAAATTGATTTGGACTAAGATTTAGCAATATGGAAAATATTTCTTTAAAACGAATTAATTTTCCAATGGCCCCAAGATAATATTAACAGCTGAGAATAAGACCCCAATTAAAAATTCTTCCATTAAATGTTCAAGTATTCTTCAACAAGATGTTTAGAGTGCTTTCTTTACAAAAAGGATTTTAATATTTTAATTCTGGGTAGTACAATAGACAAGTTATTTAACTTTTTTAAAAAGAGAAATGTATAAACAATTTGAAGAAAAAATACACTAATTATAGAAAGATGAGTTTTTATAAATTATCATCTATAAAACATAAACCTTTAAGAATAGAATTATGACGCAAATATTTAACAATCACTGATATGAAAAAAAGACAACAAAATTACATTTTTCAACAATTATAAAATAAGTAAATTTTTATGACAAAAATCTGCATTAAAAGATTATTATTTCATGGCATATATATATATATTTTTAATAAAACATGTGATGCATATGAGTTTTCATTTTTTTTTCTTCACTCTAAAAGTCAATGACTAGAATTAATCTGAAGTCAACTAGACAAAAAGTCAACATCAAGTGAACAGGAAGAAGAAAAAATGTGTAAAAATAATTTTTGACGCATTTTTAAAACAAAGTGTCTTTTTCTTCCTCCCGTTTTTTTTTGTTTTCTATGAGATTGAGATAATTGGAGAAATACATGCACAGCATTTGTTAGTTTTTTTACTTTTTTTAAAAATGTTTTTTCTGAGAATGATTTAATTATAACCAAAAACACAGTCATATGCATCAACAAAAATGGTCTTTTTTTAGCCAACACAGAAGTGGTCTAAATTGGAATATTAACCATTTGAAAATTCTTTTTTTGGGCTAGCTTAAACTTTTATTTTTTTGAAATTTTATTTGTTTCTCACTGATGATCTTGAAAATGGATTTTTTTTGCATCATTTTGGTAGATTTTGAAAGAAATTTCTTTGTCGAAACAACAGCTCATTTCTGCTTGCCAAAAAAATCTGACCAACAGATGTTAACGACCGTTGATTGATTGATTGAAGCGCATCAATGCCGCGTAAAATCTTCAAGCTCACCAGCAGAAAATCCATGCTTGGTCTTTGGTTTGGTTAATATTATAATTATTATTTGTATTATTATGTGGTTGCAGTTTGGTTTGGTTTGGTTGTTTGGAGGGCAGCAAGGTGGTCAACAATAGGGAAAGACAATATATAATTATAATAATGGTAATAAAACAGGGTTCAAATGATGATCCAATTGTTTTGATAATAGGTTTGTGGCAAGGGCATATGCTTGCTTCTTGCGCGCTGCTGGCTACAAATCTGAAAACAGAAAGGCTTTATGGCTTTTTGTAATGAAAGGTTTTAAGGCTTATATTTTATTTTAAGCCAAAGGGTTATAATGGTTTTATAACTTTTAAAATCAGCTAGAAGTCTAAACCTGTTACCAATATGGCAGTCCGTCCTTTAAGTAAACTTTGGCGGTTTATTAACTTGAAAATTAAGGCAGTGTGCAAACTGTGTAATAATTGTTGTGCTTTTACTCAAACCTATTTATAGACCACCGAACCCCCTCTTTCCAACTTTTAGTTTTTGAAGAAAAAAAACTGCGGGACTAATCTAACCTTCCGGGGCCCTATCCCTACGGGGTATTAAACCTGAGGGGTTCTAACCTTTACTTAACCTATTTGTGGACCAGGATAGTTATAGCCAGCCTTCCACGGATATAAAAATGTACAAATATAAGACTAAAACTAGTTTTGTTAGCCCCGAGATACCGAAGTCACGGACTAACAAAACTGGTTTTTATATTATGATTGTACATCTTTATATTCATAGAAAACTGTATATAATACGAAGCAATACATGGTTTTTCATTATGGCTGAGAATCGGTTCTAATCCTGCGGATATTAATCGGTTTCGAAGCGATATCCTGGAAATAGTAGATACCTGATCAGAAAGTCACGTGTGACGTCTTAAAAATACATCTCTTTTTTGGGAGGTTTCCTTTCCCAATTCTCTTTTTATCCTTCCTTATAAGACGTATTTTTATGACGTCACACGTGTCATTTTAGGCTTATTCAATAGTACCTGATGATTAACAAGGTTTGATGGGCATGGCGTATGGGTTGGATTGTGTGGCTGTACTCCTGTGGAAATGCACATTCTGCCATCTTCCATCCCTACGCTGCCAGATTCGGGTCTCCTCAGACTGCTGGGTGTGAGCATTCCCTTGTCTACAACAATATGAGTATAAGTATAGATGTCTAACCCAGACAACTACCTGGATTCCTCTGATAAGGATTTTTTCGTCTGCTATTAAATTGTTTCTGCTCTTTTGTAGCGACTGTGTTCCCGACGCTTTTGGTTGATTTGAGTGACGTTTGGACATGTATATGAACGCACATACCCTAGTTTTAGAATAGCTGTGCTATTAAAATATATTTACTTACTTATCAATAGATTGAGTAACACGAATATAGGCAATACAAGCAGCATCCGGCCCTGAAAAGAAGGAGAAACATTAGAATAATTCATAATTTGTCGGTCATTCAACAATATTCTTGTTTCATTATCTACATAATAACGCTAATGACGTTTTATAATTCACTTTAAACAGTAAGAGAATTAGATGTTATATATAAATTCTCTAAGATTAGTTTTATCAAAAAAAAATTAGTTTTAGTTTGTCCCTTAAGATCTCACTAACCACTTAACCTTTTAATTCTCTATTTAGGGAAGCTTAACATTTGTTTAGGTTATTTTTTTTCTATATGTAATCAAGGTTACTAATCCCTAGATGCTAGTGGTGCATCTGCCAGTAAATTAATTTTATTTCGTTAAAAAAATATAAATCATAGCTATTTTTGAATAAATATAGAGTAAATACAAAATTTAAAAAAGAACTCTAGCGAGTAAATGCTGCACTAAAATGTTTACCTAGAAGGTGAATGTGGGGGTTCAGGATTGTGACGTTGGTTTGTTTATTCTGTTTTAGTGCTGAAACTGAAATTAAAATATTATTATTTTTAAACAAAGTATACACTTATATCAGACGTCACCGAAACTGTCCCAATTTTGTATAACTTTTGCGGAACAAGTTCCAATTACGTCATATTTTTCTTTCCCGAAAAAGGGAGGGGGGAAAGAAAATCTCTTCAAAAGAGATGGGGAAAACCCCCTTTTCTCCCATCTCTTTTTTCTTCCCCCCTTCCCTTTTTTTTCTTTCCCCCTTCTCTTTTTCGGGAAAGAAAAATATGACGTAATTGGAACTTGTTCCGCAAAAGTTATACAAAATTGGGACAGTTTCGGTGACGTCCTTATATCAAAGTTACGGGATCTCACTAACCGCTAAACAAATAAGGATCTCATTACCAGTGTAGCTTCTGGGAAAGCTTATATCTATTTTTTTTTACAGAATTACCTCCCCCCCCCCCTAATTTTTTTTGTTTTTAAAACTAAAGTGCAACTAGATTTTAGATGAAAATTATTGTTTGAAAGGCTATGTAGTTATAGAATAGCGGCGCTCTTAGAAATACAAATAACATGTTGTTAAAATTAATCATCTCAATATACAACTACACCAGGGTCCGATGGGAAATCAAATTTATGTATTTTCTATTTCAGTGGCGTCCATCAAAAATTGATAATTGTCCTCTACTTAAACAGCAAAAAAACTGCCCTTATTATAAAGTTTCTATTTATTTTTTTATTTATACGTTTGTATGTCTTAACCCATATTGTTTAGTTTATTTTATTTGTTTCTTGAAAGCAAAATTTTAGGTATTATATATGAACACTTATTTTGAAAACTAACCAACTTATTCATCCTTTTGTTGATTTCTAAAAATAATTTAAATAATGAAATAACAGTAAAATAACAGTATAATAATGTGCAGAGGCAAATCACCATTTCAGGAACCATCATATTGTGGTAATACGGCAACAGACGGACGGGCAGTTTACAGAATTGCTACGCAGTGACTTATCATAACAAGCCTTCTGCACTAATCCCATTATATCACCATTCACCTCATGACCGCCGGTGACCCCGCAGTTCAGCGGTCAAACTGGCCTGCCTAAATATGGGGAGGGGCACGGACACGCAGCTATCACGCGCCCCTCACGCAATTATACAACCGGGAGGCGCTGCCTCCCCTTTTACCACAGCTACCCCCGCAGACTGTCTACCGCCGTGGGCTAAGCCCTTGTGTCCCACACCCCCTTCAAACCTAACCTATTGTTATAATCTGTTGTATATATATAGTAAACATCCATTGTAAATATTATTCAGTTAAATATATAATTTCTGTATGACTAAATCCTGCTAGTTTGTTTTGGTAGAATAATTCAAGGCTAAGGCTCGTTGGACTCGAACTCGCAACCGGTGAGCTGAAACGTTTCGGCTTACCACATCTTGGTGTCAGCGTGTTTCAATCGAGCCTTACAGAAATTAGCCTATTCTACCTCTGATTGGACCCTTTGGCAAATAAGGGGACAGTCAGCCGCCAACTGAGAAGCCAACTGACCCGTGAGACGGCCTTTTTAGGTCGAATTTCCATCATTTGAACGCAATGTGTAGGCCTTTGGCCTACGGCAAGCAGATTTAGCCTGCTAAAAGCGCCAGTTACGGCGTTTTTTCCGTACCGTGTAGGAGTAGCGCTAGGTGCGCAGCCACGGTAATCGGATAATTTAGCTCAAACGGCTACAAAACTGAGTCTAAATTGGCAAGTGTAGCTGGGACAAGCCCCAGGACACCCAGGCCAAACCTACGAGACGGACAGCTAAGTGCTGGTCTCCCTGAGAAGGCAATGTGTGGCTGCGAAGCTTCAGCACACAAGTAAGGCCTACCACTGCGACGGATAGCAGAATTTGAGCCAAAGGCACGGCAGGACGGGACATTCCCTGCCGCTGCCTCCCAGGATTCGAACCCGAGGCGCTGCAGGACGGGCCATTCCCTGCCGCCATCTTTCGGGATTCGAACCAGCGGCGCTGCAGGACGGGACATTCCCTGCCGCCGCCATCCCTCTGACCCTTGCAGGACGGACATTCCCCTGCTGCCAGTGCTTCCAGAATCACACCTAGAGCTCCTAGTGATAACTACACATAAGTGTGTATAAATGTCAACCAAGTGATAAAAAGAAATATAAAATTGTTGACCCAGTGATAATTGATAAGCTCTAGAGATTCGAAGCTACAGTCTAAGCCACCACCAGCGGTCTACACACCATGGTAAGCGATACTACCATAGCTGCGGTTCGGCCACCGCCGAAGTTTCTGCCGACCCCAGCCGAGCGGGAGGCCCCCCTGTCTCAAGGGCAGGACCTCCACTTCCCCTGCCATATCAGGGTGAGGTTTCCCACTCCTGACCCTGCCCAGCACGTACAGGTTGATGCCATGGTCGATTCTGGCAACCGTGTACCAGGGTCTGCCGTCATTTTTGAACACCTCATGCACGCAATGGGCGTGCAACGCATGTTGGTTCCAGACAACACCCAAATCCTGACTGCTAACGAGGAAGGCCAGCCTCTCCAGGTAATCCAGGAAAATTATATGAATTATATATGGCAGTTTCACACACTCTTATACTCCATCTGTACCACGTGACTGTGGTACGGAATCTCTCACACCCTCTGAACCTAGGAGAGTATTTTCTCAAGGAGTTCGGAACTAGGCTCTGTTTCGACATGCAACCCCCCTGCTTGTGGGTGCGTGGGGAGTTCATCCCACTCCGTGGTGTCCCCATCGACCGGGAGACAGCCGAGAGAGAGTTGAGTTACGAGGGGCCTCTGCCAGGCCCACTGCCCGAGCAGCCGCGTGTGGTTGAGAAAGGCACGCACTGGGTGGATGCTGCGCTAAACGCCCATAGGGGGACCAACCTGCTAGCCATGGGGTTGCCCCCAGTGCCCAAGGTGCCTCTAGAGAACCTGCCAACGACGTTTCCCGAGATTGCCAGCCCTCCAGAGCTGATCTTCTCCGCCGACACCTTCATCAACGGCCAGCCGTGTCCACCTGGCCCCCTCTACCTGGGGCCCCAAGCCATTCAACCGGCCAAGTCCGAGTCCAGGCCCGTCAAGTCGCGGTCTGATGCACCCGGAGCCACGCTCAACCCCCAGGAATCAGCCTCTCCCGGCGCCGTGCCCGTCAAGTCGTGGCCGGACGCCTCCGGAGCCATGCCTGGCTCCGATGCCTCAGCCTCTCCTAGCGCCGAGCCCGTCAAGTCGCGGCCGAACGCCCACGGAGCCCAGGCTGGTCCCAGCACCCCGGCCTCTCCCAGCGCCGAGCCCGTCGAATCGTGGCCGGACGCCCTCGGAGCCACGCCTGGCTCCGACACCTCAGCCCCTCCCGACGCCGAGCCCGTCAAATCGCGGCCGGTGGCTCCCGGAGCCGAAGCTGACCCCGTGCCAGCCACGTACAGGCTAAGCGCTGTCACCCCAACTGATGGCCAACCACCCCACCTCCGTACGGCCAAGAGGGTGGTCTTGCCTGGCCGCGGTGTCATGGCTGTCCCTGTTGAACTAGTGGGGCACCGTACTAAGGATGCCATCCAACTATCTGCCCCAGAACAGAGGTTTGGGGAGGATCTTGTCATCCCAGAAGGCCTGTATGCCCACAGGCCTGGCTCCGCCAGCGTGTTTCGAGTGCTGGTGGTAAATGAAGGGGAGATGCCCCTCCTGCTGGACGCCGGCCTCCCCGTGGCTGGGGAGCTGGTCAAGCCTGACATTTTGGAGGTTTCTGATAAGCCTCCTCCTCGTATTCATTTGTTCCAAGAGCCTGTTGAGCCCCCAGATATGCAGGAGCTGTGGGAAGCCCTTGAGATGGAGGAGAACAAATTTCTGCGCAAGGACCCCCTGCTCAAGAAGGAGGTCTGGACCATGTTATCAGAGTACAGGGACGTCTTCTCAAACTCTACCCCCGGCTGCACTGACGTAGTAGAGTTACAGCTGCGCCTCAAACCAGGGACCCAGCCGATCCGCCAGAGATTTAGGGATCTGAACCCGCGGCAGGAGGCTGAGCTGGAGAAGCAACTGGACACCTGGCTGCAAGAGGGAGTCATAGAGCCTTCAGACTCCGCCTGGAGCAGCCCCCTGGTGCCCATCAAGAAGAAGGACGGGAGCACCCGCTGGGCAGTCGACTACAGAGCCCTCAACAAGTGCCTTGAGCTGGACAGCTACCCCTTGCCCAGGATCCAGCAGCTGGTAGAACGAGCAGGAGGACACCGCGTCTACAGTGCCTTAGACGCGGTGGCTGCGTACTACACCATCCGAGTGTCCGAGGACAGCCGGCCCTGCACCGCCTTCACCACCCCTAGGGGCTTGTACCAATGGAAAAGGATGCACTTTGACCTAGCTACGGCACCATCTGTCTACTCCAGATTTATTGCAGGGGTCCTGATCCCATTAGGCACGGCCAACCTCCAGTCATATCTTGATGACGTCCTGACCTTTCACCAGGATACCTGGGCCCACCTGGCTAGGCTCCGGGAAGTCTTGGAAGCCCACCACAGGGGAGGAATCCGCCTCAAGCCAGCCAAGACCAAGCTGTTTCGAGCCAAGGTGGACTATCTGGGCCACACCCTCAGCCATGAGGGGATAGCCATGCAAGAGGATTATATTGACCGCATCCTGGACTGGCCGGCCCCCATCACCCCCAAGGACTTGCTGGCGCTCCTGGGGTTCTTTGGATACTACCGCCTGTTCATCCCAGAGTATGCCGACCTCACCTATGAGATGAATCGGCAGAAAACGGCCAAGACACTGACCTGGACGGCTGAGATGGAAGCCCAGCTGCTACAGCTCAAGGACAAGTTTCGCCAAGCTCCCATCCGAGCGCCGCCCAGGTTTGACTTGCCGGCTGTGTTCCAGCTCACCACAGACTTCAGCAGCCGCGCCATCTCTGCCATCCTCAGCCAATGCCAGGACGGCAAGGAGAGGCTGATTGCCGCCGTGGGGCGCAAGACAACCGACCCCGAGACTCGCTTCCCGTCCTGGAAGGGAGAGATGGCCGCCATCATGTATGGAATTCGGAAATTCCACGGCATCTTGTCCTACCGTAGCTTCCAGATCAACACTGATTCCTCAGCCTTGCTACAGATGAAGTCGCTGAACACATCCACAGTGATGGTGGCTCGCTGGCAGGAGGAGCTAGCGGCCCTAGATTTCACTGTCTGCCACCGTCCTGGCACCCAGAACACCAATGCTGACGCCCTCAGCCGCCGGGAGGACGATAATATGCCGACAGCTACCGCTGAAGAATTAGCAGAGCAAGCTGAGTACATTCACACCCTCTGCCAGCTAGGGGAGCCCGCAGCTGGCCGGCCCCCTGCCGCATGGCTGGACCCGGCTAGAGTGTTAGAGGCACAGACACAGGACCCTCTCTTGCTCCGTGTCCGCCAGTGGGTGGCCGATGGCAAAGCCCCAACTAAGGCTGAGCTGCGCGGCAAGGAACGAGACGAGCAGCATTTCGCCAGCCGCTTCGCAGCCCTGGGACTCGACGAGCATGGCTGCCTCACCACCACTTACCAGACCCTGACAGGAGAGAGAACAAGATACCTGCTGCCTTCGGCCCTCCAGCAGGACGCGTTCTTTCTAGCCCATGGGACCCCCATGGCCGGGCACTTTGGAATGGACGCTACTATTGCCCGCGTCGCCATGCATTTCTGGTGGCCCAACCTGTCCCGTGACGTCCGCCTGATGGTTCAGACTTGCCCTGAGTGTGTACAGAAGGTTACCAAGGAAAGGTTGAAGTTAGGGATACACGTGCCCTCCCGCCAGGGGTATCCACAGCAAGTCCTGTTTACTGACCTGGTGGGGCCGCTGCCAGAGACCCCAGCCGGGAACCGCTACATCCTCACCTGTCAGGATGGGTTCAGCCGGTTTGTCAGCCTCTACGCCATCCCCAACAAGCGCACCCTCACGGTGGCTGAAGCCCTTCTGCACCGCCACCTGGCCACGTTCAGATGTCCCCTGAAGATCCACTCCGACAATGGGATGGAGTTTACCGGCCAGGTATTCAAGGAGCTGGCCTCCAAGCTCGAGATTGGCCTGACACATCCACCGCCCTACAACCCGCAGTCCAACCGGGTGGAGAGGTTCCATCGGACGCTCAACACAGGCATGCGGCTGTTCCTAGACAGAGACGACAACAACTGGGAGCCACACTTGCCTGCCATTGCCTTCGCCTACAATACCAAGGCCTGCAGATCCACGGGCGTGACCCCGTTCCTGGCCTACTTTGGGAGAGAGGCCAAACTTCCGGTGGACATGGTGCTCCGGCTGCCAGACACGGAGTATGCCTCGGTCCCAGCCAACGTCCAAGCTCTCCTGCAACGCTACCATGCCGTGTACGACGCAATCCAGCAACGAGAGGAGGGAACCATCCGGAGGAGCGCGGCCGCCTACGAAGGCACGGCCAAGTACGAAGTTGGAGACCTGGTCTGGTATCTGGCCCACCGCCTGGTGCCAGGGAAGGCAGGTAAGATTACCAAGAGATGGACTGGCCCTTGGAAGATAGTGCGACAAGCCACAGACGTCCATTATGTCATCAAACCTGCCTCTCCAACAGCCAAGATCTCGGAGGTCACCGCGCATGTAGGCCGACTGCGCAAATACACTGGAGATGTAACTGCCCATCAGATTCCAACAGACATCCAAGGCGACCTGGACGGCGACGAGGACGCCACCGAGCTGCCCGCCGGAGCTGCGGCGCCGCCAGCTAGTGACCCAGGACAGTTTCCAGTGTACCAGCCAGCAGCCGCCGCCCCACAGCCTAGCGGCCAGGATCGCGACCCTGTAGAAGAGAACCTGCAGCACCAACCCAACGAACCACCGCCGCCGCCGCCAGCTCCAGAGCCACTTAGAGATGCCATCTGGAACCCTGATACTGACATGGAGAACCTGCCGGCCAGCAGCGAGCCTGCAGGAGGAGAGGCGGCCACTGAGATGGAAGACGCGGCCCCAGAGGACGAAGCTGAAGCGATGTGCCCCCTGCTGATGACAGCCGTCCCCATCCAAGTGGGAGCTAGGAGGCCAAGTAACCTGGACCAGGCAGGCGCCCCCATGGAATTTTACGCGCCTTCCTCCATCGTTATTCCCCCCTTGGGAGCCTCCAGAGTTAGCCTAGGCCTCCATGTCCAGCTACCCGCCGAGACAGAACTAGTCCTGCAGACAAGGCAAAACTTCCAACGACGGGGCCTGGCCGTCGCCAACCCACGGCTGGAAGCCAACCGGGAGTTGACAATGTTGATATCCAACCACAGCCAGACAGAGCAGCGAGTGTCCCGCGGAGCCTGTATACCCAGAGCTGTCCTCCACCGAGCTGTGCCCCAGGAAGATGTTGTCCTGCGCAGACAGAGGTTGCCGTATCACCAGGTTCAAGGCCTGGTGGCTCGGGAGCCCCGCAGCCCTTGAAGGGGAGGTTGTGGTAATACGGCAACAGACGGACGGGCAGTTTACAGAATTGCTACGCAGTGACTTATCATAACAAGCCTTCTGCACTAATCCCATTATATCACCATTCACCTCATGACCGCCGGTGACCCCGCAGTCCAGTGGTCAAACTGGCCTGCCTAAATATGGGGAGGGGCACGGACACGCAGCTATCACACGCCCCTCACGCAATTATACAACCGGGAGGCGCTGCCTCCCCTTTTACCACAGCTACCCCCGCAGACTGTCTACCGCCATGGGCTAAGCCCTTGTGTCCCACACCCCCTTCAAACCTAACCTATTGTTATAATCTGTTGTATATATATAGTAAACATCCATTGTAAATATTATTCAGTTAAATATATAATTTCTGTATGACTAAATCCTGCTAGTTTGTTTTGGTAGAATAATTCAAGGCTAAGGCTCGTTGGACTCGAACTCGCAACCGGTGAGCTGAAACGTTTCGGCTTACCACAATATATTGTTTTATCCAAAAAGTCTTATCCCCAATTTGAATTTCTACAATTAGGTCCTATCAAACTTAGAATTTTGTACTTTAGGAATTCAATATTTGATACTGTTAAAAAATAATTTAGTTTCATGGTATGAAAAGATCTATAAAATGTTTAGAATGTTAAAATTAAATCAAAATTGTCATTTATGACAAAATATTAATATAAAAAAAACTTCACATCTGTCATAATGATTTCCTTTTCTACGGTTTGTTTATAATATTTATTTATTAGCTATTTCTATATGTTTATGTTACCTAGTGTTTGTACAAATAAGTAAAAATGGAAAAAAATATGGAAAGTACATTTTATTTTTCTATAATCTTTCTCAACTATTTTTCAGTTCTTAAGGGATAAGACAATGGACGAAAATTGATTTACATCAGTTAGAAACAACATATCAAGATTTGTTTAATTTACCCTAAGCAGGGGCTGCTATTCCGCCAATTATTTCCATTTGAAATTGCCGAAAATTAAATATTTTGTTGGAGTAAAACTTGTTTTTTGAGTAACTGAAAGGGAAGTGGGTAAGAAGGGGGAGATAAAAGGGAAGGGGGTTAAGGGGAAATATTTACTTAGAATTGTTTGTCAGAATCACATTTCCTTTTTCTCAGCCAAATAACGATATAAAGTCATCATAAAACTTTGGGTACCAGCATAATTTACAGTCTAATGGCTCCTCCCTCCCAGATACAAGTTGTACATTTAAAGGTTTAGTTGTCTGTAAAACATAGGTCACATGATCATAGACTTAAAAAGAATTAAACACGTTCTGGTCTTTGTATATCAAAAGATACCTAACTCTAAATAAATTTCAGCGGTTTTGTTAGTTAACTATTCCAGTTTATCTATCCAAAATATAGCTGATATGAATTATTAAGCAGTTATGAGAAGGTATGAGATAGAAATACATGGAAACCCCATTTACAAATGAATTTACAAAATATTTTTTTCCACCGGTAAAATAGATAGATAATTTTAAACACTTTTATCTGTACTTTGTTGCAGTTTTTTTATTTGCAAAGTTGTTTGATAAAACTAATTGATCTTCTGTCGATTAGAAATTAAAGCAGCTTATGGTACCTATAAAATAAGTGACACCATACAATAAAAAAAACCACTGATAGGCCAGTATACATTTCAATTGACCAATGGTTAAAATGTATACTGGCCTATCATTGGTCATTTGTTTTGTATGGTGTCATTTTTTTTAGTTACCATAAGCAGCTGCTTTAAAATTTAAATTTTTAATTGTATATCAAAGACAACTAATTGTGTGTGAGGATTCCCTTTACCATTGGGAAAAGATATATGCTTCTGAAATTTTGAACTTTCAAAAATATCTACATATAATTTTGGTTCTTATCTATTTTTAAAGGATACCACTAATTCTTGTTCATTATATTCATAAATATAAAGGTTAAGACATTAAGATTAAGGCAGCCATGATTAAAATCAATGAAAAATTCGTTAACAGAACAATTTTTAATTAGTGGAAAATAATAGTTATTTCTCGCATCGTATTATAAACAGCTTTCCGCGGATATAGAAAGTACAATTATGAGATTAAAAACAGCTTTTTTTAGCCCCGAGGTACCGAAGGCACCGGCTAAAAAAACTGGTTTTAAGTTTATGATTGTACATTTTTATATTCGTAGAAAGTTGGATATAATACGATGCTAGAGATAGTTTTTTCTTATCCACCGGATTCGAATGAATACGAGAAATATACTTACAATGATCAAAATAAAATCTGTGAAAATCTACACCCTCCACAAGGTTTCCTATTGCTTGAGGTTCAAATGCTGTAAGGTTGGAATCGGTAAGCTTTCTGAAAATAGTAATAATAGGTTATTTTTGGGGTTTTGTTTTTTTTATGTAGCTTTGAATTCAGCAAAGCATTCGATATACAATTTAAAAATCGTTATGTTTATTAATAAATGTAGGAGAGTTAAATGGTTGAGTCTAGTTCAAAAATTGCATAATATCTAAAGACTTGTAAAGAATTGTATAAAGCTACTTTGTCAGTCGCACGCATGATATCAAAATTTATTGTAAGAGATATTTTCTTTACTATTAGACGAGTCTCCATTGTTTACAATTTACATTTAGGACGTTCAACAAAAGGACGAGCCATCAAATAGTTTGTTGTCTAAGCAAAATTTTTCTTTACGTTAGTTTGACTGTACCAAAGCGTTTAACGTAGCTAAAACTTAAAATAATTCTTTTATGATAACGTAAAGTAAACTTAAAATAAAATAAAAATGAAATAAATTTGTAAAATTTGAAGTTAATCATCAAATATTTTTGATGTGTAAATTTTTCCAAATTAATCCTAGATTTAGTCTTTCAAGTTTGACTCAGATTTTGAAATTACCATCATTCAAAATTAAATAATTAAATGATAAACAGTTTTTAAAACATGAAGTTTTAAACATAAAATTAAATATTACTTACCAAAAATCTTTCTTTCTTTCTCCTTTTTAAAACTCCAATTTAAAAGATATGACCTTTTTGTAATATGTTCATCATGAAGTTTTTTTTAATTTACAAAATGCATAAATTCTAAGTCTAATCTAAAGTGTCATACCTTTTAAATCAGATGACATATAAATAAAAGTGCGTTGCTAGTTATTGTGAATTAAAACATAAAACAATCAGTTTTTTAGTGGATATCATAAAGTAGAATATAAACTTTTAGTTTTATGATTCTAATTCACAATTTCAAATTTGTGGACAAAATTCACAAAAAAAACTTTCCCAACAACTTGTATTATGTTTAACCACGTCTTAATCATAACATAATTTTATAAGAATCAAAATAAATAGCATAACAAAATTAGCGGGTTTCAAAAAAAATTTGGAAGATTTTTTTTTATAAATTTTGCCACATTTTTGTTGATGTATTTTTCTAAAAAAAAATGTTCTAAAGATACATACGTGTAGGTATCAAAGTCTCCCACATTAATAGCATCTAGAAGTTGTTCGGTTAACCTTACTATTTCTGTCTTCCGGGCTAAAATAAAAATAGAATTTCGTTTATTTTTTTACCATGAAAATTAAGCAGTTTTTTTTTTAATACAGAAGGGTTCACCAATTATGTTCAGCTCAATTCCCCTTCCCCAAATTTTCTTAAACTCATATTATACCTTTGATTGTTTAGCGTCATGTTTAAACAGGCAAGAATATTCAAGGGCTCGGCAGCCGCGCGTCTTCCGCCTATAGGCCTAAGGGGAATAAAGCTTTTACAATTTCAAAGATTTGCTGAAAGTCTAAACCTGACCCAATCATGGCAATCCTATTTTTAAAAAATTTGAAAGTATCAAAACCGGTTTAAACTTGAGACTTAGTCGCGCGGTGGTCGAGCCCTTAAATATTCAGAATTAGTGAACCTCCTGTATAATCATCAATCCTAAACCTATCAAGCTCTTAAATTATACCAAGAACTTTTCTTAAATTAAAATAAATAAAAACCTAAATAAAGTTACAAGGCGCATTGCGACACCCTTCTCTGAAAAGCGTATTATGTTTGTAAAGACCTATTTTCTTGATTTTCAGCTAAATGCTATTGAAACTTTGTTTTTGTTTACTCTAATAGTTTGGCCTAATTTTTAGTGAAGTTCTAAAATAAATTACATTTTCTTAAGTGCGTAATTGGTGATTAATTATACATTTGTAATCTTGTGATACATATAATTATTTTAAATTTAAATACATTTAAACAAATATTAATTTTTCAATTATACTAAATGATATATTTTTCTTTGTATAATATGTATAAATATTATTTCAATCATAAAATGTACAATATTGTATTAAAATACACATTTAAATAATTAAAATTAAAAAATTATTCAGGAAATATAAAAATATATGAATAATATAGCCTAAAGCAATCCCAGGATATATGTAAAGCTTTTCTAAAAGGGAAAACTCAATCGGTTCAGTGGTTAGCAAAATTTTACTTTTAAAAAAATGAAAATACTTTTTTCTTTTCCATTAGCTGATGACGTCATCTAGTTACATGTCTACTCTACTTGTTCTTTGTGTCGGGTGTAATTCAATTTCATTTAATCAATTCCTCTTCAGACCAAGATAAGATAAAATGTAAAATAACAAGATTGATAATGTTCGATTGCAGTGAAGCTTTTGAGCTTTGAATCAAGGGGCGTCGTAGCTCAGTGGTAACGCACTGAGTTACGGTGATGAGAGTTCGAGTTCTAGTCCCCATAAAGCAACTCGAATTTTTCAGTTGACTACATTCGCGCAACTTCCTCTAGTTGTGTAAGAAGGGAGATTATTAAGTTGTTTGGAAACTTAATAGTCACGTACATAATATCTGTACAACCCTTATCCCTAGCTCCTCTGCGGAGAGCGTCATTCATTACGGTGACTTAATTTGGGACACCTGCCATACTCGGCCAGGGTGAGGTAATATAGAGTTGCTACAAAAGTGTCTCGTCCTTCTTCATGACTATTTTGGTCCAAACACTATAAGAAACAATGGCTACACAAACAAACAAACAAAGCACATTGAATAATGAATACATTAAAAATAAAGTTTTAAAACCTATTGTAAAGAAGAAAATTATCCTATTTTATAAAAGTATAAAATTTTTTTGTCCGAAGCTTAAGATATCTATATCTACTGAACCGATTGAGTTCTCTATTTCAAGTGAGCTTCACATAGGTCCTGGGAAGTTTTAAGGCTATCTTATTCCAAGTTTTAAGTCTTGGGGCGGTTTTAAGCAATTTTTTTGTAACCCTTGTGCCACTTGGAATACTAAGCCCCTAGACGTTAGGTTTTTTTTTATTTTAAAATTTAAGCCTTGGAATGGTTTTAGGCTATTTTAATAAAATCTTTTAAGATTATGAACCAATAGGTCCAACACATCCAGGTAAGCTTAATATTGTTGCAGGGCAGGTTTTAGGCCAATCTTTAAGCAATAGCTCTCGAAAAAATCTCCCCACTCACCCTAAAGATTTTTTTTATTAGCAATACTAAAGATTAAATTTCATAATATATAATCCACTAACATGATTGTTCTTGTTTTTTGTTAAGATTACAGGCCAAGGATTTTGGCGGGAAAACTTTGGCGGGCTTTTGTCTGATACTAGGGATAGGAATAATAATAATCACACATTTTTGTAAAATTTAATTGTATTTTATTTTGTGATAAGGAGGAGGATTGATAAGGAGTAAACAATAAACATCATTGGAAAAATTAAAAAGAACAATATAGTGTGTTTCTGAAAAAGGAAATCAAACTAAAATTTTGTTAATAAAAAACTAGATTTGCTTCCTTAACCCTATTACTTTAGAAGCTTTTTATAGTGCGTATAAAATATGACGTTACGCTAGCCTCCCATTGGTCAATTAAAATGTAAACTGGCCTGCCATTGGTAATTAAGTCTGTTCATTGGCCTATCATTGGTCATTTGTATTTATGATATAATTCTTTTTTTAAAATCACAAAAACAGCTTCTTGATTTTTATACTAGTAGATATTCGGTATGAATAATATTTCAAGTATATTCTAAACATTAAATATAATAAAAACATTACATGATTCAAATTGCCAAATAACTATCCCTGTTCCTTCTTATAGACAAGCTTATTTCATGAACTATTTGAGAGAAAAAAGGATTATTATTCTTATCAGAAAAACTATAAAAAAATCATAGTAATAAACTTTAATTCATGATTTTTTTATTATCATTTTAATCAAACACTACTCTTTAAATAAAATGAAAAGTGCAGAGAGAAAAATAGGTTTAAAAGGTAAATATAAGTCACATACAGTATTATTCATTCTTTTAATGAACGGACAGCTTTCGGTTTGTACCGAAGGATCTCCCTAACAGCTGGAAACTTATGATTCTCCCTTACAATGTAGCATCTCATAGCTTCTAGGAAGATTTATAACTAATTTTGGGAAAGGATACCAACAACCACAAAGAGAAAACTAAAATTGAAAGTGCGGGAGGGTCAATTTACCACCCCCTCTAGAGGCATCTAGGGGCATAGCCGATCCCATATAAAGATGTTATTTGATTATGTAATATTTATGTGTAAAAACCGTTTATCCCTGAAATACTTTGATGAAGGCTGGTGGTGGCTGTAACAACTTTTCATCAACTTCACTTCATAATGTAATAATAGTTATTTATCGTATTATAGACAGACAGCTTTCCACGGGATATTTGTTAGCCATAGGAACCGACGTAATGAGCTAACAAACTGGTATTAATTTAAAGGTTTTCATTTTAATATTTGTGGAAATTTGTTTGTAATACGATGCTAAACATTATTTTTTATTATGGCTGAAAACTGGTTCTAATCAAGCTGATATTAATCGGTTTCCAAGCCATACTGGAATAATTATATCATAAAAAAGTTATGTTCTCCTAATGTTGAAAAAAGCAATAATTATTAAACCAATATTGAATAATTGTATTGTGATAGTGTATGTTTAAGTTTTTAAAATTTGTCCATAAACAAGAAAGTATTTTTCTTTAAATACTTTTTGTACTTTGAATAAAGTTATTTCCCTTCATTCATTTATTTTTCCACTGAATAAGAAACAAATCTATAATTTCAAAGTGAAAGTCATCATTTTTGTAAATTTCTTGAAAATTAAGCTATTGGAATAGATGTTGAAACAAAATTAATCCTGGTAGGATTTTAATTTTTTTTCGACATAGCATATACAAATTTTGCAATACCTTTTTTTTATTGTTAATAGCATTATTGCATAGTTTGCATATTATAAATGACCTATGAATTTTTTTTGAACATAAATTGTATCAATTTTACTGACTGAAAAGCTAGAGACACAAATGTCAGATGAATTTCTTAAGGTATCAAAATAGAGTTGATACTCGAAAGAAAGAACATACAACAAAAAAAAGGTTGGATGTCCGCAATCCTCTATTCTGCCAATTGAACAAATTTTTCCTGGTACTTTGGCTGTTTATTATCTAAAGATTGCCTTGAACTTTTATCTGTCTGTCTGTTTGTCTGTCTGTCTGTAAATCTGTCTGTATGTTCATCTGTCTGTTGTATCTGTCTGCTATTTGGTTGATGGGTTTTGACACAATACAATCTGTCCCGATTTTGTATTACTTTTGAGGAACACGACTCCAGTTACGTCATATTTTTCTTTCCCGAAAAAGGGAAGGGGGAAAGAAAAAAAAGGGAAGGGGGGAAGAAAAAAGAGATGGGAGAAAAGGGGGTTTTCCCCATCTCTTTTGAAGAGATTTTCTTCCCCCTTCCTTTTTTCGGGAAAGAAAAATATGACGTCACTGGAGTCGTGTTCCTCAATAGTAATACAAAATCGGGACAGATTGTATTGTGTCTGGGTTTTTGTTTGTTAAACTGTCACTTTTTCGTCTGTCAGATTTTGATTTATTTATCAAATACTTTCAATAATATTTTGAAATATAATTTAAATACAAAAAGATAGAACGAATGTCTGTACTTGGTTATTGGTTAGGTTAAATAATAATATTGGGCTAGTACCCCGCAGGGAAAGGATCAAGCTGGTTTGAACCTACTTGCAATGCAATGGCTAAAAATACGTTTCAAAAAAACTTTAAAATATGGGATGGGGTTGTACTTTAAATAACAATTTTTAATTCTTTCAGAGTTTTATAAGATTTAACCACCACAAAAGGAATTAATCTCTAAATTTTTCCTCTTATAAATCTGTATTCAAAGATGTAGGGGATGGCCCTGGAGGATATGACCGCAGCCGTGTAAATAATAACATCTGTATATTAATATATAACATATGAATAAATATTGATTTTTTTCTAATTGTTAAAGAACTGAGGTAGATTCTTAAAATAGAGGGTCGCTGCATCGCTTGTGAGGCATAATTGAATTTGTGAAAAATCCTCCATAATCACTAAAAAAATCTACAAAATAAAATAAAATCATAGAAAGATTATTAACATAAGATTTTATTTAATTTTTGTAGATTTTTATGTGATTTTGGAGGATTTTTCACAAAAACAATTTTGCCTCACCAGCGATGCAACGACCTTAATTTTTAAAAAAGATTCCACCTCTGTACATTATAAATATATTCCAATGTATATTTTATCAACATATAAAAACCATTTTTATAAAATGCAAACTACCTATTTTTACATAAATACATAAATATTTTAATTATCAACTCTTGTAAAATTTATACCATCTATATAGAAATACATACTTATGAAGTAGATTAAATGAGAAAAAGATTTTTTTGATTTAGTTCCTAAGACTTTTGAAAAAATTAGGGTATACAAATTAAAGTCATACTATGCAATAAATACTAATCTTTTTTCTCACTGAATCTACAAAAATACTGTGATGAAAATCTACATATAACTGAGTGGTGAAACTGTACTTAAATCTTTGTTTACCTGTTGAGGCCGGATCCGAGGTCTGCGCCATGTTTCTTATGGATACACAACCTCCACTACGCACATGGTTCACTGCGCCTCCTATAAACAAGAAAAAAAAACTCAGAATTGGCTTAATTTCTTTTTGTCTTAGTGGTTTTTAACACTTAATAAATGTCCATGATTTAACTTAAATCGTGTTCATCAAATATTTAGTTTAATTGATTTTTGGTACTGTTTGAAATTGATATATTATCTTAAAATTTGCTACTGATTATAAAAAATCTAATTAAATTGTCAATAAAGGGCAAAAAAGACAAAACAAAGAAAATAATATAAATCAGGGGCGTCCAAGCTTTTTATTTTGGGGGGGATAAAAATTTTTTAGGGGGGGGGTAATTCGTGTTTGGGGGGGGTAAAATGGCGCGCGAAGCGCGCCGCAAATTTTTTTCACCCCCCCCAAAATTTTTACCCCAGGGGTAAAATTTGCTTGGGGGGGGTAATTACCCCCCCTGAAATCTGTTGGCAGGGGTAAATTTAGTTTACCCCCCCCAAAATTTACCCCCGGGGTAAAATTTTTTGGGGGGGTAATTTAAATGTTATTAAATATATAGTATCAAAAATGCGCGGGAAGCACGCAAAAACTTTTTTTATTAGAGTTTTTTTATTTTGGGGGGGGTATTTACCCCCCCAAAATTGTTTGGGGGGGGTAAATACCCCCTCCTAAATGGTTAGGGGTGCCCCAGGGTAGGGGTAAATTTTGAATGGGGGGAGTAATCGCCCCATTACCCCCCCCCCCTTTGACGCCTATGATATAAATAAAAAAACATAAAACTATTTCCATGTAACCTCGTAAGCCAAACTAATGAATGTCCTGCTATTTCTGACTTATACTTGTTATTTAATGAAACAGATAAGCTTATTTTCCTTATTACTTTAGGAAAAAGTTTTATAGCTAATATTACATTCCAAAGGTTTACAATATAATTATATTACAAGATTATCATTTTTGAAGAACGGACTTTTTGTGTCTTTACATATCATAATAAGTTTCTTAGGAAACTAAGAAGTATACTTTAATAGTATACATTTATTTATTGAATAACTTTATCAATTTATAGATATCCCAATGTGACTAAATAAACCTGTTTAATTGTTAAGAATATTGGTACACTGTACTATTTATTCATGGACCAAGGTCATGACAGGGAACAAAGTTTTGGTTAGTTGTCAAACAAAGTACAAAAATTCTAGTTATAAAAAACATAATATTCGATTGGCTGAAATAGCTTGTTCTAAGTACCATTTCAGCATACTATATAACACTGTTATTTTTATTCTCCTCTCTTCCAAATGTCATGTATTTGTAGAAGAGAATGAATAAAGGTAAGTAAGGAAAAACAAACAAAGTCAGTTGTCCTAATTGTTGATTTATTTTATTACCATGAGTAAATGTAACAGGGAATGAAAATGCAATACACGATATGTTTTACAATATAGAAAAAAGTTTTTAAAAAATATCAGTATTATAATATCAATGACAGAAAATTGAGACAAATACTGATTTTCAATTTATTTTATTAAGGATTAAAAAAAACACACACAATATTAGAAGTCAATACAAATGAAAGTCTAAACTTTCCACAGCAAGGCGCTTGTTCACTCCATTCACCTCTACCTTTATCCCTGGCCGCAGGTGCGGGGGGATTATTGCCACTATTGTTCATCATCATCTGCTGCTGTTGGCTGACCACAGCTGCCATCATGTTGTTGTTGATGTTGTTGTTATTGCTGACCTGGAAAGCTGGAGGCTGTGGGGTCATTTGTGGCTGGGGAGTTGTGGGTGTGGGGGTGGGAGCTTTCTTGGGTGCCCCAGCACCAAATCCTGCCAAAGCCTTGGTCATCAGGTTGGCTGTGTTGGGTTTTGGTGTTGAGGAGGTCATGGTGACAACAGCTGTTGTGGATGGTGTGGTGGCACCTGCTGCTGCTGCTGAGGACACAGCTACTTCTTGCTTGGTGCCATTAGCTGATTCTATAGATATTTAATTGATAAGCATAATCAGACAAATAAAATTATAGCTAAAATTTATATGACAAATAGGGTTTCAGAAAATGAGACAGCTAAAAAGGACATGTTGCAGATATAATTTTTTGCAATAAGAAATACATCCTTGTACGTCATTCTCATATGACAAGGCCAAAATATCTTAAATTATTGGCAAACACTTGACTTCAGGCCAAAAATATCTTTAAATAATTACAATACATTTCATCGCAAACATTTTGAGTACAATTTTGTCCACATAAATATTTTCTTTTCAGTTTAAGGAATAGAAAAATAAATTAATCTGAATATAAAGAATCTCTGTGTGAGAGAATGCATTGGGGTGAGCACAATGGATCAGAACAATTGACCCACTTCTTTTCAGATTCAAGTGTGCTCGCAAATTATTCATAACTTTCCCGTAAAGATTTCTCCCGTAACAGGAATAATTACCCTTATTACTTCTTTTAAGCTGTAGCTTAAGAAAAATGTATAGTGTATATTAATTAGAAATTTGAAACAAATATCATAGCATTTAAGCAGAAATGATAGAACATAATCTCACCAAATTTATACATACATATTTCTTGACACTCTTTCTTACCCCCCCCCCCTGTCTCTTTCAAAATTTAATTTCTTAAACCCCATCCCCATGTTGCTGCTTTCACCTTTCCCACTCCCGGTTAGCCTGCTTGACCTTTTCCAAACTATCAGCTGATTTTTCCCTGGCGCACTGCAGGCATAAAAATATGTAGCTGTATTAAAAAGGGGCAGATTTACGAGGTTCACCCGCCAATTGTAATATGCAGCATTGGCACACAAGCGAAACTAGTACTATCCTTATTTTTCTTGCGTATTTTGCATAACCTATATCTGTCTTTTTAATTTGTATAAAAAAAATACATTTAAAGACAAAAATATGAAATTTTGATGAAATAATGAATTCATGCGCGACCTTGATATACAAATTTTGCAGAAAATTAGTTTTGAATCTTAGGGGAAAGCACATGAAATGTGCCTGTTCGCATTTTTAAACTTAAAAATGTTTGAAAAGTTTTTTTTTCACAGAAAATTTTGAAATAATGATGAAATTAAGAGTATCTCAATAAACTAGGTGTTTCCTTATAAAATACTAGCGGCTACGCCCCTAGAAGCCTCTAGGGGCACTTAAGGTAGAAGGGGGCAAAGTCGACATCATCCCATTTTAAATTTGAGTTTCAAAAGAGTAAAAAAAATTTGGGGGGGGGGGAGGGGGGTGAAGACACCCTCCCAAAAAATAGTTTAAAACCTTCACATGAAACTTTTATTTTAAAGTTTTTATTATTTCATAAAGAATTGTAGCTACTCATTCTCTCAGTATCGACATTTAACCCCATTTATCAATTGCTATTCTTTAGTCAAAGTGTCATTTATTAAACAATTTCAATTATTTCCTCATAAGAGTTTTACTAATATTACTTTTAACTGCAATGTACTTGTTTTATAGAAAAAAACTAAACAAAAGCAAAATTGAAACTTTTATTGAATATAAAAGAGATCAAATTACTTAAATTCGATATCTAGATCAAAAACATAATATTGGCTTATATTTCATAAGCTGAAAACTCTTCTTATATATAAAATAATAAAGTATTATTTGCATAGAAGAAGATAAAATTTTAATTACTTATCTTTTATTTATGAAAGATCTTGATTACCTAGTTTATTACATAGTTTGACAATTTCATTATTATGCAAATATGTAATTAATTCTAAGGACTTTGAAGTAAATTGTAGCGAAGATGCTCTTTAACCTTATGTTTAAACCTTAGGTAGTACGTCCTAATAAATAAAACCATTAACAAAGCTGCTGCTTTAAAAAGATTATTTTAATGATATCAAAAAAGTATACCTATTATCAGTTTAAGGATATCTTTTTATTAAGTAGGGATAGGTAGACTTATGCTTTAGGTGCAAAAATATATCCACTGTTCATAATAAATTATCTTACCTTATAAACAATAATACATTTTATCACACCAAACTAGTATGTAACTAGCTGTGCAACATACATATATTGCAGATATAAACTTAATGAGCAAATTAAACTTTGAATATACTGTCTGCTATAATGACTGTATGCTTTAAATGCAGAAATATGTCTTATATACTCTCTCTATATTTGTTTGCTTGACACTACTTTAGTTAGATCACTGTATAGTGTTATAATAAGTAACTTTACAAGTCTCAGCAAGACTTGAACTAAAAAAGATTCCCAAACGCTAGAAATAAATTATCTATGCGCTAACCTTCTACCCCCTTCTTTTCATACCCTTCTTTTTCTTTCCCCCTATCCCAGTGTCATACTTTACCCCCTTCTCTATCACACTTAACCCCCATTCTCTTTTCTTTCTTTCCCTTTCTTTCCAGTATTTTCTCACTTAAGCAGATTTTAAGCTGCTATGTTAAATGCTTAATTATATTCGATGATAAACATCAAATTCGGTCCTTTAGTATTGATGTAATAAAAAGCTATAAATGAAATTTTAGATCAATTTTAACAGAAATAAATAAAGCTTAAAAGACAAATAGAATATTTATTTATACCTATATATATTAACTAGCAGTACGCCCCTATCATCTAGGGGCTCTGCATTCGCAAGGTCAAAGAGAGTTATAGAAATAGCCTAAAACCATCCTAAGACATAAATCTGATAATAAAATAGCCTAAAATCATCACAGAACCTATGTGAAGCTTACCTAAAATAGAGAATCCAATCAGTTCAATAGCTGTCGAGATCTTAAGCTTCAGACAAATACCCTTACTACTTTATATAAAAGGATATGATGAATGAATGATTTAATTTAAGAAAAATTAATTTGATTCACATTCTTGGAAAAAAGACAATTGATATATACTACACATTCTTTAAGTAGGTCATTAAATCCCATCAATCTATTATTTTGGATTCTTAAAATCCTGCAGTAACAAGAATATTTAATCAATGACATACAGACAGACGTTATCTGTAAAGTATTATGGCTACGAAAAAGGCTACGGTTTTCTTATCTTGCTACTTAGCTAAATAATATTTTGTATTTTTATTGGATCACCATTGTGCGTTTATTCCTTTCCCTTTTTTAGAGATATAGGGATAGAATAATGAATGAATAAATATTAGTTTTGTCAAGTTTTGTCCGTATAAATAGCGACATATATATTTGGATATATAAAGTTGATGATATGCAGATGCGTCTCGCCGTTTACGAGATCTTAGAGTACATACACACACTCAAACAGCTTAATACTTTAAATAAAAAAAATAAGATTAACTATCCCTTTAACCTTACTCACTTTTCGGCTTTGTCTGTTTAAGTTGACTTATTTTCTTTTTCCAAGAGCAAAGCTAATCTCTAAGCCTTATGTGTTGCTATGTCTGTTTTGTACCGTCAAATCTGACAGTATTTATAACCAAACAATACAAGGCCATCACTATAACAAAAAAGGAGTTCAAACTAATTTTTTTGAAGTGAAAACTAAATGTCTTTTCTTTTCAAAAAGGCATATTAAAAAAACAGCCTTTTCTCCCCTCTAATAATTATAGACTACAAAAGGCATAGCTTATCACAAGAATCAATAATTAATTGTTAAAATATCCCAAAAACTACAATTGTCTTCAAGTTTAATACTTCTTTTATAAGCATCACAATTATTTATTCTTGTTTTTTGTGTTTATTTTTATTTGAGGAAATAATTTTCATTCACTTATAAGTTTTTGGATGATTTGTTTCATAAGTCTCGAAAAAACTTGTAGATTATAATAAGATAACTATAAATAGAAACTATTATATTTTCAAATAATTATGAAGAGACATGAAAATAAAAGAGCAAGAAAATTTGATAAAATAAAATATAAAATGAAATCTAATGAGAGAGAAAGAGAAAGAGAGAGAGACAGAGAGACAGAGAGACAGAGACAGAGAGAGAGAGATAGTAACTTGATAAGGTTAATTGACGTTTCACTGACCGGTGTTCCTACATGCTGTACAAAATTCTATAGTTTTAGAGCAGCCACGCTACTAGCTACTAATATCATAATTATTTAAATAAGATTTGGTTTGCCTATAATTAATTCACTTGTAATTGGTGAAAAACTATCCTATACTAAAAAGTTGAAGATTTTTCTGTCTGTCTGAAGCTTGAGATCTCAGAAATTGCCAGTTCGAATGAAATGTACTTTTCATGGAAACTTTTTGAAAGTCTTAGGTTGGTTTTAGGCTATTTTCAAACTTCCCCAACCCTCACTTAAAGGCTAGGGACGAACCAGCTAGTAAATGAATAAAATAATCATCCTATTTGTTTCAAACCTTGAATTAAATATTTTTGACTGCTGTGTAAAAACATTTTGATGACCTTCGATCCCTTATTTTTAACATTTCAATTTCTCACTTTTTTGTCTTTTAGAAATGGATATATAATAAGTTGGATCTAGCACCAGATTTTCATATTTTCTGAGAAAGTGAAAATTGAAGCAGGCTAAAATGACTATTTCCTCCTATACCCCATCACCTCCCCTCCTACTGGATAAAGAAACTGACCAATAAGCAAATTCCATATTAGAATATTAATTCCAGGCTAAATTGACGACAATTTTTCCCCTGTTATAATATTCACGTATATTTGACTTCCATTATTTTAGACAAGTTTTCCGTTTTTCCAAATATTCCCCCCCCCCCATAAAATTTAAAAGTAAGCACCAAAAATAGCATGTGAATAGTATGTCAGAAAAGTTAACTTTTATTAACTTCTGTATTAGTCGACAAACATAATGATTTCTAGTTTAACTGAAAATTTAAATTGAGAACGAGTCGATTATCTATTTATATCTTTCTAGTTGCTAGAAAAACAGTCTAAAACCATCCCTTACTTAAATTTGAAAATAAAATAGTCATCACAGAACCTATGACAAGCTTACCTATAATTGAGGACTTAATCGTAAGCTACAGATAAAAAAAACTTACTACTTTATGAAATGGGATTAACGACATTACATCTAAACTCTCTAACAGAAAAGTATTTAGTTTTTGCTTAGCGACTCTGCCTTATAATAATATTGTCGTCGTTCTTGTTATTTAATGATGAAAAGTAAAGATATTTATTAATCCAACACACAAAAATTTTGAAATAAATTAAATCATGAAAATTGCTTATTTGACAAAAAATTCAGTAAATAAAAAAATAGTCGAAAAAGTTTTTTTTCGGTTTCAAAAGGTATCAGTATAATAAGTATTTTAAGAATAAACCAATATCCCTTTTTATCGCTTTACTTGACAGGAGACCTTTTTAATAATAATTTAATGCGAGTTTTAATAAAATAAAAAAAAGACATTAAAAAATAAACTAATATTTTTTCTGTCGAGGTTTTGTGATTAAAAAGGACATTGCTTTTATAATTTTCTATAAATATTAAATGTTTCAACGTGTCCATTACAATGAAGAATAAATTAGGACACAAATTAAGTTAAACAAAATTAACCCTCCTTTGTAGAAAAATATTTAAAAAAAGGTTTGGACACTCCCCGTTTGAAACCAACCAATAAGATTATAAAACTTTGGATACTAGTATAAATTACTGTCCAATATCCACGCCCTGTCTGGTTTTGAAGCTGAATTATAAAACAAAGGATCTAAAGGTTTAGGTCTTCTCTTTTATGTTACCCTAGCCATCTTATTAATAGTTAAAGGTACAGTATTTCAGTTTAATCTATATTGCTTTGTAGGTGTTATTTTTATCAAGACCATCACAAGAACCTAAATATTTGTACTATATTATAAAGTACTATTATATAAAGTAGTTAAAGTTTGTTTTCAAAAAAAAATACATTGAAAACTATGTATATGTACAAATCCAAATATTGAATTTTAGCAAATCTGTATAACCAATCCCATAATGGAACTAAAAGTAACACAATGTATGAACAATCCGATAATATTATTGGATAAAAAGTTTACCTATTTTGGTACAAAAGGGCAGTCATTTTAATTGAATTATATGTGACAAAATTTAAAAATTTTGCTAGGAATGTCTTTTTAAGTTTAGTATCTGATTGACCATCTAGTGTAGTAAGTCTATTGAACTGAGAAGGGTTCTTTCATCTGGACAAATCATTTTTAATAATTAATTTATTTTCAACAAACTTCATAATGAAAGACTTGTATAATATGAAATTTACAGAGTGAGAGAAAGAGAGTGAAATAGAGAGATAAAAAAGAGAAAAAAAAAGAGAAAAAATAGAGTTACAGAGAAAAGAGAGAAAAATAGAAAAAAAGAAGAATAAGATATATAGAGAGGAAAAGTGATACCGAGGGAGATAAAAAAAAATAGTTAAATGAAAAGAAAGTCAGAGAAAATGATTTAAAATCTTTAATTAAGATCTCGCAAACAGAATACTTAACTTGCAATAGAGAAGATCTAGCTACTAAAAAGTTAAGTTTTTTGTTGTGTTTCAATTTTGCCTTTAATTTTAATAGATAATAACTATTAGGAGATAGAAAGAACTGTAAATTTAAATTGTATGTAATTACGTTGTATAATCTTTGTCCGTCTTATGCTACTATTTATAATTTAGAATATTTATCAATAGCTTTGAGTAAACTTAAATGTGCATATTCTAAATATTTGAAATGTTAAGAGAATATTAAGAGCGACATAAAAATATCGGCGTATTCCTCCAAATTGCAAGTTGAGCACTGAAAACCCCCCTTCCGCATTTTTAAAAATAATTTCAAAATGAAGCTTAGAGTGTAGTTTCCTATGTTTTTTTTAGGTTAGGTTAGGTTAAATTTGGTAATGGAAAGCCCCGAAGAGTTAAGGCACCGCAGATATAAGCCCCGATAAGTTTCCCGCAGGGGTTAGGCAAATGAAAAATTACCTATCACCGTTAATTTCAAATTATTCAAAATTAAGGGGGATGGATACAGTGCTCAGCTTGCACTTTCTGGGAAAACACATAAATATCCATTAAAGTTTAGGCGAAGCTTTTCCACAAGTAAAAAAATAATAAATAGTCTATTTTTATGGTAATGATTTTATCATAACAATTGTTCAACATTTTCTCAATTATTACTCTATATTAGTTAATATATTTTCGCTGCGCTAAATATAAACATAATTTTCGTAGTTAAGCTAAGCTTCTCTAGATATTGTCGTCCTTTTACAAGTGTTAATAGTTTTAGTATATTAACTATTTTAAAATATTAAAATAAGTAATTTTCTACTCAAACTACTTAAAAATATTAAAATAATACTTTTTATGCTAGCTAGATCAAAATACTTAAATTAATTACATGAAACATATTTACACTCTTAAATTTGAATATTCTATCTATCTATCTATCTGATTAACTTAATCCATCTTTTAATCAATCAATTATCTATTTTGCTTGATGAGAGTGTCGGGTTCGAGTCTTACCCACAATAAAATAGACAAGAAACATAAAAAGAATCTATATATCTATTTATCTCGTTAATCATAACCTACCCACTTATCTATCTATCTATCTTGCAATCTATCGACTATCTATCCATCTATTTATCAATCAACTCACCATCATTTCCATCCCTAGCGATGACAGTAGAAGATCTGTCGACACCTCCCTTCTTGTCGTCTAAAAAAGTAATATTGCAATTATGAATTCTCCTATATGTATGTTTATTAAGATCTCGATGATCATATGCTTTTCAGTAAAGCTTTCTAAAAGTCCAGGTTGGATTGTTATTCAAGTTTGGGGAAGAGTCCCTTTCGTTGCAACGCCTCTTAATGGACGTTTCGTCGTATTTTCACGGTAGATTTTCTCCTACTTCTAGCCACTGTGGGGGGTTCTAACCCTACGTGGCCAATTGCCTAACAATGCGGGGCATTCTTCACCTAACTTAACCTAACCTAAAAAAACATATTAAAAGCTACTGTGAAAATACGACGAAACGCTCTTTAAGAGGCGTTGTCACGAAAAGGACTATATCCCAAGTTTTTAATGAGAGAAACAACCTTTCCATTTATTTGGAAGAAACCCTATTGGTCTTAAGTTCGTTCAACTTAAGAAATTAAGTTAACATTTAAAGAAAGCATTGAGATTTTATGTAATAAAGTCTTTTAAAACATGTTAAAGCTACTTAATATTTCGGAAGCAAACCTATTCTACAATTCACTCTTTTTGGTCTGTATGTTTGTCTGTAAAGACTTTATATAATTACCTTTTGTCTCTTCCTCCTCCAAAGTTGTGGAGCTGTCAGTAGAGGCCTAAAACATTGGTCATAATTAGTATGAAATATAAATAGAGTCAATCTTTGATGTAACATATTCTCTAAATCAACCAATAGAAAAACCTTAAAGGAACAATCCGGCTATTTGTAAGAAAGTTACAGATTTTAGTATGAAGTTTGTATTTCATTTCACCAGCATTTAGAGTTAGCTATGAATAGTTGAATTTATTAGATTGCTTTGAAAGAATATCCAAACTATAAATGATGACGATCTGTTAAAGTATTCGTACAACCATAAGTGTGAGAAGGGCGGTGTAAATCAAAATTGATAAGGCTTGCCTTCCCTCATTTTTCACTCTCCAATACTGAATACAGTCTATTGGAAAACCCTGGTATGCCATTGCTTAGAAATAACTAATTAAGTTGTAAACTTAACATGCCAAAATGAATTTTTATTTATAACGTCTTTAGATTAGAGACGGTTTCAGGTAATAACGATAATAAATTATTAGTTTTAGAAAATCTTTCACTAAAGCAATATTTACTAATTATTTTCTATTGGAATAAAAATAAACAAATTACAACCTTTAATGAAATGCGATACATTTTTATTCTATTCAATCATAAATTTATGAATTGACAGATTACTTGAAACTGAAATAGTTTTGCGGTTTTTAAATGTTTTTATGCTCGAAAGATAATAACATGTTCCACAAAATTACAATTTTAGTAGCAAAGCTACTTTATAACCCACTTTGTTTGTCTATCCGTTAGTATATAACTCTAGGGGGAAATATTATTTTCTCGGCTGTTAATTAAGATAATTTGCTGATTTTTGTGTAAATATTACTCTTTCCAAAGAGCACCCAGTATATCACGTACTTTTTCTGTCAGACCATCAGTAAGGCAACAAAAGATACTGTTTAAGGGTTCGTGATTTTTTTTATTTTTTTTGTTTCTTTCTCTTTCTTATCCATTCTAAATTTCAATTGTCCGTTTGTCAACCCATGCTTTTTTGTGCCTAGATACTAGTGGATGTCGTCATCCTTGTTTTCAACTTAATCCTTATATAAAAGAATAGAAATAGAAGAGTAGAAGAATATTCTGAACCCTTTTTTCGTCAAATCTAAGAGAGAACATTCCTAGCAGACAAAAGTATTGTTTACTTTCGACTCAAGCTGATGTGGATTCTTAAAAAATGATAGACTCGCTATTCGATAGTGAGGCAAAATTATTTTTGTGAAAAATCATCCAAAAGCACATTAAAATTCTACAAAAATTAAACAAAATCATATGTTAATAACCCTCTTAAGATTTTATTTCATTTTTGTAAATTTTTTTATTCGATTTTGGAGGATTTTTCACAAAAATAATTTTGCCTCACCAGCGAGTTGCCAGCCTAACTTTTTTTTTAAGAATCCAACTTTGTTTCAAGCTTTCAAATTGTAAACGAAATTTTTGGGCAATTAATTCTGATTCCGCAAAGCTTTCTACTAAGAAAATATACTGTTAACAGCTGACTTTTATGTATGTATGAAATGAAAAAAAACATGCCTTCGTAGGAAAATGTGTACATAATTTCAACCAATGAGATCCAATGTAAATTCCGATGCGATTCTCCTATTGGCTCAATCAGACATTCCCTCTCTTTCTTAGTACCTTTATTTATAAAAGTAACAGGATCTTTTTCTGACTGTGTGTGTGTGTATCGAAGGATCTCGCTAACCACTGAACCGATATGGTTTTCCTTTACAGTGTACCTTCATATAGGTCCTGGGAAGGTATATTACTATTTTTTTACTTTTTAAAACTTCAAGTGCCACTAGAGGCCTCTAGGGGCGTATAATAAACGCTTAAAAGATGAAACAGTCGCACAGACTCAGAAATGGAAACGGTTTCTTACAATTTGATGAAAAATTAGATCATCCACAATTACTTTATCCCTTTATTCCTGGTAACGTTTAGCTTTGTAATATCCCCCTCAGGTGAAGTAATAAAATAAATTACTTTATAGACATAACATTTAATTTTACTACTAGTGTATTGCTTTACTTACTCAAGGGCGTGCTGTGGTAGGGGGTGTAGTGTCAACACCCCCAACACCACAACAAGTGAACTTTAATCACCCTCCCATGGCCATATGATCTATTTGGACCCCCCCCCCCCCCAAGGCATAAACCCCCATACAACCACTCATTTCGCGCACCCTTCTAACAAAATCCAAAGCAAGCACTTCGTGCTTTACTGCTAAGTAATTCAAAGGTTGCTCTTTATATGTTTGTATTAAATGGTCTGCTTATTATAATGATAGTTATTTATCCTATTTTATTATGGACAGCTATCCGCGCACAGTTATGGAATCTCGACCACAAAGAAATTTTTATCCAATCTTGACAAGTGAGGTATTTTTGGAAAGAGGAATATACATAGAAAACGCCTATGTAAATTAGAAAATCCGCAGAAATCATATTTGCAAGTTATTTGCAAAAATCTGCAATGTTAATTTGCAAAATTAATTTCATGCCCTAAATGACTGATTTAGAAAAAAATCTTTTTATGAAATGTGTTTATCTATAAGTTTAGAACATGATTAAGGCAAAAAAAAATTCTTTAGTGTCACTTTTTTCACCTTATATATGAAAAAAGTAGTTTATCACATTTTATGATAAAAAAAGGTATAGGAACAAAAAATATGTTTTTTCTTGATGTAAACACAATAATTAGCATAAAATCTATCATCCTAAATGTAAAAATCAGATATAGAATCCTTTTTAGAGCAAATATAGTGCAAAAAGTAATCAAGACATTTTTGCAAAGTATGAAAATCTAAAGAAAATAGTTCTTTTTGATTTTGATATACATATCAGATAAATGTATATAAAATTAGTGATCAAAAACTATAAAACATGTTATAAGTTTTTTCAACACTGTCATTGATTAAATTGCACTTTTAGGTTTAAGAATTACTGAAGCAGTGCATAAAAACTCTTTTTATGTAGTAATTAAACAAAATAAATGCCAAAAAAAACAACTACAAAATGGTCTACTGCATTATAAAAAACGCCTAATTGTTGATTTGAATTTATTTTCTTTAATAACTTAATAAAAAGAGTTTTTATGTGCAACTTTGGTAATGAGCAAACCTAAAAGTGCATTTTAATCAATGATAGGGTTGAAAAAAGTTATAACTTGTTTTATAGTTTTTGATCACTAATTTTATATACATTTATCTGATATGTATATCAAAATCAAAAAGAACTATTTTCTTTAGATTTTCATACTTTGCAAAAATGTCTTGATTACTTTTTGCACTATATTTGCTCTAAAAAGGAGTCTATATCTGATTTTTACATTTAGGATGATAGATTTTATGCCAATTATTGTGTTTACATCAAGAAAAAAAATATTTTTTGTTCCTATGCCTTTTTTTATCATAAATTGTGAGAAACTGCTTTTATCATATATAAGGTGAAAAAAGTAACAATGAAGAAAATTTTTTTGCCTTAATTATGTTCTAAACTTATAGATAAACACATTTCATAAAAAGATTTTTTTCTAAATCAGTCATTTAGGGCATGAAATTAATTTTGCAAATTAACATTGCAGATTTTTGCAAATAACTTGCAAACATGATTTCTGCGGATTTTCTAATTTACATAGGCGTTTTCTATGTATATTCCTCTTTCCAAAAATACCTCACTTGTCAAGATTGGATAAAAAAATCTTTATGGTCGAGATTTCTTATCTGTGCGCGGACATTAAAATGAAAAATTACAAGATTAAATCCAGTTTTGTAAGCCTCGAGGGGCCGGATTAATTTTATTATTTTTATTATAATTTTCGTGGAAAATTGTCTGTAATACGATTCTAAACATGAGTTTTCAGTATAGCTCAGAACTGGTTCTAATCCAGAGGATATTAATCGATTGGAAGCCTTACTGGAATATGTTATTTTTTTTCATGGAACTCCTTTTTCCTCACTAACTCACTCAGATTTTATATTGAAGTGGCGTCTGTCTATTTATTTATTTTTCAATTTTCTCATAAAATCATCTGCAAAGAAAGTTACCATTAATTGGCTAGATAATCATATCAAAGCTTATTAAATATTTAACACTGTTGATATTATCCATTCAAACTATCATTCCACTTTTTCAGCTGTTAAACAGCAATAAAATGGCGGTTTCATGGCGGATCAGAGCCCTGGAGAAAACATTTACCTTGGGATCATTTGATGAGTCGCCCTTTGACCCTTTCACCATTGACTTGGCTAAAATACAAAATTTAGATTAATTTTACAGAATTATTGGATATTAGGTAAAAAATAATAATTCAAGCTAAAAACTTCATGCAGCAAAACTGTGTTGTTAATTTTAAGCAATTGTAGTGTTTATCTTAAGAAAATGTTTTAAGTTACAGAAATATAAAAAATAAGATTCTAGCTACTAAACTGTCTTCTTTTTTAGTAATTTTAATTCTTAATTTCTTATAAAATGTTGTTTGTTTTGGGGGGATGAATATTTTTTTTGTTTTCACTTTGGGGTTAAATATGTTAGGTTTGGGGGAAAGGGAATAATTCTTTTAAAGTTTTATGGGAGGGTGTGTTACCCAATTTCTCTGCTCTTGGACGTCCTTACTGCATTTTTTTAAACGGAATATACAAAAACAAAAGTAATTTTTTCAGTTCTAAATCTTGAATTCAAATTTCTTTTAAAATAATCAAAATAATTCATCTGATAAATTAATAATTCAAACCTATTTTGACATTTAGAATAATCTTAGGAATTAGTTTGTTATTCAGTAAATTAAAGTTTTAATTGATATTAACCTAAAATTTGACATGTATAAAATCTTATAATTGTTTGATGGAAAAATTTCCAAATTTAATATGAAGCAAGCAAATAAAATTAGTTGAAGTCTTAACAAAAGCTCTCAAGAAGATATTGTGAGTACTTTAACCTAATTAAAATTTTATAAGATTAATTAAATCTTTCATGAAAACTTATTGAAAGGAATTATTTTGTTATTATGAATCATTAAAAAGAAGGAGAATTTATCTTGAAATATGTTATTTTTTTTGTTGAAATTTACATTTTAAATAATTTGAAGTGCTTAATTATCAAAAGCTTTAGCAGACTGTCCTGTATTTGATATAATATCATTTATTAAATCAATAATAGATAGTAATTAAACAAAATAGAGCAAGAAAGATTTTTCAATAATATAATAATAATAAAAACATTAAATATAAAAACTAACAATTAATATCAACTTTTAACTAACAGTTGAATATTCTACAAAAATACAACATTTCAACTTCATACTTCTAAGTATTTTTTTGTATGAAATATTAGGAAATAAAAATCCTCAGTCGTTATTTTGGATATTAAAACACATGACAAAATTTATAAAACAATAAAACTGGCTATACAAATCTAACTGATTTTTAACTTATTTATCTTGACTTAAGAAAATAACCCTTAAATTCAAGAAAGAGCCAGTAATTCTTTTTTTATAGGCTAATAATATTAATATAAAGTTTGCTCATTTAAATCTTTAAAAAAATAGTTTGAAAATGATGTAAAATTACCAACCTCTGATCCCTGGATGCAAAATTGTATATTTAGTAATCTTTCTTTAAAACATTTATATTTTATTTTCTATACATTAACACTTTTATTAAGAAAGCACTAGCTGCATCTGGTCACACCACTACTTGTTATCAATAATTATTTTATGCTTTTATGGCAAATTATTTGTCAATTTTCTGAAAGAGTGTAAAAGCATTATGTTATTTGTGTACATACATTTATAATTAACTCAAGTGATCAAAGTAAGAAACAAAAACATCAGTGAGTGCAATTGCAGCAATAAGTGCTTCAAAACCCTTTCATTTAAAATAATCCAAAAATTAAGGCTTTATAAAAACATTGCTTTTATTTTTCAAATATTGGGAGATAAAAATACAGATTTTTAATTTTTATTTTGAATGTATATATATATTTTTAGTGATTCGCATTAATTTGAAAATAAAAGCAAATTTTCTTTTAACATAGAGTCATTGTAATTATCTGAAACAAAAACCATAGGAATTTTTGTTTAGCCCATTCCTAAAATAAAATGCTGTGCATATAGTGATCAAAGATTCTTATTTTACCTTTAGAAGAAAATCTTCTTTTTCAAACATAAAATTTGTGTGATTCTTTCTTGTAAAAAAGGGTTATTTTGTGTTTTTTAAACTAGTGTTTCCAGTTACCCATTACTTTTCATGCATTGAAATGTGTTTTATTTGTGATTAAGTCTTGAAAGTCATCTTCAAAAAAAAAATTCTTAGATAAAATTGAAAATAGCAATCATACACTGTAAAAAACATATGCAACAATATTCATTAAAAAAAGTATTAATTTTTTTACAATGAGTAAGTGCTATATTTTAAAAAATTACTTTCTTGTTTTGTAAGAAAAATTTTAAAGTGCATTTTTAAATAATTAATGTGTGTGTAAACAATCCCTTTTTTTTTTGGAAAATAAGCCCAAAGTTTCCACAAAAAGACAAAAAATGTTGAGTCATTGTCATGTTTATTTCTTTTTGTGGCAACTTTACTAAAAGCCTGTGGTCCTGTAATTTCCAGTAAGGAAGGTGATTTAAATTTGTGTTTAATCTAAATTCTACAAGCATGCAACTTAGCCTGGTACATAGCAACTTTTTCAAACTTGCCTCCAACTGAGAAAATATAATAATATATTTATACATACATAAAGATACAATAACTTACAGATTCAACATATATTGGTAAAGTAACACTCATTTAGTATACATCAAGTAGTATTTCATATTCAGTAATTTGTGGCTGAAAAGATGTTCTTGCTTTTGTAAGATAATTTTATCAATCTATAAATGAAACTTTTATTTCAATCATTTGCTATTCATTTTCCTTTATGGTAAACTCTAAAGCTTGAATGCATAACTTCTATAATCATGTAAAATTATTATAATTCTTAACAGTCTTAAAAATGTTATAAAAATAAGTTTTAAAACTGAGCTTTTTTTTGCAAAAGTTTCACTTATGAAAATAATGTATACTATTCCAATAACCAGGCCTTATGTAAAAATACATTTTTAAAACTTAAACTTATGACAAAAGTTTTAAGCATGCATGATTATTTGTAGGTACCATGTATAATACTAAAGATTTTAAAGCAGTATACATATGATAATGGTATGGTCTACTAATCTGCATGGGTATCATGGACCAAGGTTATATTATCTTTACATACTACAGTTCAGGGTAAAGGAAATTTCTAATTAATTCATACTTATCTCATACTTAACTACTTACTACTACTAGTATTTCAAATTAATTATGCTTATTTGAAAAGTTATTATACTAAAATGCTCATATCTGATTTTATTTCATCTCATTTCTTTAAAACATTTTACATTTACTCACATAAAAAAAAAACAATAAAAGGGCTCAGTGTATTAACAATTGGGCAGAGACATCAAGTGGTAAAATTTGAAACTAAACTTACTTGAGAAGTTTCTGGACACGAGCATAGTGGTGAGGATGGCACCCTTCAGTTTTCGGCGAGCATTGAATTTCTTCAAGCAATCCACAGTCTCTTGTCTAAAGTAGAAAGGGTTAAGTTAGTTTTAATAGTGTATAATTAGAAATTTTATTAATTTATATTCTAAAAAAATTATATCATTTTAGGACATTGAAGATAGGTCAGCTGAAAAATGAGAAAACTTGGCAAAGAAAGAAAATTTAAGCATTTTTGTGGGAATTTGACAAAGTTTTTCTCATGCATAGTTCAGTCTAAAAATAGAGATGTGTTGTTTACATCCAAAAATAGATTGTGTAAAGGTTTTCTCAGAAAGTATGTCATGGTATAAAAATAATCCATTGTAAAGATCTTTTATAATGTTACATAGTACATTTCAGATTAATTTAGTGAAAAGATTATGAAATTGGCACTTATGATAATTAATAAAATCTTCATTAATTTTAAAGGGAGTAATATATTAAGATGTTCTTAAACAATTCTTAAGCATATGTTAGGTTGCTCACTATTTGTCAATGCAAGGCATGTATTTTCTTAATGACTCAAAACGGGTTTATATCAGATGGAAAAACATTCTTAAAATTTCCAATTTTGTTTAATGCACAATTTTAGCCCAAATAAATGATTGAATGACTATACCTGTGGAATAGAGAGGCGACACGCTCTCTCTGGCTGATCCAAGGATGGCGGAGAGCCTCCTCAGCGCGGATCCTCTTGGCGGGATTCACAGTCAACATTTGATTTATCAGATTTTTCGCCTAAAATATTTTGGGATTATAAAACCAAACCATGCAGGGCTCTTCTATCCCTTACTTGACCTAATCCAAAATTATCATGATTTGACCTTTTTTCTTACTCCTTATTAAAAATTGAATTATAACTTCACTTCAAATGGAGATTCTATAACCTATTTCTAAATATTTCTACAAAGTGGTAAGTTTTTTGGCATTAACCTCTTAGATTTTTTTCTTCAATTTTTAAAATTTCGGTAACCCTCCCCCCCTCGACAAAACTATAACAAAATTGAAAATTTTTTTTTAGAGGATAATATATATACAATATTTTTAGCCAAAGCTTAAAATTTTGGAAATGGATGGTCTGATTGAGCAATTTTTTTTGAGCAGTTTTATATCTCTTATGTTTTTTTTCTTCGCAAAGTCCATAGATACACAGCCGCCAGTAGATGTTATAGCAAATAATATAAAAACAAGATACCTCTGGCGTGACAGTATCCCACTCTGGGGATGGGTAGTCATAAGCTCCGGCCTTGATCTGGGCGTACAGCCGGTGCTGGTCCTCATCCCAGAAGGGAGGGTAACCAACCAACAGAATGTACAATATCACTCCTGAAAAAAAAACAATTAAATCCAATCTGAAGTAAAAAAAGATATAATTATTAAATAGCGCTGCTATATCCAGCTAAAACACATTTTGAATAAAAAGAAAAGTATAAAATGAAGATTAAATTGGAGCAATTTCTTTTGTTTTGTTATAAGAATACATAGTAACCGAGGGAAATTTCTTAATGATCAGACCGTAGGATGTACGTAGCTCATATAGTGCCTATACAAAATAACACAATACAATACAAATGACCAATGATAGGCCTTTGAACATTTTATAATTAGTCAATTAAAATGTATACTGGCCTGTCGTTGGTCATTTGTATTGTATGACGTCATTTTTTTTTATTGGCACTATAACCTGCTTCATCGAGAATAAGATGCTTAATCCGAAGATTTAATAAATTTAATTTTAGTCAGTTTGACCTCAGAAGCGCATTTAATGTTAAACTGTAAGTTATATATTATGCATACCAGTGCAGTGTATACATTTTGTAATATTAATATGGAAATTATTCCATGAATGTTTTTTTTCATTATAATAATATACTTCTGTGGTCTGATAAAAAAGCCAAAGCTTAACCATAAACACAGGGATACGGAAATAATAGATGAAAAATTGTAGAAAATAATTAAAAACTAATTTAGAATTGCTTAATAAAATAGATTAAATTAGCTAAACATAAAAACTTAGAATGAAAGATGCCAAAAAAAACAGTCAACAAGCTGTCTGAAATTGGCCTTATTGCCACGGGAATCTACACAAAAAATCTATCTTGAAACTCTAAGTAAAATCCCATTTTAACATTCTTACAAATCATAGTCATGGAGTAGCTGCGATACTAAAACTTTATGTAAATGTTGCATAAATTTTCTTCCATTTCCCTATCCTCGAAGTTTGGAAGAAGGGAAACCAAATAACTTGAGGCCAAGTGATTACCAATGATTAGCTTTTTCTATGTATACTATTTATATATCTTTCTTTACATACATACACAACATAATAATAATATTAATAAAAGCAAATATTTTCCATAATTAGGTCTGTTCGGCATTATAAAGTTATATGCCTTCTTATAGCCTAGTGAAAGATATAAACATGTTTAAAACAATGTAAAGAAGATATTTCTTTGTTTATTGGCTAATTTTAGAAAGTTTAAAACTTTAATATTCTGTCCATAGAAATGTCTTATTAATTATTTTTATTACTTTATTTTTTTCAAGCTATTTCAAGCAAATGAAATTACTGAAGCTAAATATTTTTGCTTCTTTATGTATCCTCTTGCGGCTATGCCCCTAGAAGCCTCTAGGGGTACTTAAGGTTGTGGGAGAACCCTAAAGAATAAAATTTAAAAAAAAATAGAGTGGGTAATTTTTTTCTATGGGCGATTTCCCTTGGGAGGGTGAAGATACCTACCTAAAATATTTAAACACCTTTCCAGGACCTATAAGAAGCTTCACTCTGAAGGAGAACCTCATCGGTTCAGCAGTTAGCGAGATCCTTCGCTATAGACAAAAAACCTTGCTACTATATATAATAGGATGTATTATTTCCACATATATAAGCACAAAAGACCAAATATGAGACCAATTATATTGCATCAATTTACAAAATGATATAATATGAGAAATAATAATGGTTAGCTGTACCAAGTTTTAATCCTATAACTTTTATAAAATTTACTACCAATAATTCAAATGCTGAAGTAAATAAATGTACGTCTAATAAGACCGCAGAAACGGCTGAAATTCCAATCTAACTTATTAAAAACAGTTTTAGGATTATATTAATGGATATAGCATATATTTTCAGGGGAATTGAGCTTGCTCTTATAGACCTCATTTATTGGTCAGTTCGTTTATACACTAGGAGGGGAGACGATTTTGGGGGGTGGGGGGTATCGTTATTTTAGCCAGCTGCAAACATCAAAGTACATGAAAATCTGGTGCCTCGTCCAAGTAACAATTTATCATCGATTATTAATTAATAAAATGAAAATATAAAAACAACAAAAACAAAAATAAATTAAAACAGAAATATTAAAATAGTTGTAAATTAAATGAGTATTAAATTACAGCCAGCCAAATGACCATAAACCTTTTAACCTTTCATCCAAACTAATTTGATACCCATGGAAAATGGACAGGGAAAAATATTCCTAAAACAATGTATATCTTAATTTTAGGCTTATTGAAAAAAAAGAAGTAAGGGGCTAAGTAATTGCTGTAATTTTAACAACATACGATTGTAATTTTAGAATTGAACAACAAACTCTCGCACACGAATGCCGCACTATTGGAGGTAAAATTAGAGGAAATGTCGTATTTTCTGATTCAGCGGAGTAAGGTTTAAAAGGCATAGGAAATTTTTACAAAGAGCACGACGAATGACTAAAGGAACGCTCCCTTTCCGATACAAGAAGATATAGGCTCCTAATTGAAGAAAGCAAGTTGGAAATATAAAATTGCTAGTTTCCTTAATTGAGTTCTATAGTAAAAATCTCTTTTATTGTCTTATCCAATTTATAGACAAAATTTGTTTAATGTAGGGTTTCTTTACATGGATATAAGATAAATATACTATCTGAAGAAATTTTTTTTTTTTTTGCCTACATAGTACATATCACCAGACGGCATTCTCTTTATTTTTAAAAATATTTCTGATTCTACTCCCCGTAGCATACAATTTTAATCGAAACTGTAAATTAACCAAAAAACACCATTTCATTACACAAATAGGACAACTTTAATAAACTTACTCATTTGAATTATGAAAGAAGGACTGGAAAATAATCCTTCTTTTTTAGTACTTTTTAAATTTTAAAAAAAGAAAATGCAAAATATCTATAATACGCAAGATTACTTAAATTTTTTTAGGATTTCTAAGAATTCTTCAACATGACTCAAAACTCAGAATAAGGTATTTTGATTAGGGATATTGCTTTTTTGAAAAATACACCTTCTCCCCCCCCCCCAAAAAAAAAGTATTCAAGGCATTAAAAGCTAAATTACACAATATTTGACTTTTTACAAATAAACATAATTTAATAATTACTTAACTCTTGAAAAAAAAAACTAGACAAAGAATTATAATTTATTCTAATGTTCCTTAACAAAAGTAAAGTATAGAAGATACATTGTTTTAGTAACTAATTCATATGTATTTTATCAATATTGATTGAATTTTTCCTCATTGACAATCTATCAATACGAAGTTAATATATATTTAAAATTACAGTACAACTTCTTAGTAAAAACTAATTTTTTTATGGTAAATTTGATGTACTAATATTGATAAAATATATATTATAGTAAAACTTTTTTTTGCAGGTATTGTAAATAAATATGACATAAGCGCTAGATGCCTCATTTTAAGCATTCATTTTATATGTTTAAAATCCGCCAAGTAATATATTAAAAAATAATATAACGGATTGAATAAATGGATGGACACTTACCACAAGCCCAGATGTCGACTGGTTTTCCATAGGGTTCCTTTTTCAACACCTCGGGGGATAGGTAACCCGGGGTTCCAGCGAAACCTGAACAAAATAACAATCATCAACTTTTTGTCAAGCTATTGTGCAGCTATTCAGGGATCTAAAGGGATAAGACAATGGCCGATAAGTTGATGTACATCCCCATTGATGATTACACTTAAAATTACCCATCCTGTGGATTACAATTATTAGTAGTCTAAACATATTAACATTCAACTTAATCAACCAACCAATCAAAATTCAAAAAGGTCCCCAAAGTTGATGAGAAAATGTTATTATAAAACTTTAAGGACTAGTGTAATCAAAAGCCCAATAACCCTAGTCATATTGCTAACAAAACTAAAAAAAAAATATATTGCAGGTAGTAGATTTGGACATGATGTCAATGTAAATTTCAGACGAATTTAGATTTATTTCAATTATAAATCATTGTTTTTTTTAATTGTTCTATTTTTGATCAAACTTTTATCATTGTCTTGTAGCATTTGAAATTGAATTTTTAAAGGATTAAATAAGTTGCGTGATTTTTGCGGTCAAATAAATGAATAAGAGATTGGAGAGCACGATATTCTGAAATCAATATTATTATATTACAGTATTATTGACATTTTCCTCTGATCTATGCTAAATATAAATGCTTATGATGCCATCATCACGCAATTTTTGGTTCTATGCCATTTTATTAATCAGCAACTTTGGAGACTTTTTATTAAATGGGGTTCTTAATATTTTAAATCAAGTATTTTTGTTAAAGTAAATGATAAATATTACAAATATAATCCACAATGTTTTCTCTTTAAAGAACCTAACATAATCATAAATGCATTTTTTACTAATCTTTTGGTCGATAAAGGGTTTCATCGAAATTTAGCCAATCTTTTATTTCTCATATTTTGACATTTTTACATTCTAAATAATCCCTTACCAAACCATGCTTGTTGATCTCCTTGGACCTCAATGGCGAGGCCAAAATCTGCCAACTTCACCGCTGCACCTTTCGTCTTGCTGGCCAGCAGAAGGTTCTCAGGCTAAAAAATACAGAATGTGTAATTGTTTCTGTTGTTACGTACAATTTGTTTTAAAGGTCTTTTGTCGAAAAATTTAAAGTATTTAAAGAAAGTTTGCAAATCTTGCAATAGTTTTTGTTAGAAATCATAGGATTACAATTTTATTTGTACACAAAATTCAAACTTGAAGATAAAATCTAGTAAACTATTAATAAACAAAATATCTATTCAATTCTAACATTTCGTTTAATATGTCATATTCAAAAAATTGTAATCCTAAGTTTAAAATAGGAAAAATCATATTTTTGTTCCAAGAGTAAAAGTATTATATACATTGACACCAGTAGTTAGCAAAAAATGTATTGCAACAGTTATCCACGTAAAAACAGTAAAAATAAATATCAATAATGACACAACAAGTTGCCGTTTATAAGCATGAGGTATCTTTTGTTTTGTTTTTAACACCAATTTAGTAATTATCAAGTCGAATCAGGTAAAATATTTACTCAAGGCATGTAAATATTTCCTTTGTGTAATTATTGCTCCTTATCACACCCTTTTTTAACATGTAAATTCAGGATACAGCCTTAATCCCAATAATAACTTGATTTGGCTTGATAATTAAAATACACAAATGATTATAAAAGATACACCGAAACTTATCGACATATATTTTAAAGTAGAATAAAGGACAGTAATGGAAGATATGATAGAAATAATGTTTGTATATTTAGTTTGTGTTAGTAGGAAGAAAAAAAAACAATGTTTAAAAAGTGCTTCGAGGAAGAGATAAGAAAAATATGCCAATAAATTTATGAAAACAATGTTACCATAAATACTAGGGTTCGGCCGGATATCCGGTTTGGCCGGTTATTCAGCCGGATATCCGGCCATTTTCAATATCCGGCCGGATACAAAATATTAAACTATCCGGCCGAATATCCGGTAATTTGCCGGATATTGAACGTTGGCCAGATATCCGGCCGGCACCGGACATCCGGCATTAGAAATCAGCCGGATATCCGGTATCTGGTATCCGGCCAAAAAAGTATCCGGCCCAACCCTAATAAATACACAGCCGAAAATATGAGGAATAAAATACACTGCACATATTATGTACACATTCATGTTAAATTTTTCACCCTGAAATTTAAATTTTTAATGTAAAATATATAAACGTAACTTCAAGAATATATTAGGACATTAGTTGTTAGTTGTTAGAGAAAATAATTATGTTAATATTACATGGTTTTAAAAAGAACATCTAGTTCAATCAGAAATGTGTTTTGATTATTACAACTTTTCTAGGGTTTAAAATCATTTGCGAAATGAAAAAAGAAAAGAATCAGTACAAAACCCTAGCAAACCCTTTAGCTAATTTGTTTTTATACACTATATCTGTGAGAAAACTTGGCTGGGATAACTGAAAATCCAATAAAAGTGATTAAAGAAACAATCAAGAAATATACCAACATGTTAGAAGAGCAAAGTTAGTAGATATAGAAAGTATATCATTTAGTTAATTGATGATGTCATTCATTTTAGTACCAAATAATCTTTAGATACTTAAGGATACTTAATATAGATATAAATGTTAAAAGTAACAATCTGTGCTGTATTAAAATATTCATACATTGAGAAAAGTAATGTTCCAAGAATAAGAAATTGTAGATAGAAAAAAAGAAGAAAGATAAAATAACTTTTATGTAGGGAGAGTTTTATATAAGGATATTGTGAGGAAAAAGATAATTTAAATAAATGGAAAGAAATAAGTATCATAAGAAGAGAAATAAATAATGTTTTCCATAAAAACAAAGAATTGAGTTTCATAAAGTATATAAAAGAAGTTCACTGGGAACAAAGATTTGCTTCTAATACTGTTTATAAATAATGCTAGTAGAAAGAAAAGGGAAATTTAAAAAGTAATATTCTCTTTTATTCATATTTTCATTACAGTTTTTATCAATTAAAAATTATAGGGGTCCATTCAAACATTCTTTTGTAACTTTTCATTTGATTTTAATTAATTTCCTCTCAAAATTTAATAGAATGGAGTATTATTAAACTTTAAAAAAAAAGGATTTTCATATTTGTAACTTGTAATTTTTCAAATTATTAACCATTTACTAAATTATAAATTAATTTAATGGTTAATAATTCTAGTATATTTATTGCTTTTGTATTAACCAAATATGTTTAATTTGCATAATATATTTGTTTAGGTTACTTTAATAAAAGAAAAATATATTTCTATAAATGAATCTTAATTCCAAATTTAATTCATATTTTATAGTTTATTAAAATTGAAACATTAAATGTTAATAACATTTGGGATTCTTTTACAAATTGTAACAAGAGTGTCATATGCCTATTTAGATATTTTTTACAGTGTTGAATTGGTTTGTGCCCTGTTACTTGTAATAATAAATGACTGTATGTAATTATACCACAGAAATATACATGCTTCATGTTACAAACTCATGCTCATACAAGAGACACTCTATCCTTATTTTTACAAGAAAAAGTATATATCCTAAATATTATATTATAAGTTATTAATCTTTTTATGAAACAATTGGCAAAATAAAAAAAATATTGGGTACTTTAGTTTGAAATCTTAAAAGGTATTTGCAATTTGAATTTTTTTGAATTATTTATGCACATTGCACATTGTTTAAAACATGAATTCAAATAATTAAAATTTTTTTTTACAAAGTGTTTGAATTTATTAACATTTAAAATATACTAAAACATAAAACAAATAATGAACATAGTAGAGTGTCCCTTTTATAATGAAGTCATGCGCAACATTTCTACATAATTATATGATGTAGGGAATATCAAGCTAAATCAAGGTTAATATTAATACATGCAGTAGTATAACAAACAAAATTACAGCCACAATTCAGAGAGGTTAATAACATGCAAATAATAGATATCATGTGTCAGCTGATATTGTGTGTTCTATCTTATGATTAGAGTATGCTTCTTTCTTTTTCAGTATAAATACTTCATTAATATGTTCTTTAATTAAATATTATAATGGGAGATTATCTAATAGATCTTTCAAACAGCAAATTGAACTTTTTCTGGGATGGTCATAGTTAGTAATAGTCCAGGGAAGGTTTGAGATGAAAAAAACTCTATGCAAAAATTATCCTCTAATAAAAATTCATTCTCTTTTTATAAAATCAAAATTAAATGTGGAAATATATAACCCAAACCTGCCTCATATAGGTTTGCCCCACAAAGGGAAGGGAAAAGCTAATATTTTTAAATAATCAATATAATTTTTTTTACTTTGATAGCAGGTTTATAATGTAAGGATAAGCTTTTCTTGTATTCATTCAAATTCGGTGGATAGGAACCGGTTCTCATCCATAGGAAAAAACCATGTCTAGCACCGTATTATATCCAGCTTTCTACGAATATGAAAATGTTCAATCATAAGATTAAAACCAGTTTTGTAGCCCGTGCCTTTGGCAGCTCGGGGCTAAAAAAACTGGTTTTAATCTTATAATTGTACATTTTATATCCACGGAAAGCTGTTTATAATACGATGCAAGAAATAACTATTAAGGTTTCTTACTTTTTGATTGATTTGTAAGTTAGAGTTATAAGAGGGTAGTTTATCAGAACAAATATTCACAATTTTTTACCTAAGATAATTTTAGTTTAATTTCTTAAAAGACGTAAGTTAAAATTTTAATTGATCATAAATGATTGTAGCCTTAATTAGGTATATACTTTAGGTTAGTAAATTCTAGCTTTAGAAACCTTTCACAATATTGTTTATCAAGAATTTGAGATATTTGTACCTCAAATCTAACAGTATCCATAATAAAGTTAAAATTGGACATTTAACAATTTATTGAATTCTGAAAAGTTTATTTTCACAGTTTTTTGAATATTATACCAAAAAATATAATAGAACTTTATGTGGTAAGTAAAGAATTAGAAATTTCATTTTCAAGTTTTTCAGGGGTTTGCCCTTTTTCCACATGAAAACTAACAATGACAAATGACAAAAAAATACAAAAATATGAAAGAGAAATGTAAAATGTAAAAAAGAAAACACTAGAGAATTTTTGTCTTGTAAATAATTCTCTATAAATCGTAAGGAGATAAGAATAGTTTCATTTTATTTCACATACGGATGCAACATATTTCTTTTATTTTAAATATATTAAGAAATGAAAAAAAGATAAAAAAAATAAAAAAAATAATAGCCCTCCTAAACAATGAACCCGTTACCAGAATAATTGTTTGGACATTTTGGTTTTAACTTTAAAAAAGTATTTCATTTTAAACAAAATGGATTGGATATTAAAATTATTTAAATAATGTATTAATTTGAAAGTCAGCTTAAAATTGGATATTAGTATAAGCTTAAATGTAATTTTACGAGAAGAGCTAAATTACCAAAATGCCCATTCTGAAAAAAAAGAACCCAATCTGGCATAGCCTCTGCCATTTAAATGATTTTTTTAGGGGCCTTGAATCCATGAAAACATTGGTATTACATGTTACAACCGTTGCTAAGGAAAAAAAAACAGGACGAGCCATATAAAAACACCCAAAAATTTAACAAGAACAATTTCCCTGAAAACACAAAACAACCCAATAATTTATGATAATGAGTTTTAACTATTGAAAACCACAAAAAAATCTAAGGTTTAATGGCACGTCCTTGATACACTAAAAACTGGTCTAACTTGATTATAGCTGACAAATAATAGGCAAGAGATAAATGCAAATAACATACAATAACACTTTTATATATCTACAAAATGAAAAGAAAAATATTACATATACAGCACAACAGCCCACTTACCCTGTTAAAAAAGTCAACAAAAGATCAAAATTCAATTATTGATTTTAGATAAAGCAATAAATAACATTGAGAATATATATAAAAATGATGATTTTTTTGATAATCATATTTTAAAGCTATAACATAATGAAACTAACTTTTTTAACAGGGTAGCAAAGAATACTGTAGCAAAAACTTGTTTTTCAGTAAAATTTATTTTTACTCCAGCATTATGATATGATGAAGCCATATATAAAGTATTTTTCTTCTTCATTTAATAACTATTTATCTGCTTGTTTCATAAAGATTTAGTGTAGTAACTTAGATTAACAAATTCTTCATGTGGAGACTTTTATACTTTATGAAACATGGATAATTAGTTAGAAAGGTTTTGAAATTCCCAGATATTAAGCTATCCATGAATTGTGATTTCTAGGAATTTCAAAACACAATATAGATATCAATAGTGCAATTTTAAGCCACATTATATCTTTGCCTATTTTACATCTGCCTAGCCAAGTTAAACCAAATGAAAAAATAAATAAAAAAGAATGAAACTGAAAACTAAATTCATACTTGAGGCTTTGGTTTTTCAGACAGGATAAGGTTTTCTGGCTAAAACATAAATAAAAACAATTTATTCTAAACCTAGTTCGAATAATAATCTTAAATAAAATAAATTCTGTTTTGTAATGCTTTTTTCTGCTTTTATTATTTTATATGAAAGGATATACCCCAGTATAAGGTAGACAGAATAATTATATATCATTACTATCTTTACATTTTTTTAACCTTAAACTGAGATAGATCATAAGAAAATATACAAATAACATAATTTATTTTTTATATAGGGGTTTTAATATTAATAACCATCACTTCTAGTTCTTTCATATGACTATTTTTTGTTTGTTTTTGCTTGCATAAATTGTGTTTTTCTATAATCTAGTGATTTTTAAAAATAGGTGTTTCCTACAAGCTTGCTTATTTTACTAAGCTAACTAAGTGAGGATATATATAACCAGAGTTGATTAATACAGAGACCAATAATATTCATTTGGCTTGAAAATAATTTACTTTTGTTGCTTTAAGATTAATTAAATTGAACCATTTGAAACAAGTAAAATGTAATGTTAGACTTTCAAATTTTAAATAATTAACAGAAAAAAAAATAGTAATAGTTTGCCCCCATAGACCAAAGCAACAAAGTAAAAATTATAAGTCAGCTTTCAAAGAAAATAAGTCAAATAAATATATGTTTTTCAAAAATTTGCATCAAAATAACCAACTCAATTATATGCTTTATTTGGCGCAATTAATAAGGTAGTGGTATATATTCTATGCTGCACTAGTGTGTGTAGATATTATTCTTGTTTTTTATTTTATTAATTATAAAACCTTTAGAATAGGTTGAGCTTAACTATTAGTTGCATGCATTATTATTTTTATCAATATTTCTAAAGACAAGGTTGTATCAGATTATTTTCTTAACTCTCCCATCTTACATTAAAGGACTTGAGAAAAAAAAGAAAGACTATATTTCATAAATATTAGACCTTATTTTAGAAGATAAAATGACCATAAAAGAAAATAAATATCTTTCTTGAGACTAGAAAATCCTATAAAATAATATTGCTTTATAATTCTGCTAACCTTTACAGGAGAACAATATAAAAAAGGAAAATAATATATCTGTATTCTTTGTAATATATATGATTAATTATAAGGACACCAATCCTCATCTAGCATAGACAAATTAAACAAAGAAAGTGTTCCATAGACAAATATTATGGTGAACAAAGAGATGGTGAATATTGCAACTAAGTGCTGACTAGTTATATTCCTATATTACTGTGCATTACCAACAATTTCTTGGTGTAAGCATTATCTTTTTACACTCACATTTTTATATTAACATTCCTTATTCCCATATTTATAAAAAAATTTAATTACAAAGATTAAAACTATTGTGACATGTTTGAGGACCATTTATAATCTGATACAACTTATTAGAAATAAGGATGACAACATTCATATGTAGCGCAGATAGCAATATCAGAACAGTTTTATCCATATCTACATTAGGGGAGGTAGTAGCTATTTGAATGATGGAGATTTTGAATCCAAGCGATGAAGTTGGGAGGAGAGGGTTAAAGTGGAAATATGATTTTATTTTATGACTTTATTTGTGAATTTAGGAGAAAGTGCTTTTTTTCTAATAGAGGAACCTAATATTTTATTTTGTATGAAGGATCCAACTTTTAAAAATAAATTAGTTTTAAAAATGGAATTAGTAGGACAAAGTAATTTATAGAGCAGCAGTGCTTCTGGAAAGACTTCCTTTTCATTCCAATTCTACTTTCTATGCATCTCTTATTATTATATCTACTTGCAAACTTCTAATAAGAATAATCAGTCCAATAGGAAATAATAATAATAATAATAATTACTCAATCATCATTCTCAAAATTTCTGTGGCATGCTGAGCTCAATTTATTTACAACTTTTGTCTTTAGGTTCTTTTTTTTCAATTTTAATGTTGAATACCAAAGGTTTCAAATATACAGGCATACTTACCTTTAATTTTTTTTTAAACTCTATAATGAAATATTTGAAAAATTTTATTATACCTTTATTTTGAAACCTTTATATTGCATAATTTACATTGTTTAATATTTCAAATTGACAAAAGTTGTACTTTTTTAATGCTGACAAGTTCTTTAATAAGAACTTAAATTTTTTTTTTCTCATTTATTTTGATACATCCTACATATATATAAATATATGTTAGGCCCTTATAAATTAAAGTTAAATTTTTTTTCTAAAAAAACGTTTTTAGAAGCAATTTTCTTAAATGCTGAAAAAACTTAAATAAAATAAAAGAAATTAAAATAAGATTATCTGTATTCAATCTCGAATTAAAGTTTTTAAAATAAAATAAAAAACTGAACTTGTTTGGAAAATAAGAATATGTATGTTTTAGTGGAGATTTTCTGACATTAATTATTCAGTCCTATAGCAAAAAGTTGAATTGATGTAACCTTTTAGACAACATTTTAAATTCAGAGGGTAAATATATAAATAATATTAGGCAACATCTTATTGGCTAGCTAGCAATTAATATTTTATTGCATAGATATATGTATTTTCTTCTATTTATTATTTATACCCTATAAATGTTTTTCAGTGACTTTTATTTGGAAAACTAGATATAAATAAAAATATTTCAGAAATTGATCTTTATCTTTTCCTAGGTATTTTTTTTATGATAGTTTAATAATTTGTAATAATGGCCCTATATAATGCTAAAGTTTAAAGTTTTTAAAAAATGAAAAAACAGGGGTACATAAATATTTATTGGATTGAAAAATAAACTTAGGACTGTTTTGTACACACAAAATATATATTAACAAGGACCAAATCTGGAACAATATTCATAACTTAAAATGTTTTTAATTCGACACCTAATATTTACATTTGGTGGCAAAGATCTTATCAAAGATAGTTAAGCATTCTTTACAGGGTACCTCAATGATTTTGGACAAAATATATTATGATATAGAATATTAAAATAGCTTCTGAAAGGTTAAAGTTGTATTACTCATCTGAAAGTCATCTTTTGATGTTATACTTTTACATTTCAGACCAAACAGTAAGGGGTGGTTCAAAAGATTGATTTTCAGAGCAATTATTTTAGTTGTTGAAAATTTCAACATTACAGAAGCATTTATATAAAATTCTTTATTTGTAATATAAATCATCCAAAACCTCAATAATACCCTATATAAACTTAAAAAGTCAAGAATTTAAAGTAAACTTGTTGGACCACTCTTTTATATGCTGCTGAAATTTTTTTTCCTCCAATTAAAAATCAGATGCATATAAAATTTATAAAAAAAATGTTTGTTTTCATTGTCCAGCAGATAAAACTCCATGATAAGAGCTTTGCAGAGACGAAAACATCCATGGTAGTTTCTGGTTCGAGGCCCGCCACAGTTTTTATTTAGATTTTTATTTCAAAATAGGTTTGTCAACATATTGGTATCATCATTTTCTTTTAGTTTTAATTTTTTAGAACTTTCACGATAATAATTTTTTCCCCACCATTGTTTTTTAAGCAATTGCAATTTCTAAAACTCAGAGAAAATGATCATAAACTAAAAAAATATACTAAACACAAAGAGATGCATGTTCTGCCTACCTTTAAGTCCCTATGAACAACTCCATTAGAATGGCAATGATTGACTGACTCTAAGATCTGTTGAATACAATGAGAAGCATCAGCTTCACTGTAGAATTCACGAGCTACGATATCCTCAAATAATTCACCACCAGTCACTCTAGATACATAGATACAAGGTTAGATAGATAGTCGCACTGACAAGATAGATAATTGGTTGGATTGAAAGATAGAATATAGCTAATATATAGATTAGAATGATGATTTGTGGGGGCGGAAGGAGTTTACAAAAAAAAGATAATTTAATAATTTACTTATACAGACTAAAAATGAACCGCTAGAAAAGAATTACTGCTAAATCCTGACATTTGTTGGGCAATAAGTCTTTAAGAATAAAATTCTGCCTTTGTTAGGTAGCGAACTTAGGGGGAAAAGAGGGTTAAATAGGTGCTCCCCCCCACCTGGATGAAATTTGAGTAGTTCTATTGCTTTTAAACCTTTCTTATTAAAGACATAAAAAAAAAATATTCAGGATTGTAAGGGTTGGGGGTAATTCTACTACCCTATATCCCAATAAAAAACTATTACTTACAAATCAAAGACTAAATAATGAAAACTCTCTTCTTGTATGCTATCATGTAGACGGACAATGTTGGGGTGCTGAAGCTTTCTGCAGATACGCGCCTCGCGCTCAAGCTTTTGAAAATCTAAAAAAATAGTTTAAATCAGTTATAAAGTTTTTGTGGCGACGAAGAAAGTCTCTCAAAAAAATCAGCATGTTACGTCATAAAAACGAGGGATTATCCATCTCTTTTTTTAGGGGTTTTCTTTCCCACTCCTCCTCTCCTCATCCCTATTTTTTATGACGTCTTTGAGGGACTTTCTTCGTCTTCGTTTTTTTCTGATAAATTGTGGAATAAATAGTCATCAGATCCATCAATGTGTTATATAAAATTTATTGCTATTGTCGTTTTCCTCACTGGATAACGACCAATTATCTTGTTATTGTGTGTGTTTTTTCGTAGATGGAATAAATCCACTTTGAAAGTTGTCGTATACATCAGTACATATATTGGGTATGATAGCCAATTGGTTAGCTGTTTTCATAAAAAATCTTTTAATGGATTGAAAAAAATATTAAACGATTACTATAATATCATTTTTACATTGTTTTGAAAAGTGAAAAGATGTGTGTCTGTCTATGTGTCTGTAACTCAAAATCTCGCAAACTGTTATGGTTTATAATTATTTTCAGGTGAGTATGTTTCTCTCTTAAGAGAAATCGCACCTTGGAAATAATCCTTCTCCAATTATTTTCTTCTTTTTCTGTCTATAAGTAAAATTTAAAGCCAACTTAAGTCCTCCCCTTCTTTTTAGTGCCCCATAGACGCATCAAAGGTCTTAGCCGCTATTCGTAACTTGTCTTTTTTTTGGAATAGTATGTAGTAAATTATGTACATAAATCCAATTTGTAGGTTGGTTCTATCATATTATATATGTTAGGTAAGACATCAATTCCGCATAATAAACTATTTTTCTATTTTGTCAAGAATACAAGTTATTACTGAAGCCAAAACTGTCCTAAACCATACACATTATTATGTTTTTTGGCTCATAGGAAACACTTTTTGGGTATAGTCTCTTTCATGGCAACGCCTCTTAAGGGGCGTTTCGTCGTATTTTCACGGTAGCTTTTCCCCTCTTTCTAGCCTTTGCGGGGCAATCACTAAACACAACTTAACCTAACCTAACCTAAAAAATCATAATATCAAAAGCTACTGTGAAAATACAATGAAACTCCCCTTAAGAGGTGTTGCCACGAAAGGAACTATTTTCTAATATGAAATTCTGGTGGAAGCAATTCCATACCCATATTACGTGGGTAACATTATTTCTCATAAGCATAAACAACCACAGCTAAAGGATGTTTAATCCCTAATTTTGTAGAGAGGCTACTATACAATAACAAATTTCAACTTGTCAAGCACATCTGGACTTTAACTGCAATGTTTTGCGAGTTATGTTAGTCTTAGAAATTTCTATTATATAACACCAGTAAGTAAAATGTAATCTTTATATAAAATTAACAGGATGTCTATGTGTGTGTCAGTCTGTTTTTCTGTTCCGAAAGATCTTGCTAACCACTGAACCGATATGGTTCTCTATTTTTGAGTCTCCAATATATATTTGCCCTGTTCTTCCAATTACATATTTATTCCTGGTATAATATTATCAATACAGAAAAAGATAGAAAAATATATCTGGAAAAATATCTGGTGGATGAAAAAAACAAGATTTTATTTTTTTGAGTATAGTGCATCAACAATTGATATTCAAGATTCAGAGGGTTAGTTTTTTTTCTTCATATATGAAATATGTCTGTCTTTATATCTGGTAAAATTTCGCATAAAGCAATATATACAAATCAAGTATTTGATATCAGACTTTATCAAAATTTAACAGAGGATACTAAAAATTTTTGTTCAAAAAGGCCTTTATTATTAATGCACAATTCTTGGACTTTACTATAAAAACTTATCCTTTATTCTAATATCTTTTTTCTTTCTTTTTATGTTCATCTATGGCATGGAGTCCTCGGTATGTGTTGCAATCAAAACAAGAATAATAATGTCCAATATTAAAAAAATGTGTGAGACATATTAGTTTTTCAGCAAACCCTTGTTATAGATTTAGCAACTGATCTTATTTATACAATCATATGAGGTAAAACTATAAATTAACACCAAAAAAGGTGATATTAGGCTGTAAACATCTAATACCCAAAATTCTGCACACATTTTCTCTCATTTATTGCCTTTAAACTTTGGGGACTATTGTCAGTTATTGATAGAAACTTTTGACCAAAAAATTTGATTAACAGAATTAGTAATTTTGTTTATCAAAATTAGAAGATATCAGGGATCTAAAGGGATAAGACATTGACCGATAAATTTATGTACATCCGAAATGATGATACACAAAATTACCCCTTCTGTAGATTAAAATTAGTGGTTGAAACGTTTAAACTCTCAACTTGATTAACCAATCAATTAAAATTCACAAAGTTCCCAAAATTGTTAAACCAACGAATAAGAAAACATTATCATAAAACGTTGGGGAATAGTGTTATAAACAGCCCATTGTCCCGTTCAAATAATTTTTCGTTGTCTTATCCCTTAAGATCCCTGACCAACTCATATGACTTAAAGAGCAGCTTTGCTGATAAAAGGAATATTATACATTGTTAGCCTGGTTATTTCTTCACTAATGGCCAATTCACTGTATCCACTATTCTCATATACAGACAAATTTTCAAGGTTTATTTTCTTTTTTTGGGGGGTTGGGTGACACTTATAGGGATGCGTCAGTGGCATGCAAAGGGTTTTGCTTGAGGGTTGTATTTCTTGAGGAGGTAAAAAAGGGGATGGCAGACATACTACAATTTAATGGAGGGGGGTTGGTGACTCTCCTATACCCCCTTTCGTAGCTGGACAAAGTGTCTCAAAAAAATCAGCCTTGTAACGTTATAAGAATGAGGGATTATCCATCTTTTTTTAGGGGTTTTCTTTCCCACTTATCCTCTCATCTCCCTCATTTTTATGACGTCACTTGGCTGATTTTTGAGACACTCTGTTCAGCTACCCCTCTTTAACATGCTTATTGCTTATGAATGAGAAATGTGTTGAAGTTCAACATTTTTTGAAAACTCATCAAATGCTTTGTTGAAATCTAACTGTATAAAATTAATTTAATTCTACATTATAAAGTAGTAAGTTGTGTGTGACTACCCAATAAGATCTCTTAAATGGATGATTTACCTATGAGACAATTTTCAGGGATACTCAGTATTAGTTTTAGGCTATTTTTGGGGATAGATCAACCTCCCACCCTAAAAATCAAATCAACTGAAGGAAGACCTAACAACTCATGACTCTTAACCAAAAGTTTAAAATTCTAAAGAGAATACATTCTGAAGGCCCTAGATAGAAAATAGAACATTTTGCTAGTAAAATGTTCAGATTATATAGAGGTTTCAAATAATAGAGAGGCATTTAAAAATTATTTTTCATTAACCCTACAACCTCCCCCCCATCATATTGAGAATTTTAACATCCCCAACCCCAAAACATTAAAAAAAGCTTGGGCCTTCTTGGGATAAAGCTACAATTCATAGGTAAACCTCTATGTTTGATAACTTTATTTTTCATGTTGTGAACCATTTACACAAATTTCTAGCTGAACCTCTATGTGTGATAACTTTATTTACCATGTTGTGAACCATTTACACAAATTTCTAGCTAAACCTCTATATGGGATAACTTTATTTACCATGTTGTGAACCATTTACACAAATTTCTAGCTAAACCTCTATATGGGATAACTTTATTTACCATGTTGTGAACCATTTACACAAATTTCTAGCTAAATCTCTATATGGGATAACTTTATTTACCATGTTGTGAACCATTTACACAAATTTCTAGCTAAACCTCTATATGGGATAACTTTATTTACCATGTTGTGAACCATTTACACAAATTTCTAGCTAAACCTCTATATGGGATAACTTTATTTACCATGTTGTGAACCATTTACACAAATTTCTAGCTAAATCTCTATATGGGATAACTTTATTTACCATGTTGTGAACCATTTACACAAATTTCTAGCTAAACCTCTATATGGGATAACTTTATTTACCATGTTGTGAACCATTTACACAAATTTCTAGCTAAACCTCTATATGGGATAACTTTATTTACCATGTTGTGAACCATTTACACAAATTTCTAGCTAAATCTCTATATGGGATAACTTTATTTTCCATGTTGTGAACCATTTACACAAATTTCTAGCTAAACCTCTATATGGGATAACTTTATTTACCATGTTGTGAACCATTTACACAAATTTCTAGCTAAACCTCTATATGGGATAACTTTATTTACCATGTTGTGAACCATTTACACAAATTTCTAGCTAAACCTCTATATGGGATAACTTTATTTACCATGTTGTGAACCATTTACACAAATTGAAATTCCGCTCATTCTACTTCTACACAAGAATAATTATATTCAAAAGTTGCAAGTTTATCAATTAGGAAAAAAGAATTAAGGAGCGCAAAGGCGATTAGGCCTACTTCCTGTTTTCAACAGTCATCTAAACAGAAAAAAACAATGACTGATAAGTTGATGTACATCCCAATGATGATACACCAAATTACCCCTTCTGTAGATCAGAATCAGTGGTTGAAACTTTTGGACAATCAACTCAAGGAAATTTGCAATTAAAATTCAATAAAAGTCAACGAATAAAAAAACTTTGGGAACTAGTGTAATTAAAAGCGCAATGTCCCCTCCCTCCCTGTGTTTTGACCCCTTTTTATACCCTCATCCTTTTTTAGGGGGTTTATCCAAAGAAGAATGTTAATTGAAAGGCAATCAAAATACATTCATACAGTCCAAAAATTAAACTGTAGAGTTGCTCCGCAGCTTAAGTAGTGAGAAGAGACAAATTGTCAAAGAATTTTTTTCTCTCCCAGTCTTAGCCAAGGAGACCATTTAAGTTTGAGCTTAAGATCATTATATGTGCATTTTAACTTTAATTTCATCCATTCCTTGTATGCACAATTAGGAGTTTCTGGTATAGGTCCTCGAATAAAATGGTTGTTTGTCTCATTAAATAACGTTTATCTTAAAAATTTAGAAATATTTACTCTAAGTTTTACGTCTTATAAATTTGGGCATTTTTGAAGGTTTCCCTTAAAGTCACTACTCGAGCACAGAACCCCCCCCTCTTTTTTTTTTATAAAAAAAGGATACAAGTATGCCCGTAGCGGTTAGGCATTGGAAAAAGACTACTACCAAAACAAAAGTAAGAGGGGGGGGGGGGGAGCTAGTGCTTTTTTACACACAAAATAAATAATGTTAATCGTTATTGCTGCGCTACTTATATTCCAAAATATTCTTGTTAGTTAGATATAAAAAATTCAATTCGCAGAAATACAAAATTTGTATAATTTAAGAATTCAGAAAATGTACGAGAAAAAAACCAGGATAGCTAAGTTCACAGCATTTTTTAACGTATTTTCAGTTATAAAAAAATTGTTTCCGCTCTTATTTTCTCTCAAGTTTTTGCGAAGATAGGACAATAAACGATAAATTTATGAACATTTCGAATTATGTTCAACAAAATACCCCTTCCATGAACTATACTTTTTGGTGAATACACATGTTTTAAGTCAGCATATGAGAGGAGAATTTGGGAACCAGAGGTGGTTTCTTTAAAAACTTAATGGCTCACAACCTCACTAAAATTAGTGAGGCTCGCTAAATTTTTTTTTGTGAAAAATCCTCCAAAATCATATTAAAAATCTAAAAAAAAATAAACAATATAACCATTTTATGATTTTATTTAATTTTTTTTAGATTTTTTTATGCGATTTTGGAGGATTTTTCACAAAGTTTTTTAGAATTCACCTCAGTATATTTTATAGTCTTATATCTCCTCCCTACCTAATTTCAAATTTTACAACCAAAATGCCATTGAAAGAACGTAATATGTCAGCAATGAATGTCATTGAAAATGTCATCAGAATAACGTCTTGTGTTTTATACACTCTGTCTAAAAATATTCAAACAATAGGGTATTGCCCCATTCGTGGCAACGTTCCTTAAGGCGCGATTCTTCGTTTTTTTTACAGTAGCTTTTATCCTATCTCTAGCCCCTGCGGGGCCAATTGCCTAACCCTGTGGAATCACCTAACCCAATATAACCTAACCTAACATATCAGAAGCCTTTTTAAAAATACGACGAATCGTTCCTTAAGGGGCGTTGGCACGAAAGGGACTATTCCCAAACGATGCCTTAATAAGTATCAGGTTTTAGCTTATTTTTCCATTTTATAAACCTTTTTTTTTTTACATATATTACTTCTTAAGGTGTATAGAGAATCTACGCTTATAAAAAAAAGTAAAAAGAATATTCCAACTCTAAATTATTCTGGATAACTCACGGATAAAGAGAAGTTGTCTTTATAATCAACAACCCTTTCGTTCCCCTATTTGCCAGGAATAAAAGGACGACTTAATACTCATAACAGGGATCTAAAGGGATAAGACAATGGCAGATAATTGAAATTGATGTACATCCCCAATGATGATACACAAAATTACCCCTTCTGTAGATTAGAATTAGTGGTTGAAACATTTGGAACCAACCAATCAAAACTCACCAAAGTCCTTAAAGTTGTTAAGCCAATGAATATAAATGCGTTATTATAAAACTTTGGGGACTAGAGCAATATAAAAAGCTAATAGTCTCTGACTTATAACAGTTCAGACAAAGATGAAATATAATCCATTGTTCTATCTCTGTTATCCCTGATCAAACTAGAATCTCCATTTTGTTACTTTATTAAGATGAAAGAAAGTCGTAAAGAATAATGAAAATAAATACATAGAAATGCATTTTTTTAGAATTTTAGAAAAGTGTTTACATATATATTTTTGAAAATGAATCTTAAAGGATTTTGTCGACATATATTTTCGATGGTTTATGTTGTCATTATTATGATTATATTGGGAAAGTAGTCATTTATGAATATATACTAATATTATCACTTTTTAATGATAGAACAACTGGGGGGGGGGGGGGGGGGAGAATAAGGTGTTGATAGTGGTTTCTAGCAAATTGGCTAAGAAAAAATGAAGTCAGCTTTAGCTCTTTATCTCTTTGAACGCGTCTAGTTTTAATTTAATAACTGAATCTTTTAAAGAATCTAGTGCCAAATCTACATAATTTTAAATCTTTATCCCACTTTCTTTCCCACTTCTATTCTCATCTTCCTCATTTATGTGACGTCATGTGTCTGATTTTTAAGTGACTTTCTCCCTCTACTAAATTATCTTTGGCAGACCAGTTTACATTTTAATTGACCAATTGTAGGCCAGTATGACGTCATTTTCTACAGGCACTATGTAAAGCTTTAAAAATTACCTCTGGCTGAGAGTTTCTTTGTATTAATTATTTTAGCAGCAAATTCTAGTCCTGTGTGACGCTGGACGCATCTTTTCACTACAGAGAAAGCGCCCCTGAAAAGAATAAAATATTGAGTATAGTCCTTGTCCTGACAAAGCCTCTTGAGGGGTGTTTCATCGTATTTTCCCAGTAGCTTTTGATAAGTTATTTTAGGTTAGGTTAGGTGATTGCCCCGCTGAGTTACAGCTAGAAATAGAAGATATGCTACTGTATAAAACGAAGAAACGCTCCTTAAGAGTCGTAGTCACGAGAGGGACTATACCCAAACTGGATATGTAGAGTTACAGCTAGTCAATTAAGGCAGATAGAGCGACGCAATAATTATTTTTTCCTAAATAGATAAAAGAGACCCTTAAAGTTTTTCATTAACAGATTTAAACACAGACAGACTATTGAACTAACAATTACAGATCGAACGAAAGATAGGCAGACATGGCAGCACGCTACAGAAGAAGGACGACAACTGAAAAGAATAAAATTATAAATGAGTTGCATATATAGATGTAAAAATGGACAGAGAAAGTGCATCGAAAAAATATTAATAGTTACATAGTTACAGACTGAAATACAGACAGGCATAAAGAAAGATATAACGATTTACAGACAAAGAAATATTTGGCTCTGAGTAATAAAAGTGAGTTCGTTAACGGAACTTTCTTAGAGCGTATTTTTTCCATAAGATCAGTATCTAATTTATACTTAACAGTAAGGTACGACTTAGAAAGCACAGCAACTCTATAATCGTTAACAGAAAGTCCGTCCATTTAAAACAAGCTGATTTGAATTTTAAAATTATCCTATTCATCTGATTTTTCGAATACTGATTCTTATTACAACTAGGTATAGTGTTATAAGCAAAGCGTTTGTCTTTCCATTTCAGAGCCTCGCTTTTATGGATGTTGTCATCCTTGTTTCTATTTGTCTAATAAGGTGGTAATACTTACTTTCCGAGCTCCTCTTTGAGTTCATAATTGTCGGTAAACTTGGAACAAACTGTTTGGGCCATTCTCAACGATTTTTCTCAATCGACCACTCACACAAAAACTGAAATTATAATCATTACAATAAAAGATTTTTGGTGGTGAAAATTATAAATTTTATAGGGTTATTCGGTACTTTACCTTAAATGCTTGGAACACCTATACCCCACCCCCATACGGGATACTACTCCTATGGGGCTATTCTAATATGCTTTAATGACCTTTTTCTGTGGTCCATTTGAGATATGAGGTAAACTCTCAAAAAATTGTTTTGAAAAAGGACAACTTCAACCATAAGCATAAATAAGTAGTAGTATACGATTTTTTTCATTATTTGAAAAAAACCCGGATATACCATAGTTATATAATAGGATTTATAAACTTTAAAAAAAAAAAAATAAAATTGGTTAGGTTCTTATATCCTAACTTTTCTCAATAAAAAAAATCTTAACTTGTTTTTGCTGCGCTACTTCTGTATAAACGTATTATTAGTCTGTTTACCTATTTATAAGTGATGTATATAAGTATAGCGGGTTGTACTAAGCTCTTCTATAATTACTGCTAGCTATTACCATATCACTAGGAAGCAGATATACACCTAAACAAAACAAATACTTATTATCCTTTATACTAAATAACAGGATGTCTGTTTGTTTGTGTGTCTGTTTGTACCAAAGGATCTCGCTATCAGCTGAACCGATCTGGTTCTCCTTAACAGGGTAGCTTCTCATAGGTCCCGGAAAGGTTTATAACTATTTTCTTGGGGTATGGGACACCCCCCCCCCCCAAAAAAAAAAAACGAAAGATACTTCCCACCCAAATTGGGTTATCAAATTCGACTCCCCCCTCCTCAAGTGTTCCTAGAGGTCTCTAGGGGCGTAGCCGCTAGTAATTTATACAGTAGCTTCTCTCTTTTGATAAATGTTATATATATAGTGTCTACATTTAGGAATTTAATTTTTATTTTTGGAGGGGGTAATTTTTCTCCTATGAGGGTGGAGGTATATCCTGCCTCTAAATAAGACCTTCCCTGGATCTAAAAGAATCTTGACTGCAAAGAAACATAAAAAAAACAGATAAACATCTTGTTACTTGTTTTTTTTTGTCTGTTTGGTATTCCTCCTTAAGACCTGATATTTCATGAACGAAAGCATATCTAAAATTATTCGAAATACAACGTTGTGAAATCAAAGTTTTGGTTGTATGTCCATTAGGTGTCATTTAGATTCAGATTAACTGATAGACCGAATTTTCCAACTTGAGAAAAACCTTTAACCGTTCAACTAAACTTTTATGTGCCTTTTATATTTCATACTGCATATTATGCACTCATGGAAGTCTTAATCATTGTTCCAGTTTTTTATTGTATATTTAACTGTAAAAATAATTGTTAAAGGTAGACAAATGAAAACTTAATTTCTGATTAATCACCAATAATACACTATTAAGTAAATGGATTTATTATTACTTGGATTTTTCACCAGATTTTTATGTACTCTTATAAGGGGAAACTTGTAGCTGGCTAAAATAACTATCCCCCCATCCACCCATTTTACCCCCTACGCTCTTAATTCCCTCCTACAGGTAGAAAGAACTGACCAATAAATGATTTTCATTTTAGCAACCAAAATTGACTACAATTTTTCCCCTGTCATATTATCCACGTATAATGTATTTTCTATATCCATTATTAAATAGTAGTTCAGGTGTTCCATCAATTCCGTTAAAAAACAACTTTTTTAAAGTCATGAGACTTGCAAATTATGATTCTACAAGAAAAGTGTACTCCCTATATTATTATGCAGGAATTTTAAGCGGTTATACAATGGCAAATGGTCAATCCCAATTATATTAAACAAAATTCTCTCTCCGATATATGGAAATTATTGGTCAAAAAGTTTGGACATCAATTTATTATACCCATTTATTATATCCATACCTATTTCTGTTTAAATTTACATGACCCCACTGTATTTATAAATATATTAGCTATTTTTTTGGTTTATTTGTTTTATGGTATAAACATTATTTTGAAAACCATAAAAAAACTATTTTACAAGAAAAATGCAAGTCTAATAATAATATGTACATTCTCGTATTCATTCGAAACCGACCAATATCCAGTGGATTAGAACCGGTTCTCATCAATCGAAAAAACTATGTCTGGCATCGTATTATATCCAGTTTTCTACGAATAAAAAAATGTACAATTATAAGATTAAAACCAGTTTTTAGCCCATACCTTTGACATCTAAGGGCTTCAAAAAACTAGTTTTGATATTATATCTGTACATTTTATATCCGTGGAAAGCTATTTATAATACGATGCGAGGAATAACTATTAATTAACTGATTTTGACTGGAGTGAAATCATTTCTTCTCCCATTAGGCTAAGCATAAACAGGCGTATTATCAGACAGAAATAACTAATTATAGAGTAGCGAAGCTACTTAACAATTATACTCACATTAAGCTAGGGAGTATGCGAAGCCTAAATTCACTCCTTCAAAACTGTCAATCCATTTTTTAGGTTTATCTGAAAATGAACAATTATTCAGCATATCTTTAATATGACAATTTCATAAAAAAAAAATATATTACAGTCACAAAATTAATTTTAAAAATTCAATTTACAATCGTTTTTCAATAAAAGTATTTTTACATATTCAAATACAAATATATGTAAGTAAGTGCTTTTAAACATAAAAATATCTATATATATATTTAAAATTAAACTTTTCTAAAAGAGCTAACTCACTTTAATATAATAACCAAAATTTCAACTAATTTCGACCTTTCAGCCATTGCATTTTTTAGCTTCTCTCTATAAGAATGAAATCACTAATTTTCTCCACACAAAAATGGCTTCTTATAACAAATTGCATAACACAAAAACATTATCAATTGCCACAAGAAAAAAACTTTTTTTTTTCTCAATTGTTACCTAAAATATTTTAGCCAAGCATATGATTTAAAAACTCGCAACTGCTAACCCCAAAACCAACCCCCTCCTTCAAAAAATCCTCCGCACCCCTTGGGTTAAAAAATGCGGGAGGTGTAGGGGGTGTGAGGGGGGTGGTTATCCAATCAGCTGTTCGTCACTGGTGGGAGTCAGGTGAAAATATAGATGCTGTGGTAGTGATCCTGGTGGGTGCTCCAGGTATACCTGCCATACTGCCATACAATACTCAGACAGTAGGATCTTACAACACTCTCTCTCTCTCTCTCTCTCTCTCTCTCTCTCTCTCTCTCTCTCTCTCTCTCTCTCTCTCTCTCTCTCTTCTCTCTCCCTCTTTCTCTCTCTCTTTCTCATTTCTAATCGAGGTTTTAAAACCTCTCTTTATCCTCCCCCCCCCATATTTCCCGTCACCAATTTCCCCCTTTCTCTATTTCTCTCAATTTTACCTATCCTACAGGGCCGGGGGGGTACTTTAAGTTGCCTTATAAGTCACTATATTTATAGTTGAAAATCAAAAAGAAAAAAAAGAAAAATTGATATTAAGATTAACCAAAGTTAATATCTTCAAAACATATTTCAGATGAACTATACATTGATTAAATCATTTAAAATTGAAATTAGCAACAATTCGGATTATTTTTGAAGCTTAAACAATATATTTTAAGTCAGCGGATCATTGAATAGCAAAAAACAAAGCTTAAGCTAATAGCTTAAATTTATGATTATGTTTTATATGACAACCCAACACTGATATTTTAAAATTATAAGGAGTAATTATTGATATTTACAAAATTAATCCTTCTGTAGATTATAATTATTGGTTAAAATTGGCCTTTACAACATTGGAATCAAAAAATCAAAATTAAATAAAAGTACCCAAAGTTATTATCAACAAATAAAGTAACGTTCCTTTAAAACTTTGGATACCATTGAAATTTACAGTCCAATGTCTCCTTTTAAAAATATTCAAAGATAGACAATTTAAAGCCAGTCACCCTGTATACTTCTCTCTTTCTCAATCTCCCTCTTTCTTTCCCTCCCCCCCCCTAACCATTCCCTTTTAATTCTCTTCCTTGTCCTCTTATAATAGCTCCGGCTTCTAATTGTATGTGCTAGCAACTCAGGAATTTAAGGATAGGCCAATAACAGATTAATTAATAATTTTAGCGTATAATAGTAAGATAATTGTCTTTAAGCATCATGAAATTATGATTAAAAATTATTTATGTTTCATTTGCCTATCCATGACCCCTGACTGGAACCTCACAATAAAACCTCCATGAACAGCCCTCCCGGAGACTTCAATCCCTCTCCGGAGCCCCCCTGTAAACACTAGCCCCCCCCCCCCACCACCTCCTAAAAAGAATTAAACCCCTCCTAATTTGTATATAAACCATTGTAGATAGAAACAATTTTCCAGGATTAAATGTTTAACAAATAAGACCTCTCTCTTAACTATTATCAAAAATCTTTTAAAATATGACAATAGGAAATTTTAAGAATACGGTCTAATGAGATAATAAAAAAATATCTTTAAATTTTAAATACAAATATATGTATATATGATATTTTTCTTCATAAATTTTAAATATAACCATGATTTATATTTTCTCTCTTTCTCTTTTGAGTGCCATGTAGATATTTAATAAACATATCATAATATAAATTTTAAACTCGAAGCTTATCTATAAGTTGTGTCTGTATGTCAGTTTTTCCATGGTCTTTATAGTAAATTAATCATAATAATTCAATAACAATTAATAAGGTAAACCTACAATGCTATATTATAAGAGTTGATATTCTTCCTAAGAATTTCAAGAGGACTGCCGAAAATTTTAGAAAATCTCCGCTTTAAAAAAAGATCTTAGAAAAAGGCTGTAAAATGTAAGAATTAATTATCTTATAAAAATAGTTTGAAGAATGTTACAGCCGCGTAAAATGAAAAAAAAAACAATAAAATAAATCAAGATTGCAATAAAGAAAAGTATTTTTTTTTAGTAGCGGAGCTACTTATATTTCTTGTCTGTCAGTTTATTGAAGATTTGGCACACTTAAACATACCAAAAAGGGAGGGGACATTGAGCTGTTTATTACATGAGTCCTCAATGTTTTAAATAACGTTTTCTTAATTAAATTTTCATTGGAAGTTTTATTAAGTTCAGTGTTTAAACGATCCTTCCACCCATTGTATTTTACTGAAGAAGTAAATGAGGATGTACAATAATTTATTGGCTATTGTGTTATCCCATTAGGACATTGAAAATTTACCTTATAAGAACTTTTATATACACTCTTAGAGCTGATATAAAAAAAAATTATATAAAAATCTTCTGATATATGAATAATTTTTTCTCTAACATATAGACCAAAAATTGTGTGTGTTTTTGACAGATAATGTTAACAAAGTTCCTTTTTATTCAGCTTATTTGTGGCTTTTAGTAAAGATTTTTTCTCTTCAATAAAAAATCATATAAAAATGAAAGATAGAATAAAGAAACAGTAAACTATAATACACTAATAATTTTCATTAGAAAATATGCGATTTAAGGTACGGGAAGAAAGTCACTCAAAAAATCAGCATGGTACGTCATAAAAATGAGGGAGATGAGAGGAGAAATGGAAAAGAAAACCCCTAAAAAAAGATAGATAATCCCTCATTTTTATGACGTCACATGCTGATTTTTGAGTCTACTTTCTTCACGTACAATTTAAGCATTATAATGAGTCTAGATGAGTAGTTAATTAACTCTAACATAAGTAAAAACGTGCGTAAGTGTGGACACACTCTAGTTATAGAGTAGCTCTAAAATTAAACAAAATTACATTTATAAAATTATAAAATATTTATAAAAATTATAAGTGCATAATGCAATTATATGGATTCTAAACTGAATTAGACTCCAACAAATCATACAGTATGTATGTCATTCTAAATTTTAATATGCTACGAGCATTTTCTATAATTACAATTGTCCGTCTATTCATTTTCAGTCTATACGTCTGTGATAATATGGGATAATGTCTGCATGTAATGCACTGAGTTTCAAAGATTTTTACAAAGAATTTTATCTCGGCTGTTATTAAAGGTAAACACCCTAAATTTCGTATTTATCAGCGTCCATAGTTTGCGCTATAAATCAAATTAATGGATTTTTAAGTAAAAATTGTAAATAGTTAGATAAGAAAGAAGATATAGTCATAAAATAGACCAAAAAGACATATTTTAAATAATAAATAACATTTAAGTTCGGGTACGTTTTAGATACAACCTAAAGTATTTTTTTATTGAGAAATATTTCAATTTGTCAAACTTTAAACCTTATTTTTATGCAATAAAATCAAACTTTTACCAAAAAATATGCAACAATTTTCATTCGCTTCAAATTTAAATAGATTTATTAATATAAATATTAATTCAGAAGCAAGATAACAAAAAAAAGTTAGTTTGGCTTTTAATCAACGAACGAGGTAAATTTAAGCTAACTCAAACATTACATATTAGAGTATACACTAGAGGGGGAAGGGGTTAAATAACTGTATCTCCCCAACGCAGTGTCCTTGTGCTGACTCTCAATGGGGTCATTGAAAATCAACCAATGGTGTCGGTTATATTAACACAGCCAAGTAGCAGAATTTTTTTTGTAGCAGACAAAAAGGGTCATTGAGAAAGGAAGGGAGGTAGTTATCTGTATATACATCTATACTATAGATCTGTTCATTACATGATAATCTTACTGTGAGAATATAGATAAAGAATAGGTTATTTGTACTTGAGACATAGTTTACTATGAAAAAGAAACGTCTTTCTGTCTATCTGTCCCACAGCTATGGTGGTAAGATGAGTTTAACGATACAGGAAGGGTTCAAAAAGGTCCTACAGATAATTTTTATTTTTTTAATAGGGAAAGTCAATTTTTCCAGAGAAAGTTGAAAATCAATGAGCTATAGAATAGCTGCACTCCGTTTTAAACTTGCAAAAATGCAAATATTATCGATCTAAATGAACTAAAAATACGTATTAAGATTATACTTTAGTTACTGGAGGACTGCAATTTGGATGGGGACTGATTTGAAGAGATTTAAACTAGGGATTGTTTAATTATTTTTACCTGGTAAAGAGTCTTAAAAGTTAACTTATCATCCTTATACTAAAGTAACAGGATGTTTGTCTGTTTGTTTGTGTGTCTGTGTAACTGTATGTCTGTACCGAAGGATCTCGCTAACCGCTGAATCGATCGGGTTCTCCTTAACAGGGTAGATTCTAACATGTCCCGGGAAGGTTTTTAACTATTTTGGGGGAGGGTACAACCACCCTCCCAAGAGAAATGACAAAAAAATCGAAAATTTAAAAAATATATTGGAGACTTCAACGTAACATAAAGAGAATTATCGTAACATAAAGAAGTAACGTAGAGACTTTAACAAATAAAAACATCTAAAGTGCCACTAGAGGCCTCTAGGGGTGTAGCCGCTAGTACAACACAAAGTGTTAAGGTTTGTTTGTAAGAAGCTAAATATCTCGAAAAATGATGGTCTGAATTGGTTGTTCTTTAAATGAAAGCTTATACATGTCTTGTGGTGGTTTTAGGCTATTTTTTGATCACAACACCCTCTACCTATGGGCTAGGAGTAGAGTAACTAGTATTCATATAAATTATAAATTTACAATATTATGATTTAAAGATGTGAATTGCTATCTTAATAATAGCCTAAAACCTGTCCAGATGGCTAAATGTTTCCCTAAAAAAATGTACAATTCAGTGAGCTTAACTATCCACAAATAAGTCTAATTCTAATTCTAGCTAAATTTTGCTGAATTTTTTGAACACCAAAAACAGTTTTTTGGCGCAGTTAGCAACGATAACCCCCAACAAAAACTTCGTCTCAATTGAAGACATTTTTGTTGTAATCATGCGTTTATAAACAAACCATAACTGCAACAAAAAAAAACTTCAATAAATATGTTCATATGAAAATACCAAAATATATTGATATAAAGGAGTATTTAAGACTACCTCCTTGGCTAGCCTAAGAAATCTTTTAGGATTTGTCCCAATTTCTTTCATTAATAGTTCATCATCAAAAAATATAATTGATATGCCTTGAGTAAAAAGTAACCAGTTTCTAATTAAAAGTTTAAATGACAAAACCTAAACCATAGCAATATACCTGATTATTGAATATAAATCTACCATCTTTAACATTTTATATAAAACTTAAATTTTCACATTAATGTTAAAACATCTATAGATTTATTTATAAACAAATCGCAAAGTACTTTTATTTGATATTTTATTTGCGTTTTTTTTTAAAGCTAAGCCTTTCTAAATTTAGGATCAGTCCGTAGTCTGTCCGTCGTTAGCTTTTTTCGTTAATTTAGGCATGTTATCCTATCGATTTCAAACTTTGCATGGTGATTCCTTTAGTAGTTAGGTACGATTTAGAAAGCGCAGCAACTCTATAATCATTACCAGAATCAAGGTTTTTTCTAAAGCTTAAGATTTGGATAACTATAGAACTGATTGAGTTCTTCATTTTAGAGAATCCTATCATAGGTCACGGAATAGTTTTATGCTATTTTATTTGTAGATATAAGATTTGAGATGGTTTAGTAATATATTAATAAGTGAGTTTTATGGTTTGCTAAATACTAAACCGATTGAGTTCTCTATTTACGGGAAGATTCATTTGGGACATGGAATTGCTTTAGACTATTTGATTTTTACAAATGAATGTTGAATGTTTTTTTCAAAAAACTAATTTAAAACAATTAATTTATCTACCCCTGTATATCTGAGACTTATACAATTGTGCAATAAATTGTAATAAAAGTACCATTGGGTGTGCATACAATTCATCATTGTGTTTCATCTTGTAATATAAAGTAGTAAGCGTTTTTTTAGCTAGTTAACTAAATGGGTTCTTCATTCAAGGAAAGCTTCACATATGTCACGTGACGGTTTTAGGCTATTTTATTATCAAATCAAAGTCTAAGGCTAGTTTCAGACTATTTGTATGTTATTTTTTCTCCTTTCATTACAAAGACCCTGGATGCTAGGAGCCGCTGGTATTCGTAAAACGAATCTATGTGTACCTAATAAAAATTAAGAAGCGTTTAATGAGTGAAGCAAAGAAAATCGCAAATTTGTGCTGTTTTAATAATTTGCTTTATGAAAAATTGCGGAATTGATCACACACCAAACCATGGATCTATTTTTTCCCCAAAGCTTACTCATCGATATTTTTAGATCAAAATATTGTCTCAATTTTTCTTCCAATGTTACAAAATCCTTTTTTAAACAAGGACAATTATGTAAATCATCCCAATAGAAGCGCAGCTTTAGCAAGCTTTAAAGGACAATAAAAAAATTCAAGTACTACTGCATTCATTGAATTTTGAAAATAATCATTTTGGTTCAAGTAATTTATGTTTTATTTTCAATTAAATACACTAATAAAAAAGTTTCTTTTTGAAAATTTGAAGTTTACTTTTAAGCTTTGAGTTACAGCAGAAAAACCTGCAAACATATACAAACTATTTGTAGCTGCGCTACTAAAAATATGAATGACAAAAAAAGAAAAATACAGTTTTGTACTAATTAATTTTGTCTTTAAATTTGCTATACAGACAGACAGACAGAAATACAGACAAACAGTCAGACATAAAGACAAGTCTCCATTCATAAAATTTATTTTTAAACTAAAAGTACACCTCTAAGCTTATAATATCAAAGGCAAAATTCCTTTTAGTGTAATTAGATGAGATGTAAACCCTTTACCCTTATAGACATAATAATAAAAAAATATTGTTATGACGATATTATGCCAGTCATGATCACTTTTATTTAATACCCAATAGTCGACATATAAAACAGGAATATAAAAATTGCATTTTATTTGAAATTCCAATATTTTGAAAGGGTAGGTCGATATAGGTTTCTGAAGTTGACAATTTTTGTCGACTAAACACATTGCATCGGTTGGGTGGTATTTTCCGGCTGAAAAAGTGGGAATGTACCATATCAATTAATCTAGAAAACATATAAATGGCTTCTTTATGAATATTTAAAGCTGGTGGCTGTGTATCTATTTCTTTCAGGAGGGAAAAGAGGTACAGCACTTTTAATATAACCAGTGGTTTCGCCCCCAGCCTCTAGCTGCTTTTTTATTTCAAATGTTTTCTTTAAAAATCTGTTAAATTACTATCCAATTAGCTTTTTTAAAGGAAAGGAAGGAACAACAATGAAAACAGGTTTTAGGCTATTTTATGTGGGAATGTTCATTGACCCATTGTTTTGGCAATTTTATTTTTTTTATTTTTTAACAAAAATTAGATGTTTGGAAGCTAATTCACCCCCACCCCTAAAATTTGGGCGAAGCCACTACTCTATTGAAAATCCATTAATAGAAAGACATAAAAAATTAGAGTAGACTGTGTAAGTGTATACCTTAAGAGTATTTAATATAAATAAGAGGAAATCATATTACATCCTCTATTTATATATATATACAGGGTTTTTTCTAGAATATACATTAAGAGATATAAGTTTTCCGGAATTTTTATGTAGGGAGTAGATTTGAAATCTGCATCAAATTTTAAGGATTTTTTTTATAAAATTCGTTTTTTGTAAAATTCTTTATCTAAAAGCGAAAATACATTTTAAGTTAATTAATTTTGACCAATAGGATAGGTGGATTTTAAACTACCTGCGCTCTAATTGGTTGAATGATGTACGACATCCAATCAGAGCGCAGATTTTTTAAATCCACCAATCACAGATGCCAAAATTAATTAACTTAATTTGTATTTCCGCTTTTAGATAAAGAATTATACAAAAAACGAATTTTATAAAAAATCCTTAAAATTTGATACAGATTTCAAATCTACTCCCTACATTACAATTCCGGAAAACTTATATCTCTTAATATACATAGGCAAATATTTGTAAATATATTTATGTTATTGTTTCTTAATCTAGTCTTTTAAATTTGAAAATCAGTCAATAAATAAAAAAGTAGTTGTTAATATCTTTAACATACCCAAATGGATTGATAGTTAGAAAATAATTAAAGAGTACTTTTTCTGTATGTTTATAAACAGTAGTTAAGTATGAAATAGAGTCAAACTCCTTTTGCAAGTCATAATTTCTATATACAATTTTTTTGAAGCACAAACTAATTTTGTTGGGCGGCACCCTGTAAAATATGGACAATAGCATTCCACAGTTTTTTATTATTTCTCAATAAGTTCTTTCATAAGCATTTTTGGTATTTTATTATTAATTTATCACAAAAGATTTCTATGAACACTTCTTTTTCATACACTTACAACAGAAACTCTAATAACCTTATTTGTTTTCTGTATATCTGTTTTATTTGTCTGTCTGTCAGTCAGATAGTCCGTATTTTGCATATTACCTCTCTTTCTTTTATTTGTTATGCCAACTGAAGATCAGCTCTATAACTCGCTTTGTCCATTTGTCCATTTCATAATTCTTTTTACTTTACTAATTAATTTTGTCATTATTGTTTAAAGTGCATTTTATTTTATACAAATGATTAGTATAAACTGCCTGACTTAAATACATGGCTTTTATCCAGAGAGACTCAGCTATTAAAACTAATCTATTTAAATTAATGTTCTTTAAATTTTGTACTATCTGAACTGAACCAATAACCTTTTCTAAAAAAGTGTAAAGTTAACAAAAAAAAAAGATATCAAAATAGAACCTATAAAGGCTCGGCAGTATCAGAAGCTTTCCCCTAGTACTACACTCCCGCATAGGAGTTGCATTAATTTTAATTTTTGTAAAGCCACTTTTAAAGAAATAAACTGCTACCCATCTACCCTTTCCTAAATGAATAAACACCAGCTCCAGCTGGGTCGCAGATATGCCGCACCTGAATGATCAGCTGCCGAGCCCTGTATATTATATACTATACATATAATCTGTCTATGTTAAACATGCATTGATAGATTATTCATCATTATCCCAGCATGATGTCATTCTAAGATAAACAAACTTTTTATGTGTGTTTGTGTGTGTGTGTGCGTGTGTGTGTGTGTGTTTTTGTGTGCCTTTTTACTTTCCTAGCTTGTTTTACTTCTAGGGTTACAAAATGCCTTTTTGGGGATACTCTCATTTTGTTAATAAATGCTTTTGTTATTTGTCGATAATATGTCAACCATAAACACTTTTTAAAACAACTAGCGGCTTCGTTAATAGCAATTAGGGGTTTTGCCCCGAGAGGTTTGATCAACCTAATTTTTTTAGATTTAAAAAGAAAAGGTAATTTTTTTTTTGGGGGGGGGGGTTACGTCGACCCACTTTTTAAATTTAAGTTTTAAAAAGAAAAGAAAATAGTTTAAAACCATCACATGATCAGTAGGTATATTCCCTGAATAGTAAAGCCCAATCGGTTCTGTGCTTACTGAGATCTTAAGCTTCAGACAGACAGACGAACGGACGGACAAAAATCAAGATACTTTGTATTATAGATATAATGTAAATAATCTAATCAAAATAATTGCATGTCGATACAGATTATATATTGGTCATTATCTATAATACAAAGTTAAATCACGTGTGTCTGACAAGATGAAGCTTAGGTCCCGCTAGCCGCTGGACCGATTGGGATATACTTTTCAGAGATTTTTGATTCAGAAAGGAAAAACTGATTTTTAGTAAACTGTGGACCATAACTGTAGAGTTAAAATTGAAAATGTAAAGAATTTCATTTATCATGCCTAAACCATTTAAACAAATATTTTTATATTGAATACGATTAAATGCAACAATCTACAGAAACTCTACTATCCAACTTGAAGTTCTAAATTGCAAAATCTGGGAATTCTACAATGAATCCCGGAACGGTGAAAGGCTTGTTTCAGGAAAGGTACAAGTTAATACTAGTTTCTATAAACTTATTCCTGTGATGTCATCATTTCAAACAAGGACAATCATATAAAAAACAAACCCATACAGCTTAAGGAAAATGTGTTTGGGCATAATATTAGATAATTCTGTTTTTTTTTAAATTTTGATCTGGGATAGTTAGTTAGATAACCAAGCTTTTGATTGTAGAACCTTTGACTAGAAGTCCTTACTCTGCTGCAAAGTAATAATTTGCACCTGTTTCTAGACAAATGCATTCCCCCTACTTTCGCTGTTCTGATATTATTGTATATTTGTAATGTATACATGTTAGTTTTAGTAAGAGTGTTTGTTCATGTTTTTAAAAGATTACAATGTTTATTCTTCACATTAATACATAGTAAGTCCAATAAAACTTCCTTTTAACTTATTGCTTAGTAACAAACAAACTAATTGTTTTAATAACTTATTTCTTAAGTTTTTAAAATAAAATAAAAAAAATATTAAAAAAAGGTTTAGTGGTAGTTGTTCTATAAATTAAATAATCCTATTTAAAGGGTTTCAAAAAAGGTATCAATAACACATTACATATTGTTCTTTCTTATTTAATAATTTATTCCTTTAAGAACAAACTATACATAATTAAATCACATAACATATATAAACAAAATAGATGTTCATATGTCATATTAGCTGCTTTATGATATTAATATGTCAACATAAGTCAACTTACAACCATGATTGATATTTTTTTGACAAACTATATATTTTGTAAATGTCCTACTATATAAAGTATTAAGGTTTTTTTTGTCTATAGCTCTACACGATTTTGGTAACTACTAAATCAATTGAGTTCTGCAAATAAGAGAAACCTCACAATGGTCCCGAGATGGTTTTAGTATATTTTACTTTCAGATTTAGGTCTTGGGTTAGTTTTTAATTCAGAGCCCTTAGATGCTAAGGGCGTAGCCGCTAGTTTTGAATATATAGAGCCAGACGCTTTTACCTAGGCTCTAGGGATTTCAAAACTATTGAAGGTGGGTGGGGGAATGGTCATGCACCCCTTAAAACCATCCCAGGACTCGTAAAAAGCTTTGCTGTGCTACTTATGCAAAAAAATTACAAACAAGCTATGGTTTTAAAAATTTTAGTTAGTTTTTCCCTTGTTCTATATAATATCTAATCCCCCATTCAATTTGTATATACACAGTGAAATAAAAAAAAACATTTATAGACTTTTTTTCTTAAGTTTATGATATATTCAAAAATTAAGAGTTCTAAAGGGGGGAAAGGTGAAATAAGAAATTTTGTAGGTTTTTCTCCTCCCCCCCCCACAAGGATTCCCACTTCCCTGGTAAAACACTGTGCACGCCACTTATTGTAAATGTAAGATCTCATAAACAGATCGGTTACCAATATTTTAGTTTTAAAGTTGAGCGGCCACGTTTTAGACTATTTGTGGGAAAAATTTATTTTACCCCATTCAATGTTGAAGTCAAAATTAGTTGGAGAACATCGTGATATAGCCTCTTAAGGGGCATTTCGCCGTATTTTCACAGTAGCTTTTGATAGGTTATTGCCCCACTGGATTAGGCAATTAGCCCCACAGGGTTATAACCCCCGCAGGGGCTATAATTAGGGGAAAAGATACTGTGAAAAAACGACGAAACGCCCCTTAAGAGGCAATGTCACTAAAAAGACTGTACCCGAAATTACTTTATTTAAAACTCTGAACTGAAGGCACTGTGGTCTCCCTACTAAACCACGGTCATATGGTTTCTTCATATGAATAAATTACGAGCAATTCTTCCACTCAAGTACAATACCTACCTTCCTTCCTTCTCATTCACGGATATAACAATGGACGATAAATTAATCTTCTTCCAAATAAAATCGGTGAATTTTTACATTTAAGTAGGTAAAATGAACGAAGAAAGTCCCTCAAAAAATCATCATGTTACGTCATAAAAATGAGGGATTATCCTTCTCTTTTTTATGGGGTTTTCTTTCCCACTCCTCCTCTCCTCATCCATCATTTTTATGACGTCATTGAGGCACTTTCTTAGTCTTCAAAATGAAACGGCAGATAAAGTAATCTTCCTCCTAATAAAATGACTTAAAACGCTATCCTAATAAATCTTTGAGTGTCTGTCTTGTTTTTAAGGGAATGTAAAATTTCAGAAAGCTTTAATTTGGTATGATATATCTTATCTAAAACTTTTATTAAAGCCATATAATATGTAATATATGGTAGGTTCTTCATTGTAGCAGCGGAGCTGCTCTAAAATTGAATTTGTCTGTTGGTCTGAAATGCTTTTGTAAGCGCTCGTTGTGTGACATTATATTTAAACTTGATAAATCAACATAAATTTATAGTAGCATAATACTATTCTTATAATCAAATAACAGGATGTTTGTCTGTTTCTTTGTACCGAAAGATCTTGCTAACCACTAAACCGATCGAGTTCTCATTAACAAGGTAACTTCTCATAGGTCCCTGGAAGGTTTATAACTATCTTGTGGGATTATAACACCCCCCTCCCAAGAGAAATCGCTACAACCTGGGGGTGATCGTTCTTGTTTGTCTATGCAAGTGTGTTTTAGTATTTAAAGTGTGTAGTAAAGAGTGGTTGAGCACTGAGCAGCATAGCTGTCCGTTCATCTTACCAAAGTTCTTGTAGCGCAGCTACTTCATAAGTAAAGCAAGTCTGTACGTCCTAATAAGTAACTCCCTTGTTTTTTCATAAATTATTAATATTTTGAAACACATACTGTTTGAAATCAAATGTGGTGTCTAATAGAACTGTATAATACTTTTTTGTTCTCCTTTCATCAAAAAAAATTTTACTTTGAAAGATGTGCTACTTATTCTTTCCTTCATTATAAACAGGCTTTATTTGCGGTAATGTAAGGGCACTCCTCCGAGAGCTGTAGTAATATTTAACATTATTCCATATACAATGTATATTCCATATATATTCAAATAAGTTTTTTTTTACTTTTTTTTCTTCCTCTCAAAATTCAGAAATTTAGAAAAAGATACTTAATTGTTTAAAAAAGACAATTTTTGTGTAAAATTAGTCAAAAGATATTAATACTTTAATACCCTTTTCTTGGCCCTTTTTAGCTAGCATGAAAGAATCTGATTCAATGATTTGTGTTCAACTAAACAAAGATTGTACCCTCTCCCAAATAGTTATATAAGTCCTATGAGAAGCTAAATTGTAAAGGAGAACCATATTGGTTAGCGAGATCATTCGGTACAGACAGACATCCTGTTACTTTATTATAAGGACAGAAATGAACTGAGCATAACAACAATGAACATACATCTACCAAGTAACGCTAATCGTGTTATAATTAATTGTTTCAGCAATTTTACTAATTCATCTGTTCCCTTATCTCTGAATATCTCTACTCTGAATTTTAAGGCGGGGCGCATAATACAGAAATGGCGTAATAAAATTTCATTTCGCAGTTGGGGACTTGTACCAATTCTTTGAAGCATGGATGAGTGAGAAAAAAAATAATAAATTTTTTTTATAGCCCCTCGAATACATTTTTTAGATCAATAAAGAATGTCTTAAGATTTGAATTTAAAATCAATAAACACATTTTTCATTTTGGACTTAAATAAGAGGGTTTGCATACACCTCTGCAGACTTATAATCAAGTGATTTTAATTATTAATTCATAATTCATGCCTGTTGATTCCATTTTGTTTTTAGTGTTTAAAAAAAACCTAAAACTGCCTAGAGTTGACTTTTAAAACCCAACAAAGTTCTAATATTTACAACAAAATATATAGACCTAACATTTTAGAAGAATCTAAGAGATATTGAATTAAATTGTAGCTTAGGTTTATAAATATATTTCAAAGAAAAAGTTTTCTATTTAGTAAAGCGCTTATAATCCTTTAAAATAAGTTTAAAGATCCACAACTGTTTGAATGGTGTCCTGTCCTACTTTTAAACTTTCATATTTTACTTTACAGCATTTGCACAGAGCTACATACAGCCCCTGTTTAAATTTGGCTCGTTCAGTGTATCAACACTTGAGTCTAGTCACAATTTGAAATCTTGTTTAATATGCTTATATTTTTCAGTGTTAATGCTCATTATTGTTGTTGTCTGGTTTAAGAACATTAAACTACATGTCAATTATTTGTCAGCTGTGATTTTCTTTGCTATCATGTAGTCAACACTAAAATGTATGTCAATCAAATGCTTCAAGGTTTATCTGGGACTCCATACACTCTGCTACAGCTTATAATTCTCTTGGAATTCAGAATAGGAATTAAATGGATGAAATAAAACCTGGATTAAGTTTCTAGTATTAATTAGTCTGCAGCTGTTTGAAATTCTCAATAAATCAATTATTTATTTTTTTACTCCAATGAAATTAACTATTTATAGACAATAAATTTTATATATTTCATCTTAAATAAAAAAATCATTTGGCAACAAAAAAAAGAATTACATTTTATGATGAACAGTTACAACTTAACTTTAAAATTAAATAAAGAAATTTGAAACAATTTGGAATGTCGTGTTTTGTTTCAGTAATTTATTTTTAGTAATTGTAAGCGCAGTCAAGTCTAGCAAAAAGATTTAAGATTATCTTTGCAGGGGGTAATTTACATTAACAGTTGGGTAACAGACAAATATAATGTCTCCAACATAAACAGACAAACTTTGAAATGCAAGTTTGAAAATAAGGTAAAGTTTGAAAAAGAGACAGACATTAATTAAGTTTAAAATATTTTGTGTACAGTCTGTGTCTTTCCAATTAAAGATCTTAATTCAAGGAAATGTCTATTGCATTTATGTAAATAATTATTCTATTTCACAATTGTATATTTTGTATGACTGTACATTTTACTTTTCTTTTGTCAAATATAAAGCAAATATGATTTTAATTATTTTTATATAAGAAATTTGTGTTGTTTAATTGTAAAGTTTCTTTTAAATGTTTAGTTTGTTAAATACATTTTACTTTTTTAAAGTTTTCAAGACATTATGCTTCCCAATTTCATGTTAAAACTAGCAATAAGATTAGCATTATTTTCTTTTCAAATGCAGGGACTAGCCTTGCAGAGCAATACATCAAATGTCAATCTACTTAAAGAGATCTTTTGAAGAAAGCTTTAATGTTCTAGGTGTTGGACCATGTGTATTTGTATAGTTGTATAGTAGTGTGGGTCTGCATATCTTGTGTGTGTGTGCACATTCGCAAGTGGGGGAACTTTTAGATATTTATCTTTTCCTATTTATTTATATCATTAGCTTTCAATAGACATTTCTTAAATACCTTCATGAACTTGATACTTTTATTATTGCTTTAGGCTTTTTACAGCAAATGCCTTGTATTAATATTAATTTTTAGTCAGTTACATGTTTTAAAGATTTATGTGTATCTGTTTAATGTCTAAATTTTAGACAACATACCTTTGAAACCCTAATAGAATTTTTATTATTCATTTAATTGAATAAAATTATGTGGATTAGCTTTCAAATTTACAGTTTTCTAAAAAGTGGTCATTTACTGTATGCTATCGTTGCTCTACATGTATTGATTGCACTATATACACATGTGCAGCAAGCATAGTACATATACCCTACTTTGAAAGCAGGAATAAGGGAAAAAGAAAATAAAGAAAACAAGCTATACTGGACTTTTGGTTTGAAGTAAAATAAGGGTTCCATTTTGTTAGTTTGTTTGTCAGTTGTCCTTAGAGTTCCTTTGCTTGTTTTCAGATCTCAGAACTTTAGCAATGACTGTAAATTTTTGTACAGTTTTATTTTATTTTAAAATTTGTTTATTACTTTATCTCAAGCATATTATATACACATACACTCGCTCACTTGACCGCTATAAGATAGCCTAATTTAATTTAGACTTCTTTCATTCTCTCTCTTTTTTCTCTATCTCATGCAAGGTGATAAGAGAAATAGTAGAACGAAATTCAAAATAAGGGGAAGTATAGAAAAAGGGGATGGAATTCAAGTGTTAAGTAAAATAATTCTAATATAGTATTTTGTCAAAAATGTGACTCTTAATTTTTGTAAACAATGACACTTTAAAAATGAATAATAATTTTTAAGGTCTTAATCTATAGTTTAAAAACAATTAACTGATGTATAGAATATATTTGATTTCTTAGTTTAATTAGGAAAATGTAAAAATTTGCTTGTTTAGAAGAATAGTTAAGTCTAACTTAATAATTTGAAAAATCCTTTGTTTATATCAAAAAATGTTTTTTTCCAACAGTATTTTAAAAACACTAGACTACATTTGCTTCCGGGCTAAAAAAATTAAGTGTTTTCACAATCAGAGATACAGGGATAGATCAATGGAGAATTAATCTTAACATATCTGGACTCATTTCCTGATTTTGGCTTTTCAGTAGCACAGCTACTCTATGACTAGGGTTTGTCCGACCGAATAACATTTGATCACCAACCAGAAAAATGACAAAATTCTTTATTTTTTTTCATGGGTTTAAATAGAATTATTAATTTGTAATAAAAACCTGCAATCAGAAAAAAGGACTAACAGACAATTTATTTTAAAGTAGCTGCGCTACATTAAAAAAGTTAAAATGTAATGATGGGTAATTAGGTCAAGAGCTTAACTTTTCTTTTCACACTTGAGAGTAAACGCACCAAGGATAGGATGTATTATTACTTGGATGTTGCACCAGACTTTCATGTACTCTAATAAGTGATACACTCAGCTGGCTGAAATAACGATACCCCCATTACATCTTCTATACCCTATTACCTACCCTAATACTTTATGAACGAACTGACTAATAAATGAGGTCTAAATTAGCAACCTAAATTGACTACAAATTTTCCGCGGTTAATAAATCTACGTATTTTATCTTCATTGATACAGTAGGATAGGATACATGGAACAAAAAATAATCTAGGGGCACTGTATTTGAAATTTATGAAAAAAAAGCCTAAAACCATCTCAGTAGCTATGTTACGCAAATGAAAATACGTGTATTTGAGAGGGGGTAGGGGTGTAAAAATAACCTAAATCCAACCAAGCCTTTAATTGAAAAATAGATAGCCTAAAACTATCCCGGTGGCGTTGGACAAAATCTAACCGACTGACAAAAACCTTTACATAATAGGATATGAAATTGTATGATTAACATGAAAGCAATTAATCAATAAACAATTGAGTAAATAATAATTTAAAGCTGTTAATTTATTACCTCTTGATGGAAAGATAAAAATATTTATTTTGACTACAGCGTAGCTACTCTATAATCAAGGTCTATTATTAAGTGAATTAGTTTTAACTTTATCATTATTAGACGGTTAACGACAATGGTTTCTTAATATTTTTTTAAAAGCCTAAACTGTAAGAGTAAACTAAGCCGATGGCCATTGGCACTATTAAAAATTTAAAAAAGCATTTTGTAAATTGTGATAATAATAGTAAAATTGTATAATGGGATAATATTTTTAGAGTGTAATGTAACATTTTGTTTGTATTGGGCCACTTGAATAAATATTGTTAAGTATACATAATTATAATTACATTGCCTTTATTTGTTGTAGCACAGCTGCTCTGCAATAATGGTTTGTCCGTACGTCATAATTTTAAAATTTACATAATTTTATGAAGCTTCTCTACATATTATTAGAAGTGCTTTGCCTTTAATTCTGGAAATTTTAACGAATGCAGTAGACCTTAATGTTACTTATCGTATATTATTCATTTTACATATTTTAATTCCAATTAACATGCCTTTCAATGTATTTACTCGTCCTAGTTATCATTTTAATAAGGTACTTACAATAGAAAATCTATAAGAACAATAAAGATACATAAGGTATACCTATCACATAATATTCATGTATTTTTTCCCTCAAATTTTGAGAATTAAATGTTGTATTTGTAGTGTCAATTTGCATTATAAAATAATTTTGATCAATGCACGGAGAGGGAAAAAGAATTCTGTAAAATTAAGTTGTAAGGTTTATTGTCTGTATTTTAATATTTCAATAACTACTAAACCTATTTGGTTCAGGAAGGGATGAATATAGGCTGTTCTATTTTAAAAAATTTGCCTTGTTTTAGGCTATTTTCACCCCTTCCAATACCCTAACAAATACAAAGCCTAGATGCTAGAGGCGCAGTGAAGCTTTTTACACTATATAATAATAATGATATAAAATCAAGGCACATTAAGTATGACACACTGTAAAATTCAAAATTGTACCTAATATATGAATATAAAATTTCTCATTTTTTTTTTTTTAATATTACTTATCTTAGCAAATTTAGATTGCATGCGAGCTTAAACATTTAATTTTTAATTTTGTGTAATTTGAAGAAAACATGATTTTTAGCAGTAGGGGTTAACAAGAGTATATTCTTACATAAGTAGTCTTAAATAATTTTGGTGGATTTTTTTTCATTTTTTGGTGCAATTTTAGAATGAATTAGATTAAACAAAATTGCCTCATAATGGATAATCTTTGATTTGCGGATAGGTTACAGGTAAAAATGTTTTTATGTAAACTTTTCTTTCTTTCATAAGGATAGAAAATGTTTAGTAATATTAATATCATTTTACTTATTTTTGTTATAATAATACAATACCATTATTAGTAGAATAATTGAATAAATATATTAATACAGGTGCGTGCACAGGATAAAACCATGGGGGTGCTATTGTTCCTTCCCCTAAAATAAATGAATTAAGTGGGGGGGGGGGGGGGTGTTTTAATATGTTTTAGGAAATGAATCCAGGGATCTAAAAGGATAAGACAATGGCCGATAAATTGATATACATCCCCAATGATAATACACAAAATTTCACCTTCTGTAGATTAAAATTAGTGGTTAAAAGTAAAGAAACAACCAATCAAAATTCATTATAGTCCCCAAAGTTGTTAAGCCAAGAAATAAGATTGGAATTATAAAACTTTGGAGACTAGTGTAATAAACAGCCAATTGAAATTAAACGATAATCCAGGGTGGTTGGAAAGCAACAACCCCGAGAATTAAAAAAAGTGAGGGGGGAAGGGCAGGGTCCATTTACACCTATTTCTTTTTAAAGATGGGTTTCCACAACCCCCTATCATCTCACTCACACACGCCCTTGTATTAATACGTATATATTCTATATGTCCATTTATACATTATTTAGTACAATGAAAAATATACAGCTACGTAAATCATAAAAAAAGAATAAAAAACATTTTTTTCATTTGATATTATTTATAACGAACCATTTTGTATTTTTATTATATTGGTGTTTTCGTAATATTTATAAAAAAATCTATCCTTATAATAAAGTAACAGATTCTGTGTATGTGTATCAAAGGATCTCGCTAACCAATAAAACCGATATGGTTCTCCAAAACAGTTTAGCTTTTCTAAGGTCCTGGAAAGGTTTATAACTCTTTTAGGAGGGGTCTACAGGCCTCTAATGGCGTAGCCGCTAGTTTATAATAAAACAAGGTCAATTTTATGCATAGGCATACAAAATTTAGGACATTTCCATAAAAAGAACAGTAAAATGTTATATAAAGCATGAAGAATTTATTTGATTATTTATTTGATCGTTTATAAACAGCTTTTGGACGGTTTTGATTTTGTGATTTTCATTTTAAAAGTCGTGGAAAATTGTCTGTAATACGATAAAATACATGCTTTTCCAGTATGGCTGAGACCCGGTTCTAATAATATTTCAATTAGCATCTATCCTTCCCCCCTTAATTCTCAAATCTTAAAAAAATATCTTTTTATGAGTAGTGTTGACTTCCCACCCACTATAGGCAATTCTTATCAGTATAAGAACTAAAGAAATTGGTAGGATTGTTATTGTATCACATTATTGTTCACTGAATGGAAAAATAATTAAATTTATTCTGGTAATAGACTATAATAACACTAGTTAACATTATTAGCCAACAACAAACACCACCACCTATTTATATTCTTAGCAGCGAAGATGCTCTACACATAAATGTATGTCTGTTTTAGGGTTGGTCATTGCGTCAGACCTATTAAATCAGATGATTTTAGCCTTTTGAGACCAATTTTAATATGTTTTAATTATTCTAACCATTTTAATGTTGTGAATAATGATTCAAATGACGATTAAACAACCTAATTAAGTCCTAATATTTGAATTCTTTCTGTTTTTAGCATAATATTGCAAAAGTTTAATATATAATTGTTATTAAGACTTCAAAATAATATTCTGTTTCTCTTGATGTCTGTTTAATTGTCTGTTTAGCCTCGCTTCTAGGTATGTTGTCATTTTTGCTTTACTTAAAAGCGTAGAAACTATATTGACTATTTGATTTATTTCATTAAATACCGTTTTGATATTTAATTTAAAGATGATTAAAGTATCTTATTGATTTGAAAATAAAGCAAGGAATCTTTATGATTATGTTTCAAGTACTTTTTATTTAAATTTGATATTTAAAGTAGTAAGGTTTTTGGTATGAATCTTAAGATACAATTAATACTGAACTGATTAATATCTTCTTTTTAAGGTCCTTCACAAAGGTCACAGGAAGGTTTTAGGCTATTCAATTAATAAATTTAAGCCATTTAGATTTAAATACATGTTAGCAGCAGTATACTAAATTGGATTCTCCGCTCTGATTATGGTTTCCATTTGAAAAGTACACTCGAAAACTAAAAGTTAATGATTGCGTCATCGCTCAATTCAAAAATGATTCTAAAAATCCTTCAATTTCGGTTGAGTAACATTAAGATATCTGTCTTTTGATAGGTTAAAGTTTACTAAAAATAATGAAATTAAAAACTTCAGAAACCACTATAACCGTCTACTACTGAAATATAAAACGTTTCTTTAAAATTGTAAAAAATAAAATTTTAATAGTTTATGTTACAAAATTTAAGTGGCCATTACTGACTGCTTATTCAAATAATACTAATACCATAATTTATGTTTAATTAATGCTTTTAACATGAAGTTATTGTCATAGTATTAAGCTGAGATAAAAACAGCAAAATAAATCAACTGTTTTATGAGAACATCCCCTTTTACAACTCATATATCTGACTTCGCAAAGATAATATAAAACTTTCTAAACTCAATTACAACTTTTATATATTTTTTTATCATCATCATATCAGATAACTATTCTAATATGAAAGGGGCGAACTGTCTGTCTGTCTGTTTGTAATAAGATAATACTGTATCTGTAATTCAAAATGAACGACTTTTTTGAAATAATAGACGAAACATACAGAATAGAAGCAAAACCTATATCTAAACTAAAATAAAAGTTGAATATCGGCGAAACTACTAGTTACACAAATTTTTAGAATTATCAAATGCTTTTCTTAGGTCAAATTGACTTAAATTAAAACAAGTAAGAATATATTCAAAGTAAAGATTCTTGACTATTGTTTTGTTTCGAGTTCGACAAGTTTATTATTAAAATTGGTTAATACTGAAATTGTATAGTCATAATTTCAGTACTCAGCAAAGTACTTTCAGGGAAACGACATGAAAAATGTTAAACTTTTATGTTGCAATATTGAAATTTTATGTAATCACAATTTCCAATAAAAAATAAAATTGAACTAATAGCGTTCTTCGACATTTTTTTTTGGGGGGGGGGGGGGGTGATGTGAGCTTTGAGGGGATGAAAAAACGACATTTCTTGTCATTTTCAAATTTTAGGGTTGTGCCAACACCCTCCTAAATAAACCTTCCCCACACCACATAATATCTATAGATCAAACTATTATATTTAATTTTAAATTAAAGTAAATAATTTTTTTTTCTTTAAAATATCTTCAAAACCGATTAATATCCGGTTCTCACCCATACTGAAAAATTAAGTATAACATCGTATTATATCCAGCTTTCTACGAATAATAAAAATCATAAGATTGAAACCAGTTTTATTAGCCCGTGCTTTCGGCATTTTGTGGCTAAAAACTGGTTTTTAATATTTTAAACGTACATTTTTATATCCGCGGAAAGCTGTTTATAATACGATGCAATATATAATTATTTTTGAATCTTTTCCTGCACTGTATAAACATGTTAGTTAAAGTAAACACCTTGTGGCAAGGGGTGCCAAAATGGTCCTTTTCAATTGCCAAATGATGGTAATATATACATACTATACATGGTGCCAAAGTATACACATATCAGTACACACCACTAACAGGGTGCCACAAAGTATACATATATCAGTACACACCACTAACTTGGTGCCACAAAGTATACATATATCAGTACACACCACTAACAGGGTGCCATAAAGTATACATATATCAGTACACATCACTCACAGGTGCCACAAAATATACATATATCAGTACACATCACTAACAGGGTGCCACAAAGTATACATTTATCAGTACACAGCAATACCAGGGTGCTACATAGTATAAAAAAGAACTATCAACCACAAAAAATCTAAGAATTGTTTAAACTTTTTGAATGCTTTATTAAACCTTCTTATTAAGTTTTTTTCTTAAGTTTTTTTTAATAACGTAAATCTTATTCGTTGGCTTTTCAACGATGGAGACTTTCATTGAATTTTAATTGGTTAGTTCATTAAGTTGAATATCTAAACGTATCAACAAATACAAAAGGAATAATTTTGTGTATCGTCATTTGGGATGTATATCTATTTATCGGCCATTGTGTTATCCAATTAGATCCTTGTGTATATTCACATTAAATTGCTTATATTTTTTTTTGCATAAATATGACACGTTCACTTATAAAATAATTTAAACATAACTTCCGCTGTTAAACATAATTACTGCAATTCTTCATAATCTCTAATATTGATATCATAATCCCAAAATTTAATGAGCTAACATCATAATAAACAAATACCAAGACATTTTCAGCTATTTTGGTTTGGTTTTCTTTTCAATATTTACCACTTTGAATTTTGGCAAATATAAAAATTAAGACATTTTGCGAATATTTTGTAAATGATATTTCATTTTGACAAATTGATCTTTTGCTATTTAATTTTTTAAAAAATATAAAGTGCTTTTCCTTAAAGTGTCAAGCGAAAAAAGATATTTATAAGGTTATTTGCTCTTGTTTAACCCCTGCAGTAGGCCTTAACCCTGCAGGTCAACCCAGAACCCAACATTTCCTAACCCAACCTAGTCTAATATAACAATTAACACCAGAAATTAATATATTTTTAAAAAAAGGAGGGTGGGTGTTCTGACTATGTACTTTGAAACAAATCTAAATTACAGCAATAATGGTATTTATACGGAAATGATGTCACATCACATGTTTATTGAGTACACACTCTTAGTCAACTGATAAGACATTTCTAATTTACAAGTTTTATCAACGAAATTCATAGCAATAAAAAACAAGGTCTGCAAAATTCAAAGCAGCTTATGTCATTTAAAAAAATACTCATTTAATGGAAAGTTATAATTGTAGTGTATCTTCGCAACTAATAAAAACTGTTTTAATGATGAATACACAATTATGTTGATGTATTATTTGATTAAATGTACTTAATCCATTAATACTTAATTCAATTAAGAAAACAAATTAATTCTTCTCCGTTTCTCTATCCCCCCCCCCTCTCTAACTCACTTTCTCTCTCTCTATTTCTTTTACCCTCCAAAATCGATAGTTAATCCAAATATATTATTTTGACGTTGTACATTTAATTGTTTTTTTTTATATTAATAATGTTTAAAGCAAACCTTTTCGCTAAATTTTTACATACGTATGTCCATATTTGACTCAATGGAAAATAGTATATCAATTGACTTTTTATGGTCGATATATATATATTTTGTGTTCTCAATTTTTGAAGCACAGCTTAATTTTTAGATTTCTATTTTCTCCATATTTTTCGGGGATAAGACAATGAACAATAAATTGTTGTAAATCTCCAATTATGAGAAACAAAATTATCCTATCTTCTGTATTATTTTACTTTAAAAACATTTATATATGAATAACTGACGAATAATGTAAACTAAAGAAAATCTATGTTTAAATAAAAGATAAGAAAAAACTGTTACTATAACTATAAAAATTCTTTAAAGGTATACGTTCATTAATGCTTTTAACTTAAACTTTTCATGAATTAATCATACTCTAATTGATTCAAACTATGCAAGAATATTATTTAAAATTGGGGAAAGATTAATTTATCTGCTATTGATCTATCAAAGTTCAAATTAGATAACATAGAAATTACCTTACCTTACTGTTACAGAATTTGCTTCTTTCTAAAAATAACTAAGGTTATAAAAAAATCCTCCAAAATCATAGTTTGCGGATTTTATTATGATAAAATTTTGATAACTCTCCCAAAATCGTAGTTAGTAGATTTTTAATACCAATTAAAAAAACTTGACCAATTCAATTTAGTTGTTTCGTCAAGATCTAGCTAACTAGTCACTGGACCGTTTGTGGTTTTAGAAAAGCTTCAAATAGGTCCTAGGATGGGTTTTGACATTTTAGTTTTGAATTAAAGTTTTTGGGTGGTTTAATGCTCTTTTACTGCCTTTTCATTTGAATACAAAGACCCTAGATGTTAGGGGTGCAGTTAAAATATAAAGTAAAATCCCTATAATAAGTAAAGGAGATAAAATCTTATTTATATTTTTATTTTTGTAAAAAGTATAATAATCTGGTTAAATATATATTTGAACCACCCCCCAACATTTGAAGATATAAAACATATTTTTAGCCCTTAACAGGGCCTTCATATTAGCTATAAGCTTAAAAAATACTTTTTCGCATAAAATTTCGTTTATGCTCCATATGCGATACAGGGTAAATTACCAAATATATCTTTTTAAGAATTATTTTCCTCTTCTCAACTGAATTTTATATGAGAAAATGATGAAAACTAAAAATTATTAATCACGCACCACCTTGTATAAACATTAGCCTTGTTATTTGAAACCTTTGCTCAGGTATACGGGGACAGGACAATAGAAGAAATGCATTTTAGTAAAGAGAATATTGAACTGGAAAAATAAAAATAAAAATGACGTCATTCGGCATTCATTAGTCAATTGAAATGTATACAGGCTTGCCATTGGTAATTTGGTCAGTGTATTGGCCTATCATTGGTCATTTGTATTATATGACGTCATTTTTTATAGGTACTATTAACAGCTTTGTTGAACTGAAATAATATGAGGGGAGGAAATATTATATACCCTCCTCTGTAATCTTTTATAAATTTTTATTAGATCTGTCAGGACACTCCCCTTAATTTGTTTCTATGATTCTGATCTAAATAAAGAGAGGGGTAGGTTTCTGGTAAAATCCGTAAAGGTTATGTGTTATAAGTAGAAAACAGTAGTAGAACGATAAAAATTTATGTTAACTTTAAAAAAAATGTTTTTGTCTATAGTTCTTTTCAATAAGAAATACACATATTTAGTGAATATTATCGTTCTACTACTATTTTTAAGCCTTAAAACACACACCTTTACGGATTCTACCAGAAACATACCCTTCTCTTTGTTGTTTTTTAATTTGAAGCAATATTAGTTTATTGTCCATTATACTATCCCTATGTCCCTGCCTTGGCTAGTTAATTTCTAACATTTGTTTATCATTGCTTTCATGAAATTTACAATTTTGCTGACATTAACAAAAAAACTTTTAAAGAAAAGTAAAAACTTTGGACAATATTCTTTTAGTAGAGCAGCAACAACAAAATGTCAACAATACTTATATCATTATATAGTATTTTAAATCTGCAGGTAATGTCATCAAATCACTGAATATCACAATTTGATTTTAAAAATCTTTCCAGTAGCGTGCACCGAGTTTTGCCAGGAGGGTGTATATATTGAGGGGGTAAAATCGCGAAAGGCAGACCTGCCAAAAATCAATTCTAAGTGGGGTGTTGACACCCCCCCCCCCTGCATGCTTACAGAATATTTAATTTAATATTTTTGCCTTAGTAATTTTGTTTATAAGATTTTGAAAAATCTAAAAATATTTTGGAAAATATGTCTTCAAAGTATTTATAGCGTTGTGGAGTTTTTTTTAACAGAACTTGAAATATAGGGCAGGTATGATTACACAAACACAGACATTTACAAATATGCCATACATACATCACAAATGTTTATATTTTCATAGCTGTTGATAACACTATTATAAATAACACATATTGGTAGCAAAGCTACTCCATATTTATTTGATATTATAACCGTGATTGAATTAAAATTGTGAATAGATGGGTTACAGAGAGAGCTCTATTTTAATGTCCAAAAGCAAGTCTCTCAATATCTCACTCTCTCTCTCACTCACAAAATATTCTACATACTGCTAAAGTGCTCTCGGAGACGGAGAACGAGGGGGTGGGAGATGATTTACAGGGAGGCCGGAGGCACAAAAGGGGAAGGGATGCCATCGGAGGGTAACCGGAGAAATTCTTGGAAGGGGATTGAACAGAAAAGGGGGGAGGTTACCATAGCTTTCTCTGACTTTCACTTAGTCTCTCACCTCCTAGTTTAATTCTCGTTGTACGCCTCTCTTTAATTTATTTCTCTCCCTCTCTCTTTCTCTCTCTCTCTTTCTCTTTTTCTCATTATTCCTTTTTCTTTTTTCTTTCTCTCTTATTCCAAATTTGACTCCTCTTAATGTAAAAAGACTTTACATGTCAAATTTTTCAAATCATTTTTGAAATAAATTATCTAGTAGAAAGTAAAGGTTAAATTTATTAAAATATTAAAATTGTTAAAGAAATAAATTTGGATTAATTATGTTATCTAAAAATCTCCATTTGTTTTATAATAATTTGATGATTTATAATCTAATAATTTATCAAAAATAATAACTTAGTTGCTTAATATCTTAAATATAAAAACTTTAAGAAAGGCTGATAAAGTAAAAAAATAAAATTTGAAAAGAACACTCTTTATTTTTGTCTCTAAGAACTATCACTCTCTTCGTCTCTCTCTCTCTCTCTCTCTCTCTCTCTCTCTCTCTCTCGCTCTCTCTCTCTCTCTCGCTCTCTCTCTCTCTCTCGCTCTCTCTCTCTCTCTCGCTCACTCTCTCACTCTCTTTCGCCTCTCAAGGGACAAAATTATCGATTTCTGTGCTGGCCTCTGTTCGTTTTATCAACTCAAGAGCTAATCCTCGATTATATATCTATCTATCCATCTTATAATCCTATCTATCTATCTATTTGTATATATGTTGTGCAACTACTCTTTATTTTTCCATCGGCATTTTCTTAGCCCCTATGAAAGATAGACGGCTGAGATTTTAAATTACAGATAAGTTTTTTTTCTATAATTCAATTAGTCATTTAGTCTGGCAATTAGAATTTTCTCAGCGGCTGAAAACGATAGATGTCTAATTTTCTTGTCCTTAGTTTTTTAATGGCTGACCAACCATTTGTCTTTTATCAGAAAATTACATATTATGAATTTATGGGTGTTGTCATTCTTGTTTAAGAATAATGTATATGTATTCCATAGTACCTATCTCTAACTGAACTAAGATAATATATTTTTATTTAATAATAGCCCCTAAAAATAAAAATTTTAAGGAATTAAACAAATTTACAATGTAAAGCTTCTCTGTAGCTATTACTTCACTTAAACGGCAGGCTAAGAGTTATTTGTTTTTTTCTATATGCAAATATTTGTGTGTGTGTGTGTGAGGGCGTGCTTTTGGGTGTGTCTGTTAGTTTATGTGGGTGTAAATTGTGGGTGTGTTTGTGTGTGTGAAAGTTAAAATCTCAGCTGTTTGTGCTACTCCCTTTTTAACCATATACAATCTATCTATCTATCCTCTTTGTCCATCTATATGTCAATCTTTTTTTATGTATTTATATTAATTTACTAAAATAGCAGGATAATACTAATAGGAAGTCGTTGCCATTTTTCAGGAAAGCTTTGTATTGGTTCCTTTCTTGCAGGGTTATGTCTAGCCATTAGAAAGAACTATTTTTTCTGTCTCAATTTAAAGCAAAAAAAAATTTAAGTATCATTCCACACCATTCTTAAAGCAAAGACCCCCTTATTAGCTAGGGGCAATGTAACTTTTACTCTAAATGGAGGTTAAAGGGCAAGTTCTAAATAGGGGGGGGAGGGAGGTTGTCAGGGGGGGAAACAAAAGGCCTTCCTGCTGGGCCCTACAGTTCATGGTTATGTATGTGTGTGTGTGAGTGTATATATGTGTGTGTGTGTGTGTATGTATGTGTGTGAGTGTGAGTGTGTGTGTGTGTGGTTGTGTGTGTATGTGTGTATGTATGTATTTGTGTGAGTGTGTGTGTGTGTGGTTGTATGGCTAATTTTAAAAGGGAGCTTTGTATGTCACACAGAGAAAGAAACTTAAACTCTCTCAATCACTTTCCCTATCTATCTATCATTCTTATATCTATCTATCTATCCCTTTATCTTATTTATCTGTCTATATACTTTTTAAAGTTCTTCTTTGTGTCTCTTAATAAATAAATACAAATAAATACAAAAATGGTACATACAGATTTGTAAAACAAGGATGACATAATTTTATGTAGCAAAGTTCATATACAACCACGCTTACGACGGACACATTTAGTGAGTTATAGAATACAAGCGGCTTCGCATCTAGCCTCTAGGGGCTTTGCCCCAAGAGGTATAGTTACATCTTTTATTACCTACCCAGCCGAAAAAAATGTGAATGGATTGCAAATTTTTGCGAATAAATGGCGAATTCGCAAAATTCGTAAAAATAAGTACCTCTGGAGATGCCCCCACTCCACAACTATTTTAAATAATTAAAAAAAAATGGTGGGGGGATTTTTTTGTTTAGGGGGGGGGGGGTTGTGGGTGTCCCACACCCCAAGAAAATAGCCTAAAACCACCAGAGGACCAGTAGATATATTCCCTGAAGAGTAGAATCCAATCGGTTCAGTGGTTACTGAGATATTAAGGGACAGACGGACAGACAGACGGACGGACGGACAGACATCATTCTACTTTGTATTATAGATAGTGTAGATTTTAAGTGGTCCTTGGTTTCTAGAAATATTCATACATTTATATCTAAAAGTAGCTGAGAAATTCAAAGTTTAATAGACAGACAGGTGTTTGTCCGTGTATTTGTGAATATTTATATTGATATTGCTGCGCTACTAATGGAAATAATTTTCCTGGTTTGAAAATTAAGAAGCCATATCATGTTTATACACAGACAGGGAACACTATTATGATAAAGATATTAAAACAAGGATGAAAACATAATACATAGTACAGAAGAAAGCATAGATGGACATAGGAGCAGATTTTCGGTGGTCATAAAAAAGAGAGAAAGAAAAAAAAGGAAATGATATGACAAATATTAGAAAATCATGAAACTTATATATGATAAATAAATTTATGTCTTTTATAGCATACAAATAAAACGACGGACTCAGTAAGTTATACACACTGAATGCTTCAAAAATAATGTGCATTATCTATAATACTAAGTATAATAAATAGCAGTCGAAAAAATAACATCTCCTTAGCGAAAAGGACTTATGTACTGACTGATGGACAGACGGACTGACAGGACTTCAGAAATATATATTTATATATATCATGCATAATATTCATTACTACAAAGTACATATTGCCTTTTTATGTGTTTAATAAGAAACATTAGTCATAATTAAATGGTAAAATTTAAATACCTCACCACCTTTCCCCTTTTTTATTATGCAAAATCACCCCCCCCCTCATTCCTTACCTCCACTTGAGGAAAAAAATAATCTTTTGTTTTTTAATAAACAGTATAAAACTTATGCTCATTAAAGCATCATGTCTTTTTATTTATAACCAACTGAAGATTGTTTTTTAACATGAAACACTGTGTATTGGACTTATCAAATAAAAATAACATGTTTAATTAAACTGTGTTGATCACTCTATGTTATAAGCTCTATTAAGTGATTAAATATCGAGCACTCTAGTTATTCTTGTGATCATTTATACACATTGCTCCTCATAATTTTGGGTAGAGCTCTCTTATCAACAAGAAACTTTTCAAACACAGTAACAACAATGGCCTTGGACAGGATCATCCTTGATTATTCTTTAAAGAATATACCTGTTCCCTCAAGGTTTAAGTACGAGAAGGAAGTAGCTTTTAGACTGCAGAACTTTGCCAAAAATCTTTCTTTTAACCACTGGGCCAGATGCACAAACCAAACAAATATACATAAACCTTCTTTTGGCCTTAAATCAAACTGTGCTATTCCATTGTATAAGGAGGCCTTTGAATTAAAACCATTCAAAGAAGACCTTGTCAAGTTAATTACAAACATAAAATATCGTCCACAAACAAATGAGTTTCAAAAACGCCTCAAAAATGACTGCAATATAATAAGAAACTCACCCGACATAATAGTTAGTGCAGACAAAACAGCTAATTTATACAAGATGAATTTAGCCCAGTATAAAAACCAACTTCTGGACAACATAACTAAGGATTACAAGAAAGTAAATATAAATGAGGTGAACAACACTAACTTAGAGGCAACAACTTTAGCCAATAAATTTGATGTGGCTAAAAAAGCTGAAATTCTTTCAGACACTTCAAGCTTTATTACAATCAAAGACCATAAAGAAGACTTTCCTGGTCGGATCAAATGCAGACTTATTAATCCTTCAAAAACTGAGATTGGAAAAATAAGCAAACACATCCTGGCAAAAGTCAACAAAGAAATTAAAGCCAAAACCGGTTCAAACCAATGGTCTAGCACAAAAGAGGCTCTAAATTGGTTTAAAGAACTAAACAACAAACAAAGCCTTACATTCTTTCAATTTGATATTGAATCATTTTATCCAAGTATTTCAAAAGAAACCCTTTTAAAAGCAATTAATTTTGCTAAACAACACACCTGTATCAACCAAGATGAAATAGATATCATCATGCATTCTAGACAAACATTCTTATTTTCTGATGGTGAAGCATGGGTTAAAAAGAAGGGCGAAAAATTTGATGTTGCTATGGGCAGTTATGATTCAGCAGAGGTTGCTGAACTTGTTGGCCTTTTCCTTCTCAATGGCCTAGAAAACTTCATACCCCAAAAATATATTGGTCTATACAGGGATGATGGACTAGCTGTGACAAATTTGAGTGGCCCAGGCGCCGAAAGTTTGAAGAAAAAAGTCACCCAACATTTTAAATCACTTGGTTTTCAAATAACCACAAACATATGCATCAAAGTTGTGAATTTTTTAGACACAACTTTAAACCTTAACAATGGAACACACAAACCATTCAGGAAAGAAACAAATCCTCCATGTTACATTAATACAAAGTCATGTCACCCTGCTAATGTAATCAAACAACTTCCCAATATGATAGAAAACAGAATTTCTGAGCTATCAAGTAATCAAACGATTTTTGAATCAGAGAGAGCCAAGTATGAAAAAGCTTTAAAAGCCTCAGGTTACAAGCATACTTTAACATACAAACAACAACAAAATCGAAACACTTTGCCAAAGAACAGAAAAAGGAAAGTAATTTGGTTCAATCCTCCATACAACTCTGCAGTAAAAACTAACATTGCTAAGGAGTTCTTAAAGCTAGTTGACAAACACTTCCCTAAAAACTCACCACTCCATAAATACTACAACAGAAACACATTGAAAGTTTCATATTCAACAATGGCTAACATGGGAAGTATAATCCAAAGCCATAACAAAAAACTACTGGGTGAATCAAACCTACCTACAGAAAAGGGTTGCAACTGTAGAAATCCACAAGATTGCCCCCTGGATGGAAAATGCCTTACAGAAAGTTTGGTGTATAAAGCCCTTGTCACAGATGAAACAAACCAAACTAAATACCAATATATAGGGCTGTCATCTGGACCTTTTAAAAACAGATACTACAAACACTTGCACTCATTTAGACACAACAACAATGGTACTAAGCTTTCTGACTGCATTTCAAAGCTTAAAGAACAGAACAAGCCACACAGCCTAAAATGGTCAATAAAAGCCCTTGCAACGACTTACAACCAAAACTTTAAGAAATGCCAATTATGCCTGACAGAATGCATTTCCATTGCCCATGCTTCAAAATCAACCACAACATCACTCAACATGAGAAATGAAGTCCTCAACCACTGCATACATCGGAAAAAGTACTTACTGGACCAAACTTAACCTTGTATGGCCATATTATAGCAATTTTTTTATATATATCATGCATAATATTCATTACTACAAAGTACATATTGCCTTTTTATGTGTTTAATAAGAAACATTAGTCATAATTAAATGGTAAAATTTAAATACCTCACCACCTTTCCCCTTTTTTATTATGCAAAATCACCCCCCCCCCTCATTCCTTACCTCCACTTGAGGAAAAAAATAATCTTTTGTTTTTTAATAAACAGTATAAAACTTATGCTCATTAAAGCATCATGTCTTTTTATTTATAACCAACTGAAGATTGTTTTTTAACATGAAACACTGTGTATTGGACTTATCAAATAAAAATAACATGTTTAATTAAACTGTGTTGATCACTCTATGAAATATGAATTATAGAGTAGTTCCATATACTAAAGGGCTTGATTGTATGTGTAGGAAGCTTAATATTGGCCCATTTATGGTTTTATGCTATTCAAAGTGGACAAACATTCGCTCAAAAAAACTTAACTACAAAAGCAATAAAAACTGTATTATAAAATTGACAATAAAAGGTAAAATGGTATTGGGGTTATTTATATCCAAATTGGGTTCTGACCCTTATGGAAAATCTGCATAAATATTATTTTAGAAAACCTTTCCAATCCGTTAAATAATGACAATTTTACATAATATAACATAATGAACAGAGAAAAATTTTTGTTCAAAAACTACACTAAGACATACTGTTATATCATATAAAAATTCCTGCATTCTGCGATTTTTGTAACAATGATTCCTAGGACAACAAGGTACAATAGTTTAAAAAAATCATCCTAATAATAAAGTCTTAAAATGTAAGTATATCCTTAAACAGAATCCCGTATATATGCAATTTTGCAACAAATGTATATACAATTTAGGTAAGACTTTTAGATTGATATTCTGTTTGTTTTTGCACTCTACAAGTGTTAATGTTCGTTTGTCCTACTGTCTGATTTTAGATCTTTGCTTTCATGGATATTGTCATCCTCTTTCCAAATTACTGGATTAATTTTTAAATGTCGATTTTCCTCACGCCAAGAACATAAACTATTCTATAAATTATTTATTTTTAAAAATCATTTTGGTATTTCAAAAATATTTAAAATTCACAATCATGTTTTTGCACGCGGGTAATTTGTTTTGGAGGAGGGGTAATGAAGTTGATCTACCCTCCCTCACAGAAGAAATTATAGATAAGACTTGTGGACAGACAGCCAAACATACTATCTCTCTGAATATGGGTTTTAAACAGGGCTCGGCAGCGATTAACCCTCAAATGTAAACCCCATTTGGATGCTTTGAAAAGAAAGATTGCCATATTTGGGTCAGGTTTAGACTTCCAGCTCATTTCCATAAATGGTAAAGATGGATTTCACTAAGGCTTACAGGCGAATGACGCGCGGCTGCCGAGCCCTTGATTTGAATATATCATTGTATGATATTCCAACTTTGATTGATGTTATTGCATAAAAACATTTTTTCGCTCAAATTTATTATTGCATTATTATCTTGGAAGGCATTTGTGCTTCGCCCTTTGCTTTTAGAAGCTTCACTTATATTGCTTGGAGGAGGAGGGAAGTGGACTGTTTAAACATTCATTGAGCAGTTCTAATACAAACTAAGACAAGTTGTTTCCGAGATATTACTGGACAAACATAGAAACAACCAACTACTTATGTATTTAGCTGTTTTCCTGAAAATAAAATATTTCTAGTTTTTATACAAATTTTATGGATGTTGTCATCTTTATATAGTTACATAGTAAGTTCTATGTTCTAGATGGATATTATAATTTATGTGTATGTGTGTGTGTGTGTGTGCGTATGAGTGATAAAATGCATTGCAATGGGTTATCCTAAAAAAACAGCCAAATTATTTAACCCTATCAAATTATGCATGATTTCATTAATTAGTCATGACTGAAAAAAATGTTATAGAGATGCTTTTATGAAAGTTATTTCGTCTGATATTTACGTCTACCTACATTGTAAACAGCGAACTTTATTATTTTCTTTGTAATTTCGAAGGAATACTTTAATGCACATGCCTATCTGAGGCTAGATGACTAGGATAAGCATACTTACTGGCTAAAAATAATATCATACAAAGTATGATGTAGCAAATTACTGCCCTGGTTACCAAGAACAAAATATGAAAAGGTTCAACACTTATAAATGTATTAAATTCAAATAATCAAACAAAGATAATTAATATAAGAATATAACGCGAAATTTCATAAGTATATCTTTCATTTCAGCCGAGGAATTGCATTTGTACTATAAAACTCACTTACCGACAGACCGACAGAAAAATTAAGTTATAGAGTAGATCCTTATTGGTCAGGTTGATTGACAGCCAAAGTTAATCCCATCTACCAGGTACTGAGGAACATATGATCATTGGTAAGGGTAAACATTAGTTTAAAAAACAAGCAGCTTATTTCTAATGACAGCCGAGTAAATCTCTTTTTCAAATTTATGTCCTTTATTTCATTACGTACCTACCGACGTATAATCCCAGAAAGCTATTGAATAGATGCTCAGAGATTATTACAAAAATAAAACACCCATCTAACTCTAATAGTGGCCAAGTAATTACATTTCTTCCTTGCTTCTTTTAATTTTAGGAGCACAGCTACCTTATAAATGTTTATGTATGACTGTATATTTCTAAGTCGCTATACCTAAATATCTTTAGTTTCATGACTATATTTTCTTTTGTTTAAATCAAAAAAATCTCAAAGTTACTTATGTATTTTATACTACAATAACATCTATTGCACCAAATTTTGCAACCTTTTTTGCTTAATCCTTTGGCTTTAAGTGACGTCACATTTTGAGATGATCAAACTTTTCTCTTTATATTCCATTTCAATTGCCGTTAGATTTGGTCCAAACAAGAGAGATAATTTAGAGGTTTAAAGTGGCTCAATTACGTTTTTTTATAAGCGAAGTTTCTCTATATGTGTTCTTGTTCTTCTGTCCTTCTTTCTTAAATGATGGTCTTAATCAACAGATTGAATGAAAAAATAACAAATCCAGTAAAAAACTAACCAATGAAAAAACCACATGCACAATGCACATGACCGCTGAAATATTGTTGTATAGCATTAAATACTAGATAGATGGCTTAAAATACTTATTGTAAAATACTATTTATTACATTGTATTTTACAAAGCTATTTTTGCGAATAGTAAAATAATTTTTCTTATGATTATTATTAAATTAATGACATACCATATTGTCTTTAATACAATATGGCTCAGAACCAGTTCTAATACAAAAGATGTTAATTGATTGCGAAGCTACACTGTAAAGTATTTTTTTTTTGTAGATTTACATTGATAAGAAAGATTGAGAAAGATAAAAATGTAAATATAAAAAGTTAGTTATGCAAAAAACAAGGATGACAACATCCATAAAAGCGAAGCACTGAAACGGTAGGACAAACGAACATTAACACTTGTATAGTGTAAGGTCTAAATAATCAGAATATAAATATATAAGAATCGGAGCAAAATTGCAAGTAAATTTGTTGAAAAACTGCTTGATACAGGATAATGTTTATGGACATACTTACGTTTTTAGGACTTGATTATAGAGTTGCTTTGCTTATAACATTATACTTTGTTGTTCCACAAATCAACAAACCAAAAATCAGATCAATCGGATGATTATATCACATAAAAATTTGTTGTTAAAAAAGTATAAAAATCAACATGTTTAAAATGGACGTACGGACATTCTTGTTATGATTATAGAGTTGCTACGCTTTCTAAATCGTACCTAACTACTAAAGGAATCACCATGCAAAGTTTGAAAACGATAAGACAATTCTAACATGCCTAAATTAACAAAAAAAGCTATCCGTTTGTGACAGACGGACGTACGGACTGACCCTAATTATAGAAAAGCTTTGCTTTTCAAAATTAGATACTTATTGATTATGAAATATTATTTTTCATAATTATAAAGTAATGTACCTAAGTTTGCAAACATTATATACACTTTTCTTTTGTATAATAAGAGAATTGATAAATAAAAGTTTGTTAATGAAATGGGACATCTGTCATAATGAGGAGCAGATTACAGATTGATAGCTTGACACAGTATAATTTGATTGTTGTCCATTTCATTATTGATTAATCACAGATACAACACATTACAGAGTAGAGATACTATTATACAAAACGGAAAATAAACCTGTAGTTTTTAACCCTTAACAGTCGGGCCCCTTGCGTAGCTTAATTGGTCAGGGGCCTATTAGAGCTAGGGGGCTAAATTTTTTTGTGCAAGTCCCTTGTTTTATGATGAATTTCCGACCTTAAGTAAGTCAAAGTCAATTTTTGCTTCCTTCACCCTATTATTTAATAACCTATGTTTTTAGGTTCTTTTTTACTGTACTTGGCAGCTGCCAGCCACCGCAGTCGGCGTTCGGCGGGAAAACGGCGGCGGATCTTTATGAAATTTTTATACATTATGTAGACATGTAAGAAAAGTTTAAGTTTAAAATTTGAAGTCTTTAAGTCAAAAATTGCGGACAACAGACAGTGAACAACCTAACTGGAATTCCTAACTGAGCATGGTAATAAGTTGTGCCTGTTTATGGGCCAAGGCATTCTCTATAATCTCACTATTAGTGTAACATGCCAGACATAGTAACAGTAGGTACATTTTTAAAACTCCTTAGCATAACAGGGTGTGGTTAAAACTTGAACTCAATACGATAATTGACAAGGACCAAACTGTGTTAAACATGACCCATGTGATGTCATAAAAATGGGGGATTATCCATCTCTTGTTTAGGGGTTTTCTTTCCCACTTCTCCTCTCATCTTCCTCATTTTTATGACGTCACATGGGTGATTTTTAACACACTTTGGTCTTTGTCAAAATAATGCTGCAGGTTCTCTGATCTAATAATTATAATTGTTTAATATAGAATTGCTCCTATTTATATGCCAGCAAAATAAAGAATAAAGGGTGCAGGGGTTTAATAACTAAATGATCATTGGGTTTAGGGACCCTGTGCCACCTTTCAATCGGGTTCTTAATTATCAGCCAAAAGAGTCAAAATTATTAACACAGCCAAGTCGCTACAAAAGAGCAGAAAGCAATTCGCTAGCAGACGAAAAAGGTCCCCACAACTGGGACCAGGTTGTTGTCTTGATTATACATTTATTTATATTTGCTCACTCCAACTGTATACTCGAAAGTATAAAATGAAAGTATGAAATGACTATTACATAATATTACTACCAATCTAGAATATCTCTACTATAGGAAAAGAGAGGCAGCATAATGCAAATTTTCCTTCATAGGATACTCCAAAATTTTAATGTTATAAGATCCTATGGGATAAATGTAACAATATAAATTTCTAAAATATGGTTTAATTTCTAAATCAGATAGAACTAGAATTAGCATATTTAAACAGAATATTCTTTGATTTTAAGATTTATTTCATCACAAACATGAATAAATATATGAAAGGTTTAGTGGTTATTAAAATCTTCTGGAGAATATCGAGCTAACTGATTTTAATTGGAGCTGATAAAAACTAACTTTGCCCAGGAAAGGAAGGGACATTGGGCTGATTTTATTTTACACTAGTGCTCAAATAATAATATTGTCTTATTAGTTGGATAAACATTTTTGGAGACTTTATTGAATTTGATTGGTTGGTTCATTTTAAAATTTTAAACCACTAATTATAATCTATAGAAGAAGTGATTTCGTGGATCATCATTGTGGATGTATATAAATTTATCGGCCATATTTTAATCCCTGTAGCATAGACGTCCAAGGGGGGGGGGGGTAATGGGGCGATTACCCCCCATTTAAAATTTACCCCTACCCTGGGGGTGCCGTAGGCACCCCATAACCATTTAGGAGGGGGTATTTACCCCCCCCAAAATAAAAAATCTCTAATAAAAAAATTTTACCCCGGGGGTAAATTTTGGGGGGGCTAAACTAAATTTACCCCTGCAAACAGATTTCAGGGGGGGGTAATTACCCCCCCCAAGCAAATTTTACCTCCGGGGTAAATATTTTTTTTTGGGGGGGGGGGTAAAAAAAATTTGCGGTGCGCTTCGCGCGCCATTTTACCCCCCCCCCCAAAAACTAATTACCCCCCCACTAAAAAATTTTTACCCCCCCCAAAATAAAAAGCTTGGACGCCCCTGCCCTGTAGATTTTGATTTTTTCTACATTACAGACTTTACAAATATGTCGACGGGGACCTCTATCCCTAATAGTAGCCGAGTATATTACATTTTATTTTAGGAACTGGAAGACATTAAGCCAAATATATAAAGCTATAGTGTAGATGTGATTTTAAAAGTATTCAAAAGATTTGAGTTGCAAGACTCCCTTCACTTGCTACGTGCATAAACTTATTTATTTGAAGATAATTTAAATTTTTCCTCGTATGGAAATGGGGTAGAAATTTAAATATTGGGATGGGGAGAACCAGGGTTCTAAAGGGATAAGACAATGACCGAAAAATTCATGTACATCCACTAAATAACCCATTCTGTAGATTATATTTAGTGGTTGAAACGTTCAGACACTCAACTTACTGAAAATTCAATAATAGTTCCCAAAGTTATTAAGCCAACGAATAAGAAAACGTTATTATAAAATTTTGTTGACTAGTGTAATAAATAGCCCAACGACATCTCCCTCGATGGGGAGAACACACATCAGATCATACATGTCAATTCAAAACAATTCACATTCAGGGTGCGTGCATATGAATTAGCTAGGTGATTGCGAAGCTTAAGAGTAAAACTAATGAGAAGGTAGGCCTCCCAAAATTTTATTGAGTTTTGATTCACTACGAACCCATATCGCTGGCTCTCTACTACAGTAAGTTAAAGTAAAAGCATTTCTGGTTTTAATTTATGTATCATTATTTAACCATTAACTAATGCTTATTTTACTAATCCACTTAATTTACTAACTAATTGATGATACAACAATAGATACAACTTTTTGCTTTACACTGATGCAATATTTAAACCAGTTTTATTAAGATTTTATTATAATATTATTTATAATTGTTTTTGTTATAAAGTGCATCATTCCTCACTAGCTATCAAGTATGACAAAAATTGTCTTCAAAATAATTATGTTACTTTTTACAAAGCTTAAATAACGCTTTGTAATCTTTGTCTGCGCCGTTTTATTTGTGTTTTTTTTATAGTACAACTTCTTTATAATTTGAATATGGCCGACCATCCAACAACTGACTGACCAACAGATCGACCTATTGTCTGATCATAACCACTTCAAAACAAATATGATTTTGTTATTTTTGAATTAACAAGGATCACAACATCCATAAACGTGAAGCTCTTCAAAGGTAGGATAAACGAACATTAATACTTGTATAGTGGGAGAACTAAATAAACAGAATACATGAGTCTAAACAAAATTGTAAGCAAATTTGTTGCAAAACTAATAAATACTGGATAATGTTTAAGGACATGCTTATAAAATCATACCTTGGTGTTATAGGAATTACTATTCCAAACATCAATTGAATAGGATAATTACAACACATAAAAATTGTTAAAAAGTTTAAAAATTAACATGTTTTAAAAGGACGTAAGATTATAGAGTTGCTACGTCTTTTAAATTTGTTTTTGAAATCGCAATGCAAAGTTTGAAATCGATCTTACCGTTACGGACGGATGGACCGACCCTAATTATGGAATGTTAGCCCTTGTTTTCACCTGTCCTTGATGATGTTGAATGTATCCATTTATGTTGGATGGTAAAGTTAATTCCCCAGCTTTGAATAATACTATTCTTGTTTATGTTCTCTTCTATGCATCTGGTAACTTCACGGATTTAGGAATATTTAAAGATACATCTTCCATACTATAGTGTTGTTAAGACAGAACGTTGTGCAAAATTATAGCTCTATAAGGAACCAAAGAGTACGATTCTAATTCTGTTAAATCCAGGTTTTTTACAGGCTCCATAGTGGGCAAAGATTCAGGTACATAAAAATAAAAGAAGATATCCATTTTTTACTTTTAAGTGAGGGAATGAACACCCCCCTAACACTAAAAATACACCCCTCTTGTTGTCTGTATACACCTCCCTTATAGTTCACACCCTTCTACAAACCCCTTAGATTTTGGTTTAAGGAGGGTTTTTGGTGCGCTTCATTCACCCCCCTTGCAAATCCCTCTCAATTGGACCTTGCTGCGTCGACCATCAAAAATAGGATATCCATGTATATTACATTCTTGTGAAACTTTGTGGTATAAATTTTTTGGCACCTTTTCTTTGAAGGTATATAAGTTGTTAAAAACAAAACAAGATATTTTAGTGTATCCATCCAATATTGGTTATCTGATGAGGATTCTTTAAAAAAATAGGGTCGCTGCCTTACTAAGAAGATGATTAAAGCCCCTCAACAGATTATGACGTCATACGATAGAATAGCCAATGAGAGGCCAGTATACACTATAATTGACCAATGGTAAAATTTATGCCGGCATCTCATTGGTTATTTTATCGCATGACGTCATAATCATTTTAGGGACTCTAATCATCTTCCCCTACTAAAATTGTTTTTGTTATTTTCGTGATTTTGGAGGATTTTTCACAAAAACAATTTTAGTAAGGCAGTGATGCAGCGACTCTAGTTTTTTTTTTATAAAGAATCCACCCCAGTTGTTTATCCTTTATCTAGAGGTATTCTAAGTTCAGATATACCAAAAATTAAAACCTTGTGGTGTACCCTTCCCGTACAAATTATCCAGATAATATACTTATCCTTATCTGCGTGGCAAAATGCAATTTGATCCATGTGGCGTTCTCTCTCTCTGCTGCTGCAGATAAATACACAAAATCCAATCAAGAAAATCTGACCTCAAGCCACCCCTACCCCCCGCCTCCAGAAGCTTTACAAAGTGTCTAAAAAATCAGCCAAAAGACGTCATAAAAATTAGGGATGAGAGGAGAAGTGGGGAAGAAAACGTCTAAAAAAGAGATGGATAATCACATGACGTCACATAACTGATTTTTTGAGACACTTTGTAAAGCTTCCAAATCCACTTCTGTTGAACTTTGTTGTTGATATTTTATCAACAACACGCTAGATAAGCATGGAATGTTTATGAGTATGCTAAACATCTCGGATTAAACTGTGTCAAACTCCAAGAAGTTAAGAATGTCAGACTAACTGATGGAAGTAAGATTTAGTTGAATGTCGGTCATTACAGAGAGAGAGGGGACAATGGGCTGTTTATTACACTAGTCTCCAAAGTTTTAAAATAACGTGTTCTTATTCGGTGGCTTATCAACTTTGGGGACTACAGTGAATTTTGACTGGTTGGCTCATTACGAAGAGTGTTCAAACGTTTCAAGTTGAAACGTTTGAACACTCTTCGTAATGAGCCAACCAGTCAAAATTCACTTTCAACCACTATTTTGAATCTACGGAAGGGATAATTTTGTCTTTTATCATTGGGGATGTACATTAATTTAACGACCATTGTCTTATCCCTTTAGATCCTTGATCATTACCCACTTCAAACTTAACAGAATTGTCTTAAACTATGACTTAAATTATAAATCTATCAAACTCTCCCACGTTCAACAATCGCTCACGTGGCTTCATTGGTGGGTCTCAACTGAAGTTTCCGAGATCTTGTAGGAAATGTTTTGCAAAGTATTTGACCTTGGCAGAATATTTTGGTTAAATATATTCCTTTCCTTCATCTTGCACAATCATAAATAGATAGATAGATGGATGGATGGATAGATGGATAGATATATATATGGATATATGGGTAGATAGATGGATAAGTAGATGGTTAGATAGATAGATGGGTGGATGTATAAATAGATAGATGGGTTGGTAGATAGATAGTTTGAAAGATAGACGGATAGAAAGATGGATAGATATATTGATATAGGTAGATGGATAGTTAGATGGATAGATTGATGAATAGTTAGATGGATGGAAAGATAGATAGATAAAGATATAAACGGACAGATAAATAGAAAGCTGGATAGAAAGATAGAATGAAGGATAGATTGATAAATAGATACATGGATGGGTATATATTTAAAAATGAGATCAAAAAAGGCATAAAAGCTTCTTGTCTCTTCATCTAAATGTCTTTTTTTTCACAGACATTGTGAAAATCTGACAAAAACAGCAAAGACATAGCTAGCTAAGATATGTAAAAATACATATTTCAATTCTAATCTACATAAAGTAACTAAGAAACAAATCTGTTAGTAGTTAGGAAAGGTTTTTGAGATTAAAGATTGTTTTTAGCTTTCTTTTTGAAATTATTTATTTTTTTTCATTATATTAGAGGGAAATTATGATATGTTTAAAATAGATGTTCTTACATTTTTACAAAAAAAAATAAATTAAGACATTTTTCAAACTGATTATTTCTATTTCCGAAAATGTGAAACCTAATTGGTTCAGTGGTTAGTGAGAATGATATCTTAACAAATAAGAAAATAATCATTATTTATTTATATATAGAATTGTGGTTTAGGCAATAAATCTTGAAAAAAATCTCTGGGTATGGTTTAAAACTTTAATATAGAGCCAAATATATGTCTCTAATGAATCTGACAGACAACCAACCTTTATGGATTCTTTACCCTTGTCTGTAAGTCTTACTGTACCTTGTAAATAGTAATGACCGTTCATTGGGTCAAGGCATTCCCCCTACTCCTACTATTAATATGATACAAATGAATAGTATAACTAACCAGGTATACTTTTTAGAATCTTAGGTTATAACGCAGTTAAAGCTTAAATTGAAATCAATCACCCCTTAACAAAACGATTTGATGTGGTTTGTTATACGCTACATTGATCGTGGGCTTAACTTTTTAATTTAAAAAACAATTTAAAAAACATATTATAAGATAGTTTATTAGATCGAAAAAAAGGGAGGGAAAATTTACTAAGGGGGAGAAAAAAGAAGGAATCAATCAGGGAAGATAGGGATAGTATAATTAATTTACATGCCTTTCTCCCTCAAATAAATAATAACTATTAAGAAGATTTTTACACATAATATTTATGTGTAAGATTGATTTATCCTCCATCATATCCCTTACTCCCTGGTAGATAGTCAGATGGTTGAAACCTCGGGGAATCAGGTGATCATTATACCAGGCTTTTACCATTCACAGTGCTAGCAGACAAATATTTTTGCATCACAAAAACAACGTTTTTTTCTTCATAATCTATGATATAACGTAATATATTAATGTCATAATAAGAAATTTATTTAAAAAATAATGTAATCTATATAATTAAAACAGTTTTTAGTTATTAACTTTTTGTTGAAGTGATTAAAAAAAAAATTATTTTTATAATTCTTAATTAAGTTATATTTAAAGAAGGGTCATTGAGTAGAAACTTGTTTTTATTGTGTAACTTTTCTATATAGCTTGATGTATAAATTGTTGTGTATAAGATCTTGAAAACGGCTGAATAAAGTGATTTTTCAATTAATTTTAGTAAATTTTGTTTATCTTCTAATCACCAAAAACGAAACGACTTAGGATTTTTAAAAATAGTTTAACTACTTGATTATAAAAACCTAAAAAACATTGTTATTTAGAATTTTCTGTTTAAACGATTAAAAAAACTATGAAAGGAGACATGGAAGTCCAAGCTTTTTATTTTGAGGAGGATAATCTAGTGTATTTAAAAGCGAAGCTTTTCTATCATTAGGGTTGGTCCGTCCGTCCGTCCGTCACGGATAGCTTTTTTCGTTAATTTAGGCATGTTAGAATTGTCCTATCGATTTCAAACTTTGCATGGAGATTCCTTTAGTAGTTAGGTACGATTTAGAAAGCGTAGAAACTCTATAATCATAACAAGAATGTCCGTACGTCCATTTTAAACACGTTGATTTTTTACTTTTTTAACAACAAATTTTTATGTGATCTAATCATCCGATTGATCTGAATTTTGGTATATTGATTCCTGGGACAACAAAGTATAATGTTATAGGCGAAGCAACTGTATAATCAAGTCCTAAAAATGTAAGTATGTCCATAAACATTGTCCTGTATCAAGCAGTTTTTTAACAAATTTACTTAGAAATTTACTTTGACTCTTATACATTTATATTCTGATTATTCAGTTCTGACACTATACAGTATACAAGTGTTAGTGTCCGTTTGTCCTACCGTTTCAGTGCTTCGCTTTTATGGATGTTGTCATCCTTGTTAAAAAAAAAATTGAGGTAGGTAAAATGTGGCGTTTCAAAGTTTGGGGGGGGGGGGGTAAACACCGATTTACCCCCACTCTTGAACGTTGAAGGGGTGAGGGGAGTGACGGTCATAAGACATCACAAACAGGTTTTCAAGAGAGATTTGTGTAAGAATTACAGACAAACATATATAAATTGTACCATTTATATTTAGCTAATATCTCTTTTTTTTCAGACTTTATGTAATTATCTACATGTAATTAATGGCTGTTGTTTAATTTATTTCTGGATTTTTTGGAATAGAATGGAAAATTTGGATGCTGCATATACTGTTCTACAGGTGAGGAAAGATTTAGGGTTCTTAACTCTCCGAGCTACCAAACACCCTTCTACTTCTACAAGCGGCTACACCCCTAGAGGCCTCAAGGGATTTTTTTTTTAAGGGATGTAGGGGACATTTTTCTGGGGGCAATTTATCTTGGAAGGGTAGAGATACTCTCCGCCTAAAAAGTTATAAGCCTATAGAAAGCTTCACTGTAAAGGTTCAGTGGTTAGCAAGATCCTTCGCTACAGACAAAAAGATTAAAACTTTATATAATAGGATAAAAAAGGGACGGAGTAAATTTTTTATTAGGTACATAATTTTATAAACATTTAAGATAGTCAAATGCTATTCGAAAGTCAAAGTATCATTTAATACAACCTATTTTAAAAGTATCATACAAGTCTGTTTTTATAGCATATTTTTTAAAGCGAAGCTTTTCTATATAAATAGGGTATATACGTACGTCCGTAAGTAAGCTCTTATCGTTTATTATGACATGTTAGAATTGTCCTTTTGATTTCAAACGTTGCTATCTAATTTTAAACTTAATTAAAACAAATTTGTGTTTGTATCCTATTCATCTGACACTCTACATGTGTTTAAAGTTTGTTTGTCCCACTGCCTGATTTTAAAGCTTCATTTTTATAGATGTTGTCATCAATGTTGAAAAAATTACTCTGTAACAAATTATTCTTAGGTTGACGTAGACGAGCCAGAACTTGTAAAGTTGGTCGAATCAGGTAAATTGAAAATATTTTAAGTAGCGAAGCTACTCTACAAGTTCTAAGATCTAACTGTCTGTATGCGTTTACGAAACAAGTGAAAGTCAATCCTTATAATAAGGTAACAGGATGTTTGTTTGTATCGTAGGATACCGCAAACAAATGGGCATAGACACTCGTAAGGCATAAATAAATATTTTGTTTATTCCGTAATCCCAATCTATAAGATTTAGGAATAGAAATGCTTTTGATATTTTGAAACTGTGGATTGACGATTTACAACCCGCTCCGACTTGGCATGCGTGTTGTTTATTTTTGACCTAGCGGCTGCACCTTAAAATATCGATGCGAGCCATAATTTCCAATTTTATATAATATTGTTTTTAGGGGCAGGAACACCTGACAACCCTGCTTTAACTTCATCCCAGGTTGGTTTCTATCTTTCTATTTTTGACATTCTGATTTAAGTTCTTAGTAGTTGACTAGATAGAGGGCAGTATACGACACAAGATTTTATTTTGGTGCAACTTTGAACCAAATCTTGCTTAATACATTAAAACCCCTTTCAAATTACCAAACCTTAAATTGCAAGACATATGTGTGTAAGTTCTGGTATATGGTAATGCATTGCGCCTGTTTTGGGCGAAGGCATTCCCCCTACTGTTCATGTTGCCAACCTGACATAATATAAGTAGGAACCGTTTTTAACGTCTTTAGTATGACACGTGGTGTTGGGCTGAGATTCAAACCTATCACCTTCCTTACAACAAACGGATGCGGTACGTTATACCTCAGTCGAGGGTTCTTATCAGTTATATTTCCAGAAGTAGGATTTTGGTAACCTTATCTCACCTTTCAATTTTTTCCTTCTTTACATGAAGGAATAGGTTCTTAATAGGTTGTTAAAATTATTTTATCGATAAATATATTTTATAGGAGGGACGACTTTTAAATGAAGTTAAGAAATTGGAAATAACAAGGTAATTTTTTTCCAGTATGGCTTAGAAACCGATTAATTTCCGCTGGGTTGTAATCGGTTCTTAGCCATGCTGAAAAATCATGTTCAGCATCTCATTACAGTTAATTTTCCACGAATATCAACATAAAAATAAAAAAATAATACCAGTTTTGTAAGCCCTGGCAAACAAAACTTGTTTTATATTTTATCTTAATATCTGTGAAAAGCTGTCTATAATACGATGCGAAAAATAACTGTATCAAAATTTGCGGGTTTAAATTTGAGGCTTATGCGAGGCTGAGGCGCGGCTGCCGTGCCCTGATTTTTACAGATCCTCGAGATTTCTCGCTTCTGAAAATCTATTGTAGAAAAAATGAATAGTTTTAATTTCTAAAAATATTATGAATAGGAGAATTCATAATTAAAACAATGAGTGAAGTTTTTAAAGCTAGTTTTGTACGTCTGTCTTTTACAGCCTTGTCTAAAGCTTAAGATCTCAATAACTACAGAATTGATTTAAGTAGCTTTACATAGGTCATTTGATGGTTTTAGGCTATTTTATTTAAAGAGTTAAATCTTGGGATGGTTTTAAACTTTTTCTCTCCCCTCTGTCCTTTTGTAAAGAGAGCTCAATTATGCCAAGGGCGTAGCCGCCAGTAAAAATAAACAGTCCATTCGTAAATTCATATAAGAGATCTAAAAAAAAACTTTTAATAATTACGTTTACTTATATATGAACATAATATTGCTGCGCTGCTGGTTAACATAGGCTTCATTGTTTTATTTTTAGAGAATCTCCTTTGGGACTTGTGAAGCCCAACCGCTCGCCATTAAATTTATCTGACAGAGAAGGTTAGTGAAAATTAGTTGGTTCACACAGACAGAGACAGTTTTTCTGTGAAAATTAGTTGGTTCACACAGACAGAGACAGAGACTCTGTGAAAATTAGTTGGTTCACACAGACAGAGACAGAGACTCTGTGAAAATTAGTTGGTTCACACTGACAGAGATAGTTTCTCTGTGAAAATTAGTTGGTTCACACAGACAGAGACAGTTTTTCTGTGAAAATTAGTTGGTTCACACAGACAGAGACAGAGACTCTGTGAAAATTAGTTGGTTCACACAGACAGAGACAGAGACTCTGTGAAAATTAGTTGGTTCACACAGACAGAGACAGAGACTCTGTTAAAATTAGTTGGTTCACACAGAGAGAGACAGAGACTCTGTGAAAATTAGTTGGTTCACACAGACAGAGACAGAGACTCTGTGAAAATTAGTTGGTTCACACAGACAGAGACAGAGACTCTGTGAAAATTAGTTGGTTCATACAGACAGAGACTCTGTGAAAATTAGTTGGTTCACACAGATAGAGACAGAGACTCTGTGAAAATTAGTTGGTTCACACAGACAGAGACAGAGACTCTGTTAAAATTAGTTGGTTCACACAGAGAGAGACAGAGACTCTGTGAAAATTAGTTGGTTCACACAGACAGAGACAGAGACTCTGTGAAAATTAGTTGGTTCACACAGACAGAGACAGAGACTCTGTGAAAATTAGTTGGTTCATACAGACAGAGACTCTGTGAAAATTAGTTGGTTCACACTGACATAGACAGAGACTCTGTGAAAATTAGTTGGTTCACACAGACAGAGACAGCTTTTCTATGAAAATTAGTTGGTTCACACAGACAGTGACAGTTTCTCTGTGAAAATTAGTTGGTTCACACAGACAGAGACAGTTTCTCTGTGAAAATTAGTTGGTTCACACTGACAGAGATAGTTTCTCTGTGAAAATTAGTTGGTTCACACAGACAGAGACAGTTTCTCTGTGAAAATTAGTTGGTTCACACAGACAGAGACAGTTTCTCTGTGAAAATTAGTTGGTTCACACAGACAGAGACAGTTTCTCTGTGAAAATTAGTTGGTTAACACAGACAGAGACAGTTTCTCTGTGAAAATTAGTTGGTTTTACACTGAAAGAGACAGGTTCTCTGTGAAAATTAGTTGGTTCACACAGACAGAGACAATTTCTCTGTGAAAATTAGTTTGTTCTCACAGACAGAGACAGTTTCTCTGTGAAAATAAGTTGGTTCACACAGACAGAGACAGTTTCTCTGTGAAAATTAGTTGGTTAACACAGACAAAGACAGTTTCTCTATGAAAATTAGTTGGTTCACACAGACAGAGACAGTTTCTCTGTGAAAATTAGTTGGTTCACACAGACAGAGACAGAGACTCTGTGAAAATTAGTTGGTTCACACAGACAGAGACAGAGACTCTGTGAAAATTAGTTTGTTCACACAGACAGAGACAGAGACTCTGTGAAAATTAGTTGGTTCACACAGACAGAGACAGTTTCTCTGTGAAAATTAGTTGGTTCACACAGACAGAGACAGTTTCTCTGTGAAAATTAGTTGGTTCACACAGACAGAGACAGTTTCTCTGTGAAAATTAGTTGGTTCACACAGACAGAGACAGTTTCTCTGTGAAAATTAGTTGGTTCACACAGACAGAGACAGAGACTCTGTGAAAATTAGTTGGTTACACAGACAGAGACAGTTTCTCTGTGAAAATTAGTTGGTTCACACAGACAGAGACAGTTTCTCTGTGAAAATTAGTTGGTTCACACAGACAGAGACAGTTTCTCTGTGAAAATTAGTTGGTATACACAGACAGAGACAGATACTCTGTGAAAATTAGTTGGTTCACACAGACAGAGACATGTACTCTGTGAAAATTAGTTGGTATACACAGACAGAGACAGTTTCTCTGTGAAAATTAGTTGGTTCACACAGACAGAGACATGTACTCTGTGAAAATTAGTTGGTTCACACAGACAGGGACAGAGACTCTGTGAAAATTAGTTGGTTCACACAGACAGAGACAGAGACTCTGTGAAAATTAGTTGGTTCACACAGACAGGGACAGTTTCTCTGTGAAAATTAGTTGGTTCACACTGACAGAGACAGAGACTCTGTGAAAATTAGTTGGTTCACACAGACAGAGACAGTTTCTCTGTGAAAATTAGTTGGTTCACACAGACAGAGACAGAGACTCTGTGAAAATTAGTTGGTTCACACAGACAGAGTCAGGTACTCTGTCATTTGATATGATTCAGTGATTCTTATTGGAAAGGTGATAAGTATGAGTCTCTGCCAGCTTATGTAAGACATTAAAAAGTCGTATCAGCGTAAACTGCGTATAAAATAAAGTAGTAAGCTTTTTTGTCTGTAGCGTAGTCCTGAGATTGTTTTAGGCCTTTTAATTTCTATAAATAAGTCTGGGTATGGTTTTAAGCCATTTCTGCCATTTCATATCCCTTCAAATATAGAGCCCCTAGATGCTAGGGGCACAGCCACTAGTAATCTTTAAATTGCAGGGATAGAAATACTTTATATTTATTGACATTAAGTATTAAATTAATGTCCATTGTACTATCTCTCATACAAAAAACTGTTATGGAATACAACATTATTTTTCCCCTAGGTCGACCATACGCCTCCTACGGACCATCCCAGAACACCTCGGAATGCTCCACCCCTCTTTCTTCTGTGGGAGTCAGATCTGAAAAACTTGAATATCCTTGTCTCAATTTTGTTCAGGTATCTATCTATCTATCTATCTGTCTATCTTACTCCCATTATCTATTTTGCGATTGTTCTACCCCTCTTTCTTCTGTGGGAGTCAGATCTGAAAAACTTGAATATCCTTGTCTCAATTTTGTTCAGGTATCTATTATCTATCTATCTATCTTACTCCCATTATCTATCTTAAGATTGTTCTACCCCCCTTTCTTCTGTTAGTCTGAAAAACTAATATCTAACTATCTACCTTTCTATCTATTTCTAATTATCTAAATTTCAATTTATCTATTTCTAATCAATCTATCTATCTATCTTTCTATCTAGTCTGGTAAGAGTGGAAGGAGTACTCCCATAGGAAATGGAAACATACTACCTAGTATTGGAGAAAATGTTATTATTGGTATCTATCTATCTATCTATCTATCTATCTATCTATCTATATATCTAGTCTGGTAAGAGTGGAAGGAGTACTCCCATAGGAAATGGAAACATCCTACCTAGTATTGGAGACAATGATATTATTGGTATCTATCTATCTATCTATCTATCTATCTATCTATCTAGTCTGGTAAGAGTGGAAGGAGTACTCCCATAGGAAATGGAAACATCCTACCTAGTATTGGAGACAATGATATTATTGGTATCTATCTATCTATCTATATATCTATTCTGGTAAGAGTGGAAGGAGTACTCCCATAGGAAATGGAAACATCCTACCTAGTATTGGAGACAATGATATTATTGGTATCTATCTATCTATCTATCTATCTAGTCTGGTAAGAGTGGAAGGAGTACTCCCATAGGAAATGGAAACATCCTACCTAGTATTGGAGACAATGATATTATTGGTATCTATCTATCTATCTATCTATCTGGATCCTATGTTTGCCGTGTCTACGCCGCGGATCCACCTTCAACTGCAGCAGCAACAACATCAGCAGCAACAGAAGAAGCCAAGAGCAAACACTTACAATCTCCCACCTACCTTACCACCATCATCGACCTTACCATCTACATCAACCATGCTTCCAACGGTTTTTTAACATCACAGACAACGAGGACTCTCCCTCAGCTGAATCGAGTTTTTAATTTACCTGACAAAGAATAAGGAAACACCAGCCAACCTTATTCGGCTTCTTCTGTTAATAGCTGGAATTGAACAAAACCCAGGCCCCAAAACCTGGTACTGTATCATATGTAATGGAATCTTAACATCTACAGCCGTCCAATGTTCAAGCTGCTCACACTGGCTCCACATCAAATGCTCTCCATTTAAAACATCAGTTCAGAGAAGAAAACTTAAAACCTGGATTGGACCATGCTGTAAGCCAAACAACCCCCCCCAAAAAACCCCCCCTCAAAACAACCCCCCTTTTCGACCCCCTTCTCAATCCCCATCTTTTTCAACTCGTAGACCCCCCCCAACCCCCTCTTCGCCCCCTCCCAACAGTATACTAGGGAAAATCGACGAGCTCTTGCACAACATGGAGAAGGACAACATCCCCATTGCTGCAATTCAAGAGACTAAGCTGACAAATAAATCAAAGCCGTTCAAAACTCCCAACTATACCCTTGTCCGCAAAGATAGAGGCACCAACAAGGGAGGAGGACTAGCATTCTTGATACACAAGGATCTAAACTTCTCCATTGAACCAACACCTAGAATCCTGGAACAGGACCCGTTCACAGAAACCTTAACCATCAGCATACCTGGCGTGGACAAGAAAAACCTCTACATACATAATGTCTACATTCCACCACAAAGCAGTTGCACCCCACAGTATGAACCTCCCCTTGACCATCTTTTTGACGGCCTTGGTGAATCATACATGATCCTCGGGGATGTTAATGCCCACAGTCAACTCTGGCACTCAGAGGCCACAAATGATACCAGAGGTACAGCTCTGGCAGACACCATCACAGGACGAACCTGCGGCATTATAAACGAGGACTTACCAACCAGAGTTACCAACCTGGCTTCAACTGCTCCTGACGTTAGTATTGTCTCCTCTAATCTCATCCCCACCACCACCTGGAGGATCAGAAATAAGATGAGCTCGGACCATCTCCCCATCATTATCAACATGACTGCTGACCTCAAAAAGTTTAATGCAAAAAATGTTACTTTTATTAACTTTTCGAAAGCTAACTGGCCTGCTTTCCAAAAACACGTTGAAGACAAATTTAGGCATGCTAGAGATATTACTAGCATCCATAAAGCTGAAGTTTTCTTTCGACACACCCTTCAAAAAGCTGCCAAACTTCACATTCCTGCCGGCAGAATCCCCAAAACCTTCAACGCCCTCCCCACTGAAGCAGCCAGACTGATTAATGAAAGGGATGAAATCAGGGAGAATGATCCTGCAGACCCTAGAATCTCTGATCTCAACAAAGAGATCACTAAAAAGATCCAAGACCATCGGAAAACTAAATGGAAGGAACATCTTGCCTGCTGCCAACCTGGATCTAAAAAGCTTTGGAATACCATCAAAAGTTTAAACAATAACCCTGTCCAACCTGAAAATCAAGGAATCAGCTTTAACGATAAAACCACCAACTGTGCCAAAGCCATGGCCAACAACTTCAATAAACAGTATACACCTCCCAAGGATTCCAAGTCATCACAACCCTTCAGACGGACGCTTCGCTCTCTGAAGAAGAAGACAAAAGATCCTTTGATACTGTTTACCCCTGCCCAGACCCTAGCTGCTATTAACAAATCAAAAAGCTCTAAGGCCTTAGGACCTGATGGTTTGTCACCAATTATGTTGAAGAACATTGGCCCCAATGCCATCAACTACCTGACCAATATCTTCAACAGATGCCTGGAAGAGTCAGTCATCCCCAACATCTGGAAGACTGGCAAAATCATACCTTTGCTGAAACCTGGCAAACCTGCTGACAAAGGACCCAGCTACCGCCCAGTGTCCCTTCTGTCCCCAGCTATCAAAATCCTTGAGGCACATTTGCTTCCAGCTGTGACAGAAGCTGTCCAACTTGCCGACCATCAACATGGATTCCGTAAAGGCAGGTCTACAGGTACAGCACTACAGAGCATCCTAGACCATATCAACTCTGGTCTTAACAGGAAGAAACCTGTTCACAGAACAGTTTGTGTCGCCATTGACCTTTCCCGTGCCTTCGACATGGTCGACCACACCATCCTTCTCAGTGACATCGAGAAGCTAAACCTCAATGACCACATAAAACGCTTCCTGTGTGCATATTTGAGAGGCAGATACACATATGTAGTATTTAGGAATTCCAACTCTAAATACAGGAAGATGAAACAGGGTGTCCCACAAGGTGGTGTTCTCTCCCCTGTACTCTTTAACTTATATATGTCATCAATGCCTGCCCCTCCTGGTAACACCATTCTCAAGACATATGCTGATGACTCCAATATCCTAAACTCAGGCCCAGTTATTGACCCAGCAGTTCAAGAAATCAACACCTACTTGGCTACCCTAACTGTTTGGTTTAAAGGACGCAACCTCGAGATATCCCCCTCCAAATCCTCAGCTACGTTGTTTACAACGGCCTCAAATGAGTGCAACACGGAACTAGATGTTGTGATAGATGGAGAAAAAGTTCCAACAGTCAAGAAACCTAAGTTTTTAGGGATAACTTTTGACAATCTCCTTTCCTTTAAACAACATGCCACCGACTTAAAGACCAAGGTCCAAGTTAAGAACAATGTCCTGAAGGCCTTGGCTGGTTCCGACTGGGGTATGGAGAAAGAAACCATTATTAACACCTACAAAGCCATAGGACGCCCCCTTTTAAATTACGGCTGCAACATTTGGACCCCATCCCTAAGTGACACATCCTGGAAAAATCTTCAGATTGCCCAGAACCAAGCCCTGCGGACTGCCACTGGCTGCCACCGGATGACAGACATTGATCACCTTCACAATGAGACCAAGATCATGAAGGTCCGTCCTCACTGTGAAATGCTCAGTAAGCAATTCCTGTTAGCTACACAGAAGCCACACCATCCTAACAGAGTGAACCTGTCTGATCCCCCTCCCCCCCGCCAGATGAAAGAAACCCTGTCCTCTAGATTTGGAGAAGAAATCAGGCACATGTCTCGCCCTGACCTCCCAGAGGATGTATATAAGTCTAAATTAAAACTAATACACACCAAAAGTGTCAAGGAGGCCCTCAATGCCATGGAGCCTAACAAGGTGTTACTTGCCCCTCCCCCCCAAATTCACAAGTCAGAGAAATGTCTCCCCAGAGCAACCAGAGCCACTTTATCCCAGCTGCGCTCTGGATACAGTAACTTTCTGAATAGCTACAAGGCCAGAATCAACCCTACTATTCAAGATGTATGCCCCAACTGCAACCAACACTCTCACACAACTCGACACCTGTTTGAATGTCCTAACAATAGGACCAACCTTACAACCAGAGACCTCTGGACCCGACCCTTGGAAGCAGCCAGATTTCTAAATCTGGCAACAGATGTAAATGATGATGGAGGATGAGTAGATGTCGGGCTAAACAAACAAACAAACATCTATCTAGTCTGGTAAGAGTGGACGGAGTACTCCCATAGGAAATGGAAACATACTACCTAGTAGTGGAGACAATGTTATTATTTGTATCTATCTATCTATCTATCTATCTATCTATCTATCTATCTATCTATCTAGTCTGGTAAGAGTGGAAGGAGTACTCCCATAGGAAATGGAAACATCCTACCTAGTATTGGAGACAATGATATTATTGGTATCTATCTATCTATCTATCTATCTAGTCTGGTAAGAGTGGAAGGAGTACTCCCATAGGAAATGGAAACATACTACCTAGTAGTGGAGACAATGTTATTATTTGTATCTATCTATCTATCTATCTATCTATCTATCTATCTAGTCTGGTAAGAGTGGAAGGAGTACTCCCATAGGAAATGGAAACATCCTACCTAGTAATGGAGACAATGATATTATTGGTATCTATCTATCTATCTATCTATCTAGTCTGGTAAGAGTGGAAGGAGTACTCCCATAGGAAATGGAAACATACTACCTAGCAGTGGAGACAATGTTATTATTGGTATCTATCTATCTATCTATCTATCTATTCATCTATCTATCTATATATCTATCTATCTATCTATCTATCTATCTATCTATCTATCTATCTACCTAGTCTGGTAAGAGTGGAAGGAGTACTCCCATAGGAAATGGAAACATCCTACCCAGTAGTGGAGACAATGTTATTATTGGTATCTATATATCTATCTATCTATCTATCTATCTATCTATCTATCTATCTATCTATCTATCTATCTATCTATCTATCTATCTATCTATCTATCTATCTATCTATCTATCTAGTCTGGTAAGAGTGGAAGAAGTACTCCCATAGGAAATGGAAACATCCTACCTAGTATTGGAGACAATGTTATTATTGGTATATCTATCTATCTATCTATCTATCTATCTATCTATCTATCTATCTATCTATCTATCTATCTATATATCTATCTAGTCTGGTAAGAGTGGAAGGAGTACTCCCATAGGAAATGGACACATACTACCTAGTATTGGAGACAATGTTATTATTGGTAAAGAGGAAGAAGGTTTGACTATCAAGTGTCATTATAACCCAGTCATGGATGAATATATAAGGTGAGAAAATTTCCAGGGTTTGGCAGCCGCGCCCCAGTTGAAATGAAATGAAATGAAATGAAATGAAATATTTATTTTATGACACATACAAAAAAATATATATACATTACATGGTATAATCACAAACAAACAATAAAATTGATCATGATTACTTATAGTTTAATAATAAAGATTATAGTATTCACATTCAAAATTCGTGTCAAAGGACTAATTAATCTCTCTCGAGGTAATATTAAGTAGCCTTTGCAGATAAGAAAAAAATGATAAAAAAAATATAATAGATAACATGAAGCTTAATTATTTAAAATAAGAACTTACGCATTATATATGATGGGGATTATAATGTGGAATTGTAAGGAAGGGAATTGGAGGGGAAAGTAACATGATGTGTGTTTGTAATATTGACTATAAACATTTATAATTAATATGAAGGATAAATCAGTGAAGACTTGTAGAACAGACAGAATAAATGTTTTACATTCTTAGGTGGCAAGAACGGCAAAGAAGTCTATAACATGTTATGTCTATTTTTGCTAGAAGGCATTTTTTTAGCCTACTCTTAAATTGATTTAGGTTTAAGGCATTTTTTATATTATCACGGTCGTCAAAACTGTTCCATATCTTTGGAAATGAACAAATAGGAAGCCTCTCTACTAAGTTAATTCGAGAAAAGGGGACAGTTAAATTATTATTGTTTCTCAAAACGAAGTTACCATTTAATTCACCTCGTCTAGGCCACATATTATTAAAAGACCTTGGCAACAAATTATTTTTGTACTCATACATAAATTTTAGTTTGAAGTAATGAGCTAGAGATTCAAAGGGTAAAATATTGAGATTTTTAAATAAAGGACTAGAATGGCTATAGTAGGTTGCTTGCTTAATACATCTCACAGCCATTTTTTGTTTAGTGATTATGCCAGTAAGATTTGTGGGTGATGCACATGAGTAGATAAGGATTCCATAAACTAAATGACAATAAAAGATAGAGTAATATAGAGCTTTCAGAGCTTTTTCAGTGAGTAGACCTTGACATTTTCGGAGACAAAATAATGATTTAGAGAGCTTTTTGTTTAATTCATTTATATGAACCTTAAAATTCAAGGCTGGATCCAAATAAATACCCAAGAATTTTATAGCTGGAATATCACTTTCATGGTTGACAAAGTCAATTCTATGTCTAAGTAAAGGGTTAGGGTTAAGGGTATTTGGATCATTATCATCAAAATATAGATTGATTTCATTCCATGGAATAAGGGAGGGAGTAGGATAAAATATAGTGAATTTTGTTTTGTTGGGATGTAAAGACATTTGATTAGCCCTAAACCACTGGGAAATATTTTTGAGTTCTGCATTAACAAATTCAACAAGCTCATTTAGGTTTTTACCAGAGGCTAATATAGTAGTGTCATCACAGAAAAGTAGGACTTTTAAAAGTGTTGACTTAGGCAAGTCATTAAAAAATATAAGAAACAAAATAGGACCTAATATGCTACCTTGAGGCACTCCACTATCTATCTCTAATGGATCAGAGTCAAAAAGGCCAAATTTAACAAATTGATTTCTATCTGTTAAATATGATTCAAACCAATTAAGCAAGTTCCCATTAATACCAAATTTCTGTAGCTTCATAAGAAGAGTATTTTTAGGCACACAATCAAATGCTTTGCGAATATCACAAAAAATTCCAATAGTATACTCCTTATTATTCATAGCTTTACTTACATGATTGAGTAAATGAATCATAGGATGATATGTTGAATTATTTGCCTGGAATCCAAATTGAAGTTCATCAATAAGATTATTATCAGAAAGATAAGCTTGCAAATTAATGGCAATGAACTTTTCTAGAATTTTTGAAAAAATAAGAAGAAGAGAAATTGGCCTGTAATCATTAAGATTGAAAGGATCTCCGCCTTTTTTGAAGACAGCTGTTACTTTAGCCATTTTGAATTGTTCAGGTACAGAGCCAAGTTCAATTGATTTATTGAAAATATGACATAAAGGATCTAGAATTTGTGAAACGACTTTTTTCAATAAAAAAGATGATATTCCAAGGTAGGCACAGGATTTTTTTAGGTCAAAATTATTAACAATTTCAGTTATAATTGCAGGTGTGATTGGGGGAATGTTAAATAGGTTGCCAGATTCTTCAAGATAAGAGTTAGGGGATCTCTCAGTAGGGGGTATAGCCTGTCGAATATTAAAAGCAATGCTAGAAAAATGCCTATTAAATGCCTCTCCTATGTTCTTATCACCAATGATCTCATTACCATCAACAATAATCTTATTAGTTGAAAATTTTCTTTTTGAATTCAAACCAGCGACATCTTTAATAATTTGCCAACTCTTTTTAAGATTGTTTTGGTTGGAGACAAGTAGATTACTATAATATAACTTTTTTGCAGTTTTCAGAACTTTGTTATACACGTTTTTATATTTAGTATACAATTCCTTATTTTCAGTTGTTGGAACTTTTGCTAATCTAGATTGTAATTCAAATTTCTTATTCCTAGACCTTAATATGCCTTTGGTCATCCAATTTTGGATCATGTGGTAGTTTTTATTAAATCGAATTTCCTTAACAGGAATATTTCTCTCAAAAGAAGCTTGAAATAAGTTTTGGAAGATAGCATAGCTTTCTGTGGGGTTATTTTTGGCATAGACTTCATTAAAAGATAAATTACTTAAGTCATCTTTAAAGCTTTCAATATTAACGTCAGAAAAATCTCTAGTGGAAATTACTTTTGGGGTTGTCTTATGTTTATTAGTGCTAATAAAATGAAAAGTTGAGAAATGGTCGCTTAAATAAGTAGTTATTACTCCAGAAACCATTTGATCCTTAATATCATTTGTCCAGATGTGGTCAATAAGCGTAGCTGTATTGTTATGGGCTGAGACTCTTGTAGGGTTAGAGATCAGCTGCAGGAAGCCAGCGCTAAAAAGCATGCTGACAAAATCAGCTGTATAATTATGTACATTGTAAGCAAACAAATCTAAATTAAAGTCTCCACAAAGAATTGCTTTACATTTTCGCTCCGTGATAGAGTCTAAAATGCCTTGAAAATGTTCCAAAAATAACTCTATTTGCATATTAGGTGTAAGATTGTTTAACCCAGTGCTAGGGGGTCTGTAGAAATTACCAATAACAAGTTTTTTCCTGTTGCTAAACTCCAATTCTATGAACAAACTTTCAATAATTTTTTCATGAAAAATAGAATACTCATTTAGAACAGAAAAATTTAAAGATTTGTTAATATAGAAAGCTACGCCTCCACCCACAAAAGTTGTTCTTGTTTTAAATAGAATAGGATGATATAAAGATATTTCAAAAATGGATGGAATAACAATGGAATAACATTCTTGTAAACAAATGATGTCAAAAATAACCCCTTTCTCTTTCCAAAAATGAATTAGATCAGAAAGGCTAGAAAATTTAGAATTAATAGATTGAATATTTAAACTGAGGATAGAAATGTTTTTTGAATTTTTAAATTTTTCACAAAATTTATCAGGAGAATAGTATGAGCTCTGTATGTCTAATTCTCGATAAATATCAACCTCTTCATTTTCTTCAAAAAGCAATCTGTGAAAATTGTTGTTATTTAGATTGTCTGTCCCAAATCTATGAAATGATTCATTCATTTATAATAAATCCAATGTATGAAGAAACAATATACAAACACACAAACCAAAAGTAAGAAAGGATAGAGAGGGGGTGCAGGGAAAGGAGGGACTGGATAGGGGTGGGAAAAAGGGGGGGGGAAGTCATAAATACATACAGGTGTACAAGGGGTGTAGGGGTTGTAAGAAGGGTAGGAGAATGGGAGGGGGTAGGTATAGATCTTACACTTCCGGTAATACGGACAATTTTTACTATTTTTCATATCCTATATTTGGGGTGTCCAACAAATTTTAAAATATTAAATCATTAAAGAAAAACAAATGTTTTTTAGAAGAGGTATAAAAGATAGTTTGTATGGTACTAAATAAAATCCTAATTATTATAATAAAATATTTTTTTATCTAGAGCTAAAATTATTGTATATTGAGAAAAAAACAGAGGAATCAGATAAGAATTCATGCTAAATTTAGGAGAAAAAAATAGGGTTTTTTTTTATTTAAAAGAAGATGCTTGTAGGAATATGTTGATATATCTAATCTTTAAATGAATTTACATTAAAGGTAGAGCAGGCAAGATCATTATCATTTGGCAATAGACCTTCACCTTTTTCAATTTCACCTTTTGTAGCTCCATTCTTTACCTCCTGCCAGCTGCTTTCCCCTGAATCCTTATGTTCTCCTTGGGCTCCACCAGCATGCTGTCCATCCCGACCAGAAAACTGTCCACCACGCCCTCTACCACGTCCTCCAGGAACACCTCCACGTCCACCAGGAACACCTCCACGTCCAGCTGGCACTCCACTACGTCCACCATGTCCAGATGATTGGCTCCAAGGCCCTCCATTGCCTCTAACTGGGCCCTTAGATCTCAGTTGGCGATTATTTGTAGGAAGATCTGCTCTACTTTTTCTGGAGGGTGATGAGTCATTGTGGGAGGCAACAGCTTTGTCAACCTCTGCTGTGGGATCTGTCCTTATATCCTCAACAAAGAATACCTCTGAGAACCCAGCTCCAGTTTCATTAGACTCCTCACCTTTGCTGTCAGCCAGAGAGAATCTCAGGTTCCCATCAAATGCCCAAGCAGCCTTAACCCTAGGGTCTTGTTTCAGGGCCATCAGATATTTATGGTTCATTGCTGTAAGATCAGGAAATGCAGAATAAAATTTAACACCCATTGTTGTCTCTGCTGCCGTTGGATTTGGCATAAATTTTCTCTTATATTTGAGAAACAGATTTCTCATATACCTTGACATGAATCTTATGATGATAGTTCTTGGAAGATTATCTCGTTTTTTACCAACAAAATGACCATTTGAAAGGAGATCAAAAACTTTAGGAACAGAGTCAATCTTTGTAGGGCCCCATTCTGTGTTCACATCAGTGTCTTCAGGCTTAGGGGTAAGCTTCCTCAGCACAGGCTCAATGATAGCATTGTAGGCAGTAGTTATGCATGCCTCATCAGCTCCCACTTTCTTAACTAGCTCAGAAGAGACAGATAGCCCATGAATTCTAATGGTCCAATTGCGATTATACTGCTCATTACTGTTGCAGTATAACTTTAAATCACTGCAACATTTTTTGAGGTTTGACTTATCCAGAGATATTTTTGAATCACTTTTGTTAGCATTGCATAACAGTTCTTTTAGTTTTTCTGGCGTCACTTTATTGTCAATGAGAATTTTAGTTAAATCCCCAATATTACTATCACTTTGTTGTTGTTCAACTTGATTTGTAGCCATTGTTAAAATAGAAAATTGTTGGACACCCTGTCACCAATAATTTCTAATTATAGGTCATACGGGATATGTTTATTACACGTCCGTTCAGTCTGGCGGTCAACTATCAGTTGCGCATAAGCTTCAAATTTAAACCCGCTTTTGTGCAAAATAAAAAAAATTCTGAAAAATAGATTGACGTTTAGGAATAGGCTGAGACATCAAGCTGAATTTTAGAATTATAATGTGATGTTTTCACAGAGCCTAAAATGCGGCTGTCGAGCCCTGAAAAAAATCAATAGTTTTTCCATATATTGATATTACCCCGTCCCGGATTTGAAAAATGTTGTTAAAATTTTTGCCCCCAGCCAAAATGTGGTTGATTTATGCATAGAAATGACCCATGCAAATTTTTTTTTCTGTAATGCAAAAATTGCGACGGTACAAGCACTGCAAAGTTTTTAAAATCTGCAAAAAACCCTGTTTTTATGGCTTTTTTGGGGCTTTTGTACCATCCCAATTTTAAAGATTTTTACAAAATTTCAATTCAAGTGTGTTGATATATACCTGAAATTTACCAAAAAAAATGGGGGCAGTCTCAATTATAACATATGAAGGTGTAGCAAGTAATATTCCAAATACAAAATGGTCAAATTGCATACATATATAATAGGATTTGGCCGAATACTTTTTTGGATGAATACTGGATATCTGGCTGATTTACAATGCTGGATATCCAGCAAATATATGTTATTTGGCCGGATATTCCGTTATTTGGCCGGATATCCGGTTATTTGGCCGGATATCCGGTAATCCGGCCAGTTATCCGGTTATTCGGCCGATGTTCTTTTATTCGGCCAGATATCCAGTAATTTGCCATTTAACGATTATCTGTCATTAGAAATCAACCGGATATCCAGTATCCAGCCAAAAAAGTATCGGCCCAACCCTATTATACATGTATGCAATTGTTTCTTCTTTACAGTAAAGTTTCTGATAGATCCAGGGAATGTTTCAGTTATTACCACTTAGATAAAATTAGAGGATCGACCCTTCTCTAAAGTGCCCAAGAGTCCTTTAGAAGCGTTACCGCTAGAAAGTACTATGGAGAAGCTCTTCTTGTGAAACTTAGATAATTTTTAACATTATCTTTTTATGTGTCATTATTCAATGTTTATCTCTGTTAATTTTGTACTGACCTAATGGAAAGAACTCTCTTAGCTTATAAAAGATGTTCGGTGCTTTCCCTCAAAGTGTCTTTTGATCCCTGATAACCGCTCCCTCCTTATATTAACTTGCAAGGGTCCCTGGTACCCAATATAAACTATCCAAACCAGACCTTATATAATTAAGAAAAAAACTAGAAAGTATCCCTTCCTTTTTTCAAGGTCGGGAGATGGGGGGGGGGGGAGGGGGGGTATGTGCTCGACTTGGCACTTGGGAAACTGGCAATAATTTCCATTAAACTTACGTCTTCAATATATCAAAAACGAAAGCTATAAAGCAGAAGTACCGATTGCAGAGTTGCTACACTTTCTAAACCCTTATTGTTACAGGAATCATCAACCAAAGTTTTCAATCAAAAAAATTCAACTTGAGAGCTAACCTTTACGGAGTTCGTTCAGACTCATATTATAAAAAAGATTTGCATTTAATAAGTATCAGAAATAGATGGGACAAAATAGGCCGTTTAATACACTAGTCTCAAAAGTTTGAAAATAACCTTTTCTTATTCGTTGACTTTATAACTTTGGGGACTTTCAATAAATTTTGATGGATTGGTTTATTAATTTAAGTGTTCAATCATTTCTACCACTAATTTTAATCTACAGAAGGGTTAATTTTGTGTGCTATTAATGGGGATGTACATCCATTCATTAGCCATAGTCTCATCCCTTAGATCCCTCAGTAACATGTTATTTCTTGTTATGTAATAAAAATGAAAGTGTTCAAGTTATTATAATACTTTGGGTACAGGGATCTAGAGGGATAAGACATTGGCTGATAAATTTATTTGTATATCCCATGATGATTCACAATCTGACCCTTTTTTTGTTGATTACATAGTGGTTGAAACGTTTGATCACTAAACCTAATGAACCAACCAATTAAAATTCAATAAAAGTCTCCAAAGTTGTTGAGCCAAGAAATAAAAAAAAATGTTATTATAAATCTTCCGGGACTAGTGTATTAAACAGCCCAAAGTCCCCTCCCTCCCTAGTTATTATTAGACTTGTGATACACTCTTGTATAGTTCAGGGAGGGAGGGGACATTGAGCTGTTTATTAAATTAGTCTCCAAAGTGTTATAATCTTCTAGTTTTAATCTACAGAAGGGATAATTTTTTGCATCATTATTGGGGATGTACATCAATTTATTAGACATTGTCTTATCCCTTTAGATTCTTGAATATCTTTGAATAACTTTGGGTACAGGGATCTAGATAAAGAAGACAATGGCTGATAAATACCCCATGATAATACACAAACTTACCCTTTCTGTTGATTACAATAGGTGGTTTCTTATTAAACGAATTAAAATTTCAAACAATCTAAAAAGTTGTTGAGCAAACAAATGAAAAAGTTTTTTAAACTTCGGGGACTAGTGTAATTAACAGCCCATTGTGCTCTGCCTCCCTAGTTATTATTAGACTTTTGGTACACTCTGGTATAATTCAGAGAGGGAGGGGAAATTGGACTGTTTATTTCACTTGTCCCCAAAGTTTTATAATTGTGTTTCTAATTCATTAGGTTAACAACTTTTGCGAATTTTATTGAATTTTGATTGGTTGTTTATAAACGTTTCAACCACTAAGTTTAATCTACAGAAGGGATAGTTTTGTGTATCAAACAAATTTCATACTTATATAATAGAGGTAGGCTTTTTTGGCAGGATACTTTTTTGGCCGGATACCGGATATCCGGCCGAATAATCAGATATCCGGCCAAATTACCGGATATTTGCTAGATATCTGGCCAGATGCCGGATATCCGGCAATATAAATCAGCCAGATATCCAGTATCCGTCCAAAAAAGTATCCGGCCCAACCCTATTATATATGTATGCAATTTGACAATTTTGTATTTGGAAGATTACTTGCTACACCTTCATATGTTATATTTGAGACTGCCCCCATTTTTTTTGGTAAATTTCAGGTATATATCAACACACTTGAATTGAAATTTTGTAAAAATCTTTAAAATTGGGATGGTACAAAAGCCCCAAAAAAGCCATAAAAACAGGGTTTTTTGCAGGTTTTAAAAACTTTGCAGTGCTTGTACCGTCGCGATTTTTGAACTACAGAAAAAATGTTTTGCATGGGTCATTTTTATGCATAAATCAACCATATTTTGGCTGGGGGCAAAAATTTTAACAAAATTTTTCAAATCCGGGACGGGGTAATTGATATATATACGATGATACACAACTCTGTAGATCACAATTAGTGGTTGAAACGTTTGGACAGCCAACATAGAACGTAATTCTAAAACTTTGGGACTAGTGTAATAAACATGTCCCCTTCCATCTTGTTTTCGTATTATCTCTACAATCAAATCTTTAATGTGCGACTGTATCTTACATTTTGCGGCTCAATTTTTGAATGTTGTTATCCTTGTTGTTAAGATTCTTGTTATTCTTTGTCAAATCAATTTGTTTATTATCAGTCTTTTTAGTTGCGAAGCTACTCTGTAACGCACTATGTCTGTCCGTATTGTAATTGAAGAAATGGGATTTAATCTGCCATTATTCAATATTCTTATGCCATTTCCATATTGTCAGCTTGAATAATAGAGCTCATAAAAGATATATATCCAGTTATGTTAAAACAATAAAAAATAAAATATTTTGTAGATTTTCTTTTTATTTCTATAATTTATAGCTAGGATTTATTGTATTCTGAAATAATATAAATCTTTATTTTGTTAGCTTTTTATCGCTTCAAGCAATAGGTTTAGCAAAAGTTAAAATCTTAATGACCTTGACAAGGGTCTACAACCTACAACCCTATGATACGCATCCTGATAATAAATTTACACCCCTTTTTGCCTTCTGTATTGCATATCCCCGTAATCCTCTTGATTTGGGTTCAAGTGGGGTTTCGCCCTCCTGGCAAAACCATGTGAACGCCACAGTTTATAACCCACGCCCCCGATATAATAATCATGAAGCAAACGTATAAATAGTTTTTCATAACTTTGATTTAAGACACACATTATATGTTTCAAGTAATATATTTCAGCAAGGTTTCGTGATTTTTCAACTATTTTTACAACGAATTATTAAATTTTTATAATCTTTCATTATGAGCTATATATTTGAGCTCTACTAAACTTGATGCCTTTGAAATTTATCCCTATCTGTATTTCAGAGTTTAGAACTTTCACATGCGGAAATTTTATGTAGATGTATTTTTGGCAAAATGTGTAAAAATATGCAGCTTGCTTTTATCTAAAGGGGCAAAAGTATTGCATTATTTAACCCACTTACCATTGATAGAACGATTTGTGAGCATTTTTTTGCTCACCTTTTGTACCTTTACATAAAACGACAATGTACATCTGACACTTGAATTTAAACATCCATACGTAAAATGCCGTTATATGGCATAAATACATTCAACATTGGCAATTATCTAGCTAATATATTTAATGCTTTATGATGGCAGAGAAAGAAGATATATATTTGAATCTACATCAATATCTATTTTAGTTTGACCCGGGATGAGGAGACGACAGTGAGATCTATGGAGGAAATAATCAGCTGCATATTTGAACTCTACAAAACTGATATACCCCTCAACTCATCGCAGAAACCAAGTCTTAATATTGGCGCATTTTTGCAGGTAAAAAAACGGCCTTCGAAACAAACAAATTATTAATTAAAGAAAGTCGTTCCACATCATACTACGAAAAGCAATTAACCTGGTCTATTTTGCGCGTTTTCCTGAAACACGCTTTCAAATTATTTTTTTTTAGGAAAAGAAAAGTTTGATTTTTAACGTTCCTTTTAAATAATCCCTTTTAAGTACAACTTTTTTATTCTCATTTAAATACTTAAATTTTAACTTGAAAAATAAAATTAATTAACGAATATAAATTCATTTTAAGTTTTTAATCAAAAGGTACTTAAAAATATTTAGTTAATTAAAAGGAAAAACTATGTGGAAAAAACAAATTATGAAAAGTACATTTTTAGTAAAGTTTAGAATTTAGGCTTCTACACAATTAGGATCGTTTCGTAGGTCCGTCGAAGTGCATGACAGTATATGAAAATATTAGCTTTAATGAATTATATACTAGCGGCTACGCCCCTAGAGGCCTCTAGGAACACTTGAGGAGAGAGTCGAATTTAAAAATTAAATTTCTTATTTTAGATTTTAAAAGAAAACGTAAAAAAATTTTTTGAGGGGGGGGGGGATTTTTTATTTTTTGGGGGGGTTGGGGGTGTCCCACCCCCAAAGAAAATAGTTCTAAACCTTCCCGGGACCTATGAGAAGCTACCCTGTTAAGGAGAACCCGATCGGTTCAGCGGTTAGCGAGATCCTTCGGTACAAACATACAAACACACACACAAACACACATCCTGTTACTTTATTATAAGGATATATATATGCTTTTGTTTAATTCTATATATGTTAGATTAGTTATTCTGCTTATTAAGTTCTGACATTCTACAAGTTTTAATGTTCGTTGTCTTAACGTCTGATTTTAGAATCTCGCTTTTAAGAATTGTTTTAAATTTTCAATTTAAAAACAAATTCACATTACATTTACTAGAACTATTTAAATTTTTTATAAAATAATTTACCTATGCGACTTATGAAGATGCTATACCTTGTTTATTGTAGGAATTTGAAGAAAAGGGAATTTGGAGAGATGATCCCAGATTAAAAGCTTTCATGACAAGCGTTGAAAAAGAACTCGAGGGTAATGATATATTCTTGAAAAACAACAAGGACAATAGTTAATAGAAATATAATTACACCTACATTTATTACTTGTTATCCTTATAAACAGTATGTCTGTCTGTTTTTTTGATCTGTACGGCCTGGACCTATACGGGTAACAAAAGAATAAACAACAATAAATAAAACATTTTAACTTACTGGGACTTATTTAAATTCTGGCGTATAGACAACATGAGTTTTAAAATAGATTCTTTGCATAACATAAAATTAAATCTTAATTTTAAATAAGAAACTGATATAATGGTAAAGTGACTAGTAAATAAATAGAAAAAATAACATTATTTAGAAACTGAAGAAGACCATTTCGAAGATCTTAATCTGGATAGAAATACATTCTCCAGGTAAAAAAAATATTAAAATTAAACCGTGAAAATTCAAGATTTGCCGCAGAGCTTTGGTTTCCCCGAAATATGAGCTTTCAATCGAATTAAACCAAATAACAACATTTCAAACACGATTTTAAATGATTGTCATACTATGCAAGAAAATTGGAATTATGATTCGGCGATTTGTTGCCAATGCAAATTAGATCAAAAATATTATTTCTACGCTACTTTTAGACATAATCATTAGACGTGTTACCTAAAATACTCTTTTTTTAAATATCATTCTTCTGCTGACCTAAAAAAGTTACTTTTTGGGCCTAGAAATACATGTACAAACTTTCATCTCTATATCTCTACTGGCTAACTAGCGCCAGGCATCTAAAAAGTCAACACATAACGGTAGCACGGAGGTTTTAACAAGCTAGCACATCATTCTTTTGATACAACATATTTAAGGGCATTTACTCATTAATTTCTAGGCTGCAAAAGTAACTATTTAGGTCAGCAGAAGAGTGATATTCCAAAAAATGTATTTTGAGTAACACGTCTAATAATCATCCTATTACTTAATTCCTTATTTTTATAGGTGTCTTGAGAATGATTTCGAGTTTATCCACAAGGTTCTTCAAAATCAGCTGGTTATTCCTGAGTTTAATGATTTTATAAGCATTATCGAGTCCATCTATTATGATTGTAAGGTAGCTTTGCTTATTGTTAGTGCAGCTACTCTATAAGTATAGTTTGGTATTTACGTCTGTTCATAGTTCTGTAATTATAATTTAAAGCATTATCGAGTCCATATATTGCGATTGTAAGTTAGATATTAAACCAATTAAAATACAATTTCTAGGCATTTTTTACCATCACATGTAAAGGAATATGTTATTCTTAAGAATTTTAGAGGATTTGTCACATTATTAATATAAGAGCAGCTACTCTATAACCAGGAACTTTACGCCCACTAGTCAGTTCATATATTCGTAGAAGGCGAAAAAATATTCAGATTATCTAATGGATAGTGGCAGAGGGAGGGTGATTAAACGTCATTTTTATCATAGCCCCTTGTACATTTTAGTTTTTATTTTACTTCTCGCATTCAAATTTTTTGTTAAAGCTACGCTATTTACATATGATAGTCCTTGTTTATAAAACTACTGTTTGATTGTTTAGGATATAAAGGATGGAAAAGTTGCGAGTTATATTCCTCAGCTGGCTAAATATTCAGGTTACAAATGTTATTTTTCAAGAAGCTTTTAAAAACATTTACAAATGATAATTCCTAGTTCAATATAGGTAGTACAACTTGAATTCATGAATATTTCTCTACGAAATGCAGTGATAAGCTACCAAAGAACGGATTAAAGTAAATAATATGATGAAAGATTAAGTTTTTATAGTTTTTAATTATCTGGTTATAAAATAATTTAGTTTGATTATAAGTTCGTCATGTTTAACTCACTTTTAGATATAGACGGACGGTCGAACAAAAGTTTATCTTATATACAATATATTCATTTTTTAAGATGAATTTTGGGGAGTCTCTATCTGTACCGTGGATGGACAAAGGTATTTTTCAAAGTGATTTGAAAGTTATAATTGTAAAGTAGTATGAGGTCTGTATGTCTGTTGATATAAAAATAAATCACTAATTCTACTTTGAGAATCTTCATATAGGTTCTAAACATTTATTTTCGTTAGCACGGGATAATATTATTGCTATAATTATGATTTATTGTAATATTATCAAACGCTGTGCTTATATCAAAGTGATATAAATTATCAAAATTTATTACTGTTTTCATTAAAAGTATGTATTTAATCTTAAAAAGTTCAAATAAGCACATTAAAATTCTACAAAAATTAAACAAAATCTAATGATTTTAACCCTTTTATCATTTCATTTAATTTTTATAGATTTTTTTATGCAATTTTGGAGAATTTTTCATAAAAAAATTTTTACCCACCAGCGAATAAATTTTTTTTTAATGAATCCACCTCTGCTTAGATACAGCATTGGGGATACTGATAAAGAGTTTTCCATGCAGTCTGTCTCTAAACCTTTCACATATGCCCTATGTCTCAATGAACTAGGCAGTGAGGTTAGTATAAATCTATTTCTTAGTGAACTAGGAATTAGTAATTATATTTTAAAATAATTATTTAAAACTGGGATAAACATTAAACATGTAAAAATTTATAAGCAACGATTCTTAAATTTCTTTCATTATAAAGTGAGGTTTTTCGTTACTTACAAATTCAAGTAATTACGCCCCCAGTATCGAGGGCCCCTGTATTTTAAGATTTAAAAAACGCACGAAACCATTGTTTGCTTAAATATACAAATAAAATAGCCTAAAACATCCCAAAACATATCTGAAACTTTTCTTGAAAGGAAAATCGGTTCAGAATTTATGGAAATCTAAAGCTACAGACAAAAAAACCTTACTACTTTGTATGATAAGATTATGATAAAAATAAACAGGGCAGACACTGATGTTTACATGTAGTCCGTCTGTGCAAAAGATTTTTAGATTTGAGGAAAAACACAATTTTTAAGTAGCAAATTCAAATTTCTTTAGTAATACAAGGTTTCGTGATTTTTAATTATTGAAAGAAGGGAAGTACTTCAATTTAAAATAATAATAGAAAAAAAATCATCGAATTTTTTTTTATAAAATACTCTGAATTAATTTTGTATTTTAGAAGGTGCACAATTATGTGGGTCAGGAACCATCTGGACGGATGTTTAACGAACTATCTCTAGATTTTGACAGTAAGAATTTGATTATTTTTTAGATTTACTTTATTCATTTAAAAAGAATTTATGTTTTCTATCAACTTTATGCTATTTATAAAAAGAAAAAACAAACTTTAACTAGTCCCTGTGGCCACTTTTAATCGTTTGAACCTAACTTTACCGGACCAAGATATAACACAAACCCTTTTTTCACTCGAAATTTAAAGAAAAAAAGAATTTTTAGAAATCAACTCACATAGTTGTATTTAAAAAATTATAACAGTCTATATTTTGATACTAAAATCTCAATAACGGCTCGTAGTGTAGAAAAATGTAAATACTCCTTAAAGTAAAATTGTTGAGACTATATGTATAGAATTATGTATGTGTAAATCAATAGAGCTAACAGGAAATTGGAGAATAATTATAAAAATATCTTTATTTTTAAGACAAGCCGCACAACCCGCTGCTGAACAGCGGTGCCATTATGACAGCTGCTATCCTGCTGAAGCTAGTCAAACCTGAAATGGCCATTTCCGAGAAGTTTGACCTTGTCTGGAACTTTTTCCGCAGAATGGCAGGTAATACCTTCAAATCTTATCTTAGAATTGTCTGATATTCTATTTTTTCTTTGTCTCTCATTTTTCTCTTATTCTTTTTTTACCTCTCTTCCTTCTCCTTTTCCGATTCATCTTTTTCACTTAAATTTAAATCTCTCTTTCTCTTCATAGCCATTTTTATCTTCTTTTTCTTTCTATGTACTTTTTATCTCTTTCTTTCTCTTCCCCCTTTCTTTTTTGTTTTTTTAATAATTGATACTGTTTCGTTTCACTAAATTTTATTTCAATCCTTACTTTCTTCATCTCTCTCTCTCTCTCTCTCTCTCTCTCTCTCTCTCTCTCTCTCTCTCTCTCTCTCTCTCTCTTCTCTATCTATCTATCTATCTATCTATCTATCTATCTCTTTCTCTTTCTCTCTCTATCTCTTTCTCTCCCTCTATCTCTTTATCTCTCGCTCTCTCTCTCTCTGTCTCTCTCTCTCTCTGTCTCTCTGTCTCTCTCTCTCTCTCTCTCTCTCTCTGTCTCTCTCTCTCTCTTTGTCTCTCCATCATTTTGATGTTTTTTCCATCATCTATTTTATCTCAAATGTTACATTACTCATCACATACATAAAATTTGTTTTATTTTAAGGAGATGAACACATCGGGTTCAACAATTCCATATTCCTTTCTGAACGTGAAACTGCGGATAGGTAAGGCATAAGCTTTCAGAACTTTAATTGGCAAAAATTTGTATTAAATAATAATAATAATCATTAACTTGTTATCATACTACAAAATGCTTAAATTTAGAAACTTAAATTTGGAAACACCGCTATTTATCCGTTTTCTTTAGTATTAAAAAACAGTCACTTGCTTTGTTGTTATGTATGTTGTCATCCTAGTTGTGGTATTGTAATATTTTAGAAACTTTGCACTGGCATATTATATGAAAGAAAACAAATGTTTCCCTGAGGAATTCAACCTTCAGGACACACTAGATTTCTACTTTCAGGTATTACAAACTTTATGTTTAGAGCACAGTTACTCTGTAATTGTAATGTCATAACGTCCTTTTGTAAATGGTAATGTATTTGTAGACTTTTGAGCAAATTATTTAAGGAAGTGTCTATAAGTAATCAAAAGAATTTTTTCTTACTATTTTTCTTTGAAAGATCTTATAATCGTTCTACAATTTAAAATATAGTTTTACATTGTTCTAGGGAGGGTTTAAGGCTATTTTGTAGGTTGCACATCATCCCATCCCCTCAAAATATGTAGCCCTGATAAAATAAAAACCAAAACCTATTGAAAAAATCCCACACCTTTTAAGATTCTTAAAACAAAATTCATAATCAGCCGAAATAAATAGAATCTTTAGAAAACTTGAAAAAAATATATTATAGTTGAATAATCTTTATAAATAGCCTTTGTTCTAAATTTATATTAATCAAACATATTTTATCCAAAATTTTGACAATTTCCCCTAATCACAACGCAGATTACATAATACCCCCTCCTCCACTCCTAAAGCTTATTAAAAAGTGTCATAAATCATATTAGTGGTTTATGTTAGGTTAGTTTAAATCAAATTGGGTGTTGCCAATGGTTTAGTTCCAATGCCCCCTTTGACAGTTTGTCGAGACATTATTCTTAGTAGGGAAACAAAATTATCTTCCTTTGATCGTCCCTGCTAAAAAATGTGTTTTTTTTAAGGAGGGGGGGGGGGGATTCTGTAGTATAATAAAGATTAGAGAGATGTTGTACCAAATTTTTTATTACATAAGATTTGATAACAAAATTTGATATATTTTAATCTTTTTTATCCAAAGATTATCTAAATATGAATGTACTTTGATATAACTTTAAAACAGATTTCTAGTTGTATTACATTTACGTATTTAAGAGCAATTTCGTTAAAACGTGATAAAAATCTGATTTAGTAACGAATTTTAAATCGATTGGTACACAGAAATTTCATAAGCTAGTAAATCACACAAAAATCACTACAAAGAAAAGTACTCATAATTTTTAAATTTTATCAAATTCTAACTAAATTTCATACAATTTTTACCCTCCAAATTTTAATTCGTATCAAATTTCGAATTTTCATTTTAATTTTTGGATAAAATTTTGAGAAATGGAGATTTTAATGTGTGTAAAAACAAAACAGCAGATAATTTGATTACATTGAAATTAGTAATAAATTAGTAAAAAATCAAATCAACAAAGATTGAAAGTTGTCATAAATTAACGGAATTAAAACATATTATTGAAAAGCAGCTAATGGTGCCTAATAAAAAATGACTTACCCAGCATATACTTTTATCGCATTATTTTAAGAAACATGTCCCATTAATACCTCCTTAATGACGTAACTTTTTTATTACTATACAAATGACGTTTCATATTTTTTTAAAGGACGTTTTGTGTACCAAAAATACGTCGTTATCTTTAAAAAACGTCACAAAAAAGATATAAATAATAACAATATTTTGAATTTAATGACATGTTATCTTAAATAACGGCGCATTAAAACGTCAATTTTTCCTTTAAAACGTCCAGAAAAACAAGATGGCCGCCAAATTAACAATATAATTTAAATATTTATTAAAAAATAATAATATTTTATTAAATCCTAAAAATGCGGCCTTAACTCTGAAAAAACGTCACTAAAAAATATAAATAACAAAAATATTAAATGACATATTATTTTAAATAAAGACATATCAAAACGTCATTTTTTTACTGTAAAACGTCAAAAAAAAAACAATATGGCCGCCAAAATTGGTATTTAATGTGTATCAATAAAATATTAGATTTAATATTAAACAATTATTTTATTGAATCAAATAAATATTTTTTGAATTAAATCATTAGAATTAATTAATAATTAGAAATTGATTTGAGTTAAATAAAAATGGATTATTTTAATAACAATTGCAATTAATCTAGATGCTTGAATATGAGAAATGTACACAGGAAAAAAATAAGGCCTCACTCTTAATCAGGAAACGAGAAAATCTTTTTTTTTATATATTTCTAAATTTCTGCCTTTTATTGCCTAACCAACCGACCAACAGACAAAATATCATGGAACAGATTGGTTAGAAGCCTCTAGGGGCACTGGTAGGAGGGGGAAAAGTTGACCTTATCCCATTTTAAATTTGAGTTTCAAAAGAGTTTTAAAAAATATTTTTTTGGGGGGAGGGGGGTGTAGAATCCTCCCAAAAGATAGTTAAAAACATTCCCAGGACCTATAAGAAGCTTCACTGTAAAAGAGAACAATATCAGTTCAGCGGTTAGCGAGATCCTTTGGGACAGACAAAAAATGTTTACTAATTAATATAATAGGATTGATATAAAATAGAACTCTTACCTTTAAAGTTATAAAACCAATTGAAATTCATTAAAGTCCCCAAAGTTGTTTAAGCTAACTTCTTACCTCAACATTGTAAAACTTAAATTTATGATTTGTCGTCGATTATGATCTCCTTTCGAAATTATGCAACAAGAGAAGGAAAAATGTTTTTAAAATTCATTTAACTCATTCTCTCATCACATTTACGAACAAAGTTCTATTATTAAGTAAATCTTATTCTTTACACAGATTAAATTACACATAAATTGTAATGTTTGTTTGAGGGGTTTAACCATTACTAAATACTAAAATAATATTTATATGATGATCAGCGGTCTGACATAGTTCAGAAATTATTTTTGTCTTTTCATAAGACAAATTTAACTTCAAAAATAAAAATAATAGATTTCTTGATATTATTTTTATGTTACAAACTTTTAGTTTTTAAGAAGAAAAAAATATCTAAAAATAATTATGTCAGAATTTTTTCTGAACTCTTCCTTATTTCCTAAAGTTTCTTGAAAATTATTTAACTAATCAAGATGACACATTACACAATAAGGACGTATAAATGCCGCATTATTTATTTCATTTACTGTAACATTAATATGTAATTATACAATATATATTAATATGTGGAAAAAATACAAAATGACGTATTGAAACAACCTTAATTTTTATATTTAATTAGGCATTAATTTGTAATTTCTTTTTTTTAGAAAAATAATGGCAAATAAAAAACAGTTAAGGCCATATTAATAAGTCTTTTTCTTTAAATACGTCACAAAAAAGACGTATTGAAAATTAACGACATGTCAATGCGACCTTTCTAAAGAAACAAAACCACTTTAGTAGATGCTGGGTAATGATATACAAATGACCAATGAAAGGCCAGTATACATTTATATTGAACAATGGTAAAATGTATACTAGCCTATCATTGATAATTTAAAAGTATGGCGTCATATTTTATTAGGAACTATTCTATTATTGTAGCTTCAACAACATTTAATAAAAGTCCTTAAAGTTTCTAAGCTAACAAATGAGAGTGCGTGTTTCAGACAGACATTCACTTTTGAATTATATAATATCTTTGCTATTAAAAGTTAAACAAAACTAATTAATTACAGATTTCCAAAAATAGCACAGCGAAAAAAGTAAACCGTTGATAAAAAGATGAGACAGCTTTCCGCGGATAGTGGAATGAAATTATAAGATTAAGTCCAAGTTTATTGTCTCCGAGGGGACTTATGCCGCCGACATCAGAACAATCAATTTTATTATTATAATTTAACAATTGTCTATAAAACATGATTTTTAAGTATGGCTCAAAACCGGTCTTAATAATATAGCATTTGCTATTCATGTTCTAGACAAATTTGTTACTTTGTTTAAATACTGAACCTAGAAGTGTGATTATGACCTAGATTCAAGTTTTATATTTTAAAACATTTCTGTATCAAGGCTTGGTAGCCGCACTAATAGCTGTTTATAGTGCCCTAGCAAAATGGGGATAAATTGCATCGTCTTTGGCTACGTGATAGTAGAGGAAAAGAAAAGAGGTATAGGGTATTTTATGACGTTAATAGAATAGGCACGTCAAAAGTGGTGACATCTATCCCTATTTTGCTAGGGCACTATAGACAGCGGCCATTATCGCCAAATCGGCAAATTATAAACTCCAAGGCAGCTGCGGTTTTGCCTGCTAAAAAAGGGAAATTTGTATTTTTTTTCTTTGCTTTAACAGATTGCGTTTTAGTTGCGGAATCAGATATTTGTTCTTCTTGTGGCTGTGGTTTAGGTTTATTCCAGTGGCGTGCACAGTGATTCACTGGGGGGTTGTGAAACTATTAGTGGGTAAAAAAGGGAAAGGCAATCCTTTGCAATTTCAATTTTAAGTGATTTGCCGTAACCAAAAGCTGAATAATATAAAAAAATATTTGGTAATTTCAGATGATTTTTTAGTGATCTTTGGGGCAACGTTTTGTATTTTTATAATTTATTTATTCCTTTTTCTCTGATTCAATCTTTGAATATGAATATATGTGGGAAGTGTAAAGTGCCACTTAACTCACAGACAAAGACAACTATCTTATGATTAAAAGTAGTAAGGTTTTTTGTTTGAAGCTTAAGATTTCAATAACTTCTGAACCTATTGAGTTCTCCTTTTTTCATGGAAGCTTTATATAGGTCCTATTAATGGGTTTAGGCTATTTTAATTCTAGGTTTAATTTTAAGTCTTAGGATAGTTTAATGCTTTTTTTCCCCAATTCGTGTTCCTTAGAAAACAAAGACTAGAGATGCTAGGGCCGCAGACACTAGTATCCTATAAAGTAGTAAGATTTTTTGTTTGTTTGTTAAGATCTCGCAAATCATCAAACTAAGTTCTCCATTTTAAAGAATTTTCACAAATGTCTACCTAATTATCCATCTATCCATCTATCTATTTATTTATCTATCTATTTATCTATCTATTTATCTATCTATCTATCTATCTATCTATCTATCTTTATATATATCTAGACGTGCTCTATGGAGGTGACCTGCAAGAGCCTGGCAATGATGGGAGCAACTCTGGCCAACGGGGGAAGGTGTCCTATAAATAATGAACAGGTTAGTCATGATGGTAAACAAAATTACCCTTTCTATAGATAACAATTGTTTTTTGAAAAGTTTTGACACTTCTAGTTTTACTCGTTTTCAACTAACAAATCAATTTTAATAAAAGTAACCACAGTTTTTGAGCCAACGAATAGATGCACATGAAACTTTGGGTAACCTTGTATGAATTTAGTCCATTTTTCGGTCCCCTGTTTTTTTTTGAAATAGTTGTGCGCCCTGAGGTCTCAAAAGACTGTCCCAAATAGGCGAAACTAAATACCTTGCACAGTCAGGACATACAGACAAAAGTCGGGCAATTAAAGAGATTCTTTGTTTAAAGTTGGTTAAGAGATCATACAAAACAAACATCTAGTCAACTAATTATAAAAAAAAATAATAAAATTTATATACATGAAAACCACGAAACCTCGATATAGTATATTTCTCTCTTTCTTTCCTAAAATTAGGTCACATTATACATAGGTACATATAGATGCATAGTTACGTTGTAAATTCTTTCTAGTTCTACAAAGGAAAAGAAATATATCTTAAGGCTATGCAGAAACCCTAGAGGCTAAGGGCGAAGATACTATTTTCTTACAAAGTACAATTTTTTTGCTAGGAATAAATTTATTAATTATGATTTATAATTAAGCACCTATACAGATTAATTATACTTATCATGCAATACGTGTTATAATTATATACTGCTAAGCTTTCCTAAGTAAATATAAAAAATATCAAATATACTAATCTGCTTAATTTCAAAAATGTAGAATGCTTGAATATAAAATTTAATGTAATATTTTTATTATTAGGATATTGAAAAAAGGAAAACGATAACAAAGTGTCTAGTTCGAGTTTAGACCACACCGTGTCATGCTTAAGACTTTAAAAATGATATCTAATATATCTGTCTGTCACGTGACATTACTGAACAGAACTGAGAATGCCTTGGCCTAAATAGGGCGTAATTAAAAACAATGCAAAGTTACTTATTTTAAGCAAAATTTAGTGTAATTAAAGGAATGGTTATCTATTATGGTTCGATTGTTAATTTCCTAGCTAGGATTACGATAAAATCTAGCTATTTAATTTTTTATTTTATTGGCTGTTATATGATACAATTGTTCTTGTTCCTATTTTAATCTAATCAGACAATATTTTACCTTTGTCTGGGAACAATAGAGATTAGATATTTAGTTAATATTATTATGTAATAATGTGGTATCCGCCGAGGATAAATGGCAGACACCAGAGTTCAATTAGACTACGGCAGTGTGAACAGACGTGGACACCTTACTATAGAGAAGCTACGCTTCTCTAACAATCACTAAATAACAAACAACATCTATTTCAGTTGTCCCTTTATTGAAGGTCTAAGGATTACTAAAGCTATATACAACAAACAATAGTTACACAGATAGGAATAAATAATCATAAATAAAAGCAATATAATACATATACAATAGTCAGTTTGGGCAATAATGATCCCCCATCCCTGGGAAGGGTGGGGGGAATTAACAATGCAGCTTAACCATAATAAGGCTGTCAGATTCAATCATTAATTTTAGGTATAGGGAGGGGGTCGGCAGACCCCTTCCCCAGGACTCGGGGGAGGGCCGTTGGCCCTTCCCCGAACCCCGGTCAGGGGTGCCATAGGCATGGCTCACGGTTGCCGAATACCACAATAATAAGCGCTGCGTCTCTAAGCCTATGTGGACCTTTCCAATTAATACAAAAATAAAGCTTCTTAAAAAACTGTCAGCCTTTCATTTTCAAAGATCTTAGCATTCAAATATCTATAATTCAAAGTAGAATGATGTCTGTTTGCCGTCCGTCTGTTTGAAGCTTAAGATTTTGGTAACCTGCGGTAATTTTAAGCTATTTTTTTGGACTAACCCACCCCCTTTCCCAAAAAAAGAAATATTAGCATCGCTATAATAAAGTCCTAAAAATGTAAGTATGACCTTAAACATTATCCTGTAATTAAGCAGTTTTTCAACAAATTTACTTATAATTTTATATCGACTTTTTTACATTTATATTCGGATTATTCAGTTCTGACACTTTACAAGTGTTAATGTCCATTTGTCCTACCGCTTCAGAGCTTAGATTTAAAAATGTTGCCTTCCTTGTTATTTAAAGTCTTAGGATGGTTTTAATATATTTTCTATTCCTCTTTACCCTTCGAGTACAGATCCCCTATAAGCTAAGGGTGCAGACGCATTATTATATAAATTAAAGTATATATGGCAAGCATTTTTCCATTTACCGATTAAGTTAAATAATTGTTATTTTTTTCTATACTATTTTGTAATTCATGAATGAGAGATAAAATTTTCTACTGAGATGATCAACTAAAAATTGATTGCCTATTTCTTCCCTAATTTTCGAGTTGTGCAGCAGATAACCCAAATATTGCAAAATTCTATTTTCAGCTACTCCGGTCAAAGGGAAAAGCGATATAACGTATAAACGATTTTTACATTATATATTCAAAATTTTAATTTTACAAATTTAAATTTTTAAAAAAAGTTTGAAGCTTTTTTAACTAGTAGTAAAAATTGAGATAGGATGAGGAAACTATGTCACAATCGGAAACTCAAGTTCAGCTGACCACGGAGATACGTTTAATAACAAGCTGTGCGTTGGGAGACATTAAGTTTTAGGAGACACTTACAAATAAAAAAACGAAAAACCAATTGATGACTTCTTACGAAAAGGTTTATATTTGTAATCTTAAAAGTCATTGGTGGAATGGTTTGGACACTAGTTTCTACAACCCGATCCAGACTTAATAAAATCCTCAAAGGTTTTTAGTCAACGAACATAACGAGCGTGTTTATAAAACTTTTTGGACCACTCTATTGATTTCTTGAGAAAAAATTGCTTATGGGTTTGACATCATATTTTGAAAAGTTCAAATAAATAAATTTTTGGGTTACATATTGTATATGCAAATTTATAATGTTTTTTTTAAAGATTTTTTAGTTGATATGTACAAACCAAGAAACAAATTTTCATTTTAACTGATTATGATTCTGCATCCAAAACAGAGAAAGAGGACGAGGAGACATTCAAAAGCAAAATTTTAACCTAAAGGTTTACCTAAATTATTTCATTCTTTGACATTATTTTTTTAATGAGTTGCAACAAATTTTTTTACCTGTCATTTCAATCTATATAAATTATACAGATTTGAAAACTAAAATTCATATCTTTAATTTACTGTCTTAATCATTCTTTTTTAGAAAGCACAGTGTGATAAGTTAATATAATTTGTAAATAATGGAAAAATTTTCCACATTTTTGGCAAATTTGCTTCCTTATTTCTCAAATACCTATACATTACATATTATACGGATGTTTTCACCTACATGTAAAAAACACACACACAATTTTCTAGTAAAATAGAATCAAAGGAGATTTTAATTTTAATAAATCATTAGATATTTCAAGATTAAGTTTGCTAAAATTTCATATTAAATTCAAATCGATTAAATTGCTGTTTAAACCTTTTGTTTATATTATTCAACATTATTATATATTCATTTACATTTTCAAAACTTAGTTTTTGTAAATGTATATGGTATCTTTTTTTTTTTTTAGTTATATCGATAAGTTAAATAACAGTACTTCTTTTTTATTGTTTATTTATGTAAGTAGTGTAAAAATATATTTCTTTGTTCGTTTATCTAAATACACATGTTTTACTTAGGATACCTGAAGCGCCCTTTATCTATAAAGATACAGTATTTCTAAGATATTATTACTAAATTATTATTAACAGCTAAAAAACTTCTCTGGACTAATTTTTTAACTTGATACATACCTACATACTATGAATAGTTATAAGTTTAGTCAGAAAGAATATTGCAGCATAGTATAACAAACAAATAAAGTCTTTTGTTATAACGCGGTTTAAGATATAAAATTAACTCACAGGGTCCTAAAATAGGACGCGTTTACACTTTAAAACATATGTTATGTGTATAAAGACAAGCCGTTCCTAGGATCTTAATGATTATGTCATTTTAGATTATTCGGCCAGAAGTTGTGAGAGATGCATTGAGTCTCATGCACTCCTGTGGCATGTATAACTATAGTGGACAGTTTGCTTTCAAGGTAGATAGATATGTATTGTAGATAGTTAGATAGCTAGTTAGTTAGATATCTATTTCGTGTGGCATGTATAACTATGTTTGCTTTCAAAGTAAGTAGATAGACAGGTAGATAATTAGTTAGATATCTAGTTTGAAAGAAAAAAGAAATTCTCATGCACTCGTGTGGCATGTATAACTATAGTGGTCAGTTTGCTTTCAAGGTAGATAGATATGTATTGTAGATAGTTAGATAGCTAGTTAGTTAGATATCTATTTCGTGTGGCATGTATAACTATGTTTGCTTTCAAAGTAAGTAGATAGACAGGTAGATAATTAGTTAGATATCTAGTTTGAAAGAAAAAAGAAATTCTCATGCACTCGTGTGGCATGTATAACTATAGTGGTCAGTTTGCTTTCAAGGTAGATAGATATGTATTGTAGATAGTTAGATAGCTAGTTAGTTAGTTATCTAGTTCAATAGAAAAAAGAAATTCACATGCACTCGTGTGCCATTTATAACTATAGTGGACAGTTTGCTTTCAAGGTAAGTAGATAGATGGAGAGATAGATAGATTATCAGATCGATCTATAAATAGATACTCAGTTAGAAAGATTTATAGAAAATGTGACAAAACCTTTAGACACAATTAAATAATACATTGGATGGCTAATTTAAATTGATATTAATACAATACACCTTATGGGTTGAAAATTTTGGACACTAAAGGTCTGTTCCACACTATCTAAGTCACCAAAGTTTCTTATCTAAAAAACTAGATATTAAGTTTATATACAAAAAGTTTGGTATATATTATAGTCCAATTTCCACATCATCTCTAATAAAAATGCAAATTATTTTAGGTTGGTTTACCAGCTAAAAGCGGAGTGTCAGGTGCCCTAGTTCTAGTGGTGCCCAATGTTATGGGTATTGGGCTTTGGAGCCCGCCACTGGATCAGCTGGGTAACACTGTGCGTGGCGGTCATTTTGCACAGGTACAGTATTAACTATAGAACAGTGAAGCAGTCAATTAACTATTTATAGTGTTAAAAACAAATCACGTTATACAATAAAATTTACCTATGATAATAGGCAAATACACAGACTAAATTACCAATGACAGTCCAGTTTACATTTAAATTGACCAATGGTAGGCCAGTATAACGTAATTTTTAATAGGTACTATAAAAATTTTATTCATTGAGAACAGTTTAACTTAATAAAGAACAGTTTGACTTAATAAGGGCATTTGACCTAAAGCTTACACATAACTGTACGGAAAATACCTAAAAGTTGACCCCCTTTATTACTAACTAGCGACTTTTCCCCGAACAATGTCTGCTTGACTTGATCTGCTCATTATATGGGCCAGTGAGGGGATAAAAAAGAGCTTAAAACCATAACAGGACCTATGTGATGTTTTCCTAAATGATAGAACCCAATCGGTTCAGAAGTCATTAAGATCTTAAGCTTTAGACAAAAAACCCTTACTACTTTAATTAGGATACTAATGAATTTTGTTTTAGAAATTCAGTGAGAAGTTCCAGTTCCACAGGTTTGACCTGCAGGCATCCAACAAAGTAGATCCTAGAAAGCACAAGTATGTCTTACCAGCAGGGGTGCACAGGGATAGGACAATGGGCGATAAAGGGGGGTAATTTTTTTAGCGTATATTCCGTAAAATTGGTGTAATTTGTAGTCAACTGCCCATATTAAGAACAGTTTGACTTAATAACAGCATTTGGCTAAAAAGTTACACCCAACTTTATGGAAAATACATGAAATGCATTTCCAAATTGTCAATTTTTACCTTCAGTAGTTTTAAACATTGTTTTGAATGAGATTAATTTAACCGTTATTGTCCTTTCCCTCCCTGGTTATTATTTTATTGTTCAAGGTCGCTAACATTCTTTTATATATTTGTAAAGCAGTTTTGCTTCATGTGGGTTATCCTAACCCTGATGGTCTGACCTGTAACCAACTTTACCTAACATAAGTTAGACTAGACCAATAATAACATTACTATTGCTTCTGTACATGTTTACAAGAGTATAAATATCAAAAATGAATCTTGACGACCCTTTAACAATCACAGTACTTAAAAAGGACTTGAATGTTTAAAAGCAGCGATGTCAAAAATGTGTTTTGCAATATAAATACGAAAAAATATTACTTTGAAAGCGTTTTTATATTTCCCTAACGGGTAGCTCCATCCAAACTGGCTTATCATAAAACTTTCCCAACGTAACCTTAATTAAAAATGTTATTTTTAGTTAGTTCTTATAGGTAAAAAATAGAAAAGGTAACAAAATGGCACTTTAGATATGTTTAAGTGTATTATAATCATATTATGTTTATATTTGTCCTCTCCTGCAATTGATGTAAAGCACGATTTAAACACTATTTACATTAATATTTATATACATTTTTAGGTTATACAAATATTGAAAAGTAGCAATGTCTTCTATATAAAAATTAATTTAAATATTTTGATAGAATTAATTCAAGGTTTTAAAAATTTGATTTATAAAAAATAAAAACACAAAGAAATTACATAGATTAGTTAATTTTAGAACAAAGACGATAACATCTCTAAGAAGCGAGGCATAAAACTAGAATAGCCATACTTTTAAGGACGGACAAATTGCGTTATAAAGCAAATGTCCATTGGTCAAAAACCATCAACTAATATTTAGAAGCTTTAAAGCCCATTAAGTTTTAAAAAAGAACGTTTATTTGTTTTTATTAACCAAGGAGGGATTGGACATTGGACTGGGTAAAAATATGGTCCTTCAATTGTTATTTCATAGCTTTGGGTACTTTTATCAAATCTTTATTAGTTAGATCTAGTTGGCAGTACCTAAACATTTCAACCAATAATTTAATCTACACAAGGGGTAATGAAGTATTGAAGTTGTATTAATAATTATCTTCCCTTAATATACCTGAAATTAATCTTCTTGCATTAAAGATAGATGGACAAAAGAATTTAATCTTATTAATTATATTTTAGACTATTTCTTGTTTATTTAAGATATGATTCTAAGAAAGAGTTTGTTATGAGTATGCTTTACTCAGCTACAACGGGAGATTTAACAGCTATCAGAAGATTTAAACTACAGGTGGTTATACATTATTTTTATATTTGCAATACGCCCCCTATAGGCTTCTAGGGGCATTTGAGGGAAAAAGAAAATGACACAACCATCCAAAAAAGGAAAAAAATAGTTACAAATCTTTCCACAATCTACAGAAGCCTAACTGTAAAGTAAACCATATCGGTCAAACAGTTAGCGAGATCCTTTGATACACACATATAGACAGACAGACATACTCAAAGACCTCCTGTAATTATTGTATATAATTAAATGGAATAAATTAATAACTGCTATTATTTTGTTTAGAAAGATTGTAAATTGTTTTGTTTATCACTATTGACTATGCCCTAAGAATATAGGGGCTCTGTATTCAAAGGGGTAGAGAGAGGGGATAGAAAATAGTTTAAAACCACCCAAAGACTTTAATCTGAAAAAAATAGTATGAAACCATCACAGGGCCTATACGAAGATTCGCAAACATCGCTAACTTAATTGGTTCTATAGTTATCGACAAAAAACCTTACTACTTTGATTATAAACACTTCATATTATTCTAAATATTTCAGAGGTATGATTTACACCAATGCGACTATGACGGCCGAACAGCCTTGCATTTGGCAGCTGCCGAAGGACACATTGATTGTGTAAAGGTATGTAAATCTATATCAGAAATCGACAGCTGCATCCGCAGCTGTATCTAGCCGCTAATTATAAAATGCATGCGAAGAGTGAAGTCTACTTTATGGTTTGTTGGCTGTTTTCGCCTCTCAGGGACCCTGGGTATTGGCAATCTTGTAAAGACTGCTAAACCATCAGTAATAAGGTATAGCCAACAAGCGAAGTAAATCATAAATAATATTTGGTGGGCTGATATGATGTAATGTGCAGTTGCCTCCCAAAATCACGAAACCTTTACGAATATTTTTTTTTTAACAATAAAAAAAGTTGTTGATTACAGCTAAAACAAACCATTTAATTGCATGACATTTGTATAGTAATGAATTGCTTCTGTTTTGGTATTTCCCCACTTTTATAACTTTCATTGGACTTAGATCTGATGTACAAAGAAGTTTTCTCTTTGGATGATTTAAAGTTATTTTTATTTGAAATTTTTTACAATTTAGAATTTTTTTTCAAAAATTGGAGTCATAAAAAATACTTTTTACATAATAGTATAACGAAGAACCTGAAATTGAATATTGTAATTTGATGACATATTTTATTTGAATTTTCTGCATATTATTAAACTTTATATAACACAAAAGAATACAAATATATGGCAAAAATTTAAGAAAAAAATCGGGTTTAATCATTTTTGTTAAATCGCCAGTTAAGGGGCGTTTCGTCATATTTTTACAGTCGCTTTTGTTGTGTTAGATTAGGTGATTATCCCGCAAAGTTAGGCAATTGTCCCCGCAGGGTTAGAGCCTCCCGCACGGGATAGAAATAGGAAAAAAGCTATTGTTAAAACACGACGAAACGCCCCTTAAGAATCTATGTCAAAAAGGGACTATTCCCAATAAAAAAATAATTTTATAGGTATTTATTCGTCTATTGTTCGACGGAATATTGCATTAAGTTACTTATTACTTAAGGGTTTTAATGATAGATATTTAAATTTTCAGTCTCTTAAGATTCTAACCCCTCATGGTAAATTCCTGTGCACGCGGCTGTTTTCATGTCTGTTGTCCTATCCCTAGTAACACTGAAAATTTGAGACTGTATAAATATGTTGTGATCAAAAGGCAATTTAGAGGAAAATTGAACACTTAACTTCAAACGCGTTGGTTAACTAAAAATTCTTAAAGTTTGTCATACTACCATGTTAAACTTTTATTTTGTTATTATATCGACAAAGGACATAGTCACTAGACTATAAAAGTTGGAAAGATTTTTAATCAATATAATAGATTTGAAATCTGCATAAAATTTTAAGGATTTTTTTTATAAAATTCGTTTTTTATATAATTCTTTATTTAAAGGCGCACATACGATTAAGGTTAATAAATTTTGACCAATAGGATAGCTGGATTGGAAACTACCTACGCTCTAATTGGTTGAATGATGTACGTCACTTAAGCTTCTCCAATCAGAGCGCAGATAGTTTTCAATCCACCAATCACAGATCTCAAAATTATTTAACTTAATTTGTATTTGCGCCTTTAAATAAAGAATTATATAAAAAACTAATTTTATAAAAATCCTTAAAATTTTATGCAGATTTCAAATCTATTATATTGATTAAAAATCTTTCCAACTTTTATAGTCTAATAGTCACTCTTAGGTTTACGTTTGATTCTACAGTTGCATAAGTTCTTAACCTAAAACAATAAATAAGAGTTTCTCTGAAAGGCAAACGCAGTTTTAGAGATATTTTACATCAATAAACATGATAACTAGTTAATATGTTAGATATAAGGTCAAAGTTTTACTGCGAAAAATTATGACGTCATAAATATTAGTTAAATTAACCCAAAATTGATGTCGATAACATATCAGCTTTGAACACTTTTACAGAAATAGTCGACGACAAAAATCACTAAAAAAGTTGCAACCAATGCAAATGAATTAACAGACTTAAAGATGTACTAATAGGTTTTTAGATTAGTTGTATCGATTAAAAATTTTAACTGTTGATGAGGACTAAATGGTATTAAAGGAAAAGATGTCATAACTGAATTTGCTGATTAACATGCATCCATAATAACTTTAGTTATATAACATTTTTTCTTTTGTTTAGTTTCTGCTTGAGGAATGTAATTTGAACGCTGAGGCCAAGGACAGATGGGGGTTTACTCCTCTAGAAGAAGCTAGTAGATTTAATCATGAACAGGTTGATATATAAATAGATAGTTGGATGGATGGATAGATAGATGGAAAGATAGATGGTTAGATATATAAATAGATGGATGTATTTACCCCTCTAGAGGAAGCTAGAAGATTTAACCATAAACAGGTTAATAAATAGATAGATAGTTAGATGGATGGATAGATAGATGGAAAGATAGATGGTTAGATATATAAATAGATGGATGTATTTACTCCTCTAGAGGAAGCTAGAAGATTTAACCATGAACAGGTTTATATATAGATAGATAGTTAGATGGATGGATAGATAGATGGAAAGATAGATGGTTAGATATATAAATAGATGGATGTATTTACTCCTCTAGAGAAAGCTAGAAGATTTAATCATGAACAGGTTAATATGTATATAGATAGATAGGTTGATGGATAGATGGAAAGATAGATGGTTAGATATATAAATAGATGGATGTATTTACTCCTCTAGAGGAAGCTAGAAGATTTAACCATGAACAGGTTAATATATAAATAGATAGTTAGATGGATGGATAGATAGATGGAAAGATAGATGGTTAGATATATAAATAGATGGATGTATTTACTCCTCTAGAGGAAGCTAGAAGATTTAACCATGAACAGGTTAATATATAGATAGATAGTTAGATGGATGGATAGATAGATGGAAAGATAGATGGTTAGATATATAAATAGATGGATGTATTTACTCCTCTAGAGGAAGCTAGAAGATTTAACCATGAACAGGTTTATATATAGATAGATAGTTAGATGGATGGATAGATAGATGGAAAGATAGATGGTTAGATATATAAATAGATGGATGTATTTACTCCTCTAGAGAAAGCTAGAAGATTTAATCATGAACAGGTTAATATGTATATAGATAGATAGGTTGATGGATAGATGGAAAGATAGATGGTTAGATATATAAATAGATGGATGTATTTACTCCTCTAGAGGAAGCTAGAAGATTTAACCATGAACAGGTTAATATATAAATAGATAGTTAGATGGATGGATAGATAGATGGAAAGATAGATGGTTAGATATATAAATAGATGGATGTATTTACTCCTCTAGAGGAAGCGAGAAGATTTAATCATGAACATGTTAATATATAGATAGATAGTTAGATGAATAAATAGATAGTATAGATAAATGGTTAGATATATAGATATATTTACCCCTCTAGAGGAAGCGAGAGGTTTTAACCATGGACAAGTAAATAAGTATATAGATAGGTAGATTGGTGGAGATTTCTAGAAGATTTATAAAATAGATGGCATGATAGACAGCAAGATAGATAGATAGAAAGATGGGGGTTTACTCCTCTAGTAGAAGCTAGACGAATTGACCATGAAAAAGTAAATAAATAGATAGATAGATGACGATGTATAGATGTATTTATTCATCTAGAGTAAGCTAGAATATTTGACCAGAAAAATTATTAAATAGATAGATAGTTAGTTAGATATATAGTTAGATAAATATGTAGATGTATTTATCCCATTATAGTATGCTAGAAGATTTGATCATGAAAAAGTTAATGATGTCTTGATTAATTCATTAACTACTGTACGCCTTCCATAATTATATATTTTATCTTCAATTGATATATCTTTATATCCCAAATGTTCACAAATTTCTTTTTAAAAATTTAATTAAAATTGTTGGATTTAAAAAAAAAAACTGCTGGTCCAATTTTCTTTTAAAACCAATTTTATTTTAACATTTATGTAACCATACTGATATAATCATTTAAGTAGAACCCATTCACGCCCCCCCCCCCCTCTAAAATAGTTTTCAATTGTATAATTAACTAAACTTTACTTAACCAAACCTAATTAAAAAAGCCTTTTCCCTGAGTACTAATATTTAAATGCAATCAATTCCGATAATTATAATGAAATGAATTTTTTTTTATTATTAAAAAAAAATTGTATTGTATCTTATTATACTCTTCCTTCATTATTTTTAAGTGTAAAAAACATCTGATTATGGCAAAAAATAGCGGAAAAATAATGTCAAAAACAACTTTAGTATCAATAATAAATAACAAGATTGCTTCTTTAGGTGATTGAGTACACAAAATACATATAATTAGGGGTTCTATAAATATAGATATATAATTCAGATAACAACTTGGATCCAGTGTTGGGAACCTTTTTCGTCTCTAGCAAATTGCTTTTTGTTCTTATGTAGCGACTTGGCTGTGCTAATATTTCCTACGCTATTGGCTGATATTTAAAGATTCAATTGAAAGTCGGCACAGGGTCCACGGGGTGGCGACATACAGATATTTTACCCCTTTCCTTTTTACCTTAATTTTAATTTTACCTTAATGCCAGAAACCTATCTCATTTAGCAGCTGAGTTAATCAAATTTTTAGCATAGAAAGGACTGGCAAATTGAGTACTTCATCTTACTTCAATATGGCACAATATTTTAAGTGAACCACCTCTATAATCACATCGTAAAAAAGTCAGTATGTAATCTGTATTTAAGAAGTTTTGCAACAATTTATGTACAATTTTGTAAAAACGTATATATTTATGTTTTGCATATTATTCAGTTCTGACACTCTACAAGAGTTAATGTTCGTCTGTCATAAGAGCTTCGCTTTTATGGATGTTGTCATCCTTATTAAATTAAGCTTTGCCATCCCCCTGTGCATTATTACTGGGAATCTTTTATTTAACAATTTACAAGAATTTCATAAGTACGCGCAACATTCAGGGGACACAGGGATAAGACAATGGATTAATAATTCCCACATTTGTTTATGTGAACGTGGGATTATAGGGACGAAGTGACTCAAAAATCAGTCATGTGACGTCATAAAAATAAGGAAGATGAGAGGAAAACTGGGAAAGAAAACTCCTTAAAAAAGAAATGGATAATCACTCATTTTAATGACGTCACATGGCTGATTTTTGAGTCACTTTGTCCCTCTACTAGTGGGGGGGGGGGGGGTGGGTTAAATTCGACCTCCCACCTATTTTTTACTAGAAATTTAGAAAGAAAGAAAGAGTTTAAAAAATTGGGGGTGTTGGTCTCCTCCTCAAATATAGTTATAAACCTTCCTAGGAAATATATAAAGCTACATTGTACAGGAGAACTGTATCGGTTAAGTGGTTAGCGAGATCCTACGGTAGAGACAATCAGACAAAAATACTGTAACTTTTATGTAAAGTCAACTTGCTGTAGAAAAATTTAACAAACAATGTCCTCTCCCTCCCTGTATGAAATCCAAATTATTTTAGATTCCAAGAATAAAAATTATAATTTTATTTTCTGACATCAGCAAATTTTGAAATATCTTTCTAATTGCAAAGTTGCTCTATGAATAATATTTTTTTTAAAATAGATATTTCACGTATAAATCCTCCTACTTTATAGAATACTAGCGGCTACGCCCCTAGGGGCCTCTAATGGAACTTAAAGTGGTAAGGGTTGAATTCGACCCTCCCATTTTAAATTTAGTTTTAAAAAGAAAAAGCGTATGAGGGAAATTTTTCTTTTCGGAGGATAGTATTAGTACCTTTGTTATAAGCTATCCCAGGACCTATGTGAAGCTACATTGTAAAGGAGAACCATTTAACGGTTAGTGAGATCCTATGATACACACAGGTCCTATTAATTTTATAATAGGATATATATTTTGGGGGTTTGGGGTAATTTTAGTCTATTTTAGACATTTATCATAATATGATAAACCACTCATAGCACCAATGATAAGCTTCCCTTATAAGTAAAACAAAATTTTAATAGCAAGATTCAGACAGACACACATACACGTCCTATTTTTTTTATTAAGGTGGTGAAATACTTGATGGTATGGCAGCAAAAACAACTTCAGAAAAATATACAGGTTAGTGAAATGGGCGGAAAAATAGGCGTGCGGAAGGGGGTGTTCACCCCCTTCCCTTAAAAAAGAAATTGGGTAAGACTGCCTTCCCCTTTTTTACCCACTTTAGATTTACACCCCTGAGTTAAAACCCTGTTCACGTTATTTTGTTAAAAAAAAACAATATTTTAATCTTTGTATTTGCTGAAAGCTAAGTGACAATCGAATCTAATTTAATCTTACTTAAAAAGAGTTAATTATAATGTATTGTAAGCGTCCCCTCCGCCCCTTTAGCAAGAGGAGACGTTAAAAATAGTAGATCGATTTGGAAGTTGTTTTTCATAATAATGTAATTATTAAAATATTTTAGACGGCTTTGTCTACAATTGAAACCAACGATGGAAAATAATTTGTCAAACTTTTAATCAGGTAATTATAAACTAGATAGAACAATGTAGTTTGCATTCATCTACAACCCTTCTTTCCCTCAAAAATACTCGAGATTTAATCCATTGAATATAATAGCCTTTGGATATGTTAGGTAACTTTTAAACTTGTCTATTAGAGCTACTCTGTTTCATGTATGAATAATTTATCTGTTAAAAAATCTTTTATTGACTTTTTTTTTATACTAAACATTGAGGGCATTTCTGCGTTTATTGCTGCGCTTGTTCTGGACGAAATTGTCTCTGTTTCATTTAATAAATAATAAATATGGAAAGTATGTTTCGTTTGAATACTTTTCTCTGGTATGTTAAGAGCATTATTGATTATTTATGTTTATTCAGAGCTTATCTTTCCAAGGAAGGGAATTATTCTCGAGAAGAAAAACTTGTTGCATATAAAAAATGCAGATGGAGAGGGGAGGGGAGGAAGGGGGGGGGGTGACACCCCCGTTTAAATTTAGAATGATTTTGATAATGGCCACATCCCTGTATACCTCTCTAAAAATATCTACATACAAAAAAACAGAGCCTATAATTGCTTGATCAAATATGAGCAAAATTTTGTCTTTAAGCCACCTTATTTTTGTTTTCTTTATGATTTTGATAAATTTTATTGTTTTTGTTTTCTTCAAAATTTTAAAGAAGGATAAAAGGAGTATTTTTTAGCGAGGGTTTTTTCATGGGAAGTTAAGTTAGAGGTACCATCGTCCAAAAAAGACACATAACTTTCCTAGACCTATAGGAAGCTTCTCTGTAAAGGATAACAATATCGATCCTGTGATACAAAGATAGACAGACATTCATCCTATTACTTGCATATAAGAATATTTATCTCAATTAATGGTTTTTAGCAAATAATTCTCATCCAAAACCGCCAAAATACAAAAACATTAATTTAGATCATTTAAGTTTGACTAGTTTTGATCAACCAAAAATCAAAAAAATTGGAATCGATGGAAAGTGACGTCATAAAAATAAGTTTTTAAGGGTTATCTTTCCTACTTCTCCTTTAATCCCTTCTTTTCAGATGTAGTTTTATGGCGTCACACATGACACTTTACAGCGCTTCAAGAATTTGTCCTAAAAATACTTTTATTAAAGGACTTTAGCAATCAATAATTAATGAAAAGAACGTAAAGAAAAACACAAAGATTATTCTTAACTATAAAATTGCATTTGTTTCGTCTACAAATGTCTTAGGATGGGGGTTTGAGGTACCTCCCCACGTGTTTTGCAGCTGTTTCTTAACCATGGTGTGACCAGTAGGTATATACTCTAAAAAATCTAAATTTGAGCTAGCTTCTTTATACGGAAGGAGGAACAGAAATTACTGTACTTTTCAATCTGTTTAAAACAAAAACAAAAAAGACTTTCCCCAAAAGTATAAACTTTTATAATTTTTGGTTGTTGTTTTGTAAGTACACCTCCTATAATTATTTGATACCTAATATGAATGATATTATATTTGTTTATTACAAAAATTGTACAAACATACTCTTATTTATGTGACCTTTCTTATTTACCTTTTCTTAATAAAGCAAGTTTCCTTACTAAAATAATTAAAAAAATAATCCGACAATTTGCTAAAACTAAAATACTATTGTAAAGATTTAGATGCATATTTTGACAGCTGTTGTAATTTTTTATTGTTAAAAATTTAGCGTAGATAACCTACATACTTTTTATACAGAGTATCTCTTCAAAAAAAATATCTGTTTAAAATTAGACTTCCTTTTAATAATGTTAAGTTTTCAATTTTTTTATGATTGCTTGTTAAAGACTATTTCTGAATAAAAAATTACTGGAAATCAAGGAATTATTGTAGGTTAGACTACAACAAAATGTTTGATTATATGAGATTTAAAATTTAATCTTCGTCTGTTTGGGAAATATAAACGCTACCATATTCTTATTCGATTTAAAGTGATCATTTATCCAAAGCATAATCCCCTTGTAATGATATTTCATAATCTATTATATTGGGACATTGGAGTATGACCATCCAAACAGACAAACAGCCTTTTGATTGCACGACCTTTGTCTGGAAGTCCTAACTGTTCATGGTAATAAGTTGCACCTGTTTATGGGCTATGACATTCCCTCTACTCGCTCTGTTATTGTCACTTGCCAGACATATAAGGAGTTTGGTACAATCTCTAGTATGACGGATTGTGGCTTAGACTCGACCTGACACCTCCCCGACAGCATTCGGTCATGGTGTCATATATACAACAAATCTATTGTATAGATGTATATACAGATAACTACATTTCCCCCTTTTCCAATAACTTTTTTTTATCTGCTAGAAAATTGTTATCTGCTACTTGGCTGTGTTATTATTCCCGACCATCAAAGGTTGATTTTCAAAGACCCAATTGAAAGTCGGCACAAAGTCATTGGAATAGAGAAATACAGTTATTAAACCCCTTCTCCCTCTAGTGTTTTACTCTAATATACATATATACTAATTCCGGTAAACCTTAACGGATATATGATAGAGCAGCTGTGCTCCTAATATAAGCTTGGTGTACATAGCATGTATGTTAAAAACCCAGAGAGAATAATTTATTTAATATCCCTAGGGCGGCTGGTTATTGCATTTTTTTCAGTTAACTTACAAAAGAGTTTAATGAGAAATAATAGAATTAGTAGTATCAAAGCTACGTTATAATTAACTTTGTTTTTCCGTCAGTCAGTCCGTAAAATTTAAACCATTTTGACAATAAGTGGCTTGATTTTGATGTTGATCTAATTAATGTTTATCCTTACATAAAATGTCTGTCTGTTTATCTGTCTGCGTGTTTGTACCTAAGGATCTCGCTAACATCTAGACTAATATGGCTCTCCTTTAAAGTGAAGCCTTTCAAAGTTTCCATTTTTGGCGAATGTACCACAACCCTACACAGGAGAAATCTCTCCTTGATAAAATCCCCCCCCCCTCCCTTAAAAAAAGAACTATAACTTTTTTTGGGTATAGTCCCTTTCATAACATCGCACCCTATGGGGCGATTCTTCGTATTTTTCACAGTAGCTTTTCTGCTATTTCAAGCCCCTGGGGGGGGGGGGCTTTAACCCTGCGGGGCCAATTACTTAACCCTGTGGGCCAATATAACCTAACCTAACCTAAAATAACCTATAAAAAGCCATTTTAAAATTACGACGAATTACCCCTTATGGGGCGATGTTACGAAAGGGACTATTCCCCATTTTTTTCTTAATGACGTATTTGTTGTTTTGTAGGCACATTTTTTCATATTTCACAACTTTTTTCAACATTTATTTCTGTAAATGTTTACCCTTATTTTAATGAAAAGAATTAATGAAGACTCCTTAATAAAATCCCCCCCCCCCAAAAAAAAATGAACTATAATTTTTTTTTCTTAAAATAACTTATTCGTTGTTTTGTAGGCATATTTTTTATATTTCACAACTTTTTTCAACATTTATTTCTGTAAATGTTTTTCCTCACACTTACAATTGTGTGATAGTAAATCTTAATGTTTAATTTTAAGATTTTAATTAAAAGAATGAATTGACCAGTTTTACAGTTGTTTGACTTAAGACTTATATTTTGTAATACTAATAAATAAAATCTTTTTAAAAATCCGCGGAAATCCGTTTATAATACGATACGAGAAATAACTATTATACTGCATGTCGAATGCGTTTGTCAATTTCACAAAAATTCCCTATTTCGAAACATTCTTTCTTTGTAAATATCCTGTTCATCTAAGGGAAAGAAAGGGTTGTAGATTTATTTTAACTCATATCCTGTATCCCTTTCTGTATAATTACATTTTTATTAATTTGTTGAAATATGTTTGTCAAAAAAGCTTTACTATTGTTAAACGTTATCACTCTTGTTTTATTTTCAGATATCTTCCTTGTGTTATTGTTGATGTTATACAATACCGGTGCAGTGAGTTATTGTGATTCACAACAATTCAGGCTTTCCCATTAGCTTATTAGTGTAGTGTAGCATAGCATTAATGGATATATTATTACTTGGATATTACATTAAATTTTCTTTAATATTCTCTAATAAACACTACTATTGATACACATGTCTGAAATAGTATTTATAATAGTATTAATAATTATTAATTAAAAGGCGCTTTTATAGTATTGAATATGTAAAAATAATATAAGTTATTTGTATGAAATAGAAAAAAAGCTGGATATCAACCAAATTTGTTTTGTGAAATAAAAACGTTTTCTTATCATAAATGTTATTCTATAAAAAATGCTTTGACATATTCTAACAAGATTTACTAACATGTTAGGATATTTAATCTGAAGAAAAAATATTTTGCATCAAATTTTTTCACCAAAAAAATGCATCTCACCAAATATCGATCTTTAAATCAAAGTGGCAGTGGTGAGCCGGGAAATACTTTGAAAACACCCAAAACTTTTTTTAAGAGTGTTAAATGTAAATTTGCGATGCCAATGGGCAAGTGGGTGTTTCCAAGGTGTTTTTTCCCGCTCATTACTGTAATCTTGATTTAAGGATCCATGTTTTATTGGCCGCACTGGCATTACTAAATGATTTAAAGATCCAGCTCAGAATACGTTTTTATCAGAGGCGATATTCTTTCTCTACGTGTTGTAATAAGACACTCAACCTTTTAGAAAACTGTAGAAGAAGAAAAAAACATTAATTAATCAAATGGTGAGCCATCAATTTTGCATAATGTCGTATTCTCAAAGCAATGCATACTAAAAAAGCGCAATCCTATTAAAGAATTAAGATTTTGTTTGTTGATTAAAATCTAAGAAAAAACACTGAACTGATTGGGTTCTGCAGCTTTTAGTTTGGGGGTTGGTTTTAGGCTATGTTTTAGATTTATGTATTTAAAATATTTTATGCTATTTTTCTGCCTCATCCCTTTACCTTTATACATAGAATCCCTAAATGCTAGGGACGCAACCGCTAGTAGAAAAAATAGTACTCTAGGTGTTCTTGATAAAAGAGGAGCAATTTTATTTTTCTGTTGCAATAAATTAGTGTTTTTTATGATTGTATTGTGCAAAACATTTTGCAGAATTGATAGTACACCAAAACTAAATGTCTAGATTCTAATTGTCATTTATCTAAAAATAGCTAAGAGGTTGTTTAACCTTTTTTAAAGGTAATATATAATAATACATAGATTTGTATCATGAAATACTCTAGTATGTAATTTTTTTAACTTTTAGCCAATTGCTTTTAATTGCTTACCATATTTTTTTCCCCATCAATTTCATTTTTTGTCTAAAATTTGAGTTCAAGTTTTTTCTAGATGCATTAGAGAATAAAGAGTAGATTTTTAAATATTTTAACAAAATTTGTAAAGTAAATAAATAAAATAAATTAATAATAAATGAAACTTAGTGTTGTGCATTGTAACGATGTGATCTTTTCATCTAGTTTAATAAATAATAAGCAATAATCACGATACTAAAATATTTTAACATTTTCTTTTTTGTTTTGCCATTTATGGATTGTTTATAGTAAATTCAGTGAAGGTAAGGACAATGGGGGTTAAAATAATCTACATACCTTTCTTTCTTTATAACATAAATGAGCTCCCAACCAAATTTAAGAAAGATTTATTCAGCATCCGTTGTCTTTTCCATTACGCTCTATTTAATAATAGAATTTGTTTCTTTGTTTTCTCCCCCTAAAAAGTAAAGGTGCTTTTTTCTGAAAGTGACACGCGTGCACAAAACCCTACCGCTTTCTTATTTATAATTTTATTTGAAAGTAAGGGAAGAAGGGTTAGTTTTTTATGTTTTAACCCTGCAGAGGATCTTAACCTTGCAGGGCTTATACCTGCGGTGTCCTAACCCTACGGGACTACCCTAAACCCAATATAACCTAACATGATCTAAAGTAAAACTAGCCCTCTCACCTTGAAAGGGAGATTTTTGCTGGACAAGGCACTTTCACGGAAACCACCAAAAATGGAATTAATGTTTGTTAAAAATTCTAAAATCTTTTGACAAAGAAAGACTGCAATGAATAGTTGAGAAGGAAAAAATATAAATTCATTATTTCAAATAGATATTAAACTTTCTTTTCAACATTTCTTCTTACTTCCATTATTAAAAATCAAATTAAAATTTCCTCACGCCTTAGATTGGCTTTCATTGTTATACTTTTTAGATGTAAAATTGTTTTTGTTAATGCTATTAGTTAGTGAATAATAACTGACTGTTAATTACATTTTTTCATGTTGAATTGTTTCATTTTCGTTTAATGCTGTTAGATAATTGTTGCTTCGGTACTTATGGAATTACTTGTTCTACTTGTTGATGTGAACAGCCTAAAAATATCAAATGAATAATATGATTATAATTGTTTTCCAAAAACTTTTCAATTTCCTAAATATTAATTTGCCAAAATTTAATAAGGCTTTTAATCATATACGTCCAAGGGTGGGGGTAAAGGGGTGTTTACCCACTCCCCCCCCCCTCAAACTTTAAACTCCTTATTTCACTCCCCTCAAAATTTTAAAAAATGCATTAGATTACCACCCTTGGAATCCTTGGAAACCCCAAATTTTAACCTCCTCAAGATTAAAAGTTTGGACGTCCCTGCTTTCAATTAGTTACATTTCCAATTAAGTTTTGGTAAAATTACCTAATTTGCAAGTGGACCCCCAATATACCTTGACTGTCTTATAGTTGGAAATCATTATTAAACAAGGGAATCACACACAGATATGTAGAACCCTCTAACCACATCAGAATATGAGATTGCGGATGGGGTAGGGGGCAAGTTGACCCCTTCCCTCCTTTCGACTTATAAGGATCCGAAAAAGGGCCCGACAGTTAAAGGGTTAAGGAACACTTGCGAAAAATGTATTTTATATAATTTTAACTGATTATCTGTTATTCAATTATTAATGACGTGTAGATTCAATGTTATTATTATTAATTGTGATTAGTTTATCGATTCTTGTAACCAGTCATAAGGACAGGTTTATAGATAAATGAACAATTTTTTTTTTAGAATCAAGTCAAAATATCAAGAATCCCCTAATTCTTTAATTATGTTTTTTAAAAGTCAAAATTCTATAATATTTTAGAAAAAAATTACTTAAATTCTTTGTAAGCAAAAGCCCTTTAAAATTATTAATATGATATCTTAGAACTTAAAAAAACTGGAGAGATAATTTTTTGATTGAGAGAAAAAAATAGTTTATTGAAATAAAAAAATATTTTAAAAATTCATTAATAACAACTTACATAAATTCTTAATCACTTTTATAAATATTTAAAATCATTATATTATTAAAAAAGTATCAAAATTAATAAATATACCTATTCTTGCTTATATATCATTTTTAGTTATATATCTTTAACAAGGATGATTACGTCAGCTATTGACAGACCTTATTAAAAACAAGGATGACAACACCTATAAGCATTAAAAGATATCACGAAATAAACACATATAGTAGATGTACATTAATCACAAAAAAATGTAATAAGCTGGTAAATGCAGTCTGACCGTCATGAATGATATATATTTAAATATATATCGGAATATTTACGTGAAATTGAAGCCGTCTAGGACATGGATAGAGCTAATTAAATTACATTTTCTCCTAAATGTTCAAGACGGACAGTCTGACATTTTTTAAAAATAGACGTAACTTTACAAAGTGACGTCATAAAAATGACGGATTATCCATCTCTTTCGTAGGGGTTTTCTTTCCCACTTCTCCCCTCATCTCCCTCATTTTTATGACGTCACAGGGCTTATTTTTGAAACACTTTGTAAAGTTACAATTGGAGTACCTTTTCAAGTCAAAGTTAATAATGGTGTTTAATGAATAATGTCGAGTCGATTCTTATTAGCTATAGATAAAAACCAATCTAAGTGTTTGTTTGATATTAGTTTGAAGAGCAGTTTTGCTGCCAAAACATTTATATTTTAAGACAAATTTTTACATAACGGTATTTTGTAAAAACTATGAAAAAACTTTTTCAACAAATTTTAAATTTTCATCGGGGGAGAAAAAGTTTTAAAATCTTTGTAAACCTCTTTAGAAAAGTTTCATAAAACATATTTTTTTCGCAGTGAAGCTACTTGATCAATTGTACTGTCTGTTCTTACACTCGTCTGTCCCGTTGTCCAGAACTTAATGGGTTTAGTGACCTAGGAAAATGAGGATATATGTCACCGCTTTTGGCCTGCCCAATCTATTGACGTCATAGTAGAGGGAAAGAAAAAGGGAAGAGGGAAAGAAACCCCCTAAGAAAGATATTGGGCAAAATAAGTTTTGAGCGATTTTCTTTGTGAAGATTGCTGTGACCAAAGTGAAGCTGCTCTATAAATATCTTTGTCCGTCCGTCTCTCCAATAGTGATGAGATGGTACAATAAGTGCACAAAAAAATATCTTTTAGTTGATTTATAAACAAATGTTCGTGGAATATACTTATATTTGTAATTTCGTCTACTTTTTGATAAACTAGCGGCTACACGCCTCTAGAGTCCTCTAGGGACACTTGAGAAGGGGAGAGTTGAATTTGATGACTCAATTGGTTTAGTCTAGATTTCAAAAGAAAAAGTAAAAACACTTTTTTGGGGATGATTTTTTTGAAGGGGTTGATTTCTCTTGGTAAGGTGGTAGTACAATCCCCCTAAACAGTTAAAAACCTTCCCAGGATCTATGATAAGCTACCCTGTAAAGGAGAACCATATCTTTTAGCGATTAGCAATATGATTCGGTACAAAGAGACATCTTGTTACTTTATTACAAGGATATTCCTTATAATTCCATAAAAATGCATTTTTATAATATCAACATAAGTACGTCATAATGGCATTAGACTACCTATATAGGTCTATATTTTGTCAGCCGCTCACACTTTTTATTAATGCCTATAAGAGACTTAAATCTTTTTAAAAATATATTTCCAAACTTGTAAGTTAATATTTTTTTGGTAAAGTCGACATAAACCCTTGAAATTGCTCATCAATGCAAAATACAGGTTTTATCTTCGCTGCTATGTTTATTAAGTGTTCTTGGTTTATAAAGTCTTTTTAGATGCTTATGTGGTATAATTCTCAAAATAGTAAAAGCTAACGTATAAGTTATGAATATTAGTTACAGTTTTTAACTTCCAAGTTCCACCCCCCGCAATTTTATATCGATTTATTCATTTTTTATAAAATTTAAATCTTTCTCGCATCGTATTATAGATGAATTATAGAGTTTTTTTTTGGAGCCAAAAGACTGTGGTTAATTATGAATAATGTTACAAGCGAAGCATCTCTAAACCCATATCTGAAATGCGAGTATGCAAGCTGATGGAGTAATTTAGAGAGTCATTAAAACGAATTATTGTTCAAAATGATGTTTCTTTTAGTGCTAACATCCTGAAGTGGTTGCTAACATGGACACCATCTAATGATCAGTTCATTATCAGGGGAGGGGATTGTGCAAAGTTGTGGATAGAAGGTATCTTTATTTAGCACGCTGCGTGTTTCACTTCATTACAGAACATCTGGTGTAAGATCCAAGTAATAATATAAAAGATAAAATAGCTTTTAGGTTCTATACTGCGAATTGACTGTAGAGTCTGTTCTATAAACGTAAAGACATGTCCTAGTTGTAGAGTAGCTGCGCTCAAAAATAAACCGTATGGACGCCCAGAATTATGAATGATGCAAATACACTTTATGACGTCATATCATAACCGAAAAGAGAAGTTTTAAAAGGCTTTTTATGCCAATTGTGTAACAGCCCATTTTTTACAATCCTATACTGAAATTATGCTGTTATACTATGGTAATTTAATATTTCGGGTTTCTTCGTTTTATCCTTTCTCTGGAATAATACTTACACACACACACACATACACACACACACACACACACACACACACACACATACACACACACACACACACACACACACACACACACACACACACACACATACACTTACATACACTTGTAAGAAAAACAATGACATACACCACCCACACATACACTCCAACACATACATATTACTTTAAATGCACATTATATGAGGGGTGTCTCAAAAGTTGATTTATTTAGAGGCACAGCTACTCTTTAATCTAGCATTGTATGTAGTAAAACTCAACATTGCTTATATACTACTAGCGGATGCGCCTCTAGGGGCTATGGGCTCTATTCAAAAGAATAAGGAAGAGCAGAAAATGACATCCATTTAATTGTGTAATTACAGGATACAGTAAACAGACACACTTTCATTGTTAGGATTAGATTAAAGAGATGCCGCGCTTATAATATTGTACCTTGTTGTCCTAAGAATCATAATTACAAAAATCAGACGAATTGGATCATTATATAATACACAAACTTGTTGAGAAAAAAGGTACCAATCAGCATGTTTTAAATTGACGTACATTATAGAGTTGCTACTCATCCTAGATCGTACGTAATCGTCATAGAAATCCTCATGCAAAGTTTCAAATCAAAAGGACAATTCTAACATTTCTTAATTAATGAAAAGAGCTATCCGTTACGGACGTTAGGACGACTTAAGGTATAAAGCTGGTGGGATAAATCAATTATTAAAAGTAACAGGATGTCTATTTGTGTGTGTCTATCTTTATCGAGGTACATCTACCATACCAAGACCAATCGCCTGTAGAAAATACGACCCCTTCAATTTAAAAAAAAAATATCTTCTTAAAATTAAACTTAAATTTTTTTAAAGGATTTTATTTTGTAGCCGCTGGTAATGACCAAGAACCAGATTGCCATAGTATAACTCAACACAAGTGCACACACACATACACAATTGTTAGTTAATTCTCTACGTTGAACTTAAATATGTAACCATTTTACAAATGGGACATTTTCTAAGCCACAAGGTTAATCTAGGTTAATTTAGGTTTGATAAAGGGTTTAGAAAGATGTACGGGCTAGGATCCCCGCTTAGTTGCAGTTGGATGGCAATTCAAATGGACGATAACTCTACTTCAACGAGATATAGTTTGACTTTACTATTATAATTAAATAAGGATCGTCCCTGTAAAGCAATTTTAGAGATTTGAATAGGCAAAAATTTTGTACAGTATAGAGAGTAATTTTTTACACCTGTCTCTGAGATGTATGTACAGTTTTTACATGCCTAATATGTCTTTTTTTTCTATCTATCTATCTATCTATCTATCTATCTATCTATCTATCTATCTATCTATCTATCTATCTATCTATCTATCTATCTATCTATCTATCTATCTATCTATCTATCTATCTATCTATCTATCTATCTATCTATCTATCTATCTATCTATCTATCTATCTATCTATCTATCTATCTATCTATCTATCTATCTATCTATCTATCTATCTATCTATCTATCTATCTATCTATCTATCTATCTATCTATCTATCTATCTATCTATCTATCTATCTTACTTGTTTTTCAATCAAACATCTCTTTGATTTCTGTCTTTTTATCTTTTTGTCCATCTGTCTATCTATCCATCTCTTAGTTACTCATATAAACCGCTATGCAATGGATTAAGGGATAGGCCAATGGAATTTAATAATCTTCTCTCCAATATTTTATACAATGTGTAAGTATAGATGTATAACCAAGACAACTACCTGTTCCAAGTGGAAGGGATATTTTTCGTCTTCTAGCGCAACTGAAAGTCAACATAGGGTCTCCATCCCATGGGTAGATTTACATAGAGACCGTGCCCCCTCTTAACCCTTAACAGTCGGGGGGGGGGGGGGGGCGTTGAAGGCCCCCCCATCCGGTTTTTTCTATCTCATTTTCTGTGTGTGTAAGATAAAGAGCCTAAACTGCTTGACTTTTTAAGTGTGGGTATGATACATAACTGAGAGTTGACATTTTTTGAATATCTCCATCCTGGCGGGCACAGGATGCCAGCAAACCTGGCAGGGTCATCCAGGTAAAGAGCAAAAATATTTTTTTTTACTTAAACAAAGCATTTTATCTTACCAAAATACTAATATATCCTCTAGTAGTACATCCTCATATTAAATACAGGTGTTCAAGTCAATTTTAGGTTCCAGGTATGATCCTGCAGGTCCTGATCCTCCAGGTCTCCAGAAATCTTTAAAAGGCTCCTGTGGCAATTTTTGACTTAGAGACTTCAAATTTCAAACTTAAGCTTATCTTACATGTCTACATAATGTATTAAAATTTCATAAAGATCCGCCGCCGTTTTTCCGCCGACCGCCGACTGCGGCGGCTAGCAGCTGCCAAGTACAGCTGCGGCCGCTGAAATTATATTTTTATATATAAAATTTACATAAAGATAAACATTTTCTGCTAAAAAATTTTTATTCTAGCTTCAAAAAAAAAAAAATTACAGCCGTTTGAAAATTATAAGTAAAAAAGGACCTAAAAACAAAGGTTGTTAAATAAAAGGGTGAAGGAAGCGAAAATTTACCTTGACTTACTTAAGGTCGGAAATTCATCATAACACAGGGGACTTGCCTTCTAGCTCTAATAGGAACTGAGATAATAGGGGGGGGGGGGCGTTGAACGCCCCCCCTCCCCCCCGACTGATTAAGGTGCGGCAAGGGGCCCGACTGTAAGGGGTTAAAAGTGTATTTAACTTTCATTGACCTATCCTTAAATGCCGTATTCTTTCTAGAAAAGAAAGAACCGTTGTAATGAGAGAGATATACAGACCTCCACGGAGTTAGAGGCCATACCTCAGAGATAGAGAGAGAAAGAGAGAGAGAGAGAGAGAGAGAATAAGGATGGTAAAATTAGAAGCTTATGATACATGTTATAATATCATCGGTTCAACATTGAAGAAACAGTTTTAATAAGATTATTAATGGTTGTTTTCAAAAGTGTCTACCTAATTGTTACATAAATCATTATACTATCTATAGACTAATTTCTATATTTTGACCAATGCTATGTTATTTGGCTCTATCTTACATCCATATATGTAGAAATTCTTCGCTTTCAAGCAAAAAGAGAGAAAGAGAGATAGAGAGAGCAAAAGAGAAAGATATATAGAGGAATGTTAGAAACGTTACAATAGGTAAACGGAGCACAGTGGTAAATAAACTAATTAAACCAGAGTTTTAAAACATATCTATGGTGGATTCTAAAAGCATTGTATTTACATAACATTAATGGCATCTCATGACCTCATGACATAAAAAGGGGTTATGGCTGAGATTTCACTGTAATGCCTTTTTGAGAAATGCTATTTTGTCGACAATATTAGGCTCTCACTAGAAGAATAAAATATATTTTTATCAACATTGTAATAATAACATTTAATGAAAATAAGGGAAGCAAAAATTGTGCTTTTCAACTCTATGAACCCCTATCCTATAGAGTACCAGTTTTGCGGGGCATACGCATGTTTAACCTAACCTTACCTTTAATAATACTCAATAACTTTAAAAGGTAAATATGCTATTTGTGAATTTGTGATTTTTTTTAATCTAAGCCTGAAAGTGTCTTTTATTTTTATTATTTTGAACAGAACAGAGACGGTCGTCCAGACGAACATTCGAAACAATATATCCACAAATTTTCTAATGTTTTTGCACGGTATACCAACGAGAGAAAAATGAATGGGGGAGGGGTGAATCAGGAACGATTAAGCATAAAAAGGGGAACACAAAGTGCAGCTTTTCTTCAGAAACGGAGGTTCCTAATTCGGAAAGAGAAAGGTGAAAGAAAAAGAAAGAGCAGAAAGGTAAAAAAAGAGAGAAAATGGGTGGAGATTTTGAAGGTGTGTTAGAGTTTCGGAGACAGGGAAGGAAAAAGAAAGGGCAACAGTGGCTGGAAAGGTAGAGAAGAAAAAGAAAGAGAGAAAGAGTAGATTACAAAACTGACAAAATTTAAAAATAGAAAATTGTAGAGGTCTCAGTATATGTACATAAATTATCCAACAAGGATTAGCATGCTGATAATTAGCGCAACAATAACAAGCTTGCATTTCTTAAGACGTTAAAATTATATATACTTACACAGTGAGATTAAACATTCTCTAAGTCAAACAGTATCGAAATATAATTAAGATATACAAAAAAATAAATCACTTCTCATTTGATAGGTATTGTAACTAAATCAGTGATTTATATATTTGTTTATTTTAAAGTAAATAAACAAACAAGGATGACAACATATATAAAAGCGAAAATCAACAAATTATTGGCTATTAATAAATAATGTCTAAAAATAACTTTCAATATTCAACATTATTTATAAGTCTGAATACTCTGGTTAATTATCAATCAATATATAAAAAATAAATGTACTAAAAATGCATGAAAATGTTTAAAGTTTACAAACTGACTTTCTGGTAATAATTGTAGAAATGCAACGCTATTAAATTGTATCTAACTGCTACAGGAATCCCAATGCCAAGTTAATATAACAATTTGAAATACATTAATCAACGATAAAAGCTAACCCTAAATGTAGTAAAGCTTTGCTTTAAATGAATATTTTATCAACTTACACAAAATAAGATAGCACACTTTAGGGGTGTCCTAATAGGAAATAACCACATCCACGGTATTGCCAGAACATAAATTAGAGAAAGGAGGATAGATGAACGAGAGAGAGAGTGAGAGAGAGAGAGAGAGAGAGAGAGAGAGAGAAAGAGAGAGATTGAGAGAGAATTAGAGAGAGAGAGAGAGAGAGAGAGAGAGAGAGAGGCTCTATGAAATAGCAGTACTAATAGAGGCCAGTATACTGAGCTATACCCTCTACAGAACCATCAAATCATATGATTTTACATGTTACATTTTAAATCAGTTAATAAACAAAATATCTAATATATATATAATTGTATGTTAAAAACATCTAAAAGAGTAAAAAAGTGATTAAACCTATTATAAACGATCTGAAATAAAAGTGCCATATTTTAAAGTTGGGATATGATGACAAAGGTTGTATGTCTTAGAGCGCAACTTGTTGATTTTATAGTCATTTGATGATATATACACCAAAACTCTCTCTTCAAAACTCACACACACACACACACACACACACACACACATGCAAATAAAAAATACACAAAAAACTTAAAACCAATATTATTGTTTCTTTGTATTCTATTTATGTCTACTATTAAGTGTTTTTTTTTGTTTTCTTTTAATTTTTGATGTAAATTATGTATGGGAAACCAGTTTTTACTAGAATATAAATGGAAATATTTTTTAATCTTTAAGGGGTATAGGAAAGAGATTTTAATCCATATAAATATTTATGGATAAATGATATCTGAATCTTACACCAGATGTTTTAATGTATTTCAGCCGAGACTTTTACTCAGATAGGTTAAGAATGCCGTTTTACATCAACGTTGGCGGTTAGATGTCTGTTAGGCTGTGGATCTTTTTTACGGCTATCCAATTTTAGTAGCATTTCAATTACTCAGCTAATCGTTAGTAAGTCCGTCATTTTGTACGTATTTTTTATACGGGCAAATGTAATTTTTTCAGCTGCTATTTACGATAAATGTCTTAGTTAAAAAACTAATTTAATGCTTTATTCTTGCCTCTCTGTTATACTTTTTCAAAAAAAAAATCATATATTTGCTTTGCTACTTATGGATGTTGTAGTCCTCGAATAAATAACTGCATTAAAATACTTAGATAACTTTTCAAAATGTGAAACAGTTGAAACTTATTTTTCGTCGGCTGAAAATCATAACAGGACAAGCGGCTGTTGATGTTGCGTGTTTCTAAAAATTAAAGCGGTTGTCGTTACCTATCTATTTTACTAAATTCTTTTTTTTTTGAGAGTCACTAGAATATAAATTTTATTCTGAAGATTAGCACAAATACTTTAGCCTCAAATTTAAAACCTGTTTGGATGCTTTGAAAATTTGTTTGAAAAGAGATGTTACCACTTTTAGGTCAGGTTTAGACTTACATCTCATTTTTAAACATGTAAAAGGTAGATTTCCCGGAGGCTTACATTCGGCTGACGCGCGGCTGCCGAGCCCTACTTTCTAGCTACACTGGCCTTAGTTTTTTTAGCGCCTTAATTCTAAAATTGACTTGGCGCCACAAAATAATTTGTAAATTTCAGAATGTGCACTTAACAGGAAATATGGAGTTCACTTTCAGTGAAAATTTCAACTTCATGGACAAATCAGGCATCGATCTTGATAGCCAAGAGGCGGAATCAGGTGAAATTGGTTTTTTTTTGCAACAGACTAACCATTTTATTTCAAGACTTTTGTAAGTAAGTCCAACAGATCTATAGTATAGATGTATATACAGACAACTACCTCCCTTTCGTTTTCAAAGATCTCTTTCGTCTGCTTCTAAATTATTTTCTGCTACTTGGCTGTGTTAATATAAGCGCTACAGCATTGGTTGATTTTCAGTGACCCATTAGAAGGGTTGTATAAGGTGGTTGTGATGGGGAGATACCGTTTTTTTTATCCATTTCTCTCTCTAGTGTTTTACTCTAATTTAAGTTCTTACTGTGCTTTCGCTATCCGTAACATGTATAACTAACACAGACAAAAATAAGCTATTCTAATTTCTTTTGATTGATGCAGTTCATATGAATATGAGCCTAATATTGAACCGTATATCCTATTATATAAACTAATAAGGTTTTTTTGTCTGTTGTTTATGTCTCCGATAATTACTGAACCGATTGAGTTCTCCATCTTATAGAAGCTTCTTATAGGTCACTGGATGGTTTTAGTCTGTTTATTTTTATATGTAAGTTTGTTTTTTGGTTATTTAGAGCTCCTAGATGCTAGGAGCGCTGCCCCTAGTTTTTAATAAACGAACAAGTTTTAGATTTTCGCCAGGGATCTTATGTGGTAAGGTAAGACAATAGACGATAAATTTATACATATTATGATTATTAGTTGAAATGATTGGAAACTTCTAGTTTCCAACCAGTCGATTAAAATTCAATAAAAGTATCCAAATTAGTTGAGCTAACGAATAATATAACTTGTTATAGAACTTTGGGTACCAACCAGTGTAATTTAGAGTCCAATATCACCTCCCTCAAAGGATTTTTTACAGTAATATAAGCTTTACACTTTTTAAACTTAATTCATATCACTTTGACATAAGTAAAGCGTTTAATATATTTTATTTAATGTAAACAATCTTGTTTTCTTGAAAATTGAAAATAAAATCAATTATTAAAAGAAATATGATTTACAGAAGAGAGTAATTTTCGATTTTCTTTTTTATAATATAAATCAGAATTTAAAAACAGAAAACTGTGTAACAGAAAAAAATTAGGTTCAGAAAATAGAATTATAATACTAAAAAAAGCCATGAATAATGCAGTTTAACCCTTAACGTTGGTAGGGGGGGGGGGATGCCTTGAACGCCCCCCCCCCCTCCGTTTTTTTCTATCTCATTTTCTGTGTGTGAAAGATAAAGAGCTTAAACTGCTTGACTTTTTAAGTATGGGTATGACACATAACTGAGAGTTGGAATTTTTGGAATATGTCCATCCTGGCGGCCACAGTATGCCAGCAAACCTGGCAGAGTCATACAGGTAAAGAGCAAAAATATTTTTTTGACTTAGACAAAACATTTTATCTTACCAAAGTACTAAAATATCCTCTAGTAGTACATCCTCATATTAGATACAGGTGTTCAAGTCAATTTCAGGTTCCAGGTATGATCCTGCAGGTCCTAAACCTCCATTTCTCCAGAAATCTTTAGAAGGTTCCTGAGGCCGCAATTTTTGAATTAGAGACTTTAAATTTTAAACTTAAGCTTTTCTTACATGTCTACATGACGTATTAAAATTTCATAAAGAACCGCCGCCGTTTTCCCGCCGAATGCAGCGGCTGGCAGCTACCAAGTACAGCTGCGGCCGCTGAAATTTATATTTTGATATTTCTGATATAAAATTTACATAAAGATGAAAATTTTCTGCAGAAAAAATTTCTTCTAGCTTCAAAAATAAAAAAATTATAGCCGTTTGAAATTTTTAAGTAAAAAAGGACCTAAAAACAAAGGTTGTTCAATAAAAGGGTCAAGGAAGCGAAAATTAACTTTGACTTACTTAAGGTCGGAAATTCATTATCAAACAGGGGATTTTCACAAATTTGTTTAGCCCTCTAGCTGTAATAGGAACTGAGATAATAGGGGGATGGCGTTGAACGCCCCCCCCCCCCCCCCGACCGATTAAGGTGCGGCAAGGGGCCCAACTGTTAAGGGTTAAGCGTGCATTGTTTACAAATTGGACAAATATTGGATATATAGTATTAAAGAGCGATGTTCTTCGTAAACAATTGTAATTATTTTATCAATCTATAAAGTTCCTACTGACAGACAGACGGACGTTACAAAGTTGTAATGTGTTCCTAAAAATTGTAGAGTTGTTACGCTACAGTAATAAAAAAAACAGTTAAGACAATCAAAATATTGCAGCCTTAATGTGTTCATTAAATATCTCTGTGTGCGTCCGTTCATAATGGTTTCACAATTGAGATTTAATCTAGAGTAGCAAACTATATCTACCCATCCGTTCATAATGGTTTCACAATTGAGATTTAATATAGAGAAGCAAACTACATATACCTATCCGTTCATAATGGTTTCACAATTGAGATTTAATATAGAGTAGCAAACTATATCTACCTATTCGTTCATAATGGTTTCACAATAGAGATTTAATATAGAGTAGCAAACTATATCTACCTATCCGTTCATAATGGTTTCACAATAGAGATTTAATATAGAGTAGCAAACTATATCTACCCATCAGTTCATAATGGTTTCACGATTGAGATTTAATATAGAGTAACAAACTATATCTACCTATCCGTTCATAATGGTTTCACAATAGAGATTTAATATAGAGTAGCAAACTATATCTACCCATCAGTTCATAATGGTTTCACGATTGAGATTTAATATAGAGTAACAAACTATATCTACCCGTCCGTTCATAATGGTTTCACAATAGAGATTTAATATAGAGTAGCAAACTATATCTACCCATCAGTTCATAATGGTTTCACAATAGAGATTTAATATAGAGTAGCAAACTATATCTACCTATCCGTTCATAATGGTTTCACAATAGAGATTTAATATAGAGTAGCAAACTATATCTACCCATCAGTTCATAATGGTTTCACGATTGAGATTTAATATAGAGTAACAAACTATATCTACCCGTCCGTTCATAATGGTTTCACAATAGAGATTTAATCTAGAGTAGCAAACTATATCTACCTATCCGTTCATAATGGTTTCACAATTGAGATTTAATATAGAGTAGCAAACTATATCTACCCGTAACAATTCAATTAGATAAAGTAGTAAGTTTTTTGTTTGTTTGAAGCTAAAGATCTCAGAAATATGTGATCCAAAATGGTTGTACTTTTCAAGGAAGCTTTAGTCCATTTCACCCTTAGAGGCTAGGGACAAAGAAACCTTTTTTAGTAGGCTTAACATAGGTTCTGGGATGGTTTTAGGCTGCTTTAATTTTAGATTTTAGCTTTGGATAGTGTTTAGCTATTTTTCTGCCACTATCTTACCACTTTGAAAACAGAGCCGATGGATGCTAGGGGCGCAGCCGCTGGTTACATATAGCGTAACTCATTCATACTTGGAGGTAATAGGTATGACTCTCTCTAAACCCAAATATTCACAAAGATGTTAAGCATTATGCTGCTATGTCAGATGCTTGATAAATTAATGAATGATTCTGAAATGCTTTGTTATTAGTTTTAAACGTGAACATACTTGTTCTTATTTAACCTAGATATAGAGTAACAACTTCTTCTAAAAGAAAATATGCTCTAAGAGAACTCTTTTGGATTTGTTGAAAACGATTAATGTCCACATTAAACGTGTTTAATGTGCAATCTACCTCGTTCATACATTTATATGAAATCAGGGTCAAAGAGAGAGGCATTTATCTCTTAAGTAGCAAAGCTACTCTATAATTTAGAGTGTTCATATGTTTAGACATCAGTTCGTACGTCTGTTTGTGTTTAGGGAAACTTGATCTTTTTCTGCTGCTATTAAAAAAACGTCTGAAAATATTTGGCTTTTTGATCTTCCATAATGAAACAAATGCTGACTTTTTTCCGATTTTTTTCCATGCTTATATTCATTAATATTTTTGGATTTTGTCATTCTTGTTACATTTTTTTATATGTATGCCTTACCCATCCTTTAGCAAAATATCTAAAATCGTTTAAGACAAATTTAAATCTAACCTAAAAAATATAAATAATTGTCAATTGCAAGATCTTAAAAAGAGTCACACATTTATTCAGCTGCGCCCATATGTGTTTCGAGGGAACTAACACAACAGAAAACTAAAACCACCCTTACAATGCAATGTAGATAAAAAATCTTTAACCCTTAAAATTTTTTATGTAAAGAAGAACCTAATCGGTTGATGTCTTGTAATATACACAGACTTATAAAAACTATCAGACAACCCACTTTATATTAAGACTAGTGGCTGGGCTCCTAGCATCTAGGAGCACTGCTTTTTAAGAGTAAGGAAAGTAGGAAATTAGCCTAAAACCATCCAAGGACCTATGCAAAAGTTCCATAAAATTAAGATTTCAGTCGGTTCAGTAGTTATTGAAATCTTAAGCTACAGACAAAAAACCTTACTACTTTATATAAAAGGATACCAGTTTATTTAACATTAATATTAACATTTACATAATTTTGACACATTCATCTGACATTTTAATAATAGTTTTTATCTTCTCATATTAAACAAATGTACAATCTAGAAATATCAAATTTACAAGGAGAAAATTGTTTTCATTTATAGCAAATCTACTTTTAAATTTAAGATATATTTTCTTGGGTGATTTTAGTTTATTTTGCTGACATACCCTAACCTAGAGACTAGGTTGGAAGAAACTAGTAAGTATTTTTTTATAGATACATAACAGTAAACTAAAAACAAGCAACAAAGTTCTTTTAAATAATAACCATATTTATAAATATAAACTCCTTCATGTGACATTAGTTATTAGTTATTAATATAATAGCTACAAAAGTATTCCTTAACTTTATGAAACATTTATTTACCATTAACTTTAACATTTACAACCATCAAACCATGATATGTCAAAGTGTTAAAAGAGAAACTTCAAACACTGTTTCCAATTTTTAATAAAGGTAGAACTATACATTATGATAAGTAATTTTCATTTGGACATCGCTAGTTTCTTCCAACCAATCAAAAATCAAAAGAACGAACAAGAGAACATACTTATAAAAGTATTGGGACCATTATAATTTATATTTCCATGTCCCCTTCCTTCTTCCTGCTAAAAAAATGCTTTTTTTAAAAACTGTCCGTCCATATTTATAATGTAAAAGTTTTAGAAATGTGTACATAATGTATCTAATTAGCTATAGAAAGAATATAATATTATAGAACAAAGCTAACAAAGGATAAAACAAATCCTAAGATGATAAATAGACAAAGTTTTACTAACAAGAATGGTAACTTTCTACAAATAAATATGTGGATATATCTAGCTAATGCTACAGGGCGTTACAAATATATTAATAGAGTGTCTAGTTTTCATCATGGCAAAAATTATCAATACTTATGATATTTAACAAAGTAATAGCTTGAGCAAGAACATCCAGGTTTTTTTTTTTTTTTTTGGGGGGGGGGCTCCCTTTTTAAATCCCTAAAACTTTTACGTAAGGGGGTGTAGGGTAAAATCCATAAGTTACGTGTAATATGTTAAAAATACCTGGTTAAAAAAAAACTAAGTACATTAAACCATTAAGGATTTGGAAATGTATTTAAAAATTCCACCCCCCCCCCTCCCCATCCTCCTTGGATTATTTAAAATACATTTTGAAAACAATAAGCACAAAAAATATATATTTGTACATCTAACATTCATTCATTAATTCTACGTTACTGTTTTTATGCTTTTATTAGGACTGGAAAGTTTTTTCTTCTTCATGAATAATAAATATATTATTATGCAGCTTATTTTGTGGATTATAATACTGTCATGGAAACATATATTAATTATGTTTAATATCATTATTAGTTCTTTATAAACAGTATTTGCTTTTTTTATTACCTTTTATTAAACTAAGCGTAAAAAATTGTAATAGTTTTTTTTCCTCTTTGTTATTGACTTGTTAGTTTTTTTTGTATTATTTAACATTTTAGCAATTATTTATGGAGAATACATTTTTTTTGGTATATCTTTAAACCTTATCAGTTGGGGAGGGGGGGGGGGGGGAGGGTGGAGGCAGTGATTATTGTCCCCTCTCTGTTTTTTCTATTTCATTCTCTGTGTCTGAAGGAGAAAGGGCTATATCTAAGTGACTTTTTTTTAATATGGGTACTGGTTTTATTATAATATTTTCTAGGTGCAAGAATAAGTTGCCATATTCGATTCTAGCAATTTTTAAATAAATAGGAAACAAAATTTTCAAAATATTTTAATCCTGGAGTTTGTGGCCGATGATAACTGGAAACTTGACACGATAATTCTATTATGGGGCAACACTTCTAAATTAACTTTAAAATAATTTCAATTTGTGTTTTGTTAATAATGTACATGGACGAAAAAAATTCCTGATGATGAGGGCAGTTTGCCCTCGAAACGTTGAATAAATTTAAAAGTTTGATGCCTTGAGTTTTTCATTCTGAGGATTTTACATGTTGGGTCCGTTAACCATTCGTCTTACTTAACTTTAAAATTGCTTTGGGTATTTATAATTTGTTTTTATTTCCGCCTCCTTTGGAAAATTGTATTTACAAATTCTTTTTGGTTCATACTGTACACACTGTATTAGACAAATAATGCAATATTGTCTGCTTCTTATGTATTTGTAAATTCTTTATGGTTTATCGTATAATAAACATATAATGCCTTCAAACATATTGATGTAGAAAATAAATCTTTTAATTTTAATTTAATGCATAAAACTTTACTTCAAATCACCCTGTATTTTCCAAAACATGCAATATTGTCTGTTTTTTGTTTATCTATAAATTCTTTTTGATTCATCCTGTACTAAGCATATACTCCCTTCTTAAATTTATATGTATAAAACTTTATTTTGAGTCACCCTGTATTATAGACATATAATGCAATATTGTCTATTTCTTGTGTATGTCAGCTATTCATTGATCTGGGATACTTAAAACTTTTAAGTGGAACAACACAAGAATATTTTGTGTTGTATGTTTAAAACATTTTGAAGAATATTTTTTTTTATATAATATAGAGATGAAAAGTTTTTGTCTAAAGCTAAAGATCACCATAATAGCTGGGCTTAGTTTTGCATGTTTTTAAGGGAAACTTTAAATATGTTTCTAAGATTTGTGGGCTAACACTAAATCTCATTACATTCGTTGTGCAATTACTTTAGTATTTTGTTACATCTACATAGTGTTTCATATTCGCAAAAAAACACAATAGCAAATTAATTAGAGATAATATTTAATGATATAATAGAGGGCAGCAAAAAAGAAGAGCATAAAATTATCTTCTGTAGATCAAGATCCTTATTTATTTAATTTTTATTCCCATAATACATATCTTACCATGGGATATTAAGAATATAAGTTGTTATTAGAAATAAGGAATATTAGCAGTACAAGTTAATAGCAGTTGCCCCTAACATCTGAAAGATATGTATTCAAAGGGGTATAAAATCACCCTAAACCACACAAAAGGCTTAAATCTAGAAATAAAATAGCCTAAAACCTTATTGGGACCTACGTAAAGCTTCCCTAAAAAGGAGAACTCAATAAGTTCAGTAGTTAGTGATATCTTAAACTTCGGACATGGCTACTCTATATTCTTTAATCATTTGTTCTTTCATCTTTTCAAACCAGTTTAGATAATTGAAGAAATTGTATTGGCTTTTTACTTATGGAGCTTCTAAATAATCATGATTAAATCTAAGCTTATCAAATAAAAACGGAGAAATATCAAGACACATATCTTAGATAATAGCTGAGTAAGTTCTTTTACGGATATACTCTAGTTATATAATTCATCTGTTAAAAAGAACACAATTTCAACATGTAAAAAACAATTTTATAAAAAATGATAAAATAATGCAAATTTTTAGATTGCCTATTTTGTGCGCTATCTGTTTTCAAAATTGTTTACAATATAAATTATACTCAGGGCTTTTAGAGGGACAGGGATAAATTAATGAAAAATTAAATCAACTTTCTGTTTAATCTTTAAAAAAATGAAAGACTATTCTCAGGAATTTTAAGGTAAAATCAATTTTACAAAACCTATGTCCCAGAATATATTTGGAAACTATCAAAAATATTTTACTTATTAAAATTATGATATTTTTTTTTATTTTTAAGGGAGTAAATTTGATTTTTATTAACCCATCCCTTTATCCCTACTAGCTTGTCATATCTATTCATCTTGAAGTGTTAAAACATTCTTGCAAAATTCATGAAGAATAAATGACTGTAAAACCTTATCATTATAAAAGTTGAAAACACTAAATAAAGCTAATCAACTTATAGAATAACTGCGTTACTTAAGATGATTTAACATGTTTTTTTTTTGCTTTACAATCAGTTAGACTTAAATAACACATTTGATACTAGTTCCAAAAGTAATTTTGGCTGATTTTCAAAATTTCCTTGTTTTGAAAAAACACTTTGAACGATATTTATTCATGTTGTTACACAGTTAGGGAGTTGAATCCTTTTTTATAGAAGCAGAAATATAATCTATGATTATGGTTTGGACCCTCTAAAACTGTAATGTACCCTTCCACTTTCCCCTCTCTTGGTGAAGATATCTTCAACGCCGATACAATTTTTGAAATATAAGATTCCACTTTTGTCTCTCTTGTTGAAGATATCTTCACCAAGAGAGGCAAAAGTGGAATCTTAAATTTCAAATATCGTATCGGCGTTGAAGATATCTTCACCAAGAGAGGGGAAAGTGGAATCTTACATTTCAAAAATCGTATCGGCGTTGAAGATATCTTCGCCAAGAGAAGGGAAAGTAGAATCTTACATTTCAAAAATCGTATCAACGTTGAAGATATCTTCACCAAGAGAGGGGAAAGTGGAAAGGTAGATTACAGTTTTAGAGGGTCAAAACCATAATCATAGATTATATTTCTGCTTCTATAAAAATGGATTCAACTCCCTAACTGTTACATGATTAATTACTTACTTGTTTTTTTTAAACAGCGAGGCTTTTCTACAATTATGATTCATATTGGTTCATCAGTATTTAAAAATAGCTATAATTAACATATCTAGTGTCTTTGAATAGCACAAAAAATGTTTTAATGTGTACGTAAATAAGAGATGTATATTAATTCAACAGGCATTTGACTCTCTCGATCCGTATTAAATTTATGGATTGTGTAATTGCCCTATTGATGTTAATCTTTGTATAAAGATACCCATATAGGAATAATTATGTAAATTTTGCTAATTTATCAAAAGAAATAAAACAATCCCTATAATTCATAGAATGATTAAGCATAATAACAATATGTTTATTATATATAGGTCTTTTTAATATATAGATATATCTATAATACAAAATAGAACGATGTCTGTCTGTCTGTCTGTCCGTCTGTCTATCTGTCTGTCCGTCCGTCCCTTAAGCTCTCGGTAACCACTGAACCGATCGGATTCTACTCTTCAGGGAATATACCTACAGGTCCTGTGTTGGTTTTAGGCTTTTTTTCTTGGGGGGGTGGGACACCCCCAACTCCCCCAAAAATAAAAAATCCCTCCCCCATTTTTTTTTGTAGGGGATTTCCTTGGTCCTTATACGTATTTCGCCCAAATTTTTTTATCACCTCTTGGGGCAAAGCCCCTAAAGGCTAGAGGCGAAGCCGCTAGTAGATAATATAGTAATAATTAAACCTTTAACATAGGTAAATCTATGCTGGATATAAAAATAAAAAAACATTAATCATTATCTATCTAAACTTATATATAACTTATAAATTTGATTCCAGCAATTAACATCTTAATATCAAAAATATGTTTTCAATATAATGTAAATATCAAATATATAAAATTTTCAAATGGTCTTTTACAGTTATTTGTAAGATTTGTGTACTTTTTATTTTAGATTAATGTATAAGTTTTCGGGTATAGTCCTTTTCGTGGCAACGGCCCTTAAGGCGCGATTCGTCGTTTTTTTTTTAAATTGCTTTTAATAGGTTAGGTTATATTGGATTAGGTGATTGCCCCATAGGGTTAGGTAATTGGCCCGGCAGGGTTAGAGCCACCCGAAAGGGCTAGAAATAGGAGAAAAACTACTGTGAAAATACGAACAATCGCCCCTTTAGGTGCGTGTCCACGAAAGGGACTATACCCAAGTTTTCTAGTCTTGTTCTTAGAAAGTAAAATATTTATTATGTGACAACTTAATTTCTTTGTTGATAACAATCTTGACATTTATTGGTTTTGACTATTGCAATAGTTAAAGTCAAAAAAGATTGCTAATAGTTCTTAAGGGACAAGACACTAGAGATAAATTTATATACATCTTCAATGACGATAGAACAAAATTAACCCTCCTGTAAATTAACATTATCGGTGGGGAAAAGTTTGGATACTCTTATTTTGTACCGACCAATTAAGATTTAATGTAAGTACCTAAAAGCAATAAGCCAACCAAAAACTCTCTGTCCAAGATTTAAAAATCAATGTCCACTCCCTCCATGTAAAAAATACCCTTTCTAACTAAATTTACAAAAAGCTATACAAAACGCGGGAAAACGCATTGGCGACCATTTATATTTCGTGATACAAGTAGTAGTACATAGCATCACGGCGTCAAAGTTCAATATTTGAATATTTTTTCTTCTCATCTAAAAATTTTACATGTCACGATATGTTAGGAATTTGTTAACATGCTAACTTATATTGGATTCTCTTTAATCGTTAATGGACCAGTAACAAGCTTTCTAGCGATTTTTTTAGAAACAGATCTATAGTATAGATGTATAAACAGACAGCTACCTCCCTTCCTTTTTCAAAAACCTCTTTTGTCTGCTTCTAAATTATTTTCTGCTACTTGGCTGTGTTAATATAAGCGACACCATTGGTTGATTTTCAATGACCCAATAGAAAGGTTGCATAAGGTGGTTGCGATGGGGAGTACAGTTATTTAACCCTTTTTCCCTCTAGTGTTTACTAATATTTTAGATTACGTTAGGTTAAGTAGGGTTCAGATGAGCTACATAGGGACAGTACCCCTGTTGGGATAGATTATAGCAATCTACAGAAACTAAAAATATGTTTATTAAAGGGGGAGCAAAAAATGCGTAGAATTTTTCAATTCAAATTGCGCGGCTTGTGTTAATAGAAAAATACGCAGTTCTTTTCTACCATTAACACAAACCGCGCAATTTGAATTAAAATTATGATAGAGTGATTAATTAAATTCAACAAGGTTAGATTAAATGTATACATAAGTAATAGGGTCATGACATTAAATTAACTTAATATAATTTAAATAATTAGCGGCTGAATCCCAAGCATCTAGTGGAATGAGGGACTGAAAAATAGCATAAATCATCCATAGACTTTACTTAACCCCTTACAGTCGGGCCCCTTGCCGCAGCTTAATCAGTCGGGGGGGGGGGGGCGTTCAACGCCCCCCCAAATTATCTCAGTTTCTATTAGAGCTAGAGGGCTAAATTTTTTTGTGCAAGTCCCCTGTGTTATGATGAATTTCCGACCTTAAGTAAGTCAAGGTCAATTTTCGCTTCCTTCACCCTTTTATTTAACAACCTTTGTTTTTAGGTCCTTTTTTACTTATAAATTTCAAACGGTTGTAATTTTTTTTATTTTTGAAGCTAGAATAAAAATTTTTTTTGCAGAAAATGTTTATCTTTATGTAAATTTTATATTTGAAATATCAAAATATAATTTCAGCGGCCGCAGCTGTACTTGGCAGCTGCCAGCCGCCGCAGTCGGCGGTCGGCGGGAAAACGGCGGCAGATCTGTATGAAATTTTAATACATTATGTAGACATGTAAGATAAGCTTAAGTTTGAAATTTGAAGCCTCTAAGTCAAAAATTGCGGCCACAGGAGCCTTTTAAAGATTTCTGGAGACCTGGAGGATCAGGACCTGCAGGATCATACCTGGAACCTAAAATTGACTTGAACACCTGTATTTAATATGAGGATGTACTACTAGAGGATATTTTAGTATTTTGGTAAGATAAAATGCTTTGTTTAAGTCAAAAAAAATTTTTTGCTCTTTACCTGGATGACCCTGCCAGGTTTGCTGGCATCCTGTGCCCGCCAGGATGGAGATATTCAAAAAATTTCAACTCTCAGTTATGTCTCATACCCACACTTAAAAAGTCAAGCAGTTTGGGCTCTTTATCTTTCACACACAGAAAATGAGATATAAAAAACCGGATGAGGGGGGCGTTCAACGCCCTCCCCCCCCCCCGACCGTTAAGGGTTAATAGCTTGAACCATCCCAGGACCTATTTGAAACTTCCCTAAAATTGGAAAACAATTAACTCAGTCTTAATGGGCAATCAGAAAAACCCTTATTCTTTACATGCTATAATTCTTTTAAAATAAGAAAACGACAACTTTAAATTTTTGTATTAATTATGTTTTTTCTTTATTTTAGGACACTTCATAGAGAAGCGATCAGCAATGGAACCATTTGACAAAGGTTTGTTATTTTCAATTAAAACCTGTTTTATAAGCTTAGTTTCCCTCTGGATGACAATACAAATGACCAATGATAGACCAATACACAGACTAAATTACCAATTGTAGGTCAGAATACATTTTAATTGACCAATGGTAGGCCAGTATGACGTCATTTTTATAGGTATTGAAAAAGCTTCTTTCACTCACTATGCATGTATGTAACGAAAATAGTATTTAGGAAAAATATTTCGTTGTTTATAAAGAAAGGAAAGACATTTTGATTTTGTTATTTTTTTTTGCGAGTATCGAAATATATGAAGAATCGGAGAATCGCCCATCTTATAAATACACTACAAAATGATTTTTTATCTTCCAAAATTATTTCCATAAATGTTTCCATATTTCCTTAGTTTAAGATCCTTTATAAAATACTCTTTTGAAATGCATAGGATGAATTTGACCAAAATATTACTTTTTACTTTTATTTAATTTTGAAATGGTCGTTTCAGCCCAGTTAAATGGAATTTAATATGGTACCAAAATAAAATGATAACCAAACATTATACAGTTAAATTGCATATAAATTGAAAAATATTTAGAACTATTTTTTAAAAATCTGAATGGTTTGTTCAAATATTTCTGCCAACAGTTGTTTGTATAAAAAATAAGGATGTTAAAATGTTACTGTGTGAAAAAGTGAAAAAGGAAATATTTTCACAAAAGATTTATTTTGTAAAACTCAGATATTATATGGATAGTAGGATGAAAATATAGTTTAAAATACAAGTATGTACATTATTTTGTGTTCATCAAAAATTAACATTGTTTTCTTATTAATCACAATAGATATCAACACACACTAAAAAGCAAATTAAATAATTAAATATTCTAAAATTCTAGCAGCTGTTTTCTTATTTTCCCATTATAATATTCATCCCCTAGCCAGGGCTCGGCAGCCGCCTGTAAGTGTCAGGGAAATCAACCTTTTATCAGCTAGAATTCTGAACCTGACCCAAATATGGCTACCCCTCTTTTTTTCAAAGCATCCTAGCGGGTTTAGATTTGAGGCTTAGTCGCGACTGACGCACAGCTGCGGGGCCTGCCTCTGGTGTTTATGTGTTGTCTTATCCCTTCATTCCTGATTTTTCAACTCACGAACCTTTCAATTATCTTTCTTTTATATTTGACACTTTTTGTTTTTTTACTCACAAATTTTTACTTAAAAATATATCTCTCTTGCTTTCTATGCTTCTAATTATCCATCCATCCATCCATCCCTCCATCCCTCCATTCACCCATCCACCCATCCATCCATCCATCCATCCATCCATCCATCCATCCATCCATCCATCCATCCATCCATCCATCCATCCATCCATCCATCCATCCATCCATCCATCCATCCATCCATCCATCCATCCATCCATCCATCCATCCATCCATCCATCCATCCATCCATCCATCCACCCATCCACCCATCCATCCATCCATCCATCCATTTATTCATCCATCCATTTATCCATCCATCCATCTATCTATCTATCTATCTAGCTGAGACAGAGATGAATGAGAAGATAACAGATATAGCTGGTAAGACTGGACTCAAGAGATGGCAAATTATCTCAGCTTTGATAGGTAACAATTTTTTAATAGCGAAGCTAATCCATAAATCACTTTGTCTGTCCGTCCGTCAGTCAGTCTGCAAAGAAGATACCCTTTACCAAAGAGCATCGATCCAATATAAGATTTTCTTGGTCATCATCAGACACATTACAAAAATATAAATATTAAAACCTATCTTAGACATATGTGAAAGGTTTTGTGATTTATTTATATAAATACATGTTCAATTATGATTACTTAGTCCGCACACCCATTTTATTTTTAGTTTCGCTACTTATAAATGGCATTCTCGATCTTAATGTCAAGATTAAAGGTACTCTACAAGTTTGTATGTCTGTATAGTGATACTGCTTCCTCTATATTGTATTGCTTTTATTTTATGACATGTTTTAGTGTTTTTTTTCACCTACTTTTTGTTTTATTAATTGCCCTGTTGGTTTAATTTATTAGGATGACTTTATAAAACCTCTATATAACATGAGGGCTCATTAAACAATTTACATAAAGTTAGGCTTTGCAATATTTATTCAGATAACGTCTTTCTGTCCATCTGTATGTATTTAACAAAGATCTTAGCAACATATGTACCTAATCTGTTCTATGTGAACAAATTTTGAATCTTGTGGAATTAATTTTGATTAAAAATACATATATATGTATATATGCCCCAAGAGGCTAGTCGCACAGCTGCTAGTATTGTAAAAAAATATTAGATGAAACCCATCAAGGAAATAGAATGGCCAATGGATATTTATAAAATGAGTTATGTCTTGTATAAATCATAAAACTTGTCTATAAAAATAAATTCTATTTATTTTTATGGTCAGCGGAGCTGCTCTATTATGAACTATGCTATTGTTTAAGATATATGGTTAAATTTTTTTGTAAAGATTCCTTATTTTGTCATTTTTTGGTTGAGATTTAAATTTAATGGAAGAAATAGCATGGCTACCAAATGTGTCAATTACAATGAGTGGTTGAGACGTTTGGACACTCAAATTAATAAGCCAATCAATCAAATTCCCTACAAGCCCACTAAGTTGTTAAGCCAACGAATAATAAAACGTTATTATGAAAATTTGAATACTAGTGTAATAAGTAAGCAGTCCAATACCCCATCCCTTCCTGGTCTAATTAAGAACTTATATTAAAAAGTCCCAATTTGACCGTCCGTCTATATATCTTTTATATTTTTCTTTTCTTTCTATTAATCTATCTATCTATCTATCTAGTGCTCGGCCTGCTGACATTGATATTTCTGATCTGGTGCGGATACAGATTCTGTATCTATCTATCTATCTATTTAGTGCTCGGCCTGCTGACATTGATATTTCTGATCTGGTGCGGATACAGATTCTGTGTCTATCTATCTATCTATCTATCTTTTTAGTGCTTGGTCTGCTGACATTGATATTTCTGATCTGGTGCGGATACATATTTTGTGTCTATCTATCTATCTATCTATCTATCTATCTATCAAACTTTCTATCAATCTATCTATCTAGTACTTGGCCTGCTGACATTGATATTTCTGATCTGGTGCGGATACAGATTCTGTAAGAAAAAGCGGCCAAAAGACAGCAAGAAAAAGGGCAAAGAACAGGTATGAGCAAACTGCAAAGCATAGGTACTTTTTATCTACGGTTTGCCAGTAATTTCGACGTTCCCGAGGTTCGATTGTCAAAATACTCTTTGGATAATCATTAAGATATATAAGACTAGCGGCTACGCCCATAGAGGCCTCTAGTGGCACTTTGAATGTTTTTTTATTTAAAATATCTAATTACAGAAATAATTGTTTTATGTTTCGTTCAAGTCTCTTTTTCGGGAGGGGTAATTTTTTTCTAGGGGCGATTTCTCCTGAGAGGGTGGTGGTACCCTCCCCCAAAATAGTTATAAACCTTCCCGGGACTTATGAGAAGCTACCCTGTTAAGTAGAACCCGATCGGTTCAGTGGTAAGCGAGATCCTTCGGTACAAACACACAGACAAACACACAAACACAGTATAAGGATGAAATAATTTTAATGTTAGAGGTAGATTTGAAATTTTCATTAAATTTTAAGGATTTTTTTTATAAAATTCGTTTTTTTGCATAATTCTTTATTTAAAAGCGCAAATACAATTTAAGTTAATTAATTTTGATTGAAAACTACCTTTGCTCAGATAGTTTTTAATTCACCAATCACAGATATCACAGATGTCAAAATCAGTTACTTAAATTGTATTTGCGCTTTTAGATAAAAAATCCTTATAATTTGATGCAGATTTCAAATCTACCTCTAAAATTAAAATTCTTTTCATCTTATTTATCTTAAATTAATCATGCTTAAAATTTGATTGAATTGTACAAGCCCACCTGGATTTTATTTGTTTTCTATAAAAGTTCGAATTATTGAGATATATATTTTATGTTAATAAATAACAAGGTAATCAATTTGATAATAATTAATTCATTAGTTTGGATTTTGCTTTTAGATTTTTATATAACAGAATAGACATTTAAAAAAAAATTCAAAAAAATATTCAATATTTTTAGTAACCTACATTCTCAAATATTCTATAAATAACAGTATTACTTTGTTGATACAATATAAGCATCAAAGTTTAATATGTGCAGTTTAATGAAAATTGATAAAAATGTTTCGAAATTTTTTTTTTTATAAAATAATACTACGCTGGAAAAAATTTGAATTTGGTGAATACCTTATTTGAATCATGTTTTTCTTGATTGAGAGTGGTTTTGAGAGAGAGATAGATAGATAGAGAGAAAGAGAGAGATAGATAGATAGATAGAGATAGTTAAAAAAAAGAAAATAGAGAAAAATAAATAAAAATATAAAGAGAGAGAGAGAAGAGAGAGAGAGAGAGAGAGAGAGAGAGAGAGAGAGAGAGAGAGAGAGAGAGAGAGAGAGAGAGTATGTCTCTTCTATCTAAAAAGATCTTTAACAACACTTTAAAATATTTTTTGTTGTCGATTTATCTTGTGAGGGACGTGCTACCCTACCCCAAAATAGTTATAAAACTTCCCAGGACCTAAGAGAAGCTATACTGTTAGCGAGGTACAGACAGACACACACTGATCCTGTTAATTTTATATGAAGATTATTTATAGACAGATAGACGGACAAGTAGTTAGACAGACAGACAAATAGATATACAGACAGATTAACAGATATTTAGAGATAGACAGACATATTGCAGGAAGACAGCTATGAAGATTTACGACTAATTATAACAGAAAAAAAACAATTACACAGACAGACAAATAGATACACAGACAGATGAACAGATATTCCGACAGATAGATAGAAAGATTGACAGCTATAAAGATTAATTATTACATAAAAAAAAACAGAATATGTTTTTCTCTTTTTCTCTGATATAACATTATGTATGTATTGGTATTTCATTTTATTGAAGTTTTTTTCAAAAATATTTTGTGTACGTGCTGTCAAAAACATGGATTAGAAATATAGAATTTTTTTCCCGTCTCGCTTTGAAACCGATTAATATCCTGTGGATTAGAACCAGTTCTTAGCCATACTGAAAAATTTTGTCTAGCTTCGTATAATATCCAGTTTTCTACGAATAGAAATATGTACAATCATGAGATTAAAACTATTTTTTAAAACCCATGCCTTTGGCATCTCAGGTATAAAAAGCCAACGAATAAGTTAACGTGATTAAAAAACTTTAGAATATTAAATTAAATGATATAGTTAAATCAAATTAAGTACATGTTTAATATAAATATTAGTAAATTTAATTAAAATTAGATTAAAATATCAGAATAAAAGTCCATTTCACTGCTCAAGTGTAGTTTGATCTTGACATCTTATTACAAACTGAAAAAGCTTATACAATATTATTATTTTTTACATCATTTTTGATATAACAAAACAAACATTTTTTATTGATTTGGTTTGTAGATTTTAAATTCTTTTTAAAAGTAAGATGATATCATACATTGCGACTACAGCGGTAGGGAAGGATCTCGCCAACCGCTGAACTGATATGTTTTTCCTTTACAGCAAAGCTTTTCATAGGTCCATGAAAGGTTTTAAATTATTTACCTTCACCACCCTATAAGAAGTTGACCCTCCCCCCAATTTTTTTACTTTACTATAGGAGCCAAAATCTAAAGTGAAGTATCTACTTCCCCCTCTATCCTCACTCAAGTGCCTTTAGAGGCCTTTAGGGACGTAACCTCTAGTATTTGATATTTAAATTCAAAACTAGGTAATAAGTAAGAAAAATTAAAAACAAATGAAGATTAAAGTGATACAATTTTGTATTTCTTCATAGTGTCATGGTAGTTTGGACGAACAATTTGAGATAGTAAGTTTTTTTTTTCGTTGGCTTAACAACTTTGGGTGCTTAAGTGAATTTTGATTGCTTTGGTTCAATAAGTTGAGTGTTCTTGCGTTTCAACCACTAATTTAAATCTACAAAAGCGTTAATATTGTGTATAACCTTTGAAGATGTACATCAATTTATCAGCCATTTCATTGTCCCTTTAGTTCCCTGGATTGCTGTACTATAGTTAGTCGTCCATATTTAATCCCAGGATAATTATGGTTATTCTTAGGATGATGAGGAGTTTCTAGTTGAGAATGAAGAAGAACTTGATATGAAGGATGAACTTGACATCAAGCAAGATTCTACTGCAGAATATCTTGGAAAACTTCAGTATAAAGTAAGTTGTTAGATAGATAGTTGAAATGTAGGTATGTAAGTTGAGGTATGCATGTAAGAAAAATTGGGAGTTTTAGTAGGTAGGTAAGTAGGTTTGAAGATAGTTAATATATTTCAATCAATATTCTACTGAAGAACATCTTGGAAAACTTCAGTATAAAGTAAGTTGATAGGTAGATAGTTGGGTTAAAAGGTAGGTATGTAAATTGAGGTATGCATGTAAGAAAAATTGGGAGTTTTAGTAGGTAGGTAAGTAGGTTTGAAGATAGTTAATATATTTCAATCAATATTCTACTGAAGAATATCTTGGAAAACTTCAGTATAAAGTAAGTTGATAGGTAGATAGTTGGGTTAAAAGGTAGGTATGTAAATTGAGGTATGCATGTAAGAAAAATTGGGAGTTTTATTAGGTAGGTAAGTAGGTTTGAAGATAGTTAATATATTTCAATCAATATTCTACTGAAGAATATCTTGGAAAACTTCAGTATAAAGTAAGTTGATAGGTAGATAGTTGGGTTAAAAGGTAGGTATGTAAATTGAAGTATGCATGTAAGAAAAATTGGGAGTTTTAGTAGGTAGGTAAGTAGGTTTGAAGATAGTTAATATATATCAAGCAAGATTCTACTGAAGAATATCTTGGAAAACTTCAGTATAAAGTAAGTTGATAGGTAGATAGTTGGGTTAAAAGGTAGGTATGTAAATTGAGGTATGCATGTAAGAAAAATTGGGAGTTTTAGTAGGTAGGTAAGTAGGTTTGAAGATAGTTAATATATTTCAATCAATATTCTACTGAAGAATATCTTGGAAAACTTCAGTATAAAGTAAGTTGATAGGTAGATAGTTGGGTTAAAAGGTAGGTATGTAAATTGAGGTATGCATGTAAGAAAAATTGGGAGTTTTAGTAGGTAGGTAAGTAGGTTTGAAGATAGTTAATATATATCAAGCAAGATTCTACTGAAGAATATCTTGGAAAACTTCAGTATAAAGTAAGTTGATAGGTAGATAGTTGGGTTAAAAGGTAGGTATGTAAATTGAGGTATGCATGTAAGAAAAATTGGGAGTTTTAGTAGGTAGGTAAGTAGGTTTGAAGATAGTTAATATATATCAAGCAAGATTCTACTGAAGAATATCTTGGAAAACTTCAGTATAAAGTAAGTTGCTATGTAGATAGATATGCAGGTAGAAAGATATGTAAGAAAGTAGTTAATTTGTTCTTAGGTTTGCAGTTATTTAATAGATATCAATAGCTAAGCATACTTCAATATAAAATAAGCTGTTAGACAGATAGGTAGGTAGGCAGGCAGAAAGATAGGTTAGAAAGTAGATTTTTGTTCTTAGGTTTGTAGTAATTTAATAAATATCAAACAGGATTCTATCATATAATAACTAAAATAAAACTACGTCAATATAAAGTAAGTTGTTTGTTAGATAAATAGGTTGGAATATAGGAGATTTTTTTCAAATAATTTAATATTTTCATTAAATTTTGAACAGCTACATTCTTTAGTATCTTTAAAAACGTTATTTAATAATATTATAATATTGCAACTTTTCCCATAAGACACAGCTGGCATTTATTAAAACGAGGATCAAAGGGTGGCTGCACAGAAAGGATCCTCCACTTGACGTTTTATTGAAACTTGTCATTTTTTTATTGCCAAATATAACCATAGAGTTTTTTAGCTTTTGAAAGGTGAAATTTTTTGGAGTTAGAGTTGTGGTTGTTAATGTTATATTTTTACCTGAAAGTTGTTAATGCAATACCATTATAATTTTTATTAAATTGGTCTATTTGAACATTTTGTTAAATTTAAAAATCAGTTAAGCATCAAATGAACATGTTTTGCCTCACCTACAGTTACAAGCAGCTAGATTGTCATAAAAAAAGACAGATAAATAGACGTAACAAATGCGCCTGAATAAAAAAAACTTATCTTGTTTTATTGCACTTTTTATTGTTCTTTATCTTTTATTAATGTTTCACAACTAAAACTTGATAATTAATTGTTATTAGAGGTAATTTTTATATTTACAATGATTTAAAAGTAAACTATTATAATGGATATATTATTACTTGGATGTTACACCAGATTATTTCTCTAATATAGTGAAACTGGCAGCGGGCTAAAATAACGATACATCCCATCCATTCCCCTACCAATCAATGAATGAACTGACCAATTAATGAGTTCCATTTTAGCAACCAAATTTGATGACAATTTTTCCCATGTGATAATATCCACGTATTCTAAACTCATTTTTATAATCATGATTGTCTGAACAAACGAAAAGTATTTAAGTACACCTTGACTTAAGAAAAGCGTTTGTGTTATTAACCCTTTACAGTCGGGCCCCTTGCCGCACCTTAATCGGTCGGGGGGGGGGGGGCGTTCAACGCCCCCCCTAATTATCTCAGTTCCTATTAGAGCTAGAGGGCTAATTTTTTTTTTGCAAGTCCCCTGTTTGATAATGAATTTCCGACCTTTTATAAGTCTAAGTCAATTTTCGCTTCCTTCACCCTTTTATTTAACAACCTTTGTTTTTAGGTCTTTTTTTGTTTAAAAATTTCAAACGGCTGTAATTTTCTTATTTTTGAAGCTAGAAGAAAATTTTTTTCCCAGAAAATGTTTATTTTTATGTAAATTTTACATTAGAAATATCAAAATATAAATTTCAGCGGCCGCAGCTGTACTTGGCAGCTGCCAGCCGCCGCAGTCGGCGGTCGGCGGGAAAACGGCGGATCTTCATGAAATTTTAATACGTTATGTAGACACGTAAGAAAAGCTTAAGTTTAAAATTTGAAGTCTCTAAGTCAAAAATTGCGGCCACAGGAGCCTTTTAAAGATTTCTGGAGACCTGGAGGATCAGGACCTGCAGGATCATACCTGGAACCTGAAAGTGACTTGAACACCTGTATTTCATATAAGGATGTACTACTAGAGGATTTTTTTAGTATTTTGGTATGATAAAATGCTTTGTTTTAGTCAAAAAAATATTTTTGCTCTTTACCTGGATGACCCTGCCAGGTTTGCTGGCATCCTGTGCCCGCCAGGATGGAGATATTCAAAAAATTCCAACTCTCAGTTGTGTGTCATACCCATACTTATAAAGTCAAGCACAGTGGCGTGCGAACCGAAGGGGGCATTTGGGGCAATCGCCCCCCCCTAGCGACCAAAACGCCCCCCCCTGCCCCCCCCTAGCCACCGCCCCCCCCTGCCCCCCCCTAAATGTTGAAAAATGCCCCATTTTGCCCCCCCCTGGTCAATAAAAATGCCCCTTTTTGCCCCCTACCCTACAAAAAGCAAAACTATCCCAGTTTCAAAAAAAAGATCAAGAAATACTCCAAAAAAAATTTTTTGGCGCTTCGCGCCAAACAGACAGTTACTATTCATTTAACCTTACCAAATTTTTAATTAGTGTAGAAATTAGGTTATAATCTTTTTTCACTGAACATAACAAACCAGGTAATAGGATGTATTTTATTTTGTATAATATAAACTTTTTACCAAAGAAATTTTGTACATCCCCAATGATGATACACAAAATCACAAACCCTTATTTAGATTACAATTAGTGGATGAAATGTATGGAAACTCGACTTAATTAACCAACCAATCAAAATTCCATTAAAGTCCCCAAAGTTGTTGAGCCAACGAATAAGAAAATTTTATATGAAATATTGGGGACTAGTGTAATAAATAGCCCAAAAACCCCTCCCTCTCTGCATATTTGAAGAAAAAAATTTGCGCTTCGCACCCTTCCAAACGGTTTCTGCTTTTTATCACATTGCACATATGGGCAACCAGGGGATTTTATTCACCACCCCCAAATCAAGTTTTAATCATTCTATGAGTATTATTATATCCATATTACATCAGATTTCAAAGGAATCGTAAAATTACGCTTTTTAAGTAAGCTTTCTAATGCCTGAAAGTTAAGATATGCAAAAAATTTCTTACAGAAAAAGGCATATTTTGTGTGTATCACCAACAATTTTAAAAGTATTATAAAATCTCTTAGAATTAACGTAATTAGACAAAATAACTTTTGTTGAGTCATGCATTACATGTATATTGAGAATATAAAAGAAAAAAGCACAAATTGAAGATATTAGTCCAACATAATTCTAGTTGAAGTCAAGATTTTAGTTTATTTTTGTTTGTTTTAAAATCAACATTTAAGTAGACAGTATCAGGAAACATGTTTTCACCGGGTGCCACCGGCTAAAAAAGCAATATTTGATTACCAAAAGACATATTATAATCGCCAGTACTGGTTTCATTTACCCCCCCGCGCCCCCGTAGGGGTTTTTTGCCTGTTTTCTGAAGGCGGGTGCACAAAAACTTTGTAAGAAAATGCTTTTAAATGCGCTTTTAAAGTCAAAATTTAATAACATAGTTGTTTTATTTCATTAAATCCCTGCTTTATTTTACCTCTAAAATATATGGTTTTTTTCAAGTTTGATATTGCTGCGCTAATTTATTAGATAATTCTTCCTGTCAATATTGTAACAACCCGAAATTAGAATCTTAATAAGGGATATATAATTACTTGCATGTTGCACCATATTTTCTCCAACTAAAATGAAATTGTCTTTCCAGCATGCTAATATAACGATATCCCCTCCCCTCATACTGGACGTAAGAACTGACCAATAAATGAGGACTAAATTAGCAACCTAAATTGACAACAAAATTTACCCAGTTATAATATCCACGTATATTATGTCTATTATTTTAGAGTGTTTGGATAAATTGGAAACACTATAAAAGCTATTCAGTATGTAATTTACTATTAAATTTAAGCATTTGCTCTTTAATTGACCATATTCGCAATTTATCACAGTAGATTTTTTTTGCTTCGTTACTTATGAATTGTATCATCCTTATTGTTTTCCTTAGAGGTTGAGATAGATAGATAGTTGGATGATGGATAGATGGATAGATAGATAGATGGATTGATAGATGGATAAATAGATAGATAGATAGATGTATATATAAATGAATAGATAGATGGATAGATAGATTGATAGATAGATGGATTTTGCAATTTACCACACTAGATAGATGGATAGATGATAGATATTGCTCTAAATGGTGGGGAGGGGCTCTTTATGTTCGAAGTTTTAATGTAACTAAACAATTGTTTCTAAGGATTATTACCATTATCAATGATCTAAAGGGATAAGACAAAGGTCAATATAATTGATGTACATTCCCAATTATAAAACACAAAATTACCTCTTGTGTAGATAAAAATTAGTATTCAAAACATTTTAACACACAACTGTAAATCTTTGGCGACTAGTGTTATAAACAGCCAAATGTCCCAAAGGTTAAGTTAATATCCAAATAACGTGGTGTTCTTATAATTAATTGAAATTGGAATTAGCAAGTGTTATATGTCTGTCTATTGGTAATGCTTTGTTTTTAAATTATGTAATTACTTGGTCTTCATTTTAAAATCTGCAGTTTTATTTAGGAAGGGAGGGGACAATGGGCTGTTTATTACACTAGTCACCAAAGTTTTTTAAATTTTTTTTTTATATTTTTTGGCCTAAAAACTTTAGGAAGTTTTATTGATTTTTTATTGCTTGGTTCATTAAGTAGAGTGTTGAAATATTTTAATCACTAATTGTCATCTACAGTAATCAATTTCGTAATATAAATTATAATTTGATGTATCAATATTATGTAGTAGGTATATACAATATACAATGATACATATATTAATCGGTCAATGTTTTGTCCCTTAGATCCCTGTTTGTTAATTAACCCTTGTTAACAGTTGGGCCCCTTGTCGCAAATTTATCGGTTGGGGGGGAGGGGGTTCTTTTTGCAGGTCCCCTGATTGATAATGAATTTCCTACTACAAGTGATTCAAAGTCAATTTTCGCTTACTTCGCTCTTTTACTCAACAACCTTTGTTTTTAGGTCCTCTTTTACTTAAAAAATTTCAAAAAAGCTGTTATTTTCTTTTTTTTGAAGCTACAAATACAATTTTTTCAGAAAATGTTTATCTTTTTGTAAATTTTATATTATAAATCTCAAAACATAAATTTTGGCGGCTGCAGCTGTACTTGGCACCTGCCAGCCACCGCAGTCGGCGGGTGGCGGGAAAACGGCTGCGGATCTTTAGGAAATTTTAATACATTATGTAGACATACAAGAAAAGCTTAAATTTAAAATTTGAAGTCTCTAAGTCAAAAATTGCGGTCACAGGAGGCTTTTAAAGATTTCTAGATACCTGGAGGATCAGGACCTTCAAGATCATACCTGGAACCTAAAATTGACTTGAATACCATAAGGGTTTATGATATTTTAGTAAGATAAAGGGCTTTGTTTAAGTCAGAAAAAATGTTTTGCTTTTTATCTGGATGAACCTGTCAGGTTTGCTGGCATGCAGTGCCCGCCAGGCTGGAGAATAAGATATACAAAAAATTCCAACTCTCAGTTATGTGGCATAGCCATAGCTAAGAAGTCACTCATTTATAGCCTTCTATCTTTCACACACAAAAAATATGATAGAAAAAAAACGGAGGGGAGGAGTGGGGGGGGGGGGAAACGACCCCTCCCCCTAACCGTTAAGGGTTAATATACAGATAAACAGTAAACAAGAATCATAATTTCATTATAAATATAGATATTAGTTTATAAAAATTGATGTCAATCATGCCTACATTTATAATGGATTTATTATCACTGAACAAACTTGTAGCTGACTAAAATAAGGATTTCCCACCCACCCCCTTTACACCATCCCCTCCCCTTCTACCGAAATGAATTCCCAGGCCTCAACAACTCCTAATTTGACACTTTGAACACTAAAATCGGACTACAATTGACATAGATACACTTTAAAGGGCCCAAAAAGCTAGTGATAGAGTAGCTGCGCTACTGAAAAATTTTCATACTACTCTGATAAGTTAAGAAATGCATTCCCTGACCTCAAACATTCTATTTTGACATTTTGAACAAGAAATTCGGGCTCTAAATAATTAAATCCCCTTTTTGGCTGATATGCCCCAATGTGCATTGCATTGTATATTGTGTTTTTATTTCTTTAAAAACATGTGTAAACAACAAATATTTAATCAAAAAGTTATTTTATATAAAAAAGAAACAGCATTGATATTTATCTAAGCCTTTTTCTCAACACTGTATGTCTGTTTAAATGAATAACTATATATGATGTCATTTTATTTTCAGGATAAGTTTATCATTTTTTTGTGTACATACCCTTACATAAAGACATGTTTTTTTTATGGCAATTTTCATTAAAAACCATTAAAACTAACTACACTCTATATTCCTAACCTGATCAAATACGCCACTCTTGTTGTCTTTAATTGATTTTAGTTCAAAGGGGGAGTAAATATTTTAGGTGCGCTTCACGCACCGTCCTTATAAATCCTTGGAAACACCACTTAATCAAAAATTAACAGAGTTTTAAAGTGCCATTTAAAGAGGGTAGGATATGTTGATATAACTTTTTAGCTTCTCTATAATTCACTATGGCTGTCAGTACATAATGCTAAGGGGGAAATGTGATTTTTTTTTAACTGCAATTAAAGATAGAAGGCTAAAACTTAATGTTAACATTTCCATCATTATGGAGTATAATTAACTATTAAAAATTCATGGAGGTTGGACTGCTATTCAGGACGTTTTTGGCTATTTTTATATCTTTAAAATTTCGGGTATAGTCCCTTTTGTGACATTGCCTCTTAAGGTGCATTTCGTCGTATTTTCACAGTAGCTTTTCACCTATGTATAGCTCCTGCGGGGCCAATTGCCTAACCCTGCAGGGAAATCACCTGACCTAACTTAACCTAGAATAACCTTTTAAAAGCTACTATGAAAATACGACGAAATGTCCCTTAAGAGGCGTTGCCACAAAAGAGACTATACCCTATATTTCTAAGAGATTTTTATATCTGTAGATGAAAGGACAAGTAATTTTTTTGTGGATTATAATATTTAAAAAAATAAAATTTCTCGCTGATTCGAGCATCCAGTATGTAATTTACTTTGACTGTCATCACACAACATACAGGAAAAAGGATTTGTGACTTTTTCTACCTAAAATATATATTTATTTCAACAGATGCTCTTTAAATTTACTTGTCTGCTTTCTCATAATTTTTTGTGCTTTGCTACTTAAAGATGTTAAAATCAGTTTTAAATCTAAGGTTATTTTTTGGTAAATTATCCAAAATGAGTGTTTTTATCTCCCCCCCCCCAAAAAAAATTTTTTTAATGAGGTTATTCATCTTTTCTGCTGAGATTTTATAACATCCCCTTCCACCCATAAAAAATGTTTTGTGGTGGGGGGGGGGGGGGGAGGTTAAATTATCTTCTGTACTTTTTTTTCAAAGATGCTTTATAGCTCCCTTCCCTTGGTCATTGTAGGGTGGGGAGAAGGGATGGGGAGAAGAGATGGGGGAGAAGAGATGGGGGGGGGGGGAAATATGTGGGATATAAATAGAAAAAGGGATGGGGAAGAAGGGATAAGAACTAGAAGGCCCATAATCAAATAATCCCACCCCTTAAAACGCCCTTATTTAAAATTAGTATATATAATCAAAATGCCCCCCCCTAAAGCAAAGTGCCCCCCCGGGGCACTTTGATTTAGGGGGGGGCAAAATTTTACAAAATCTTCAAAATGCCCCCCCCTAGACAAAGTGCTTCGCACGCCACTGGTCAAGCAGTTTGGGCTCTTTATCTTTCACACACAGAAAATTAGATAGAAAAAACCGGATGGGGGGGCGTTCAACGCCCCCCCCCCCCGACCGTTAAGGGTTAATAGCGAATATTTAATAATACATATTGTCTCAGTACGTTCGTATATAGATCGTTACAGACGTTATCATGTCTGAAATTAAAAACATAGAATGGTGATTCCTGTAGCAGTTTAATACAATTTAGACAGCGCTCCAGCTCTATATTACTAACAAGTCCGTATGTCCATTTATTACATGATTTTTTCAGATTGTTTTCAATGTAAACTTTAGTAATATAGATTCCTATATCGATTATTTACAATGTTATAGAGATAAGCATCTGAATAATCAAGTCTTTAAATGTAAGTATGTCCACTTCGAAATAAAGTAGAATATTAAATACGTTGTTATTCTAATTATATATGTGTTAATGTTCGTTTGTCTGACCATCTGATTAGGTGAGCTTCGCTTTAATGGATGCTATCATCCTTTTTTTTGTTTATAACATAAATATTTTATTTTATTCAAATGAATTTTACAAATAAAACTGATTAATTGCTTTCATAATTTTCTTTAAAATAGCAATCACAAAAAAGAAAAAAATGTGTAAAGAAAAATCTGCTTCGAGTGCATTCTTGGGATTAATTTGCAATAAAATTTTCAACACAAGAATCCAGGGAGGGAGGGGACATTGGGATGTTTTTTTACTAGTCCCCAAAGTTTTATAATAACGTTTTCTTTTTTTCTTATTTGGGTACTTTTATTGAATTTTGATTGGTTGGTTCATTAAGTTGAGTGTCCAAAAGTGTTAATTCCTAATTGTAATCTATACAAGGAGTAATTTTGTCTATCATCATTAGGGACGTACATCGATTAATCGGCCATTATCCTATCCCTTTAGATCCCTGCAAGAGTAGGATGGTAATGTCCATAAAAAGCGCAGCAATACAAATCTCTTGTAAAAAAAAAATATTCTAGTTTTTTCTCATACACATATTATCATTATAATGACAATATTTTTTACTGATGTATATTAGTCCTACTCATAGTAGCTAACCTTCTTATATTATTCTAACTGGCGTATATGCTATAAATATTTAAAATCTTTGCTGCAAAACTATTCAGAAAAAAATCTATTAATTCTTTAATTGAATGTTCTATTTATCTCAATTGCTATCTCCCTTTCTCCTTTTTACAAGAGAGAGAGAGAGAGAAAGAGAGAGAGAGGGAGAGAAAAAAAAGAAAATAGAGAAAAATAAATAAAAATATATAGAGAGAAAAAATTTTAAAAAATGAGAAAAAAGGAAAAAAAAGAGGGATATAAAAAGAAAAAAAAATAGTAAAAGAGAGAGAAAGAGAGAAAGAGATAAAGAGATAAAGAGAGAAAGAGAGAGAGAGAGAGAGAGAGAGAGAGAGAGAGAGAGAAGAAAAAAGAAAAAAAATGTTTAGGTATAGAGAAAAATAAATAGAAATATTTAGAGAGAAAAAATGAGAAAAAGGAAAAACAGAGGGACATAAAAATAGTAAAAGACAAAGGTAAGAGAGAGAGAGAGAGAAAGAGAGAAAGAAAGAGAGAGAGAGAGCGAGAGAGAGAGAGAGAGAGAGAGAGAGAGAGAGAGAGAGAGAGAGAGAGAGAGAGAGAGAGAGAGAGAGAGGGAGAGATATGGAATATATAGGAAAAATAGCCAAAAAATATTTTTCTCTATTTTAATATCTCTACTTTACCTGAAAAGATAAAAGAGATAAATTTGTTGGATAATCTCTTTTTGGTCAAATGAGATAGCCACCCTTTCAAATAGGGACAAAGCTTGATAATCCACGAATAAAGTAGCAGGAAGTTCGATTGTGCAACTTAAACTAAAGTAAGAGGATGTCTGTAAGTCCGTAAAGGTCCAGGGAAATTAGAACTAGTAATAGAGGAGGATAACTCTACCCTTTAAAGATAAAAAGCCCATAGAGTTTTATCTTTTCCATTTAAATATAATTTCTGGATACCTAAAGGAGAGTGGTCGAGAGTTAATTTTGTTGTTGTTTTGTATATAAAAATTTTGTAAGTACCAAGATAAGGAAGAAGAGGAGTATTATTCCTTGGTATGTTTAATGCTATTTATAGGATAGGACAGAACAGCTCTATTGCTATTTTTAAGTTATAGAAAATCCGTAACCAAAAATTACTATAAAATTTGTCTCAGATAAAGAAATATATGTTATTACAGTATAAAATTACATATACAACTATTACCATCAATTCTAATAAACCTTATCACAGGGGAATTTATGTTCAGGAACTTTTTTTTTATTAAAAACGTTATATTTGTACAACAGTTTTGTAGTCAACAAACAAAGAAAATAAAAAAAAGAATAAATATAACAGTTATTAAGATGAAAAAAAAAACAATACGTCTTAGATACCGATTATTATTCGCTGAATTAGAACCGGTTTTCGGCCATACAAGTTTCCAGGAATATTCTAATAGAAATCCCGGGCCTTCGGTCCCTCGGAATAACAAAACTGGTTGTATTTTTTTAAATTTTAATTTTCGCGAAAAGTTGTCTATATTACGATACGATAAATATATATTTATAGATTTCAATCGGCATCATGAAAATCTTGTCTTGCAAAGTTAAATGAAAACTATACTGCGAATATAAAACTATGAAACTTAAAAAAAAAAATCAAGAGAGAGACACTGCGTTGGGATAATCTTTGTTTATTTATTCAACAACAATACATATGGACATACTCAGGGGTAGCTATTTTTACAATCAATTATACAAAAAATCACGAAACCTTTTAAAGTAAGGTGGAAGTATATTTTTTTATGTAATTGAAGAGGAGTGTGTAAGAAGGGGAGGAAAAGGGGAAGGGGGGTTTGGGGAAATTTTCCTTTAGAATTGTTTTTTTAGAATCACATTTCCTTTTCCATGGGACATACAGCCATTCTCTAATTATAGACTGGGTTTTGACTATAAGTGTAAAACACTAGATAAGGGGTTAGATAACTGTATGTTCCATCCCAAGGACCTTGTGCCGACTTTTAATTGGGTCTTTGAAGATCAACCAATAGTGTCGGGAATACTAACACAGCCAAGTAGCAGAAAATAATTTTCTAGCATACGAAAAAGGGGGGGAGGGGGTAGTAACTATTGATCTTTATCTTGACTAAAATCAAACACTAACAATTTTTCTTTCTGTTTCAGCTGGACTATGATTTCAACTCTCAGTCGCTGAATGTCACAATGATCCAGTGTTGTGAGCTACCTGCCCTTGACATTGGTGGCACTTCGGATCCATATATCAAGGTAGGCAGATAGATAGATAGATCCAGTGTTGTGAGCTACCTGCCCTTGACATTGGTGGCACTTCTGATCCATATATCAAGGTAGGCAGATAGATAGATGGATAGATCCAGTGTTGTGAGCTACCTGCCCTAGACATTGGTGGCACTTCGGATCCATATATCAAGGTAGGCAGATAGATAGATGGATAGATTCAGTGTTCTGAGCTACCTGCCCTTGACATTGGTGGCACTTCTGATCCATATATCAAGGTAGCCAAATAGATAGATAGATCCAGTGTTGTGAGCTACCTGCCCTTGACATTGGTGGCACTTCGGATCCAAATATCAAGGTAGCCAGATATATATATATATAGATAGATAGGTAGATAGATAGATGGATAGATGGATAGATATATAGATATATAATTAGATAGATAGAAAAAATAGATATTCAGATAGATTGCCAAATGGATAGATAGATTTATAGATAGATAGATACATAAGATAGATAGATAAACATCTGTACTTTGATATATGTAGATAGATAGACAGATGTACTTTCATATATATAGATAGATATTTTCCCATACTTCAACCAACTTTTGTGTAAATCCTGTTATTATTAAGTAACTTTTTAAAAACACTTTCATTTTCCTTCACATACTTGCAAACTATTGAAACAATGGTACAAGCGAACATATTACCTTAAATAGTACCTAATCAGTAGCAAACCTATTCCATAATTTGAAATGTCCGTCTGAAACTTTTTGGGAGAAACGTGATTTTTTCGGCTCGTTTTCAAGATAGACGCCTGAAATTTTCAGGGATTAAATACGTTCGCATTTTTCATCTAATCGCCAAGTTTAATTAAAATTCGTCAATTAATTGGGGTGTTAGATCGATTAATTATGTACCACTATTCTAATTCTAATTCTATGACAGTGACACTATGTCTTTGATATTATGTCGATCTAATAACAGCATAATAGTTAATTTGAAGCATCTGTATTAATTTTGGTAGATTCAAACTGGGAGGAAGGGGACAATGGGCTGTCTATGAAACTAGTCCCGAAAGTCTTATAATAAAATTTTCTTATTTGTTGGCTCAACAACTCTGGGGACTATTATTGTTTTTTAATTGGTTGGTTTATCAAGTTGAGTGTACAAACATTTCAACCACTAAGTGTAATCTACAGAATGAATGATTATGTGTATCATCATTGGGGATAAACATTAGTTTATCGGCCATTGTCTTATCCCTTTAGATCCCTAAGATTTTATACATATACAATTGTAAACTTTATTTGAATCAAATTTATTTTACTAAGAATATATTCTTTGCAATGGTGAAAGTTGAAATCTAGAACCAAAAGAAAACTTTAGAAAATATGAATGAGTTTTGATATAGTTTTAAGACTATAGGGTATACAGAAAAGAAATAATCGAAGTTCAATATTTTAAAATACTGAATTCTTTCTACTGCTATTAAAGATAGATGTTCTGATTTTTGTGGTCTATTCTGCGACCAATTAGCCATTTTATTTGTTTTCACTTAGCTGCTTTATGAGATAGTCTTCTATTATTTATTGAGACGATTCCCCTGTCAGAAAAGCATCTGCAATTTCTCGAGTATATTCTCCAGTTTAAAGACCATCCGTTCTGTATTAATATTTCAATAAAATATTTAACTTATGGATGTTATCATCCTTGTCTCTTAAAAACATTTTCTTTCAAACACATATTTCTTTCAAATATATTCATAAAACAATGAATTTAGATGATAAAATAACAAAAATAGAGAATATGAAAATAAAACTTGAAAACGAATTTCCTTTTTTTCTTTTCTGTATTGAAATTAGATTAATCGTATCAATTCTAGTACTTCTATTCATGTCGAAGCATTTACTAATTTCTTTGTTAAACTTAAAATTCTAAAAGTCTTTTTATTTCAAAAGACAATTGTTTCCAAAACAAGAAAATGTATCCTATTATATAAAGTAGTAAGGTTTTTTTTTTATCTTTAGCTTAAGATTTTGATAACTACTGAACAGATTTATTTCTTCATTTCATGCAAGCTTCTTATAAGTCCCTGGGGGGGTTTTAGGATTTTATTCTACTTTCCCTACTCCTTCTAATACATTGCTCCTAGATGCTAGGAGATCAGCCACTAATCCTATTATATAAAGTACTAAGCTTTTTTTGTCTGTAGCGAAGGATCTCGCTAACCACTGAACCGATATGGTTCTCCTTTTGAGGGAAGTTTCATATGGGCCCTGAGATGGTTTTAGGCTATTTTTTATTTTTAAAACTAAGTCTTTGTATGGTTTTAAGCTATTTTTCTGCCGTTCCATATCTCTTCAAATTTACAGCTTCTAAATGCTAGGGGCGCAGCCGCTAGTATTATATATATAAAGATTAAAGAAGTAAGGTTTTTAGGTGCAAAAGATCTTTGAAATGAACTTATCAAGTTATGTTTTTAGAGTAGTCTCAAAGGGTGGTTTTAGGCTATTATCTTATTATCTTGCCATAATGCTGTGGGCGAAACCGCTAATCTCTGTGTTTTTATTAAGGATTATCTTGGAACTCAAGAGTAGGACTGATTAAAAACTGCGTAGATAAAATAATGTCTAGGCTATGTACTTCATAAAAAGACTATTTGTATTCTTAACTAATGTTAGGTGACATACCTTGTTAAATAGTTGCTGCGCTACTAAAAATTGTATCTTAGATTAGCGAAGATTATTTTATCCCTAATATTAATATATGCTGATGTAGAGATGAGGAATTGACACATTTCTACTTGCGCAGCAACTATATACGTTCTAATTTTTACAGATAATAGCTACTCATTAATAGGGAGGGATGAGACATGGGATTGTTTATTACACTAGTCCCCAAAGTTTTCTAATAGCATTTTTATTAGTTGACTTTACAACTTTGAGTACTTTATTTATTTTATGAGTGTCCAAATTCCAACTACTAATTTTAATCTACAGAAGGGGTAATTTTGTGTATCATGATTGGGGATGAAATTCAATTTTGGTCTGCGTCTTATCCTTTTACCTCCTTAACTATTATTAATAAGCAGTGCCGTACACAATGATTCACTAGGTAGATGTGAATGAAAAAAGGCAATGCATTTATTTCTAACATCTTGTTTTAGGAGTAATCATATTTTTTTATTTTACCATACACAGAAAGATGTCTATAATACGATGCGATAAATAACTATTTTTCAACTTTTTTCGTAATTTAAAAGCAACTATTATTTTGCATATACTGTTTATGGATTTGTAATTTGATGGATTTAATGGATACTTTGATGTATTTTTGAGATAAACTTCTATATTGATTTTAGATTAGTATTAAATCTCACGATTTTTTATTTGTCCTGCTAACAGCATAAACTTAGTTGTAGTGCAGATACTCTATAACAAAGGCATGTCCGTCTCTCTGTAAATTTTAAAAAAAGGATTATGTTATGTTCATTGATTAGTTGGTAATAACTACTAAAACTATATCGGGTCATTCTTCTTAATAAATAGTTTATTGTCTAGTTTTGGGATATTTATTCTCCTTTCTATTTCCTTTATATTTTGTTTCCGGGATCTTATTAGGCAAATAGGAAACTTTACTATAGGAATAGCTTTAATGACTTCAATAATTTTCAAGATACCAACCCAAAGTGTCCCTATAATAAGTTAGGTATAGAGTAGTTGCGCTACTAATAAGAATACGCTAGGTTAATTAATTTGCATTAGTTAGCTAAATAACATAATATAATTAACCTATTTCTAAAAACATTAGGAATACCAGGAAGTACTACATTGACATGCACTTTTATTAGTAATTGTCGACTATATGGCATTGTAAAATTTGTCAGTGGTGACATATTATAATAGTAATTTATCGCATCGTATTAAAAACAGCTTTCTGTGGATATAAAAATTTAAAATTATAAGATAAAAATCAGTTTTGTTAGACCAGAAATACCGAAGGAACAGGTTTAAACAAAACTGGTTTTATTATCATGATTGTACATTTTTATATTTGTAGAAAGCTGGATACAATATGATACGATACATTTTTTTTAGTGTGGCTTAGAACCGGTTTTAATCCAGCGGATATTAATCGGTTTCGGCTGATTTTCCTTGCTATGCTTGTATAAACAACATTATAAGTTTCTTAGTTTATATAGTAGATTTGCTAATTTCACTAACTGGTCGAATTCTCTAATTTTAGGCAGCTTCGCATAGATCCTGGGATGGTTGAAGGCTATTTTATTGTTAGATATAAGTTTGAGGTTTAATGCTAGTTTGATGTGTTGCCTAACCGACCTAAATTTAAGGCCTCTAGAATTTAAACTCAGGGATATAAAGGGATAAGACGATGGCTGATTGATTGATGTTCATCCCCAATGATGATACACAAAATTACCCATTCTATAAATAAGAATTCGTGGTTAAAAAGTTTAGACACTCAACTCTATGAACCAACTAAAAAATAAAAGTCCCCAAAGTTCTCAAGCCAACTAATAAGAAAATGTTATTATACGACTTTGGGTACTAGTTTAATAAACAACCCAATGTCCCCTCCTTCTTGATTGGAACTACAGTCTTATGTTTACATAATAACAGCCAAAAAAGATTCAAATGGTTGTAAGGATTGTATAAAATTATTTTTAAAGAGATTTGCTTTAAATAATTCATTAACATAGCAAATAAATTTGTTTCTAATTCATTTCAATTTCATCATTTTGTCTGTTAATAAAAGTTTTTATCAAATTCTCTGTAAAGTTTTAAATTCCAATGAAGTTTTAAATCCATATTAGAATTTGGGTTTGTGGAAAAAAAGTTTCTTTTAATTTTATGGATTTTTCCTTCATTTTTTAAGGGTAAATATTATCATTAGAATGTTAGAAACGGCAATATTTAAGTAACATATTTATTTTTAAAAATATTTAGAATTTTAGTAACCCTAATGATTTATCTAAATAGGTTAGGTTTTTTAATTTAAATTGTATTTACACTGAGCGATATTTATCAATATGAGGGACTAACCAATTGGTTTTCTTTAACCTAACCTAACAGTAAAAAATGGATAATTTCCATATTAAGGAGGGGGGGGGGGGAGGCGGGGGTATGCCTAACTATCGTTTGAAGCAGCGTTGCGGAGCCGTTTGATTTTGGTGCGGCTCCGGTTCCGACCTGAAATCAAGAAAAATTTTGATTTTTGAAGGTTTTAAAAGTTTAATTTTTGATGAAAATGGACTTGGAAAACTTAAAAGGGGCATTTGCACATGACAAAACAGAGTTTCCAAATTATAATTTATAAAAAAAATCTCTTTTTTTAAATAAAAATTTCGGCTCCAGCTCCGGCTCCAGCAAATTATGGCGGCTCAACGGCTCCCGGCTCCGGCTCCGCAACACTGGTTTGAAGAAACATTTCCTTTGAAATATTAGATCAATTTTTTATACTTGTTTAGGTTTAGTTTGGTTTAAAGATTTAATTGCTTGTTTAGAGATCCCCGCAAGGACATAAGAAAAAAATATGTTAATTCTATAACACAAATTTTGGAAAAGTTTGTATTAGAAATAATAAGTTTTACAAAAATAACTCTATGACGTTGTTATTAAGAGTAAGTTCACCAAATGTATTCATTTAAGCATTCTCTAAGAAAGGGAATTATAATAGAAAAACCAGAAAAAACTTTTATTAAATTTTATACATTGTTAAGATGATGAATGAAGGGGATTGACAAACCAGAGAGATAGAGGGGACAATGTGCTGTTTATTACACTAGTCCCCAAAGTTTTATAATTACGTTTTCTTATTCGTTTGCTTTATAACTTTGGGGACTTAAATGAATGTTTAAACGTTTAAACAACTAATTTTAATCTATATAAGGGGTAATTTTGTGTATCGTCATTGGGATTGTACATTAATTTGTCATTGTCTTATCCCTTTAGATCCCTGCAGACAAAAAAATAGCCTTAACCATCGTATGCCTTAAATAAGCAGTGAAGTGAGAGATCATAATAGAAAAACAAAAATCTTACTACTTCACATTATAAGATTGTTTATCTCTGTGTTAATACTTGCAATTCTGTAGATTATAATATCTCAATAACGTCATGAGATTCTTTTTAATCTAAACGTAACAGATCTTCTAGATACTTTGTTAGATGATAAAGTAGGAAAAACGGTAGCTCTATGTGTATAGCATGATCTTTAAAACGGCTGGACCAACTGTTTGAAGACGAACAAAGTCCCTCAAAAAGAATTCTGACGTCATAAAAATGAGGGATTAGGAGATTAGGAGTAGACAAGAAAAACCCTTAAAAGAGATGGATAATCCCTCATTTTTATGACGTAACATGCTGATTTTTGGCGAGACTTTCTTTTTCTTCAACTGTTTTACAATTTAAAGATAATTCTGGGTGTATTTATGGTTCAAAGAATTTTCATAGATCTTTTAAACATACTAATAGCTGCGCCACTATCATCAAGAAAGCTCTATATACGTAAGGGACAAGGAAGGGCAGAAAAACAGCTTAAAACCATCCACATATCTATGAATAAAATCAAAATATATTAAACCATCCCGAAACTGATGTGAAGCTTCCCTAAAATGGAGAACTGAATCGGATTTAGTGGTTATCTAAATCTTTAGCTTTAATATGGGATACTTTCATATTTTCCTATGAATCTTTACCAAAATATTTGTCCATCCTGTTGTACTTTTTGTTTGTACTTTTTATTCTTAAAGAATGTTGAGCTTAAAATTAATAAGATAAAATTATAGAGTTTCTAAATTTCTAGTTCTATACTTTAATAATTAAAGTTGTGAACATCCAAGTAGTGATATGACAATGGCGGTGAGAATTAAGCATTCCTCTATTTTTTTTGCTATCAGGCTTTACAAAAATTATGAGGGGTTTTAAGGTGTAACAGCTTAGAGTATGCTATTGCCCCAATAAAATGTATGAAAATTTCCCTCCCCCAGCACTCTCTACAGTGCCCCTAGAGGCGCAACCGCAATTCTTTAATAAATAGACAATGACGAACATACAGGCATAAGGATTGACAGAGTAAGTTTCTTATTATGATTTCCTGTAAAGGAAAAACCTATCTAATAATGTTGGAAATCTATCATAGTTATTCTGAGAGGCCTCAACTGGCCTTATTGAGTAAAAAATGATAAGTGTACAAATAAATTAAATTATTTAGTAGCCCGGCTACAAATTTTACGGAAATGATTAAACACCAAGACATCTAAGAGCTAGGACTCAACTTAATTTAATTTTAAGTTATTTAATTTTACAGAATGGAAAATATTTTTCTGTCTCTTTTACCGGATTTTCCTTGCCTCAACATAATATCTAAAGGATGTATGATTTGTGATGATTTTTTGTTCAAATTAAGTTGTATCATGGCATTGACTTTTAAGTAAAAGAATAAAGGGGGCATGTGTCTTATGTAACTCTGTCCAATTACAAAAGTACAGAAAACAATTTGCCTGGCAGAAAAAAGTGTCTACACCATTTGAATTTGGTATTTGTCTGGATTCTACAAGTATTGTATTCACGTACATTGCTAGTAGTAATAGTCGACATGTGAGGCACGCAAAAGTGGTCATAACTGACATAGTATAATCAAATTACAAAACCTAACAACGTATTTATTTCAAACTAATCAACGTAATCACATCTAAAATGTTTTATGTTAAATTAAAAACAGTACAAAAAAAAATGTGGAGAAAAACTAATAATTTGCTTTTAGATAAAAAAATTCTCCATCGAATTATTCTTTTTTGAAATTTAAATTAATTATTCAGTTGACCTGGTTTAATTTTTTTAAACACACTTCTTTATTTTTATCCTAATTCTCTTTTAAAAGGAAAATTTTAATTAACCAACTCTAATTAAATCAATAAATTTTTTAGGATTTGTAAAGCAAGGTATTTTTACAATTTATAAATATTTTTTTATGAAGAAATAATAACAATTCAGTAAAAGTTATTAACTTTTACTCTTTCTAAAATCCTTTTACCTTTTTTTTATTTTATTCTTTTTCCGTCCATTATTATCCTGTCCGTAAAATAATTCATAATCTTTACTTTCAAACAAAAAAGCAAATATTAAAAGGTAAAAAACAAAACAAATAAAGTTCAAATGCGCCAAAATCTAGAATGTGTAGAACACAAATCTAATATTTACTTAAATTTTTTTGGGCAAATTTGGCTAAAACATTTCTTTGTCCTTTTCTTTTTTTAGAGACTAATTAGCATTTTTTGCATGTCGGACGGACAGATAGTTACATACACGTTCAATTATAGAACAGCTTTGCTTCTCTATAAATTGTTTTTTTTTTATGCAGAATTGAAGTCTTACCACCCTACACACACACACACACATCCTGTAGGGAATGAGAGATTTTTCATAACAATGTTCAAAAGGAAATTAAAATTCTGTCTGCGAGTGGATATTTTTTACATGCATTTTGTGTTTTATATTTCTTAGATTTTCAAGTATTATACAACTTTTAAAAGGTTGTCTTACTAATATTAGGTATTTAAACTCTAACTTCAATTAAAAACAGTTAACACAAAGTATAGGCGTAACTTTCCTCCCCAGAGGTGACATTACAATTCCACTTTGATAAAAAGTTTGTTGTCAAAAGTAAGAAAAAATGCAGTTTGTAATGGAGGTATGGACTTTCTGGCACCGACTATAGAGCTGCTACTCTTTCTCAATCGTACCTAACTGTTCTAGGAATCATCATGCAAAGTTTGAAATCAATAGGACAAATCAAAGTCTAAATTAGCGAAAAGAGCTAACCGCCAAGAACGCGTGGATCGACTTTTTCTATAGAAAAGCTTCGCTTATAAAAATAACATTAATTCTTAGTATAAGGTCAGGATTTTTATTTCTTTAATATTTGAGCAATAAACGCACCCTTCCTTGTCCCTTTTTACATGGTGAGAAAAGTGAAAAAAATACATATTTTCAGTAATCACATTTTTCAACCTAATTTTGATTAAAATGTTTACAAAGAAAAATAATTTTTATTTTTTAACGGATGGCTAAATATATAAATTGATATGAATTGGATCAATAATATAAGAGCTTTAATTTGCCCTAAATCTATTATCACTAACTATTACCAGAAACCTGAATTTAATACGCTGATAAAAATAAATACAGCAAAGCTGCAAAATGTCAAAAATAATGTTAATGGTCCTTAATCGCTCCCCGCCTTTCCCCCTCAACCTTACCTAAACTAACATAACCTAAAGAGAATCGCCACAACCATTTTTTACTCTATTTGCTATTGAAAGAATGTGGGATGGTGTTATTTGTGGAGTTTGAAGGGATTTTGCTTATAAAATGTTAATTATGATTTAACATGCAACTAACTTACATATAAATATCAATTTAGGTGTGCGTTCCATTCCGCAAAAAGTTACCACATTATTTGATAACAAAAACCTATATTTTATTAACAGCATTATTGTCATTTTCTACCTTGTCTAAACTGGCTAGCCTATACGTTTTTTTAAACATTGAATAAATACATATTAAGCCTAAGTATTGCCTAAAACATAGTATAACATATTTAGACTATAAGTATGACTTTCTTTAAAGGATTGATTTTCGACAATTTATATGATATTCTAATGCTATTATAAATGCTTTTTGATAGTTACTTGCTTCCCTGTCTCTCATCTATAAAACTTCAATAATTTTTAATTGCTATTCACAAGTGGATGTAATGATATGCAGATATGTATGCACACCAAGAAGAAGGTTACATATAAATAATATTACATACCTATATATTTTATTACTACAAAAATTACATTTGGTAAAAGTTCAATAACATTAATCTTAGTTGCAAATTTAATCAAGTTAAACTTTGTCATTAAGCTAGCTACTAATAGTTAACAGTTAGTCAAGCCCAAGTTTTGTAGAAGATTTGCTATTGATCTGTAAAATAGAATAAATTAAAGGTATTAAAGGTTTCGCGCAATTTTTTTTCCGATGAACTATTCCTCCCATGAGATTGATGTTATCTTGTATAAGTGTAATCTCATTCAATACTCATTAAACTCTTTTTTTCTAGAAAATAGGAATAGTTTTCCAAGTATGGCTTCGCAACCAAGAACTATCCGGTCTATTAGAACCGGTTATCTGTCATACTTTATAGAATAGAATTGCAGACAATTTTCCACGATTTTTCTTTGGGGGCTTTTTTTCTATAATGGCCATAAGCTTATTAGAAAACAAGAAAAAGCTATTTTAGAAACATTAATTATTTTTTTTCATAAAGAAATAAACTATTCTTTTTTTCCCGTATAATTCTGTGGAAACAGTTGATTTTGCAACTCTTAATGATATAGAAAAGCGTAGCCTAAGATAATTAGAGATAAGAGGATATATATATTAGGGTTGGGCCGGATATCCGGCTGATTTTTAATGCCGAATATCCGGTTATCTGGCCGGTTATTCGGTAATTTACCGGATATCGAACGTTGTCCAGATATCCGGCCAAAAAAGTATCCTGCCCAATCCTAATATATACAGAATGATTTTGTATACTATCATGCAGAAAAATATCGAAAATTCTTCTTTTTCTTTTTTTAACTGGAAATTATGGTTGTTGCAATGCATCTTATAATAACAAAAAATATACAATACTTAAAGTGTAGTAAGTCAGTCAGTGATGGGAAATGATTCTTATATAGTTGCAACTCTTGTATAAATGTTAAAGAGAGGAGTAATAATGTAATTCTAGCTCAGTAAATACAATTAACAGTGCTTATCAGGAATATAGTGATAAGAAAATCTATGATAATTAATCTTTTAGCATTTTCCCTCAAAATGCCCAGACGAGCATAGATAATTCCTTTTCATTATATTAGGTTAGGTTATATTAGGCCTTGGGGTAACCCTGCATAGGCATGGCACCGCAGGTTAAAATCCAGCAATCTTAGTCCCCCCAAAAATATGAGGGTTTCAACTCTGTTTAAATACTTTTAGGAAAATTAAACTTTGAAAAAAGTTACTTAATATTGATGGAAAGAGAGACAGACAAACATCCTACTCTTTTAATGTAATAATTATATTTTAGGTGTATCTGATGCCTGACAAAAAGAGAAAGTTTGAGACAAAAGTTCACAGGAAAACTCTGAATCCTTTCTTCAATGAATCATTTTCATTCAAACAGGTAAACATATAATTAAGTGTAGAGTAGCTGCGCTTTTAAGGAAATTTCTATAAAATTTTTTGTAGGTTTTTGAAGGAATTTCATAGTTTACTTTCTATAAGTTTAAAAAGTTTTTTTCCAGCATAGCTTTAAACCCGATATATATCCGCTGGAATAAAAACCCGTTCTGTGCCATACTGAAAAACAATTTTTTTCACGAATTATAAAAAAACCCATAAAATTAGTATGACTAATATTAATTTTGGCATATACTTCTGCCATTAGGGCCAACAAAACATTGTAATTCATTTTACTATCCATGGAAAGATGTAATAAGATAAGATACAAAACTATAATTTCATAGTTGTAAAGTTATTTCAACTGCTAATGTTTGTTTTGTGACGTAATTCGAGGTCCTTACAGCATTACATACATACCGACGTATGATTGTTGAGAAGCTTCGCTTCTTGAAATTACATATATCTCTCTTTTAACATTCTCATTAAAATGAAAAATTTTGAAAAATTTTAAATTCAAATTTCACTCTTTTGTCTGAAGATTCATTAAATCTTGAGAAGTTTGTATTAAAAACAACAGAAATTAGATTAGCCAGTAATGTTCAAATTTCCAGATCAACTGAAAATTGATTGCCTATTTCTTCCCTCATTTCCGAAGTTGTACAGCAGATAACCCAATTATTGCCAAACATATTTTCAGCTACTCCGATCAAAGGAAAAAGCAATATAATGTAAAAACGATTTATACATTATACATTCAAAATTTAAAATTTTCAAATTTAGATTTTTTTTTGAGGTTTGAAACTTTTTTAGCTAGTATTAAATATTAAGATAGGATGAGGAAACTATGTACACAATCGAAAACTCAAATTTATCCGGCCATTTCCCATCGTTTTTATGTTGTGTAATTTTGATTGTTTATGTCGAACACATGATGTCCCAAAAAGAAGTAATATCTGACATATTCTCGAGATGCTGTCTAAAATGGTGCAAAAAATGGGGACAAATTTCAAATTGATTTGACGGAGCTGTTTATTTACGTCACAAGTGAGGGGAAAGAAAAGGGAAGGGGGAAAGAAACCCCCTAGAAAAGAGATGGGGGTATGACGTGACACGCCAAAACAATTTGAAATTTGTCCCCATTTTTTGCACCATTTTAGACAGCATCATTCTCGACATTATAATTTGTCCAATTTTTACAGTTTTGCTAATTTTCAAATAAATACGTTTAGTAATTGAACCAAAAATTCAATGATAAAAGATTTAAATGTAAAACAAGGATGAAAAAATTACAAAACGGCTGCGGGTAAATTTATGCCTAGCTGTAATAATTGAAATATATAGGGAAAGATTTGTACTTGATTTTTCAAGAGCAACGCTATTATACAATTCTTTCAAGTCAGTTGATATGTACGTCTGTTAGTCGAGGATTTGCTCATTTTATATGTACAAATTTCATCGATATTCATTTACAATATATTATTTCCCCAAAAAATAGTAGATACATATTTAAATGCTGTGCTACTCTTGGACGTAATCGAGTTTGTTACACTATTTCAGCGCGCCCAAAAACCGTTCAGAATAAAGGTACATGTATCACAATGTTAAACTTAGCCAATAATAAAAGATTAAATTCATAGCACTTTTAGAGAGAAATCCATTATTTTGTCAGTAGAGTAACCTAAACCACAGCCGACCTTAATAATTTCTTTTCTCGTATTCATTCGAATCCGGCGGATAGGAACCGGTTCTCATCCATACGAAAAAACTATGTCTAGCATCGTATTATATCCAGCTTTCTACGAATACAAAAATGTACAATCATAAGATTAAAACCAGTTTTTTTAGCCCGTACATTCTATATCCGCGGAAAGCCGTTTATAATACGATGCGAGAAATAACTATTAATGTATGATGCTTTTATAGGTGAAGAAAGTTACTTATGATAAGGAGTGGGGTTGGGTGTTTTATTGACGAAATAGTGGATTTTAACACTTAGAAGTTTAAAAGTGCAGCTACTCTATAAGCTATAGTATTGTCTCTTTAGACGTTATCTCATTATGTTCATGGTTTTATATTATGTATAAAATTTGCTATGCTATTATGAATGCTATCGTTATAGTTTATACAAATCTTGCTGTAAGACGTTATCTAAATATTTATTGGATTTCAAACACAAATAAAAAAATAACATGCACAAAAAAACAATATTAAATAGATTTTTTAAAATGAATTTAGCTTATTTATAAAATCACAAATCACTTGTATTTTTTAGAAGGAAAGTTACTCTAAACAATTTACTTTGTCTTAAGTCGTCTAAAAAATTGTCCGCGAATACGAAAATATAAGAGTGCACAATGCATTATTAGTAAAACGGGAAACTGTTTATTTTTCATTTTCCCATCCTTATTATTATAGGCTTTCCAAGCGCTACGCTATTATGAACAATGTCATTATTTTAGTGCTTGAAATAATGTTCATCAGAGCTGGATCTTTAAATCATTTTAGTGGTGAGTCAGATCGGGCAGATGAGCCAAATTTCAGCCAATCACAGCGAAGCATTTCATAAAATGCTGTGCTCTCATTGGTGGAAAGTTGGCTCACCCCGATCTGGCTCACCACAAAAATGATTTAAAGAACCAGCTCAGTTCATTAATTCTTATTTCAAAATTACAATTTTATTTAATATTTTCAGGTCCCCTACAGTGAAACCTTTGACAAAACTCTGGTATTTGCAGTCTTTGATTATGATAGATTCTCAAAGCACGACCAGGTAAAAAAGCAAGGAGGGTGGGGAGAGTAGACTGTAAATTACACCGCCACCCAATGTTTATAATCTACCATTCGTTGGGACTATAGGTAAATATTATAAACAATAATGGCTTGTTATTATTTTTAAGCGCGTCTCCAGGGACGTATGCCGCGTAAACTAATAACAGCGAAGGTCGTCTTCACTTATTTTGAGTTAGGAAAGATGGTTTTAATGGGATCGATTTCAACAAGGAAACATATCCACATAGTTACCAAGACAGTAAATGATAAGCTGGTACAAACTTTAATTACTGATAATGATCTACAGAAGAAGTAATTTTGTTTTCGATAATTACTGGCTTAATTTATTGTTAACTAGCAGCTACGGCTACCCATCTATTTTGCTTTCAAGTCTCTACGATTCCTAGCAATGTTGCGTTAAAGTCTACAAATATTAATTTTTTTTACGATTTTTTGGTGATTTCTCTTGGGAGGGTGGTGGTACCCTCCCCCAAAATAGTTATAAACCTTCCGGGGACCTATGAAAAGCTACACCTGTTAAGGAGATAACGATCGGTTCATCGGTTAGCGAGATCCTTCGGTACACACATACAACCACACAGACACACATTCAAACACAAAGACAAACAGACATCCTGTTACTTTAGTATAAGGATTGTCCCATCCAATATAGCCCTTAGATATTTTTCAATTCGTTCTTCTATGGTCAGGGTTGGGGTAAAGTCATACGGTAGTTGGGTGGGGTGGGTGGGGGGCATCGTTATATTAGCCAGCTAGAATAATCATTTTATTAGGAAATGCGAGAATCTCTCACAATATCCACGTATTGTACATCCAATTTATAACAAATTTATACAGAGGCTTGGGGCAAAGCTACTTATAGAATAGAATATCAAAAAAGTTGATAATATAATATTATATATTTATTAATAGAAAAAACTAAATTATCTCTGATAATCTAATAAAACCAGCAGACTGTTGTTGAAGGGCCTCATTAGTGTCAATTTTCAACCAAAATTAACATTATTATAAGACATAGAAAAAATAAATGAGATTTATAAATAATTTGTATTATAGCATATATAATCAAAACTAATGGATGCCTTTCTATCTGAGTTGAGTATTTTATAACACAACGGTCAAAAACGTTTATCCAATCTATTCCTTAAAATATGAAAATACTATCGGCTACGCCCACCTAGAAGGCTCTAGGGGACACTAGGATAACAACAGATCTCCGCCCATTTTACAATGCGATTTTTAAGAGGGATATCATTTTTATTGGAAGGGTGGAGATACCCTCCCCCAAAATTGATCAAAACTTTCCTATAATGGTTCAGTGGTTAGCGAGATCCTTCGCTACTTACAAAAAAGCTTACTACTTTATGTAAGAGAATATATATTATACTTTAACCCAAATATACATTTATATAATTGTGTTAATCGAACAAAAAAATTTTCTAATTTGTTTATTTATCTATTTTTAAAATTTATCACTTTAAATTAGACTAGAGGCTACTTCCGTATAGTTATATATTGGCTTTGTATTCGAAAGGATAGGTAGAGGGCAGAACATAGCCTAAAAGCCTAAAAAATTTGACAAACAAAAATCTTCAATAATACAATACAAAAAAAAGATTTGAATGATAATGTTTATTAAGTAAATTATTTATAATATAATTAAAGGTTAAAATCTTGTGTTACTACATTTATTATTAATTATTGATTTGCTACATATGGATATATGTGTATTATATATATTTTTTTACTTTGTATCATTGTATGTATGCTCATATCCATATGCATCAAGTGCCCTCAAGTTTCTGTAGAAATATATTTCTTTGTCCACCTGAATGTTACATTGATCTTCCCCACCGCCCCCCTCCAGCCTCTTTATTTATGTTTCCAAATCTTGGTTCTCTTATTTTTCACCTGCTTGTTTTTTTTTTTTTAGATGCATAGTGTCTCTATAAGCGTCTCTAAAGCTCGGACAGACAATCATACCGCCAATCAGTCATTGCTGTTTAGGGAAGGAACGGACATTGAGCTGTTTATTACACTAGTCACAAAATTTGTTGACTTAACAACTTTGGGGACTTTTAATGAATTTTGATTGGTTGGTTCGTGAAGTTGAGTATCCAAACAATTCAACCACTAATTGTAATCTACATAAGTGATAATTTTGTGTATCACCATTGGGGATGTACATAATTTTATCGGCCATTGTCTTATCTCTTGAAAGTTTTTCTGTTTTACCCAGGCCTATCATTTTAAAGCTTGTCATACTTTTCATCCCCTTTCCATGCTGTTTTCATCTAATAGAATTTTATTTATTTTGGTCTTATTAGCGGATGCGCCCCTAGCAATTAAAGAATCTATGTCAAAGGAGCAGCGAAAGACATAAAAATAGCCTAAAACCATCCAGCAACCTATTTGAAGCTTCCATTAGATGGAGAACTCAATTGGTTGATTAGTTAATCAATTCTTAAGCTACAGAGATAAACAAAAAAACTTACTACTTTTTTATGAAATGACATGTTCTAATCTACGCATCTATGACAATTTTTTATCTTGTATATGTTTATGAAGTGTGTGTGTGTGTGTGTGTTCATTTGTCTCTGGAGACCATCTCTTATTATCATTAAGAGAGAGAAAATTATACAATCTCTGAAAATTTTCATTTTTATTAATGATAATTTTTTTCTCTAGACTATTGTCTGGCTCTCTTTGACAATATGATTTTTTTTCTAATAATATTAGAACAAGGATGACAACATCCATAAGTAGCGAAGCACAAAAAATTGTGGATGGGAATACGTAGAAGTAGATTTAAAGTGTATTTATTAAAATCAAGAATAGATGTATTGGAGAAAATAAACACAAAACCTTGTTTTATTTTGTATGATGAAGACGGTTAAAGTAAATTACATACTAGATGCACATAACAATGGGGGGAAAAAATTGAAACTGTTAATGCAAAAAAGTTTTAAAATTGGACCAAAAATACCAAAGATATGGGGAAATATGTCAAACATATAAAAATAGCCTAAAACCTGCTAAAAGGCAGTTTGGCCGCCATTGTTTCTTTTCTTAAAACACCAGAAATTTAATGTTAATATCTTTAACTGAAAAATTTTTGAAAATTGGACTATAAACACCATAGATGTGGGTAAAAATGTGATAAATACAAAAATAGCCAAAAACCTGCAAAAAGGCAGTCTGACAGTCATTGTTGTTTTCTTCAAATGACAGGAAATTTAATTTTGATATCTTTAACTGAAAAAATTTCGAAAATCGGACCATAAACACCAAAGATATGGGGAAAAATGTGAAAAATATAAAAATAGCCAAAAACCTGCAAAAAGGCAGTCTGACCGTCATTGTTGTTTTCTTCAAATGACGGGAAATTTAATTTTGATATCTTTAACTGAAAAAATTTTGAAAATCGGACTATAAACACCAAAGATATGGGGAAAATTTGCAAAGTATAAAAAATAGCCTAAAACCTGCTAAAAAGCAGTTTGACCGCCATTGATGTTTTATAGTTTATTGTGCTCCTTAATGATGGGAATGTTGTCAAAAAATTTCAGCTCTCTATCTTTTCATTAATTACGGACGGACAGACGGACGGACGGACAGACGGACGGACGGACAGACGGACGGACGGACAGACGGACAGACGGACAGACGGAAGGACGAACATTGTGAATTATAGGGTAGCTTCGCTACTAACAAGAGCAAAAATGCCCATTAGTAAGTAACAAGATATCTGCCTGTCTGTCTGTGTGTTTGTAGCGAAGGATCTAGTTAACCACTGAACTAATATGGTTCTCCTTAACTGTGAAGCTTCTCATAGGTCCAGGAAAGGTTTGAACGTACAACCTAGCAAAAGTATTCCATAGTTCATAGAAAAAAATACTCTTCAAAAACCCTTAAAACTAAAATTGAAAATGGAGGGCTGTCCAAATTGTGTCAAAATTGACGTCATAAAAGGAGGGATTATCTATCTCTTGTTTAGGGGTTTTCTTTCCCACTTCTTCTCTCATCTCCCTCATTTTTATGACGTCACATGGATCATATTTGACTCTATTTTGACACAATTTGGGCTTATTCTCTTTCCACCCCTTTTTTTCATCAAGAGCCCCTTGCCTGTAGTATCAAAACTATTAGGAACTAAATATTTTAATTTTTTCCAGATTGGTGAGGTAAAAATCCCATTGTGTATGGTTGATCTTGCCCAAACTATAGAAGAATGGAAGGATATACAATCAATCAAAGTGGATGATCAGGTGAGACAACAAATTCTTCACTTCCTGCCTTTTATGTAGCCTTGCAAAAATATTAAACATTTTTATATACTTTCTTTATACATATAACCAACAGCTTTGCCCATAGCCCCTAGGGGCTTTGCCCCAAAAGGTAATTAAAAAAAAGAGATACAACCACTAATTTAAAACTGATTAAAAAACAATTAGGGGGATTTTTGTTTTTTGGGGGGGTTGGATGTGTCTCACCACCCAAGAAAATAGCCTAAAATCACCACAGGACCAGTAGGTATATTTTCCTTGGAGAGAGGAATCCGATCAGTTCAGTGGTTACCAAGATCTTAAGTGACAGACGGACGGACGGACAGACATCTACTTCGTATTATAGATAGCAAAATTTTTATCAAGCCTAGTTCGTGGAATCAAACATTAAAAGATTCTAACACCTTTAAAAATACTTGCATATGAACGTCGTAACTTTCATGCTTTAGATGGCCTTCAAATTATCCAGAATAATGAAGACAAGATAAATCACAGCTTTCTCGCAGCGCACATAAATGCGCAAAAAATAACACCATAGAAATACCCTCTAAACAATTAGTATGTCTGCCTCTATTCGCTAACATAAAGGACTGAAAGGAGTTATAAACAAATGGCGGGGAAAGATATGCATTTGTGAGGTGTTGAAGAATTATTTTTGTTTTACATATTTCAAGTATTAGGTTGTAGATATCAGTTTCCCCCTATTTTTTTCATCCGTGTTCTAACCCTTTACTTTTAAGAACACGTATTGCTGGTTAGAAAAGAAAGAAAAACTGGGAGGGATGGGACATTAGACTGTGAATTCACTGGTAACCAAACTTATTTAACCACGTTATCTTATTGGTTAGCTTAGAAACTTTGTGTAGCTTTAATGGTTCTTAATTGGTTGGTTCTAACTTTCCTGAAGTTTAATTTGTTTATCATAATAGGGTATGTGCATCAATTTATCATCTAATGTCTTATCCCTTAATATCCCTGAGAAAAAAAGTTTTTTTCCTGACACAATATTTATTTGTTTCTGACAGATAGTTTGATATGTGATAGAAAATTTTAATTAAATCTTTCACAAGTTTTCTCGCACAGTTTTTTTTGTAAATTATTTCATTTTATATTTGAATCTGAGGTAGCGTAGCAAATATTAACATCTTTTTGGTCAGTTTGTTCTAGATTAGATTGGAATAGTAAAAAGTGAAAGATCTTTAAATATTCTAGAACTGAGATAACTGAATCCATTAGTAGCGAATCTCTAAAAATCATGGATGGACAAACTGAACAATTTGAAACAGACAAACAGACAAAGAGCAGATGGTTGTCATAAAAAGAGAGAAAATGTGATAAATCACGAAGTCTTTTGACCGATAGACCAAGTAAATTATATACGGTATAGGGAATCTTCACCAAAAATATTTAACCATTTATCTAAAAATTTAGCCAAGAAAATATTATTTCTCCATTATGGACTGACTAACAGACAGACAAAGTGAATTGTATACTAGTGTCGCCATTAATATAAGACAATAATCTAAATTTTGATTATACAGCACCATTATATTAATGTCTTACAATTTACTGTATCCGGCATTCCTGAGAAATTTAAGGACAAATATTTATTTTAGTATCTTGGAGACATATGCTTCAGCCTGCGCTATGTGCCAACCAGTGGAAAGTTGACCGTCGGAATTCTGGAGTGCAAGAACCTTAAGAAAATGGACATTACAGGAGCTTCAGGTACACTGAATTGATAGATGGTAAATAGGTGCTTTAACTCAAAATCCTTAGTCGAGCAAAGCATATTCTGAAGTAAATTGAAAATAAACATTTTTTTTCATTCCTTAAGGTTAGGTTAGGTTATACTACATTGAGTACTAGGTAGCCCTGCAAGGTTAGGGGACAGCAGGGATTAGACATAGGAAAAAAATAACCTCAACCGCCCCACCCCTTATTATTTAATATAAACAAAAGTGATAGACACTTTAACGGAAAGCACTGTTCAATATGTTTATAAAATTGGAGCGGGTTTCCTTAATTATCATATGGACCATAAACTTTTTTTTTTATAGAAACACATTTTCAAGCTCATTTTAGGTTAGGTTAATAAGAATATATTGGAATAATTGATACTAAAAACCTTAAAAAAAGATATATAAATAAAAATATACATCCTTCTCCTATTTTTTATAATAATAATAACATATAGTTTAATAAAGTTTGAACCATTTATTTTTATAAACAATGCTATAAAAGATAATTAGAAAATCTCCTAGTTTTTTTTTATAATACACTCATATAGGAAAATTGGATTTACCCTCCCCCGAAAATACAATTATATATAAAAATCCACCACAAACATATAATAATATACTCAATAATATAAGAAGGAAGTGAGGTATAGCAAAATTTTCTCTGTAATTGTTTGTCAGAATTCTTTTGTAAATAAATTTTTGTCAAAATTCATGATCATACTTAAATTGTATGCCTTAGTATGAAAAAAAGACTTTTACATCAATCTTTTGTGATACGAAAAAGTATTGCATCCTCTACGATAAAAAGCCGTACTACTCCCTTGTTCAATAAAATTACATATTTTCTCTTTTATTATCTTTTTAATTATTTTGTATAAGCAATATTATTACATTGTTCTAACTACAGTGTGTTTTTTTTATGAGACCTTTTTTGAAAACAATTTTACCCCACTTATAGTTATCAGAATTTAATGATTAATGGCTTATTTTCTTCGTTTTTTAATGCAATTAATAGAACACCAAAAAAATATTTCAGTTTTTATTTAAAAAGTACAGTAAAATCTAAAATTTAAAACTTAGGTGTCAACAACTAAAAATGGTTTTAGCACATTTTTCTTATGCCTAAATCTTCTACCCTTTGCAAGAAAAAAATTGGACTTTCTGTAGTTAACTTTGGGGAGCAAGTACTCCCTCCCTGGTTGAGATATGACCTTCAAACTTTGATATGTTCTAGTACATGTCCCTAATAGTACCTGTAAACATTTGTAGCTCTATATCTCAACTTTGAAGTTGAATATTTGAGCATAAGAAAAAATGTGCTAAAACCATTTTTAGATGTTGACACCTAAGTTTTAAATTCTAGATTTTACTATACTTTTTAAATAAAAACCAAAATATTTTTTTGGTGTTCTATTAATTGCATTAAAAAACGAAGAAAATAAGTCATTAATCATTAAATTCTGATAACTATAAGTGGGGTAAAATTGCTTTCAAAAAAGTTCTCATAAAAAAAACACATTGTATATACAAAAAGTAATTCATTTATGTAACATTTTTATAAGCACAGCTTCTATAGAACTATTTCATCTTCACTTTTGTACATTATCAGAACAACAAATCTATAGTATAGATGTATATACAGACAACTACCTCCCTTCCTTTTTCAAAGACCTCTTTCGTCTGCTTCTAAATTATTTTCTGCTACTTGGCTGTGTTAATATAAGCGACAACATTGGTTGATTTTCAATGACCCAATAGATAGGTTGCACAAGGTTGATGGGGAGATAGAGTTATTTAACCCTTTCTATATCTAGTGTTTTACTCTAATATCAGTACCAACTTTGGATCAAAAATGCATGAAAAAGAATAACAGGAAAAAGACGTCAAAGGGTAATGGGGAAGTAATCCCTGTGATTTAAAGGGGGCTTCGCCCCTTGTTTCAAAGCTCTTGGTTTTTACAAATTAGATATGTTTTGTAATATCATAACCAAAGTATGTGTTTTATCACCTTATATAAAGGGAGGGAGGGGAGGGGAGGGGGGATATTCATAATTTTTACTCATGAAATAACCGTGTGACGTAATGACGGAACACCCAAAGAATACTAATGATTTTTTTATAGATCCGTATGTAAAGATCAAACTATTGGACAGGAAAGGAAAAAGAATTGGAAAGAAAAAGAAAACATCAGGTACGGACTTAATATCAATTGAAAATTGGTAAAAAACATCTGTTATGTCAGGTAGCTGTGTTTAGTGCCCTAGGAAAATGGGTATTGTTGTCACAGATTTTGGCCTACCTATTTTATTGGCGTCATAGTAGAGGGAAAACGAAAAGGAGGGTGGAAATAAACCCCCAGAAAAAGGTGTTTCCTGACGTCAATAAAATAGGTAGGTCAAAAGCTGTGATATCTATCCTCATTCCAGAGCACTAAAGACAGCTACTATATCAGATTTTATGAAAACTGACGACTTGAAAATGAAAAAATATTAGAATCCCTTATACTACAGACCTTGAAGATTGTACCTACTGCTCCTATGTCAGGCGTGTGAAATAATTGTTAAAGTAGGGGGGAATGCTTTGGTCCATTAACAGGTTCAACTCATTTCCATGCACAGTTAGGACTTCCAGACAAAGTTCGTGCAATCAAAAGGATGGTATTCCAAAAGGCAAAACAGATAATACAAGTTATTAGTGTTAAAAAGACCTTTTGTAAAAGTTATATAAATTCAAAATGGCATGTTTAATGTTTATTAGAGAAATATAGGAGGCAAACTAGTTTTTTCCTAATGTATTATATCCCATTAAGAGCTCAGGGGATATTAGGATAACTTTTGTAATTTTATTAAAACTTAAAACCAACTTAATTTCCATCTATTTTAAGAAAGAAGTTAGGAAACAGGAAAATCAAATAATATGTACTCTTTTTTATACAAATGATATACAAATTTTCTTTTTATGACTTTTAATTGTTAAAGACAACATCCATAAAAGCGAAACTCTAAGGAGTAATTTTTTTGATACTTGAATACAGGTTTCTGTTTAAGGACATACCTATATATTGAAGATTTGATTATAGAGTTGTTTCGCTTATAACATTGTTCTAGATATCAGTATTCTAAAATCATATTAATAGGATAATTTAATAACACAAAGAATTGTCGCTAAACAAGTTAGAAATAAGCATGTCTAAATGGACGTACAGACTATCTGGTAACCAATGTAGAGTTGCTGTTATATGCATAAAGTTTTAAATCGATGGATCAATTATAAAATGTCCAAATTGACGAAAAGATCTAACCGTTACGCACTGACGAACCGACCCTGATTATAGAAAAGCTTCGCTTTTAAAATGTCAGGGCTTGAGCCTCATCGCAGGCAAAGGAAAACAATTTCATATATTTTGAAAACTCTGAGGGGTGTCATCGCTCAAAACACACATAAAGGGAAAGCACTAATAAAATTTTTCACTATGAATTTTTACTATAATACGTCATGACAAAATTGTCCTTGTTCGGTTACAAAATATGCTTCTTTTCCCTAATTTTAATGGAATCATTTTAAATAGTTAGTATACTTACATTAGCAACAATTTATATTTTTAAAGAAATTTTAATGAGCAAACAAATTTAGAAAAATTAGTGATTTCCCACACAAAATATTTGTTGATCACTACCCCCCCCCCCTCCCCTTATTTTTAAATTAATTGAAAATAAGGAGGGTTAATTTTTTGCTATGCCTAATCCTTCCGGGGTCCCTAATCCTACGAGCCACAAGGCTTAAAGTAGGCTGATTGACAATAAATAAATCTTTCCCCTCTAATCTGATTTTCAAAACTGTATCTCTGATTTTTTGTAATTATTAGGAGTAAGATAGGGTACCAGAATAGTTTCAGCACCCTTTTCCTCTCCCTCAATGAAAATCATCAGAAATCATTTTTTTGAAGACCTCAAAAATTTTAGTTTTCAAAATCATATTTTTGGACAGATGAAAGTTACGAAATCTTTCACATTATATACTGAATACAAATTGGTATAAGAAATCTTCAAAAATAATAAAATCTTCCGATGGACTCACGAACAGACTGCCGTTCTAAGTGAATCATAAAGCAGTTTAGCTACTAAAAAAGGCACTGGCTGAGGTTTAGTTTAGTAAGAAAACTAAGGGTTTAACTATGTCAGCTGCTGATTCCAGTTGCGGCCGAAAATTATGGTGGCTGATTTTTTTTGTTAAAGGGACTGTGGGTTTTTGAATTAAACAACCGCCAAACACCAATGCGACTGCTGTGGCTGAACCCTGATTTATAAAGTTTGAAAAGTATGAGAAGTGTGATAAACCAGATTATACACAGAATAATCCTATTCACAAAATTTTAAATCCAATGAATAAATTATGAATCACTTTCACTGTTTTCATTATGGAGACCGGATATAGATTCTATTTCTATAATTTATTCTTTCGAAACAGCGTAAAGAGCCGCCAAAAAATGACGTCATACAATACATGTGACCAGTGAGAGGCCAGGATAAATTTCACTGGTCAATTACAATTTATACTGGTCTATCATTGATACTTTGTATTGTATGACGTCAGTTTTTTAGAAGCACTTTACGCTGTTTTTAATCTTTTCCGTTACTAAAGTCTAACCCTGGGAGCCTTGGATAGCCATTGAGAATGGGAAAATCACAAGAAATTATATTTAATGTAACTTTGAACCAAACCTTGCTAAATTATGTTCATGGTTAAATGGTCAAATGCCCTTCAGACAACCAACCCTTTGATTGCATGACCTTTGTCTGAAAGTCCTAACTGTGAATGGTAATGGGTTGCGCCTTTTTTGTGCCAAGACATTCCCCCATCTCTATTCAGCATTTTTAGGACAAAATCTATATATAGAGAAAAAAAAGTATTCTGGAAAAAGTAGAAAAATGTATTTCATGTCATAGGCGTCCAAGGGGGGGGTAATGGGGCAATTACCCCCCCCAAACGATTTTGGGGGTGCCGTAGGCACCTCCAAATTTTTTTTCATTTTACCCCCCCCCATTCAAAATTTACCCCTACCCTGGAGGTGCCGTAGGCACCCCCAACCATGTAGGAGGGGGTATTTACCCCCCCCCCCAAACAATTTTAGGGGGGTAAATACCCCCCCCCAAAATAAAAAATCTCTAATAAAAAATTTTTTTGCGTGCTTCGTGCGCATTTTTAATACTATATATTTAATAAAATTTAAATTACCCCTGCCAACAGATTTCAGGGGGGTAATTACCCCCCCCCCCCCAAAGCAAATTTCACCCCCGGGGTAAAAATTTTGGGGGGGGGTAAAAAAAATTTGCGGCGCGCTTCGCGCGCCATTTTACCCCCCCCCAAACACAAATTACCCCCCCCCTCAAAATAAAAAGCTTGGACGCCCCTGTTTTATGTGTTATTAAGCTTGCTTGTTAAAAAATGTCTTGTAATCATATTACTTTTTTTGCGCATTTATTTATTACAACACCCCTGAACTTTCGTGACTAAAAAAATTAAGACCGTCTTGATATCTTTTTTCACATATTGAAATATTAATCAACATTATTCAATATGTTAATCCTCAAAAATACATTTTCGGATTAATATTTAGTAGCAAAGCTACTCTTTATAATCGCCATCTGTTGAAACTAGAATATTTTTTGCCGACATTTAATCAATTCAATAAGGTATTCAATAAGGTAGATATGGTGATCTATAAATAATTTTAGCTACAATTTCGATGGGGATTGCTGAATTAGATTTAGTGGTATTTGGCTGAGGGTGACGTCATACATTACATATGACCATTGATAAGCCAATATACAGACTAAATAACCAATGGCACACCAGTATACATTTAAATAGACCAATGGTAGGCCAGTATGACATCATTTTATATAGGCACTATAAAACGTTTCGGTTGCTGAGGATTTGTGATACTTCCTCCTAGCCTTCTTTGCTGTTTGTTGCTACTATAGGTGCAGCTTTGTCTAAACTGTAATGGACACTTATTGTCAATGTAAAGTACGTGAAGAAAGTCGCTCAAAAAATCAGCATGTGACGTCATACAAATGAGGAATTATCTATAGGGGTTTTCTTAACCACTCATCCTCTCCTCATCCCTCATTTTTATGAAGTCAGAATATTTTTTTAGCGACTTTCTTCACGTACAATATAAAATAGAAAATTGAACGAAGACACAAAATTTTTATATTGACATGGTACTCTTCTAGAAATTATTATTCAATAAACATTCTTCCTAGGACTAGCAAATTTCTCTTTCAACTCTCTAGATTATTTCGGAAGTAACATGAAACAAGGACAATTGTGTAAATTTGTAGCAAAGCTTGTGTCAAAGAAGAATAAATTGAACATTCCATTATTATTTGATACTTTATATGTCACAAGAGGATACGCCCCCAGCATATAGGGGCTAGTAAGATAGCTTAAACAATTCCGAAATCCTAAATCTGAAAAAAAGCATAAAACCATCACACGACCTATGTGAAGCTTACATGAAATAGAGAACCCAATCAGTTCAGTGTTTGTTGAGATCTTAAGCTTCAGACAAACAACCCTTACTACTTTATTTAATAGGATTAAATATATATAATTAGAAAAATATATTTATTCTGTTTTTCAAAAGGTCTTAGTTCTTTTATTGACCTAATTACAAATCCTAAAGTCTTAATTATAATTTATTTTGTGTCAATAATGAGGATGATTTTTGGGATAATGAAAGAGGTTTTTCTAATTTATATTTTTATTTTTTAGTTAAAATGGGAAATCTGAATCCATACTACAATGAGAGTTTTGTTTTCATCGTTGAACAAGAACAGCTCAGGGTAAGTGTTACTTCTTATTTAATTTAGTGGCTGTGCATCCAGCTTATTGCGGCTACACAATTTAAAAGGTTTTAAAAGCGAAGATTTTCTATAATTAGGGTCAGTCAGTCCGTAACGGATAGCTGTTTTTTTCTCAATTTAGTAAAGTTTGAAATTGACCTATTAATTTTAAACTTTACTTGATGAGTCCCATAACATTTAGGTACAATTCAGTAACCGCAACATTTCTATAACCATTACCAAGAAGTCCGTAATATAATTTTCCTATCTATCTGATATTTATGATAATTCCTTCTGCAACAAAGTACAATATTATAAACGAGGCATCTCTATATTAAAATCCTTAAAATTAAAGTATGTCCTTTTGTAGTATGCAATTTTGTAACAAAATTTAAACTATCTTGTTTAGACTTAAATATTAACGTCCTTCTTATCAAGTTCTGATATTCTACAAGAGTTATTGTTTTTTTGGTCCTTTCTTCTGATTTTGGGGCTTTGCTTTTATATATATTTCTTATTAAAGTAAATTTAAGGGGATTGTTACTATCAAAAACATGTAATAGGAAAAGGACGCTTTTTTTTACTTTTAGAAAAGGTTTAGAGAGGGCGCGATTTATATGTAATTACCAACGGAGTTGGTACCTTGTGCCGACCTTCAATTGGGTCTTGGAATACCAGCTAATAGCGTAAGAAATATACACAGCCAAGTCGTTACAAAAGACCAGAAATATATTTGCTAGCAGAAGAAAAAGATCCACATTATTTTGGCCAGGAGGTTGTCTGGGTTATACATCAATTCTTTATACATTTATTATGTAGAGGGTAAGCCTGGAGCTGGTGGTGGCTGACTATGACAGAATTATTTATTATGTAGAGGGTAAGCCTAGAGCTGGTGGTGGCTGACTATGACAGAATTATTTATTATGTAGAGGGTAAGCCTGGAGCTGGTGGTGGCTGACTATGACAGAATTATTTATTATGTAGAGAGTAAGCCTGGAGCTGGTGGTGGCTGACTATGACAGAATTATTTATTATGTAGAGGGTAAGCCTGGAGCTGGTGGTGGCTGACTATGACAGAATTATTTATTATGTAGAGAGTAAGCCTGGAGCTGGTGGTGGCTGACTATGACAGAATTTTTTATTATGTAGAGGGTAAGCCTGGAGCTGGTGGTGGCTGACTATGACAGAATTATTTATTATGTAGAGAGTAAGCCTGGAGCTGGTGGTGGCTGACTATGACAGAATTGGAAGTTCAGATCCTATTGGCAGAGTTGAACTTGGTTATAACAGAAAAGGTAATTAAGACATCATTCCATGAAAGTGCTCCTTCTTGCAATAAATACTTTTTTTCAGTTTCATTTAAAATTTCTCGTATTCATTCGAATCCGGTGGACAGGAACCGGTTCTCATCAATACGAAAAAACTATGTCTAGCATCGTATTATAAACCGCATTCTACGAATATAGAAATGTACAATTATTAGATTAAAACCAGTTTTTTTAGCCCCGAGGTGACGAAGGCACGGGCTAAAAAAATATTCTATATCCGCGGAAAGCGGTTTATAATACGATGAAAGAAATAACTATTCTTAAAGAAAGTTTTTTTTTATTGAACAACTAACCGTTTTAATATTTTCTTAATAATGGTTGATTCCCAATTAATTAACTACTTTTATATAACATTTTGTAAAATAAAGTAGTTTAATATGATAAGATAATTAAAAATATTTTCTTTAATAGGTTAATCTTTTCAAGAATTTTTATATTAAACATATTACCTAAATAAATTTCATTTTGTAAACTGAAATTTACAACTAAAGCCTAAAGAGTATGAAGTAAAGTTACTCTTTATCTTTACTTACTCCATCACAGTGCCTTCGAAGGTGCTTTGACTTTAGTGTCAGAACCTATATTGGGACATAGTGCATTTCATTACCCTAGGTTAGGTAACTTCATTTCACTTTTCAATAAAATCTAAAATGCAGCGGTTTTTGAGAAAATTTGATTTAAAAATTTCAGGTTCAATTTTTACCCACTAGAAGTTACCGCATAATAATGACAAGAAAAGCAAAGATTATTTATTTAAAATTTTGAACAACTTTGCTTTGCAAGTCAGTCATAAAACCTCTCTATATATGATTTATTTAAGGCTGAATTTCCGTGACCTTAGCAAAGCAATTGATAAAAATGGCCATTAATTAACTCACTTCAGGAGTGGTTTTATGAAGAACTTTATAAAAGCAAAGTTGTTCAAAATTTTGAATAAATAATCTTTGCTTTTCTTGTCATGATTATGCGGTAACTCCTAGTGGGTGAAAATTGAACTTGAAATTTTCAAATTTAATTTTCTCAAAAACCGCTGCATTTTTGATTTTATTGAAAAGTGAAATGAAGTTACCTAACCTAGGGTAATGAAATGCACTATGTCCCAATTTAGGTTCTGACACTAAAGTCAAAGCACCTTCGAAGGCACTGTGCCATATGTAGGGTTATATTGGATTACATGAAAATTCTTGTTTATTACAGTATCTACGCAGTCTAGATAATATTTTAATATGAAATATTCATAAGTTGTTGAAGTTTGTTTCTTAGGAAAATTATTTTTGATTAGCCAGAAAATGTAGAGATCCATAAATGATAACCTTTAGATAGCAAAGAAAGTATACAAAAATAATTTTATTGATATCTTATCTATCTATCTTTAGGATTGGAGTTGAAACATTGGAAAGAGATGGTGGAAAACCCCCGACGACCTATTGTACATTGGCATGTTCTAAAGGTAAAATAAATTAGTATTTTGTAATTAATCTAACCTATTCAAAAGAGATAAAAAATGTTTAATTTAGGGCTTAAAATTATAATTTTCAATGCTTGCATTACCTTTTTCCCCATCTAGTTGTCCCACATTCCCCATTGGATTAATAAATTCTTGTCTATCACAAAAGATCTCTACGACCGCCTGGCCAAATGTAGTTTGCTGTTTAAGTTTTTTTTCTTCAAATTTTCACCTTCACCTTTTTTTCAGGACCCCGAGCCTGGGGAAGATGATGAGGATGAAAAAAAGGAGAAAAAGAAGAAAGAGGGGGGAGGCACTAACGAAAAGAAAGAGAAAAGGGATGACAATAAAATCCAGTAAAGAAATCTGGCTACTAGTTGATAAAGTTGGGTATCTTAGTGGATATTCAATAGCATGGTAAAACTTCTTCAATTAAATATTAGCAAAATCTGGAATATGAAAAATTTATTTTTGGATGTTGCTGATTAAAAATTAAAACTTATTTCTAAGTGAGAGTTATTCAACAGCTTTGAATTAAAACTGTTTTATCTTATTTTGTAATTTTAAACAATTATTTGATTTTTAAAAATAAATGTAAATCTCCAATTCTTTACTTTTCTTCCATTACAAATATACGTCATAAAAATCTTATAATTAAAAAAAAATTATTTTACAAAAAGATTTATTTCCAACATTTAAATTTCAAAGTTTTTTTTTACATTTATTTTCTTGACAAGTTTGCGTAAAAAAATTTTAGTTGATATATCCAACAAGTGTAAATAAATACAAGCCAATATTGTGTCCAATTGAATGTGTATAATAATGGTAAAAATATAGAACATGATGATTGTTGAACTATGTACTTAACCATAATGTATATATGACATAATCAACTTAATGATAAAGCTTTATGTATTTTTCAGTGGTGGTATAACATTGAATATAACTAAAAATCTTTCATAAAACGGAAAAATTGTTAAAAAATAAAATTACTTTTTTTGATTTTAGGAAATATTAGAATTTTTGGTTAACTTTTGGAATTTTAGTCAATATTTAAAGAAATTCTTGTATCCCTGTTCTAAATTTTTTGCCATCAAATGTTAATTATTTTTTGATAAACAAACTTCAAAAGCAGACAAAACGTGTAAATACTTTTTGTGTGGCCAATTATTGATCACTAATAAAAACTCATAAAGTAAAGTATGTCAGTAGCAAAATATATTAATTAACAATAATTAATGAACATGCTACATAAAAATATATATTTTATCATTGCACACAAAATCTTTTGCACAATTTTAATAATATCAAATCTAGATTACAGATAAAACATTATTAGGACTTGCCATTAATTTACAATATCTTGGCAGGTCAAAAATATTTTAAAATTATTCAAACTGTAACATAACAACATCTTGTCTTTGATTAAAAATATTTTATTGAAATATGAAATATATTTAAATTTTTTTTGAAAAGATTGAGACGTTTGAGTGAAGTGTCTTCAATATTCAAATACTTTGTCAAACTTGAAAGATTAAAAAAGAATCAAATGGAGTCTAAAATGCTAGATTGAAAAACTTTAAATTCAAATTTTATTTTAACCTATTCAACTATTTGATAACTTCTTTAATATAAAAAGATATTTAATATGATTTCTCATAGAAATAGTGAAATAACAAAATACTTCAGTTTAAATTAAAAATATAGAAATAAAAAGTTATAGATAGTTACAAAATTAAGTCTTAGTTTGAAGAAAAAACTAATTATAATTTAGTTAAAAACTGATTTAATGATTGGTCAGATAGGGTTTGAATTTGTATTTTTTGTATAATTATTATGATGATAAAACATGTCTTTATGTCATTAATATACCTGTCAATGTATACTCAGTATTTTATGTACCCTTATGTATTATGTAATTTTGCCATATGACAGAACTTAGTCAACAAAAATCAGTTAGCTTCTTATCATTTGGCCGTAAAACTTGTCTACAGTATTATTTCTATTAAAAAAACTGTTACAAATGCTAATCTGTAATTATGAATGTTAACATTGTACTGATTCTGTATTTAAACCTTATCTTTTGGCTGTTGATATTTTTTGATCGCACATTTTTAGAGCACAACAATTTTTTTTTGTAAAAGATTAGGTAAAACTCTTTTCATAATTCTTTTTGTTTGGCTCTTTCAATGCAAGGTGTTCGTCTTGTAGAATATTTTTATTTGAACATGAGCATATCATACAGAGTGAATTTATGAGTGCATAAAAAGTATAATTTTTCAATTTCTATAAATCAATGCAATTAAGATATTTATGATTTATGCTGGGAGTTTTTTGTGATAATTTTAAAAATTCTCAAATGTAAGATTTTCTTAAAAAGCAATTAATTTTGTTTTTCAAAATGATTATATGCTGCATATCACAAAATAAAATAAAATTCTTAATTTTTTTACTTATATTACCCACAACCTAATTTATTTAATTATATTAATAAAAGTATAAAAAAGTTTCGTAAAACCACAAAAAGTAACATTTTTTATGTAAAAATATTTATTTTCTGTTTAAATGCTTTCTATGTTATAGCCTAGAATTCTAAGCTTAATAACATTACTAGTTGAAAATCTAATGATCAATTATGACCACAATTACATTTCAGAAATAATCTTTAATTGAGCAAAAATCTATCTTTTCAAAGATTAAGTCAATTAAATAAAATGTTGAAAAATTGTTTTTATTCCAGTCCATGTTATGCTATAGTTGATCAGATCTTCAACTTATTTAGCCGCTCTTTAGCACAACCATCTTATTTTATAATTGTTATACAAATATTTTAATAATCTTCAATAATTTTTACATTCATCAATCAAAATTGATGATTTGTTATTTATACAAATGTAAAAAGTTCAAGGGTATTGAAATATTTGTAAATTAAGTGTTATAATTATGTTGTAAAAATGTGTCTTATTTTCTATTTTGGTAGTTGGTAAAATGGATACCGTTTTGTACAGTATATTTCTAACTCTTTTGTACAGATTGCAAGATAAAAGTGAAATTTAGTAGATATTAGATTTTTAAATTATCCATTTCTGGTATTGTACTGTACATGTATGTACAGTCAGTCTTTTTGTTAAATATACTTTTCTGTATACTGTACAAAACTGTACAACAATTTGCCCGCGACCATTTCTTGTACGTCCTACAGATTCACAATGGTCAAAAATTAACCGTTAACCAATCCTTTCATTAATTTACCTAAACAGTTTGGAGGTTTGAAATATTTTTACCCGTATTACAAAAGTAATCTAAAATTATTTTTAAACCTAATAAGATATAGAAAGGTTACTGTTTGCACTGTCTTGATAGGGCTATTTCTTAATCAACTAAAATCCATTTTAATTTTTGTTTTGGCAGTTATGATATTCTTATTTTAAAGGGAAAAAATTATAACTTTAGATTATTTTTCTTCAAAACAAGAGAAATATTTCAACCCTCCAAATCCATGAAACCGAAAATTTTACTTTGTTAAAAGAAAATGGGATAATTTTATAAACATACAAAATTTTCCTTTTTTCCTTTATTATGATAATTTTTGGAAGAAAAATGTATTTTTTGTTAGTTTTTAGTATATTTGTTAGAAAGAAAGATAATATTTGTACCTTTGTCAAAATAAATGTTCTATTTAAATCTTATTTTTGATAGACGAAAAATCTTTAAGTATTCTATGTCGGGTGGTTTAAAATGTAAATGTGCATTATATTACTGGGATCTAAAGGGATAAGACATTGGGTCGTAAATTGATTTACATCCTTAATAATTATACATAAAATTCTATGGATTCAAATTACTTGGCCGAAAGTTCAGAAATGATTAGGTTATTCTTTTAGGGAAGATTGTAACATCGTTTTAGGCTGTTTTATTTGCAGATAAATTTGGTGGTTTTCGGCTTTTCTGCACTTCTTACCCCTTTGAATACCCAAGAAGCTAGGGGCGCAACTGCTAGTTGCAAAAATAAATGAACTCCTGTTGGTATATCTCTGTTCGCGCTGATTCCGTATGAACATTCTATGCAAAATATCATCCTTGTTAATACATATTCGCTTATCTTGTTTTAAGAATGGATATAGGATATACGTGGATATATTGACAGAGGAAAATTTGTCGTTAATTTATCTTGCTATCATGGGCCTTATTTATTGGTTAGTTTGTTCAACCATTAGTAGCAGAGGGGATAAAGTAAAGGGGATGGCATTGTTAATAAACCAGCTGCAAGTATAATTTTATTAGAGTACATGAAAATCTGTTGCAACATCCAAGTAATATTACATCGTTTGTTTTATGCATACATAATTTGCTCAGTAAATAAATCAAATTTTGTTAGTTATATCTATTCATGCGAGTGGCTTTGCCTTTAGCCTCTTCAGAAACAAAAAAAAACATTTGCTGAATTGCCTTGACATGTTTCCCTATCACCAGAAGATTTTTGTTGACGGATAAACAAACTTCATCGCTGTTTTACCTAATTTTCTAAAAAAAATTCTTGTTGATTTTGTCTTATCTCTTATGGTTTTGTTATAATCTTATGATTTCTGTCAATTTACAAGGTTGCGCTTCATGTGAATAACATTGCAGTGATTAAAAGGGATAAAATTAATGTACATAAACAATAATAACACACATAATTACCCCTCCTGTAGATTACAATTAGCAGTTGAAACTTAATAAACCAAACAATCAAAATCCAATGAAAGTCCCCAAAGTTAGAAGCCAACGAATAAGCAAACGTTGGGGACTAGTGTAATAAAGTGCCCATTGTCCCCCTCCTCTCTCTCTCTCTCTCTCTCTCTCTTTCCTTCTGATAATATTGTCCTTGTTAACTTTATTATAAATTCATTATTGTTGTTCTAAAGTTGATTATAATCTTATTGTTGGTAGATTTAATAATCTCTTTACAGGATATAATATTAATCTCTTGATTGTTGTCTATAGCTTATTGGATAAAGTGATCAGTCATTTTTCAAAAAGGTGTCAAAAGTGGAAGTGGTTGGCTATAAATGTTATAAATTGTTAAAGCACTAAACAAACCAGGCTTTTAAAGGCCATAAAAAATTTAAGATTCTTATTTTACAAAAAGTTAAGTATCAAAATTGATGCAAAACAAAATTATTTCAGAAATGATAAAATGACCTAATGACTTGTACTAGAACAAATATAAGTATAAAAACATAAAGCTAAGCCCAAGTACAACACAACCAGACATATTTTAAATGCTGTAAAACATTTATTTGCATATCCGCGGACAAACCTGACAAGAAATATATTTCTATCCCTTTTTCCCTGGTAAACCACTGTGACTAACTGTGAGTGACCTCTAGAGTCACAGTGTCATAAAAATGTTCAAAAACATAATTTTGAAACACGATGTGGATTTATTGTTACTGATATCAATATCCACCATTTTTTTTTTTTTAAAGCAAAGCATTTATTTAATTAGGATCTGTTCATCCATTCGTTTTTTTCCTATCTTAACGTTTTGCAACAATTTTACTTACAATTTTGTATCTATGGATTCATATTCAGCTTATTAATATTCAGCTCTGATACTCTACAAGTGTTGATGTTCGTTTTTCCTATCGTTTCAGAGCTTCGCTTTAATGGATATTTGAATCCTTGTTAAAAATCATTTTTTTTAAATTTCACTACAGCTCTAACCTAGTACGCTTATTTAGTCGATTTTAATTAAACTTTTTGGCTTGTTAAAATCTCCATAAAAATGTGATAGTGTGACGCTTCTTATGTGTGACCATAGACTGGAAAGAGTTGATTCTATGACAAAAACCACCGATTTTTTGTCTCCATAATTTCATCCGTTTAATAGAAGCGTGTCTTTTCTACAACTAGACTAAAACTAGCTTTCTGTAAAGCACACACAAACGATTAAAACAATGTTAAATCATACCAAAATGTTCACGTTAAATTAAACATTTTGTTATTAGCACAGCTACTCAGTATATATGATCATATATTCGCATAGTTATTTCTCTGTTACTATGCAAAATAGACGTGCAATTTTATTGTATGAAGATTTTCACAACAATTATGCATTTGTACAATTATGATTTTCAAATGAATATAATAATGTAAAAACATCATTTTTGAAATATTTGTGTATGACAAAATTTTCAAAGTTAACTTTGTAAATTATGAAAAGCATAGATTCTTCAAAGGACCGTCGTGAATTTATTTTAGTGTAATTCTTATACAGTTATATAATTTGAATATCAGTAAGCTTTATAGAAAAAGAATTTAAAATAGTTATAAGGTTTCTTGTCTGAATTTTTACTCTTTAGATTTCAATAACCGAACCGATTGAGTTCTCCTTCATAGGAAAGCTTCACATAGGTCCTGGGATGGCTTTAGACTATTATTATTTCAGATTTAAGTCTTGGGTGGCTTTAGGCTACATGTAGTTATGCCACATTCCTAACCTTACTACTACAGAGTCCCTATATGCTTGGGATGCCCCTGATTTTATGTATAAATCAATTCTAGCCCCGTTCTAAGGGTCTTTGAACGAAAATATTTTACGATTATAAACTTTTAGTTGCCGTATTTACATCTTTTTAGTGTGAAGTCGGAGGGGGGGGGGGGGGGGAGGGGTGGAATACTGCGTGTCTCCCTCTTACTAAAAAACATGGTGTGGGTGTGTAAGTATATTCACTAAAAACAGGACCCAAATTTTCCAATAATTATGGTGATCTTAAGCTTCATTTAAATTGAAAAAACAGACATCCTACTACTTTGTATTATAGCAAATAAGCTAATGTTATGTAGTTTCTTTTCAAGTAGGAAGTTGGGACGACAACAATTATTTTAGAAATGGTTCACTGACTCCTACAATATAAATGAAGGTGGACATGAATTATTCTCAATATTTGAAAATTCTCTGATACACACGGGATAAATATTTACCATAATTTATTTCAGTGTCTTTGTACAGTTTATAGAATTTTCAGTAAAGCTGTACATCCCCAATGACGAGATACAAAATTACCCCTTCTGTAGATTACAATTAGAGGTTGAAACGTTTGATCACACAACTGAATGATTCGACCAATCAAAATACTATAAAAGTCCCCAAAGTTGTTATGCCAACCAATAAGAAAACGTTATCATAAAACTTTGGTAACCAGTGTGACCCCTCCCTTTCTGGGTAAATATCACAAACTAGAACATCAGGAATCAATTAACGTCATTAAAGGTTGTTCAACTCTAAGCCGTGGGACGTACGGACATACTTTCTTTATACAGAAGTTACATTACTAGTAAAAAAAAGATATATTCTAATCTTTTAGCTGTAGAAAAATGAGAAAATAATCTTGACAATTATAAAGTGCTACACTAACATAATATCATAATATTATGATTACAATTTAAATAAATTTTAAACAAATACGAGTATGTCCACAAGTATAAATGAAAAGAAAAGAAAACAATAAACTGTGATAAAGTATTAAGCTGATATACTTTGATAATCTAAAGTATGGAATAAGTTTATTTGGGAGTCTTTATAAGGAAACAGGGTATAGTGTCCTTTAAAAAATACAATACAAATGACCATTGATAGGCCGGTAAACATTGTAATTGACAAATGGTAAATTGTATATTGGCCTATCACTGGTCCTTTGTATGACGTCAATTTTTATTAAACGATTTATGCTATTTCATTTATGATTTGTTACCTAGTGACTAGGCTATAAAAGTTTTCCGGAATTTTAATAAATATAATAGATTTGAAATCTGCATAAAATTTTAAGGATTTTTTATAAAATTCTTTTTTTATATAATTCATTATTTAAAAGCGCAAATCCAATTTTAGTTAATAAATTTTGACCAATAGGATAGGTGGATTGGAAACTACCTGCGCTCTAATTGGTTGAATGATGTACGTCACTTAAGCTTCTCCAATCAGAGCGCAGATAGTTTTCAATCCACCAATCACAGATGTCAAAATTATTTAACTTAATTTGTATTTGCGCTTATAGATAAAGAATTATACAAAAAACGAATTTTATAAAAATTTCTTAAAATTTTATGCAGATTTCAAATCTATTATATTTATTAAAATTCCGGAAAACTTTTATAGCCTACTAGTGACCTAGTGACCTAGTGACCTAGTGACAAATAGAAGAACCTATTCATTGAGTAGCTGCACATCTTATCAATTAAATGATGAGATCTGAATAATATGTAAAAGTCAACAAGTAAATATCATCACTAGATGTAAAATATCATTTTACACGCGACATAAGCTCAATTGGTAACATGCTAGCGGGGGGAGATGTCTGTTTAGAGTAAAACACTAGAGGGAGAAAGGATTAAATGACCTATCGCACTGTCCTTGTGCCGACTAATAATCGGGTTAATGAAAATCATCCAATGGTGTGGTATTTACAAATACACCCAAGTAGCGGGAAATAATTTGGTAGCAGACGAAAAAGGTCATTGAAAAAGAAAGGGAGGTAGTTATCTGTATATACATTTATACTATAGATCTGTTACACACGAACCCTCTGCGCATAACATCAATATTAGTAGTAAGGGGAAAGCCTTGGTCTATGAACAGGCGCAACAGATTATCATGCATATAAGTATAAATCTGAGTCTACATGACAATTAATAAAGCTATAATTATAAAATCAAAATTATTTAACTTCGCTGAATACTTAATATATCTCCTTGTGTTCTGAAATAGAATTGTAACCTATAAAAAAAACATGAAAACTTCCAATAAAATGTCAATTAAAAGTAAAAAAATTTTCTTCATTTAACCATTCATGTTCTACACACTTTTTACATAGTTTTAAAGTATTAAAGCTACTCGATGTTTAATTCTTTAATTCACTTATTCATCCATAAGAGTTTTTAAAAAAATATTCAATTTAAAGTAGCTAAGTGTATATCTTTGAGTTCCATGCCAATACAATTCTTATTTTTAAGGATGTTGCTTATTGGGGGTAAGAATATTTTCGTGCCAATCCGGGGTAAGATCAACACCCAAGAATTTTAAAATTGCCTGACAATTTTGAATATAATAATCCTTGTTTCTTTTTTTTTATTTCAAGCAGACTATTTTCAGAATATGACGTTATATCTATTTAAACATAAAAGCATTATTATAACATAGAAAGGATTTTGTCTGTCTTTACGTGCTATTTTACCGTTTTAAAAGCGAAGCTTTTCTATAATTAGGGTCGGTCCCTACGTCCGTTCGTCAGTCTGTAAAGGATAGCTTTTTTCGTTAATTATGTCCTATCGATTTCAAACTTTGTATGGTGATTCCTCTAATATTTAGGTACGATTTAGAAAGCGTAGCAACTCTATAATCACTACCAGAATGTCCGTACGTTCATTTTAAACATGTTGATTTTTTTACTTTTTTAACAACAAATTTGTATGTGATCTAATTATCCGATTGATCTGATTTTTGGTATACTGATTCCTGGGACAACAAAGTATTATATTATAAGCAAAGTATACAAATGTAAGTATGTCCATAAACATTATCCTGTATCAAGCAGTTTTTAACGAATTTACTTACAATTTTGCTTCTGCTCTTATACATTTATATTCTGATTGTGCAGTTCTGACACTATACAAGTGTTTATGTCCGTTTGTCATATAGTTTCAGAGCTTCGCTTTTATTAATGTTGTCATCCTTGTTTATATTTTACTAACCCCTGAACTTATATGTCCCTCCTTAGCAGTGAAGCTTCATATTGGTCTCAGTAAAAAAATACCCATCTCCCCCCAATTTTTATAACTTTATCTTTTGACACCAAAATATATGGTGGTTAAATGGTCGATGTCTTAAAATCACATTGGCACTCAAAGTTTTATCAATGTTAAAATTACAGCGTTTCGGAGCCGTTTGATTTTGGTGCGGCTCCGGCTCCGCGGAGCTGTCTGTGATGATGGCGGCTCCGACTCCGACCTAAAATCAAGAAAAACTCTACGTAAATTTTTCCCCATAAAAAATATTTTTTATTTTTGACTTGTGAAGGTTTTAAAAGTTCAATTTTTGATAAAAATGGACTTGAAAAAACTTAAAAAGGGCTCCGGCTCCAGCAAAATATGGCGGCTCCACGGTTCCCGATTCCGGCTCCGAAACACTGGTTAAAAACCTTTGGTAAAATCAACTATCAGTGTCCAAACTTTACTACCAACAAGCTTAATCTGAAGAAGCTGTTATTTTGTGTATCATCATTGAGGATGTACATTAATTTATCGTCGATTATCCCTTCCCTTTAGATCCCTGGAAATTATACTAATTTTTATGTTAGTAACGCGTTGATTGAATAAAACAATAGAAGAAAAGTAAATTTATAGCATAATTATAATTTTTAAAAACCACTTAATAAAATAGATTCATTTAGGATGGGATTATGTTTTATATTTGTTTTTTTTTATTAAATGTAAAATGCTAGTTTTTGTAATTTAAATCATGATAAGTTTGTATTTAATATCGTATATGTTAACCAACTTACATTTGACATATATTTTTGTCTGGAATCTTCCAATGAAAGATAAATTGACCACTACTCTCTTAAATCACTTAAATTAGCTATCAAAGGCCAAATTTACGCAAAGGAGATAATTTGCCGTACTTTTTTTATCCAATTTTTCCATTCCCTGACTATTATAGGATTCATTTTCTGCAAACATCCGAAATTATTTGGGAACACTTTATTTCTTTTTATTTTACTTTTTTTTCGACGCTATTGGCTGATATTCATAAACCTAATTCAAAGTTGGACCAGGGTCATCACCAAGTGAACATACAGTTATTTAACCTCTGTTTCTTTTATTATTTGAAGAAATGTTTTTATAAAAAGGAGATTTAAAAATACACTGGCATTGTCTCCCTCCTCCCTGAATTAGCAAACCACACTTGGTCATTAACATTAATCAACAAATAATTAAACCATTGTTCTTATGAATATGGCCAGGGATGCAGAGATATGACAATGAATGACAAATAAAGTTGCCTACCATTATTTTGATTTTTAAAATATTGGTTTATTAATTTGATGTTTCTTGAACGCAGTTATTTTGTTTTTATTTCAGGGAGATAATGGGAAAAAAACCCTAAAATAGAGATGGATCATCCCTCATTTTTGTTACGTCACATAGATAATTTTTTACACAATTTTAACACAATTTGGGCTTTGTCTTCAGGGAGTGAAGTTCTGGAATAAAGTTATATAAATTAAATACCCAAAATAAAATCACAATTGCGCATTTAAAACCTTAAAAACTTTGGGGACTTTTATTTAATCTTTAGTTGATTTAAAAAAAACAGTGTCTAACCTTTTCGGTTCAGTAATGTCAATTCATATAATTTTGAGTATCAGAATAAGCCGGATGTAAATCAATTAATTGTCCATTGTCTTATCCCTTCAGGTCCCTGTTTATTATACAACATACATAATCATAATGAAACAATTAAGTCAAACATTTTGATTTATTAAAGGAAATAAAACTCTAATTATTGTGTCTAATAAATATTTCAAGGACCGCTATGTCCATGAGGTGGGAAGCAACACAATAATAAATAAATGGTTGGGAGTTGATTCAGAGCTGAATCTTTAAATCATTTTATTGGTGAGCCAGATCGGGGTGAGCAGAATTTCAGCCAATTACAGCGCGGTATTTCATAAAATGCTGTCCTCTCATATTGGTGGAAAGTTGGCTCACCCCGATCTGGCTCACCACTAAAATGATTTAAAGATCCAGCTCAGGACTCAAATTTAGCATAGAGGGGTTTCTCGACGGTTAAAAAATGATATTTTGATAAAATGTAATAAAAAAAACAGATTTTACAACAAATATTAATTTAGTAGAAGCAGCATTTTAGGTTTTACAAGCTTGCGTACTTTCTTGGTTTACAAGATGTTTGTCATGACATGAATACTAAAGATGAAATTAGAATCATTTATCATCGCTATACTCATAAAAATAAATGTATACGTATAGATCTATAAATAATCCAAAAACTACCTGCCCAAAACGGCAGAAACACTTTACGTCTAATAGCAGATAGCTTTTTGTTCTTTTGTAGGAATTCGTCTGTGTTTATATTTCCGACGCTATTTGCTAATTTTAAGACCCAATACAAATTCGGAAAAGCGTAGAGGGGAGAGTTACATATAACTCATATCCCCCCTAGTTTTTACTTTAATCTTTAAAAATAAATAATATTATTCAAATAACGTATTATTTATTCATAAGCTTATATTAAATTAAATTTATGTTTATATATCCATCTTTTAGAAACCATATAGTTTAGTAACAATGCCATCTTGGAAAAACCAAATACAAAGATGTTTAGAATATAAGTGGCATATGTCTTATTAAGTACAGCTACATATTAAGAACTAAATGTTCGGTTCGTTAGCCATAAAAAAAATAGCAAAACATTTTAGAAAGTAAAAAAAAATTAGGAAAAGACGTTTCATTGCGTAATTTTAAATCTATACTTACATTGCAAGCGGCCTCGGGAGGATAATTATAGCCCAAAACCATGGCGCTTCCTTAATCGGTTCAGTGGTTATAGTGATATTTTAACAGATAGGAAAAAACTATTCTACTTTATATAATGTGATATTTACTAAACTAATATTATTTCTTCATATTTCTTCATGAAGCTAATGACAAGAATATATATGTCCATGGTGCACCACTATTCCTGTAAGCTTAAACAAAGATATTTATAACGAAAAAAGCCGTCTATGTAACACAAAAATGAGAAGCAGTAATAATAAGAATACAAATAACAATACCAATACAAATAATCAATAATCTATGGCCAATATACATTTTATTTGACTATAAGCTGCTTCAAAAATGATTCCATTATCAAATTCAGAATGTATTTCTTCGAAATATTGAAGATAATTAATTTAAAACTGAATTCTTAGATTGGAAAAATTTGAAGTACGTTTGGACATACTTAAATTTAAGAGTAGCTGTACAAATATAAATGTAATTATAGAGTAGCTATGCTAAGATAAGGATAGATAAATTGTAGATAATTTCTGTACTATTGTTTCTACATTGTTCTTTGTCTTTACTTATCATAATATCGGGGAGAAAGGAAAATGTAAATTTAATATCCTATTGCAATTGGACAAAGTGTCAAAAAATCAGCCATGTGACGTCATAAAAATGAGGGATTATTTATCCTAATGATAGTCTTAATGATGGTTTACTCTTAAGAAACATAATGTTAAAAATGGCAGAATAGGGAAAATAATTTTCAAAGATTAATTTTTGTATGAAATATGTTCAGTATCAAAAGTGTTCAATTATTTGAATATCATTTTACAAATAATGATTTCCGTCTTATGAAACGAGGATGATAACTTTCTCAAAGCTCAAAAAATGAAAAAAGTAATTAATATGATTAATATGTGAAAGAGTATTTTTTATTGGGTTATCAAGCGATTGACAAAATTTAATATGAATTATTTTTGATTTATATTATCTTAGCCTTTGATGCATTCTGTAAAATTGTGAATTATTCGATCTAATCTAATCTAAAAAGCAACAAAATGATCATAGAAGAGCTATATGTACAAATTATACTTTACACAATTTATACTGTAATCAAACAACTCTACAAATTAAAAAGATTAAATTGAATAAACAATCAAAACAAGGATATAAAAAATAATTAAATATCAGACAATTCGATAAAATTATTTAATCAAATGCGTTTGTGTTAATGGATTTATTATTACGTACCCTAATAAAGTAAAACTTGTATCTGGCTAAAATAACGATCTCTCCATTCATCCAATTTACTCCATCCCCTCCCCTGCCACCAGATGAACGAACTGACAAAACGATGTCAATGTTAGCAACTTAAATTGGCGACAATTTGTCCCCTGTCATAATATCCATTTTGTGGTTCAATAAATAGAAATTTTATTTACATTGTTGTAATTTTGTAAAGGTTCTTTTATTGGACGTTCATAGCTTTAAAGACATAATCATTGAGACGATGCGCTACCACCAAATCTTTCCGATATTCATATTCCTAAAGTAAGCACTTTAGATTTGTGATTAATATTTTGATTTAATAGTTGCCATGCGCGATTTAATATTGTACCACATCGTTATTATTTGTTATAAGCACGTTTCAAATCAATTAGACTATTCTACCAGGTCACCGATATCTGGAAGCACAGACAGACATCTACATCCTTTGCAAAGAAACGATTCGTTGACAAAAAATGTTTTGTTTAAAATGTATATATTCACACATAAATTCAACAATCACATATGTTTCTTATACATTTTTTTAACGCACAATATGTGTTATATAAACCTTAACTTGTTATAATTTCAAAATAAAAATATAAAAAGTTGTAGGATGTTTATGTGTATATCTGTAAAAAAGATCTCGAGAGGGTTTATAACTATTTTTTTGGAGGATACCTTCACCCTTACAAGAAAATAATTCTCTAATATCTATCTTTTCTTTAAACAAGGATGACAACATCAATGAAAGTGAATCTCTGAAACAGTGGAACAAACGAATATTAACGGGACGTTGCCGTTCCTGCAACTGGCAGAAATACAGTGGATGTATTTTTGTCAAAATTGTTTGTCTGGATGTAAATTCGACAGTAATTTGCCATATATCGTAGGTACCCTGACAAATATACATCTAACACAGGCATTTAAACATCCAAAATTGTCAATTATACATCTATTTCTTGCCAATTTCACATCTAATTTTTTTTATATGTCAAAAATACATCTTGTACATTTTTATCAATAATAAACAATAGTAAACTATATAGTAGATATTAATTCAACAATAATATACATATTTAATATATTACATTATAGGTATATGTTTAAAATCTTTATTCTATAATTTATTCCTTTTTCCCTGTTTACCCATTTCAAGAATTCTTTTTAGAATATCATTTATTAATTAGTTTGATTGTATATATTCGTATTTTTTGTGAATTTTAAAAAAAGGAGTGGTCATGATGTTTTCTTGTTATATTTAAAGCGAAGTTTTTTTTTTATAATTATGGTATGTATGTCTGTCAGCCCTGTTCGTTAAATTAGACGTTTTAAAGTGGGGAGGCGGAAGTGACACTTTTTAAAACCAAAAATAAAAGTCAAAGTCAAGCGTCTAGTGAAAATATGAGGGAAATTTTTATGAAAAAATAATTTCTCAGATAATTGAAAATTGTCTAATTTGAAAAAAGGCAAAAAATAATCGGCGGGAAACGGCGGTTTTCGGCGGAAGCGGCGGTTCCACTGCCGTTTCTTCACAGTTCCAAAACTAAGAGCTCTAACTCTTTATTTAGTTGAGTTCCTTTGACTTTTAGTTTTGGTAGTTTTTCCGCCCCCTCCCTTTTTTCTATTTAGGAAGTGTAGCAATTCTATAATCGTAACCGGAAATTTCATTCCTCCAAGCAACACATGCAGATTTTTACTTTTTAAAGATAAGCTTTTCTATAATTAGGGTTGGTCTGTCCGTCCGTTCATAAAGGTTAGCTGTTTTCATTAATTTTGACATGTTTAAATTGTCCTATTGAATTCAAACTTTGCCTGATGATTCCTATAACTGATAGGTGCAATTTAGAAATAGTGCAAATAACCTCGTAGCATATCGACCCTAAAACTAACCTTGTATGTCTGACTACTAAACATTTAACTATAATTTGAATACAATATGAATGCATGTTCTTGTATTGATAATAAATGTCTACTATACAGTTCACTATTGTTTATTATTAATTAAAATGTATAGGATGTATTTATGACATATAAAAAAATTTAGATGTTAAATTGGCAAGAAATATATGTAAAATTGACAATTTTGGATGTATAAATGCCTGTGTTAGATGTATTTATGGCGGTTACTTTAAGTATGACTGTATTTTTGGCAGCGGTTTTTACATTTTGACAAAATTACATCCAGCTGTAATTCTGCCAGTTGCAGGAACGCCATGTACCCATATTAACACTTGTAGAGGTTCAGAAATGAACAATCAGAACATAGATGTATAAATGTCGAATCAAAATTGTAAGTAAACTTGTTGAAAAACTGCTTAAAACAGGATAATGTTTAAGGACATACTTACGTTTTTAGGACTTGATTATAGAAATGCCTTGCTTATAACATTGTACTTTGCTGTCATAGAAATCAGTATTTAAAAAATCAGATCAATCGGATAATTTTATCTGTTAAAAATTTGTTGTTAAAAAAGCTAAAAATCAACATGTTTGAAATGGACGTGCGGAATTCTGGTAACGATTATAGAGTTGCTACGCTTTCTAAATCGTTCCTAACTAATACAGGAATCACCATGTAAAGTTTGAAATCGATAGGAAAATTCTAACATGCCTAAATTAGCGAAAGAAGCTATCCGTTCCAGACAGACGGACGGACCGACCCTAATTATAAAAAAAGCTTAGCTTTTAAAAAAGTGGAGGATCGACCTCCCAGCCACCCGTCTACAAGTGTCACCAGAGGCTTATATGTTTATACATTCGTATAGAAAGACAGCCAAATTCCTTCTTTTTTAATAAATTTTCGTGTGATGGTTGTTAACGTCTTTGTTGAAACAGTGTTTATAGTTTGATTATTACACTCCTTAGGATATGTTTCAAGCCAATGACTTTAATCAAGTAATGAAAGGAAAGTATTAATTCTAAAAAAACTAAAAAAAAAGTAGAAAACGTACCAAAATAGTAATTAATATATAAAAATCAACCTAAAAGAATCACAAATAGATATCTTTATAAAGATTTATTTTTCCGCCGATTTTTCTCCTTTACATCCTTGTTAATAAACGGTTTTCAATAACCTTCCCTTCGTAACAAAACTAATAGTTATTTCTTTTTCGTTACTTCTTCTCTTTAACCGAATTTTATCATGCTTTTCACCTTTTCATACACATCTTTAGTCTTATTTTTTATCATTCTCTTTCTTTATCTCGCTCTCTCTTTCTCTCTCTCTATCTATCTCTCGCTCTCCCTCCCCCCCTCTCTCTCTCTCTCTCTCTCTCTCTCTCTTTCTCTCTCTCTTTCTCTCTCACTCTCTCTTTCTCTCTTTCTCTCTCTCTCTCTCTCTCTCTCTCTCTTCCTCTCTCATTTCTTCTTATCTCTTAAACTCTCTCTTTCTTTGTTAGTTAAGTCCCGGAACAAAATAGTTATAGAATGGTTTCTAGTCTTTAGTTTTCATTGATTAACAATTTATAGAGAGGAAAACAGACTAATAGCCAGGCTGTGAGATTCATTTGCCTGATGAACAATTTTAGGGAAAGATGACGAAGAAAGTCGCTCAATAAGACGTCATAAAAATGAGGGATTATCCATCTCTTTTTCAGTGTTTTCTTTCCCTCTCCTCATCCGTCATTTTTATGACGTCAGAATCTTTTTTGAGGGACTTTCTTCGTCTTCTTAGGGAAAGCACAGATTATTTTGATAAGTGCAGTAGTGGCTGCCGATTCTGGAAGCTTTATGTCACAAGAAGCTTTAAGTTGCTCAAATCTGTAGCTTTAAGCCGCTAGAATATGTTTTATAGTTGCAAATTGCTAAAAAAAAAGGCTTAGATGCAAGTGAGTACTGAAAAGAAATATTGCTGGAGATAACTATGAATGCTATGTTTCAAGAAACTTTAAAAAGAACAAAATTCATAGAATAATATTTCTAAACTTTATCCTATTACTAATCCAGTACATTTATTGTTCCTTAGGATCTCAATAACCACTCAACATATTGAATTGTCCAATTTAGAAATTTAGGTCATTGGCTGGTTTTGGGCTATTTATTTTATTCCACTTTGAATTCTGATACACTAGTATACTGCCCTTTCTTCCATCCCTGCTTCTAGAGGCTCAGCCGCTAATAAAAAAGAACATTTAACACATTTCTGATCTATATAAATAATTTGTTTGTTGAACCATATTTACATGCATTAGTATTACAGTTGCAGCGGTTACACATAATAGAGATAATTTAGATAAACCATAGGTAGGATTAGTAGTATTACAGTTGCAGCGGTTACACAAAATAGAGATAATTTAGATAAACCATAGGAAGGATTAGTAGTATTACAGATGCAGCGGTTACACAAAATAAAGATAATTTAGATAAACCATAGGAAGGATTAGTAGTATTACAGATGCAGCGGTTACACAAAATAGAGATACTTTAGATTAACCATAGGTAGGATTAGTGGTGAACTGAAATTAGTTTCCGAATGTGAACACATTTTCCTAGGTGTTTCCCAATCCTATCTCAATATTTGCTACTAGCTAAAAAACCTTCAAACTTCCCAAAAAAAAAATCTAAATTTGAAAAATTAAAACTTTGAATGTATAATGTATAAATCGTTAATACATTCAAATTTTGATTTTTTTTTGAAGTTTGAAGGTTTTTTAGCTAGTAGCAAATATTGAGATAGGATTGGGAAACACCTAGGAAAATGTGTTCACATTCGGAAACTAATTTCAGTTCATCGGATTAGTAGTATTACAGTTGCAGCGGTTACACAAAATAGAGATAATTTAGATTAACCATAGGAAGGATTAGTAGTATTACAGATGCAGCGGTTACACAAAATAGAGATAATTTAGATAAACCATAGGAAGGATTAGTAGTATTACAGATGCAGCAGTTACACAAAATAGAGATAATTTAGATAAACCATAGGAAGGATTAGTAGTAATACAGATGCAGCGGTTACACAAAATAGAGATACTTTAGATTAACCATAGGTAGGATTAGTAGTATTACAGTTGCAGCGGTTACACAAAATAGAGATAATTTAGATTAACCATAGGAAGGATTAGTAGTATTACAGATGCAGCAGTTACACAAAATAGAGATAATTTAGATAAACCAAAATAGTTATTCTTCGAAAAGCCGAAAAAGACAAGGGCTAAAAAACTGGTTTTAATCTTATGATTGTAAATTTTTATATTTGTAAAAACTGGATATAATACGATGCTGTTAACCCATTAGTGCCGAGCGCCACTTTTATGGGCCGATCGAGCTGAAAATCTCAGGGAAGCTTTATAATGGTCAAAACGGAATTCCAATTTTTTTGTTTTGCTCTAGTGGCGTGCACAGGAAAGTTGCAAAAAAAATGGTTCGGCATGGCCATAAATGCACAACGGGTATTTTGACCCGTTTTGGGTGGTTTTCTGCCGGCATTAAAAGCCGCTTTTTCCTAAATACCTGGTTATTTCGACAAAAAAATGAAAAATGTAATTTTTGAACGCCAAAAGTGAGATGAACACTTTTTAGAACTTTGATACGATCCTTAATTGAAAACTACACAACCTCATGTAATCTATAGAGCTACAACACTATGTTCCTGACAGTGACAAAAAATCGATTTTTACATTTTGGAAAATACACTTTTAAGCAATTGTTTAGTAATATACACAAGTTTTTGGAAATAAAGCAGAAAGAATTAGCTCTTTACTATGAAAAATAAGAATTTGATGTGTAATTACACCAGAGGTTTGGAATTAAGTTCCTTTTCATCAAAGTAAACAACTATTTTTTCGGTCAACTAAACTATTTTTTAAATCAGTGTGAACCCTTTATTTTTAAAGCTATTTTTGAGTATTATATATTTTTGGAATCAGTATATAATAATTTATACGTTTAGCCTTTAAAAGAAGTCAAATCTCCATTTTTTGTTGTAATTGTAGGTACTTTTCTAGACATACCCGTTTCTTGTAAGATAAACAATTTTCTTGAAATGAAAATTTTACGTTTGGGTCCAGAACTAAAAATGGCAAAGGATGGCAATAAAATCCTCTCGTATGAGTAAATTAGAACTATGTATAATATCATAGAACCTTAGCCTAATCTCCCGAAATCTAGCGAAGTTTGCTTTTTTAAGCTCTTAAGTAACTAGGGTTAACCAAAAAATAACAATTTTTAAGTCATAAAAGTAATATATATTTCTTATTACTTAAACACCTATTCAATTAAACTTAAAGTAAAAAAAAGTTTTAAAATCAAATAAATGATTATCCAATAATGTTTAAGCTCTTATCTGAACTATACCTTTTTATTAGGGGGGGAGGGGGGGGGGGGGTTGCTCGATATATATTAATCTTGGATCCCATTAAAGCTAGAAGTCTAAAAATTTTGTATGTGTTTTGCTTGATCAAGAAAAAATATTCTGATTTTATATTTTTGACATTATATACTCCCTTTACCCTTTTATTGAGCAACCTTTCACAAAAGGTTCTTTCATACTTATTAACAAAGAAGAGTAAAATTTATGTTGATTAAGATAGAAACTGTTTCCTTTAAAGTAAAATGAAAATAAAAATTAAAGTCTTACATATCTATGATCTAAAGGGATAAGACAATTGCCGATAAATTAATGTATATCCCCAATGCTAATACACAAAATTGCCCCTTCTATAAATTACAATTAGTTGTTGAAATGTTTGGACACTCAACTAATAAACCAACCAATCAAATTAATAAAGTCTAAAAGTTGTTATGCCTACAAATGAGAAAACACTATTATAAAACATTGTGGACTAGAAAAATAAACAGCCCATTGTTCCATCCCTCCCTGCTAAAAAAAAAAGCACAGAAAATGAGTAAGAAATTGACTGATCTGTATGTAAACTTTGTATTAGAAATCTCAAAATATAAATTTCAGGGGCAGCAGTCTGCGGTAAAAAGGCTGCAGATTTTCATTAAATTTTAGTTGGTCGTGCAATGTTGTTAGATTAGCTTAAGTTTAAAATTTGAAGTCTCTAAGTCAAAAATTGAGGTAACAGGAGCTAATTAAAGATTTCTTGAGACCTGCAGGACCTCCAGGATAATACCTGGAACCGGAAATTTACTTGAACAACTAGATTTCATATTGGGATGTAGTATTATAGGATATTTTAGTATTTGGTAAGATGAAATGCTAAAATATTTTTGCTCTTTACCTGTATGATTCTGCCAGGTATCCCGGCATCCTGTGCCCGCCAGGATGGAGATATTCAACTTTCAGGTATGTGTCGTGCCCATTTTAAACAAGTCACTCAGTTAAAGCTCTATATCTTTCACACACAGAAAATGAGATAGAAAATACCTGTAAGGGGGGGGGGGGGTCCCCTCCCCCCCGACTGTTAAGGGTTACCTAACATTGATTATTGGGTTGTGCAATATCTTTTGATATAATTTCCGTCAATGTAGCTCAAAAACAAAGGAAGTTACAGCTTCTGAAATGTGCTTATTAGACTATCTTTACACCCCCCTTGACGCCCTTTGTGTAAAACCCCTATTATAAGTATTTTTCACAATTATTTTAAAAGATATATGTATACTTATTGCTTTTTAAATAAAATTACATTAAAATGTTCAAATATACACTCTCTATGATTTTTTGTCATTTTTCGGGATTTCTGGAACACAGTGTACAAGTAATATACAAAGCGATTTATTTCAAATTTAGTGTTTCGGCAGCACAACAATAGTTTTAAATATTAGTATCTATCAAAGCAAAATTAAAATTTTATTTAATTTAACTCCAATTTATACTTATGATCAGTCTATTAGGATAAAGTCTATTTTACAAAGGGTGAAAAAGAGGAAGAAATGCGTAATCCATGCACCATGGCTTAAAGGGGGAGGGAAGAGGGGCAAAATGACGCAAGCGGACACAGGATGCTGAAAAATTAAATGAAAAGGGGTGGGGGGGAGGGGGAGGATAATAGGAAATTGACGTAAATCGCGTACTTATGACTTTGTGGTTCTTATGGCAGTTTTAGTTATACCTCCAAAATGTTTAGTAAACCGATTGTTTTTGGTAATTTTTAAAGTTTATAAATATCTAATCAAAATTTTGTGATTTTGATAATCTTATAGATTTCAGCATATACTATAATCATAAGATTTTGGGTGAAGATTCCTCCGATCTTGAGTATCAACTCTGCAAAATAGTATGTACAGTTTTATTTTTATTTTAAAGGCCAGAAACTTTCCTCTGTTTTAGTTTAAAGAAAGGCTTTTAATAACTATTTAGAAATTATTTTTTTGGGTTGTACAATAAGATCTAAGTAACCACTAAACATATAGTATTGTATAGTTAATTTGCAGGTTTTCAGCTCTTTTTCAGGGGAAACCTACTTTATGCTTTAATTTAAAATTGTGTGTGTGTGGGGGGGGGGGGCCCGGGGGGGGGGTCAAAGTTGGTTGTCATCCACCTAGAATCTAGACGCGCTGCCACAAGTACAAACAATAGAAATAGAAATGCATCGCCAATATGGTCACAAATGTCATTTTAATGGTGTCCAAACGTTGTAGGAAAAATATTGCAACTAGTGTATGCAAAGATAGATATTAGGCAATTTTATTTTATTAGAATTATGTAATAGTGGACTAATAATAAAGGGAATTACATCAAAATATATTTAAATTGTAACTTTAAAAAGTGTCTAAAAAATCAGCCATGCGCCGTCATAAAGATGAGGGATTATCCATCAGGGGTTTTCTTTGCCACTTCTCCTCTCATCTCCCTCATTTTTATGACGTCACATGGCTGCTTTTTGAGACACTTTGAAAGTTACGTTCAAGATCATTTTAGCTACCCCTTCCTTCTATCGATTTCAATTTTATGTCTGTATTTTGAATTTGTCAGTAAAGGGGTTTGCAATTGATTTACAACCCTTCTTTCCCCCAAACTACAAAAGATTTTGGGAACGTATATTATTTATCTTCAATGTCTCATCCCTGACTCCCGGGGGTTTGCGGATGTGATTTGTCAAGTTCAAATAATAATTGTTACGCTCCGTAAGGGTTCACTGGTTACAAAGGTACATAGATAGGTATATATGTAGGTTGATAGATGGAGAGTTAGATAGATACACATATAAGTACTAGATAGTTACGAGATGGATAAATCCTTATAATAAAGTAACAGGATGTGTGTTTGTTTATGTGCCTGTTTGTCTGTACCGAAGGATCTCGCTAACCGCTGAACCGATCGGATTCTCCTTAACAGGATAGCTTCTCATAGGTCCCGGGAAGGTCTATAACTATTTTGGGGGAGAGTACCACCACCCTCCCAAGCGAAATAACAAAAAAGTCAAATTTTTGTTACGTATAGAGACTTCTACGAAACATAGCTAGGTATCGTAAAAACTTGGAAGCAACATAGATTGGTATCGTATTATTTAAAAGAACGTTTAGAGGCTTCTAGGGGCGTAGCCGCTAGAATTAAATAGAGAGATAGAAAGTTGAAAGATAGATAGATCGATACTTAGACAGATATAAATGTATTGTTTAAAAGGTATTTAGATGGATAGACAGTCATTAAATCTAGAGTGATTTATTTAATTTAGACAACACAACGTTACTTTTTTAACTAGGATAACAACAATCCTAATATATAAAGTAATAAGGTATTTTTGTCTGTATCTTAAGATTTCGATAGCTACTGAACCGATTGAGTCCTCCATTTCAGAAAAGCTTCATATAGGTCCCGTGATGGTTTTAGACAGTTTTATTTTTTTTTAAATCTAAGTATTGGGATGGTTTAAGGCTATTTTTCTGTTCTTCCCTTTAAATTACAGAGTCCCTAGATGCTAGGGGCGCAGCCGCTAGTCAATAATAAAGAAACATGTTTATCAAGTAATTTTAATGTTTAAACACCCCATTTTAGCTTTTTCACTAGGGTAAAAACTCTTACCCCTTACTGCCAAAAAAACCCCCAAAAATACCAGTTTTCGAGATCTTACTGAGCAAACACGCATACATTCATACTAAAGTCTGTTTGTCTGCCTTTATTTTTGTGGGTCCTGGGCATGTAGATTTTGCACGATTTTCGGGGCAGTATAAACCATATGAGTGACAAAGCAAAATGTAATAATCATGCATTCCCTACCCCTAAAAAAAATTAGGAACAGAACTTCCTTCCCCTGACAACTTATACAGAAACATTTATTTATCTCAATTGTCATATCACTGACTTTGTGGTAAAAACCCGGAGGTTAACCTAGCTAAATGACATCAATCTAATAATATCAATATTCTATAATTTAGTGTAGTTATTTCAATATCGAAGCTACTCTATAAAAAATATGTGTGTGTATTGTATACGCGTGTCAAATATACGTTAAGTAAAAGGACTTGACATACATAACTTAGTGAAGCAGTTTATAGTGCCTAATAAAAATGGCGTCATACAATACGAATGACCAATGATAGGCCAGTATACATTTTACTATTGGTCAATTGAAATGTATACTGGTCAGTGGTCATTTGTACTGTATAACTTAATTTTTTACAAGCACTACAAGCTGTTTATCTGGTAATCCTATTTTTTTTAAATAATAAGTTTTTTTTGTCAGTCTGTTTATATCTCCCTAAAGATAAAAATTGTGTTTTTGGCTATTTTAATTATAAAATTTGGGATAGATGTATGCCATATTTTTAGAAGACAATTGCGCAGGCGCTAGTATTATATAAAGGTTATAGTTTATATGAATTATTGTCATATTTGAAGAAAACTTTTTTTAGGCTGTGTTTTAGCTGCTGGCCTTATGGAGGGAGTTGCCGGCTTGGCCGTTGAACAGCCACCCTTTCTGGCAACAGCTATGGAGGTAAATAGTTTTATAAATGAAGAAACAAAATAGTGAAACAAGGCCAGGCATGTTCATAAGGAGCGCGGCACTAAAATTAAAATAAATGAATATGGAGAGAGAGAGAGAGAGAGAGAGAGATAGTGAGAGAGGGGGGGAGGCAGAGAAAGAGAGACAGATAGGATTAGAAAGAGAGACGAACATAGAATGACAAATATATTGATGGATGTGCAGAGCTACTCTTGTTGATAAATATATGTATCTATATATTTTGAATAGATGTAATTTTACTCGGCAGCCAGCCTGCCATTATATAATATCTTGCCTTGGATGCGGGTTGGTAAGAGTTGCTTGGCCGTTCATAATTTTTTAGATTTGGATGCTGCAATAACCAAAAAAATCAGTAGCGGATAATTTTTGTTCTTGCGTCTTTTCTAAAGCTTAGTAAAAACTAGACTTGTTACATAAAAGTTATACCCAGTTTGATACAGCTGTGAATTTAAGTAAATGTTGCGGCTGTCGAAACCTTGATTTTAGTATGAAATTACAAAACATATGTACTGGTTGAATATACGTTACATTAAACATTATCCAAGCTATTCTATAATGAGGTTAGTCAGTCCATAAATTGTAAAACCGTTGTCAGCCACGCTTGTCGCGTAATTTATACAAATATTCATTTACTTACATTATTTGACCTATTTCTGTTCAGTTGTAAGTTATAAACATTAACCTATTCTTTGGAGAATATAAACAAATACTATGGAAACATTGCTCCTTTTCTATGTATATTGTATGTATCATATGCAATACTTTTTTTTTTGCAAAAATGGTAATTACTATTTAATGCTTGCTTGTGCCTTTGTCTTCTCTAAAGTAGCAAAGATACTTTACAATTGTAAATATTGTCTGTCAGTTCATAAGGAGATTTAAAGAATGATAATATGAAGGTCAGATGATCATTTATTTTGTTCCTAGATACATTATTGCAGTATCCAGTATTATTTCAATTGAAAAAGAATATTAAATTGGTATAATAAAGAAATACTATTTAGATTATAAAATTGTACAGCTATACTGTGCTGATTATAACTCTATATAACTCTGTAGATACTGTAGAGCCTTTATTGACTATTTACTGAATTATTAAATACTAGCGGCTACGCCTCTAGATGTAATTTCTTTTGAGAGGGTGGTGATACTCTCCCCCCAAAAGGTTAAAAACCTTCACAGGACTTATGAGAACGAGAAGCTACATTGTAAAGGAAAACAACAGATCTATATTATAGAAGTATATACACAGATAACTACCGGCTTAACTTTTCCAATTACTTTTTTCGTCTGCTAGCAAATTGTTTTCTATACTTAGAGATAATTAAAGGTTTATATTAAATGTAACATCTTAAGTTATGTAACATGATAATAATTAATAAACAAAATGTCTGAAATAAAGGAATTGGCAAATTTTGAATATGAATTATTAAATGTTTGGTTTGAACAATAAATGTAATATTATAAGTGTATAATCCAAACAACTACCTGCCCCAAGTGATAGAGACCCAAGCAAATTGCTTTTTTTGTTCTTTTGTTAAAACTGTGTGTTTGTATTTCCGACTCTATTAGTTGATTTTAAAGACCCAATACAAAATAGGGACTGGGTCCATGCCCTTGAGGCTAGGAGGGAGATTTTCAAATGGCTAATGTCACCTCTATTCATGCTTTAGTGTATACATTTTAGTTGATTTGAAATTAATCTTTTTATTATTGTCAAGGACAGGTTTTTGGCTATTATGCCATGGAAGCTACACCTTCAATAATAAGTCTTCAGTAATACATCAATTTACCTAAAATTAAGCTTTTCAAACACATCCCACATAAAATTAATGCATATGCTACTTAAGAACACAGAAACGACACTGTAAGTAATAAACATGGGGAGGAAGACGATAATGCGATTAAAATAGTCTAAAATCCATAATTCTTTGTATATTTGCCAGACCTTTGCTTTATTAATGTGAGAATGATTATTTAGCTTTCCGCGGATATAAAATGTACAATTATAAGATAAAAACCAGGCCGGATTCGAATGAATACGAGAAAGATTAATTATTTGGCCATTGTCCTAGTCCTACTCCCCTGCAAGTACCTAATTTATGATGAACTCCAATTTAGTTTCCGAAAGTGTACCTAGCGTCCGCGTCCTATCTCGAAATTTGCTATTAGCTAAAAAAGCTTCAAACTTCCAAAAAAAGATTAAAATTCTAAACATTAAAATTTTGAATGTATAATGTATAAATCGCTTTGTTTTCACAAATTTCCGGAGTAGCTGATAAAAGGGTCTGCAATAATTGGGTTATCTGCTGTACACTTTAGGAAACTAGGGCTAGAATAGGAAATTCATTTGGAGTTCATCTAATTTATTCTTGCGAAGTTAATTAAACCAATTTGGTTATACAACTGTTGTATGTCTTAAAACATATAAATTATGTTTTTTATATCAATATTTTGATTTGCATAGCATATATTCTATACAATTAAGCTTTTCAACACCAGCATTTAACCACCAAATGATTATAAAGGAATCTTTAGTAAACGAGGCTAAAACTAAATTTTAATAAAATAAGACTATTTAAAGCAATATATTTTATTTAGTTTAGCTTTTTTTCAAATTAAACTAGTATTAAAGTTAAAAGCATTTTTGGAAAACATACTTCTTAGACAAAATTGTTTTATTCTTTTATTACTTATGTAATCATACTTGTCCTTGTTATATTGAAAATGATAATAATATTATGCAATGGAAATATCTATAATACAAAGTAGCTTGATGTCTGTCCGTCTGTCCGTCTGTCCGTCTGACCGTCTGTCCGTCTGTCTGTCCGTCTGTCTGTCCGTCTGTCTGTCTGTCCCTTAAGATCTCGGTAACCACTGAACCGATCGGATTCTACTTTTCAGGGAATATACCTACTGGTCCTGTGGTGGTTTTAGACTATTTTCTTGGGGGGTGGGACACCCCCAACCCCCCCCAAAAATAAAAAAATCCAACCCCCAAAATTTTTAGTTTTACATTTTTTTTAAATCTTAGTAACTGCTGATCAAATTGGGCTCTACCCTTCTGGGAATATACCTACTGGTCCTCTGGTGGTTTTAAGCTATTTTCTTGGGGGGTGGGACACCCTAACCCCCCAAAAAATAAAAAAATCCACACTTCCAAAATTTTTTTTTTTAAATTTTTTAAACAAAAACCAGTAATTGGGGTGGGGGAACCCCACCGCAACATGGGGCGAAGCCCCCATGAAGCCCCCCCCCCCGAAAAAAAAATCAAAAATTTTTTTTTTAATTTTTATTTTTGTGTATGCGAACAACCTAGGTCTAATTTTTACGAATTGAAATTTTTGTGTATACGGCAAACAACCTGGGTTTAATTTGTACAAATTAAAATTTTTGTGCATAAAGCACACAACCTGGGTTTAATTTTACCACAGAGTAATTAAACAAAGAATAATTTTTTGAATATTTCTATTAAGGAGGGTTGAAATCCCAAAACTATATAGGGCGAAGCCCCTAGAAGCTAGGGGCGAAGCCGCTAGTATGTATAAAAAGTGTCAGATTCATATTGTGTTTAATTAAACAAAAATATATATTATTTACATATTTATTAAACCTTACACCATTGCTCTATACTAATGATTTCTATTTGATTTATCGGTATTATCCTCTTGGAAATATTTTTTCCCGGCGAACTATAAACGCTGGCCGTGGTGCTCGGCACCCTTACCTGCCTAGCCGCAATGCTCGACCCCCTAGCTTGCCTAGCTGCGGGCGCTCGGCCCCCTAGCCTTAAACCTAACCTAACCAAAAATAGTCATAGTTCTATTTGGGGAGGGGGGGGGTTGAGGTATGAAAATTTTAATGAGGATAACGCCGATTTATCAGTACAGACTTTACTGTACCAATCTTCTTTACTTATTAGCATTTTATAAAATTCTTTGAAAAAGAGAATATGCATGAACAAATCAGATATTCTTCTATTAACCTATTTTTGCAACCAAAAGGTTCATAGTAGTTATTTATTGCAAAGTATTATAGACGACTTTCCGTGAATACTAAAATGAAAAATTATAAGATTACAACTGGTATTACATTCATGACTTTTATTTTATTATTCGTGGAAAATTGTCTCTAATAAATGCTATACATGATTTTTCAGTATGGCTGAAGTACTGGTTCCATACTAAAAATAAAAATATGGAGGTAGATTATTGAGAAACGTGTGTCATTATATTTCTTCAGACAAGCAAACTAAAAGAAATTCTTTTAGTTACAAATAATAACATTTACAAAACTTACCGACAAACAAACTAAATGACAGACTAATATTAAAACTTATTTTTTTTTCAGGTTGCCTCTAGAGCTACAACTAGCAGTGAAGTAATCTCTCTCAACCTCACCAACCTCCTGGTTCTCTTGGCTCTCAAGGTATAACATCTATAATTAAATCTCTGTCTTTTATGTTACAAGTTCCCATATACAGTAATAAAGGATACACCCTATTTTTATTTTAGTTTTAAAAAATGGGGTAGGTAATTTATTTATTGGGAAGATTTCTTTTGGGAGGATGGTGGACGTGGTACCCTCCCCATAATAGTTATGAACCTTCCCAGAAATTATGAGAAGCTACCCTGTAAAGGAGAACCATACTGGTTCAGTGGTTATCGAGATCCTTCGTTACAGACAGAAAGAAAAAAAGACAAACAAAAAGACTTCCTGTTACTTTATAATAAGGATACTATTTTTTTTCAATTCAACTTTTAGACGGCTAATATTTTATATTTTCTCATTATGTTTATCCATTAATTTCTAGGTTGCCATCATTGTGATTGGTTTGATGACAGGAGCCCTGGGCAGCTCAAGTGCTGCTGCCACCTCATCTGCAAGTGCTAGGGCTGAAACTGGTAAGTCTTTGGATAGATAGACAGTTAGTTGTACATTTAGAAAGAGAGAAAGGTAAGCTTAGTACCTAAATTGTTACTAATAACTTACCTTTAAGTGCTAGGGTTGAAACTCGTACATAAGTTCAAAAACAAATAGAAAATTAGCCAGACATTTAGGAAGGTAGAATTATTCCTGAAACTGCTGTTAGTTGATCAGCCTGTTCTAGAGTTTAAACTAGTAGGTTCTTGGATTATAAAGCAGTTAACTAGACATTTAGGAAGATAGAAAGGTGCCTATGATTGATTAAGTATTGTTGCTAAAGGGTGTGCAAAAAATGCGGACTTTTTTAAAATTGAAATTGCGCGGCTTGTGTTAATAGTAGAAAAATGTTATGCATATCGTTAGAACCGCTATAAACTCTATTTTTTGGAACCAAAAGAAAGATTACTTTGCTACGTATAGTTACGAAACTACGTGTTAAAATGTCCCAACTGATGTCAAACTTGACTTGCGAGTAAATTTTAAAATATAACTAAAAATTAGAGAAGATATTTTGCAAAAAGGATGCCTAAATTTTTTAATTTCAAATTGCGCAGCTTCTGTTAATAGTAGAAAAATGTTACGCACACCGTTAGAACCGCTATGAACTGTATTTTTTGGAAATATAAGAACGGTTCCTGTGCTACAAATAATCTAGGAGCCAGATGGTAAAATGTCCTAAAATATACTCGCAAGTCAAGTTTTAAGTCAGTTGGGCCATTTTACTACGTAGCTCCTAAACTGTGCGTAGCACAGGAATCATTTTTATATTTCCTAAAAATAGACTTCTTAGCGGTTCTAACAATATGCATAACATTTTTCTACTATTTACACAAGCCACGCAATTTCAATTTTTAAAAAGTCCGCATTTTTTTTGCACACCCTTTATCTCATCTCTAAAATAAATGGTTAAAAGACTTTTAGATTCTTAGACAGATAATTATTTAAAGGTTAAAATTAGAAACGTCTAAACTTTTTTTTTGAGGGGGGTAAAATTAGAATTTTTAAAGGTTTAAGGGGGGTAAAGACCCATTTACCCTCACACTGGACATCTATGATTAAAACGCAGCTTTAGTGCAATAGCTAGCCTATCATGAATTATTAAGGCTGAACTGATTGGCTACTATACAGCTATCGTAGTTCATTCATCATTTACATTGAACAGCTATAAAAAAAAAGAATGTGTACAAGTAAGAAATAAAGACTAAATTACATATATTGTTGTAAACTGTTTCTATAATAGTTGGAGAGTCATTGATGAACATGGACAAGAATGAGATGACTGGAGGCATGTGCTTCCTCCTCTATACTGCTGGGGATGAATCAAAGCTGGATTGTATGGCCAGGTAACTTTTTAAAATAAAACTATTTCTACCAAAAAGATATGAGATATGATTATGATAAGTATCTGTTAACTTTATTGATTATTTAGATAATTATTTGTTTAGATTCATCTTATATAACAATTTTGGGTTACTTGGCCTAAGTGCTCCTTAATTTAAGCAGCTTGTTCTAAGCCAGAACTGGATTGATGGCTCTTTTAGTGATTGAAAACTTAATTACTAAATAGATAAATTTATACATTATACATTAAATTTTAAAAGTAAAAACCTACTTTTTAATGCATATATTTGTTTGAAAGATACAAGCAAATGATATTTGATATTCTACCACTAACATTAAATTGAATACATATCGTATGTAAATATTGGAATATACACTTTTTATATTTGTTTTTTTATTTATGTTTTCCTTGTCTGATTACTTTTGTTTGATGTAGTTGTTTAGATTGATTGCTTTTTCCAATTTTCTTCTTCTTACAAAAATATGATATAGAAAAAAAGTTTTTAAATAGAATTTGAGCCATGTACTACCAATTTTAAGAAATTAAAAAAGGTAAACTGTTGTGAATTTTTCTATTCATGATAATAGACCTTTCAATTTTCTTTATTCCTTATTTGATAAGTCATGTATACAATCAAAATTTTACAATGTTGTGTTTTTAGATTTGCTTGCGAGTCTGATGAAGTTGCTGAGAAGATGTTGTCTGCTGGTAAGATGTGGTACAAGATGCACAAGATCATCAACACCGTCCCCTTCCAGGAGAAATACAAGAGCATCATGGATAAGGTATAGTCTTTTTGCTCATTTTTGTATTTTAATAAACTATCTTTCCTTTTGAAAAGCTTTAGTGTGTAAACAGAGCATTGTTTTCTTTTTTATGTGACTCTTGTAGCTTGGATCAAATACAAATTCCTATTTAAAAATTTTCTCTTTATAACATATGCTTAAAATCAGCGTTGTGGAGCCGTTTGATTTTGGTGCGGCTCCGGCTTTGCGGAGCCGTCTGTGAAGATAGCGGCTTCGGCTCCGACCTGAAATCAAGAAAAGCTCAACATATTTTTTTCCCCATGTCTTCTTTTTTTTGACTTTTGAAGGTTTTAAAAGTTCAATTTTGGATAAAAATGGACTTGAAAAACTTAAAAGGGGCATTTGTACAATATGACAAAACATAGTTACCAAATTATAATTAATAAAACATCTCTTGATTTTGCTAACCCGGAGCCGTTTTTTAGCGAAAATTACGGCTCCATCTAAATATGACGGCTCCACGGCTCCCAGCTAGAAATAAATGTCCATAATTGCATGATGGGTATACATGTGCATGTTTTGATGGTTAGTCTATTAGTCATTTATTAATTAATGTTCCTTTTCCAACAATCTTAACAAATAAAGTTTTAGTAAGAGTGTAATCTTAATTCAATCTTTTATTTAAGGTTCAAGAGGGCATCAAGCATAAGAAGGCAGGCAAACAGTGCAAGACCTACAGATGGTAGACAAACAGACAAAAAGGTAATTATAGGATCGACGCTCCTTTATAAGATGGCTATGATTTTGTTGTTGTCATCCTTGTATATTTACCCACTAATAAAAAATAGTAATATACAGACGTATTTTGCCTGAAAAAAATTTTTTTTTCTGGAACTTTCATGACAGTTAGAAATATATCATTGTCCTAAGAATATCCAATTTTGAACTAAAGATAAAAAAATGAACAACGTGATGTGTAGTTTTTCAATATGTAAATATTACCACAAGGACGGGCAGTTAATTAAGATTTGTTTACTATGTACCATGTACTGTTGCTCATATAATTAACAATTAGAATATACGTGGATATTATGGCAGAGGAAAAATATTTGTCAATTAAGGTTGCTATTTCCCTTGTTATTTATTGGTGAGTAAGTTTATCCAATAGGAGTTAAAGGAATAGGATATAAGGGGTATCGTAATTTTAGCCCACTACAAGTTTCACTTTATCAGAGTATATGATAATCTGGTGAAATAAGAAATCCACTTAAATGACCAATAATGTTCGAATTTCAGAATATTAATTTCATTAGTCATGAAATAAATAAAAAATGTTTAAAATCTCATTTAAGTTACTCAAAGTTTTAGAGGAAAAAGTACACAAAGCCGTTGTACAAAAACTAAATAATCTATATGAACATATCCTTGTAAAGAATATCATTTACATGAATACATTGTATATTTGTCAGGGAGGGAGGGAATAATACGAGATAAATTACACTAAAATCTACTAGTCCCAATATTGCTCGCCAAATGTTCTACAAATATTTGGGTAAAAAATAATAAATCTTCCAATGTCATATCTCTGTATATGAGGAAAAAGTAACAAAGGAAGGGAGATATTTTTTAGTTACGTTGACCTTTGTAAAACATTGAATAAAATATATAACTGCTTTAAAAGAAACTAACGAAGGGACTTTATGTATCTAAAGGCACTGCATTTGATATTGTAGAGAGATGGCAGAAAATAGCCTTAAACCAATGTGAAGCTTCCACAATTCATAAGGATTTTTAAAAAATCCTGTTAAATAATTTACTAATATAAAAAAGTACCTTCAGAGAATTTTTTCTTCTTTAAATGAATATCAATGATAGAAATTTTTAGATTTAATTTAAACAAACATATATTGGTGAAAAATATGAGGAAAACCTTTTTATTTCAGATACTATCTCTGAACCTAAAAAAATTAGCATATTTCTTGCAGAACTGAGAAAGCCCTTCAGAGTATTCATTTTGGTTCTAAGAATCATTCATTCTATATATATCTAGATACCAGTGGCTGCTTCAACTATAGCCTCTACGGGATCCTAAAAACATTTGATTTTAGTTTCACAGCAAAGAAAATAAATTTTTTTTCTGTCAATGTGATGGGGGCATTTTTCAATTGAGTTTGCTTCTTTCGAACAAACAGAGAGACAGCAATGTTTTACTTTGAATTATAGACTAGCAGCTGCGCCGTTAGCCTCTAGGGGCATAATAATTCAATGCAAGGGTGTAGGATATTTAGCCTAAAGCCAGTCCAAGGTCTCTACTAACCATCTCAGAAAAATACATTTTGAACCAACCAAACAATGCGGTTATTTTTATAAAATAGCCTAAAACCATTGCATCATTAGTTTTTTTTCGTACAGAAAAATTGACAGAAGATACAAACAAACAACGTTCTACTGTGTATCATAAAATATAAATATATGAAAAGTAGAGTAAACTTTATCTTATAAAAAATTCTTTTATGATAAAATGTATGTATTGTCTGTATATATTGGTAGATTTATTTAATCCCCTATAAAATATAAAATTTGTCCCACAATCTTTATATAGTATGTTCATACAAAGTAGCAACAGGATTGTATTTACCTTAGGATGACAACCATATCTACCCACAAAAAAAAATATTATACTAATTTTAGAGTGAGGGGTACCTTTTACTTCTAAAAGCCCGGCTTTTCTATAACTGGTCCAATTATCCACGCTTCCGTCCGAAAGGATAGCTCGTATTGTTAATTTTGGTAGAATTGTGTTATCGACTTCAAACTTGGCATGTTGCCTTTAAAACTTTTTTCATTATAACTTTTTATGTGATATTTATTGTCATATTCATCTGATTTTTAAAATACCTAATGATTTATTGGACTAACAGGCAATATATTAATTACTTTTTTTCTGAAATATTTTAGTTGTTTAGAAAACTACACATATTTTGATCAGGATAAAAAATGAGTTGAGGGGTTGATGGTTGCTAAGATATATTGGAGAAAATGAAAAATTGTCGTCAATTTATTTAGTCAATATCATTCTCTTTTATTTTTATGGGAAAAGTACATTTTATTTTATTTAGCATATAGAGCTTTTTTTGAATATGAGTTAGTTTATAAATTTTATGACATTTGCCTTCGTATGGGGTTTACCTAACTATCCTATCAAATAGCCAAATTACAGTAAATTGGCCAATTCAAAGCTTACCAAAAACTGTGAACCGAAATTTTATTGGACGTACTTTTATTGAAATTTACATACATATACATTATCTACTGTACATAGAGCGGAAAAAAGGGATAAGTTGATTTAATATGAACAAAAATACGCATGATTTAACTTTTTAATGAAAATGATTTAGATAAAGACCATTTAATATGGTTGATACACAAAACATAGTAAATAATGGTTTTGATCTAACAAGTTGTATTATAGATTCCAAAGCTCTTAACCAATGAAAATTAAAGTTCGCAAAGTTTTTATGCCAACGAATAAGAAAACGTTAATATAAAACTTAGGGGACTTTGTAAAAAAAAAAAATGTCCCCTCCCTCCCTGATAGGTAGCACCTGTCACTAAATATTTATATTGAAAACCATATCACGTTTAACCCACTTGTGTCAATACATATAAAGGAATACATGGATTTCACAATAAAAGATATATAAAGACTTTTGATAAAAATTGAATATATAAAAATATTACCAGATAATATGACAATGGACCATAAAATAACTTTTTTGCCTTCTGGAAATAAAAAATAAAAAATGCTTGGATACTGAACTTAGTGAACCAACTAATCAAAATTTCACATCCCAAGTACCTAATGTTTTGAGCTAACAAATTAGAAAACGTATTTACACAGTTTGGGTACTAGTGTAATGAATTCCTGTTTTTCAATGAATTTTGAAAATGCAAGAACATAAAATAAATAAACCAATTGATTGCTTCTTAAATTTGAATAAAGGAATATTGTTTTACTATACTTACCAACATAACATATGTGTGCTTATTATGGATTGTAGAATATCGATTTACCTATCCCTAAATTCTGTGGTTTAACCAACTTATGTCAAAATCAATTTGTTTTACAACCCAAAATATTGGAACATTTCAGGACAACAACACTTCAATTTCAAAGGTATTATTCATTAACATTCCAAAATTCCCATTAACTTAAGACTTTACTTTATAAATAAGACTTATTCCAAGGACCATGAAAAGCTTTCATAGAATTAGATATTCATTAGGTTAATTTTTTGACGAAATATTATAGGCATAAAAAAACTTACTACTGAAAATCATAAAAGTACTCAATGATTGTAGCCTTAGATTAATTTTTTGTGTACAGTTTTATCCCCACTTTTCATGAATATTGTCATCCTTGTTTTTTTCAATTCTGCTTATTCATATTTATTGATGATAATAAAACTTATTATTATCTTTTTTCTCTCTCTATACAATTTCTTTTGTTAATGAAGATTTGCTTTGTAAGTAGTTTTTTTAAAGAAAAAATATATTATTAAAATGTTTCTATAATTATAAAATAATAGTTTTTTACTTGTTTTATTCCAAAACTACGATGCACGATAAATTGATGCACATCACCAATGATGATGAAGATAATTACCCCTTAAATAGATCAAAATCATTGGTTGAAAAGTGTTGACACTGCTTTTGTTAATGAAGATTTGCTTTGTAAGTAGTTTTAAAAAAATATATTATATTGAAATGTTTCTGTAATTCTGAAATAATATTTTTAAAATTGTTTTATCCAAAAACTACCATGCATGATACATTTATGTACATTGTGCATCACCAATGATGATACAGAAGTTTACCCCTTATGTAGATCGAAATCAATGGTTGAAAAAAGTGTCGACACTGCAGTAAAAAGTCAGCGAATTAGAGAGTATTTTTATTTCATAATAATGAAAGATTTCGTGATTTTTAAAATATTTTATAAGTTTTTCATTTAAAATTGTTCATCAATTATTTAACTTTTTCTTTATTTTAAGAGAAACTACTTTACATATCTTTCTGTCAAACATTATTTTTCTTTTTAAATATCTTCATTAAATAAAAAGTTGTCTATTCTCGTTGCATTTTAAACTCCAGTACGTGTCAATTATGGATGACATCATCCTTGTTATTTTAACAAGGATGACAACATCCATAAACGCAAAGCTCTGAAACGGTATGACAGACAAACATTAACTCTTGTAGAGTGTCAGATTCGCTTATGATATTGTACCTTATTGTAATAGGAATCAGTCCTCTTAAAATCAGATCAATCGGATGATTATATCACACAAAAAATTGTTCTTAAAAATCGACATGTTTAAAATGAACGTACGGACATTCTGGCAACGATTTTAGAGTTGCTACCTAACTAGTACAGGAATCATAATGCAAAGTTTGAAATCGATAGGACAATTCGAACATGTCTAAATTAACGAAAAAAGCTATCCGTTATGGACGGACTACGGACCGACCCTAATTATAGAAAATCTTCCCTTTTAAAAATACAATATAGCAAAGAATATACCTGTTCTTGTTATTTTATCACAATCTTAGTTTTCTAAGAACAATTGTGAATATCAAAATCTAGCATTTTACATGAAAGGCAGTTTTTTTAGGGTATTTTTTTAAAACAGCCAAAAAAGGATGTCCAATAACTATAACAATATTCAAAACTTGGAAATAAAGAATTTTATGAAGAATTATCGATTATGCGGTATGCCTTTAGCACCTAAGGGATAATGTATAAAAATAGCATAAAACCCAAGGATTAAAATAAAAAATAAATTAGGCTAAAAGCTCAAAAGGAGTGCTCAATACGTTCGATAGATTGAAATCTGACGCTTCAGACTAAAAATTTTACTACTTTATAAAATAGGGTTTATGTTAGTAAATATTAGGTGATTAGGAGTAAAGATAGACAAGTATTTAGCAGGTATTACCAAAATAACTGTTGCGAAGATACAAACAATTGTCCACGAGTATTCAAATAACAATAAAAAAATTAACATTTTTTAGCCTGGGACTTCGGTCTTTCGGGGCAAACACAACTGGTTTTAATTGTATAATTTTCATTTTAAAATTCGTGAAAAGCTGTCAATAATACGATGAGATAATTAATACTTTTAGCCTGTTTTACGGTATTGAATAAACATCCCCGATGCTCTATGCACTTTACTGACATAGTTACCTTTCAAATAATGCAGGCAACTTTCATCATATGTCCTAGTTTTACATCGGTGAAGGTGGTGGGATCGAATCTAGGGCAAAAATTGACAGTGTCATAGATAAAGATGTAAAATTGTTTCTACTGCTGCTATGTCAGTTGCGCAACTTTATCTATATAATACAAAGTAGAATTATGTCTGTCCGTCCCCAAATCCCCTCACCAATTTTTTAAAAATTATTTTAAAATGTGGCGGAGTGGGGGCATCTCCAGGTAATAAAAGATGTAATTATACCTCTTGGGGCAAAGCCCCTAGAGGCTGGGAGCGAAGCCGCTAGTATTATATATAGTAGCAAACTTTTTGTAATCTGTAGCGTCGGATCTCGCCCACTGCTGAACTGATATGGTTCTCCTTTACAATGAAGCTTCTTACAGGTTCAGGGAAGGTTTTTAACTATTTCAGGGAAAGGTATATCCCACATTAATTGTCCCTAGAGGCTTTTAGGGGGCAAAGCCGATAGTATTAAGTACAAAGTGAATTTCTTAATCTAAAGCAGGCACCAAAGGTTGTATTATCTAAAGGTTTGATTTATGCAATAAAAAGCTATTTTTATTAATAACTAATGTTTTTTTTCAGATTTATGGCTTGACGGAAGCGAAGCTTCTCCACAATTTATTAATTATCAACAATATTCATCAGTTAACTAAATCTGAATCCAAGAAAATATTATCCTCCAATTTTTGTAATATTGCTATTTGTTATTTTTGTTTTAGTTTAATTGTTATCAACTATGTATTATTATTTTCTAATAAAAGTTAAGTTTTATCTATGTATTTTCCTATTTCCTATTTTTAAAAATATAGTTTGATTCTGAAATTGATAATTAGCGGTTGCAGTCTTAGCTAAAAAGTTTGATAGTATAATACTCAATCTAGTATTTTCTTCACCTTTGACACCCCCCTTCCCCTCCCTCTTTTATTTTTGAATTTTAAAGGAAAAACATTTTATCAGCCACACTGGAGGAAACAACCCTATGGGCCATTTCAACTATTACATAACCTACAAAAATAATAGATAGGATCCGCCAAACTTCTCTTTAATGAGGGATGGTAACCCTTTTTGTCGAAGGGAAGATGGGATTAACATACTTACACTTTCCTTAGTAAAAAAAACCTAGAACCTTGCAATGATTATTGCTGTTATGTAAGTTCTTTCGTTTTCGTAATATTACTTGAAATTCAAACAGTCAAATTATTACTCTAACTTTAATAAATACAATATGATAAAACTCTGCTACTGATTAACTTTATCGTCTTTGTTTATTGCTTTTAAGTGCGTAATAGTTATTTATCGTATGGTATTATAGACAGCTTTCCACAGATATTAAAATAGAAATATATATAAGATTAAAAACAGTATTATTAGCCTTAAAGTGCTAAAAGCCCAGCCTAACAAAACTGGTATTCATTCTATTATTATTATTTTGATATCGTGGAAAAATGTATGTAATACGATGCTATACATGAATTTTCAGTATGGCTGCGAACCGGTTCTAATCCAGTGAATATTAATCGGTTCCAATACTGAAAAAAAGATTATTACGTTTCAACTTGAATAAGGGAAAAACCTAGGGTCTAAAAAGAGCATTGTAATGTTTCATGTATAAATTAATGAGATGTCCTAAATTGCATTACCCATTAAATATTCGTTACTGTTGCTAGTGGTGTGCATTTAATACAAATAAAAAAATAGGTAATCTAAAATAGCTTATGACATAGGAAAATTGTCGTCAATTTAGGATGCTTTTTAACTTGCCATTTATTGTTTTTCTCCCAGTATGAAGGGAGGGAAAAGGTATAGATGAGGGTGGAAGGGTGGAGAAGATCGTTATTCTAGCCTGCTACAAGTTTAACTTTATCAAAGAACATGAAAATCTGGTGTAAGATCCAAGTAATAATAGATCCTTTGGTAAAATAGATATAGCACATTTTTTACCCAGAAAGTTTAATAAACACAAGTGTTCTTTTTTTGACCTTAAAAAATTTGATGAGTTTTATTAAATCATGATTGAACTGAAAAACCTCAATCCACCTTTTCCACTGATAGGGGAATTTTGTTTCTTGTAATTGGTAAATGAAGGAAATAATCTTTTTTTTTATAATTTGCTAATCTTTTATTTAAACAATAATGTAAAAATATATTTATTATTTGTCCCTGTGTTTATGTTATTAATATTAACAATACTTACATACACAGATAATTGGGATAATTAAGTTGTTTAGCAACAAAATTTTTAATAGTATGCAGCTACTTTTAATGCTGTTTATGAATGAAACTTTATACTGAGGTAGATTCTTAAAAAAATTGTGGCTCACTGCCTCACTAAAATTAGTGAGGCTTGCTAAAATTTTTGTGAAAAATCGCATAAAAATCTATAAAAATTAAATAAAATCATAAATAAAAGTGCATGTTATTAACATAATAATTTGTTTAATTTTTGTAGATTTTAATTTGATTTTGGGGTATTTTTACAAAAATCTTTAACGAGCCTCCTTAATTTTAGTGAGGCAGTGAGCCAAAAAGTTTTTTTAAGAATCCACCTCGGTCCTCTGGTCTCTAAAAATTCTTAAACAGTTTGGGTCTTTTAATTAATCTTAGTTGGGTTGTAAAAACATATAGTGTCTTAACTTTTCCTTCAATAATCTTCGTTTAAAGAAATTATAACATTGTTAATCATAATTTTGCCTTAATGTTAGGGTTAGGCCGAATATCCGGTTTGGCCGGATATCCGGCTGATTTATAATGCTGGATATCCGGTAATTTGCCAGATATCCGATAATTTGCCGGATATTCGTAAATTTGCTAGATATCCGGCGTTGGCTAGATACCTGGCCGGATATCCGGCATTATAAATCAGCTGGATATCCAGTATCCGTTCCAACCCTACTTTATATAAATCTATCTTTAAGTGTCTTGTCTCTTAAGGTCCTTGTTAATTAAAAAAATTTAAAGATTTTCAACTTACCAATATATTTCTTAGCTTATTTACAGTTTCTTTAACTCTGAGATTCATGGCAAAAAAATGTTATAAGAAAATTAGTTTTGTATTATTAAATATTCTACTTGTATAATTTATAACAATAAAAAATTTTTATTTAAGAACAGATATTTATTTTATTTAGTTAATTTTTCAAAAATTCTTTGTTATATAACTAGCTGCTTCGTCCCTAGCCTCTAAGGTTTATATATTCTTATCTAATACTTATTTAAAAATGAAATAGTCTAAAATTATTATATATGCAGAATTTAAGCAGTTCATTAGTCAACAAAATCTTAAAGAACATACGAAAATAAAAGCTACTGCTTACGATTTATCAAATATAATAATTATCGATACTTTGACTTAAGAAAACATTTAACAAAAAATATTTGTTATTGATTCAGAGCGAAAATTTGACAGAATACGATTTTTGTTTGTCTTTTTTAAATCTTCTTTTCGGGTAAAGGGTATACGGAAAATATAGCTAAATCATATAATCAGAAAATTAGAAGAAGGATAGAAAAAGAAGAATTGTAAAATTGCTTCACTAGTAGCAATATTTTTCAAGTGAAAAAAGTCCTTCATAAAACAAATAAAGAAGTGAATGTCAAATAAAAACCTAATCTTTAATTTGACGAAAGATATCATGTTATCTGCAAAATTGCACACAATTTAGCTAAAAAATTTATCATTTTATAAAAAAAAACTATTATAGATATAAACTATAAATATATTATAAATAATAAAACGTAGAACGATGTACTTCCGTTCGTCTATCTGTTTGTCCAAATTTTGTTTCAGATATCGCCTAGATATATAGGGATCCGATTACAGGAAATATATTAATAAAGATATAAGAGGGGTTATTTTCAACTCAAATGCATTTTGTACTAAAGTTGTGGACTTTTTTAAATTGTGGTTTTTATTTAGTTAGTTCGTACATACGAATTTATAAATTAGAGAGGATGCCTTTTACTTTTCATAACAACCCCCTGGCAAATTTCTGCGTACCCAACTATTTAGAATACCTATACACACGCATAAAGAATAAGTTTCAAGGGCGGAAGTGAAGTATGAAAATATGATAAGAATATTTTCTTTGTTTCAATTCTTGAAGGACGACTCTTTATTATTTCAAATCTCTGAATTTTCTCAATTTTACGCGTCAGTGTTGCTACAAATCTGTAAGAAAATGTAGTATAATGTACAATTTATAAATCATTTCTAAAATAAAATAAAATAAGTTTTTCTTAACTAAATTTTCTTTTGTTTGTCTGACCGTCCGTAAGTCAATAAGCATTCGATATTTAATAAACTTGGTCTATACGATTGGAACGTATTTCTACTTTGCATTTTTTTGGGCTTTGCTATTAATGAATGTTGACATTAATAGATCTATAAAATATATTACCAACGTAACCAATGAATGGGAGAAAAGTATAGCTAAAAGTCCATGTTTAGGTAACTTAGCCCCTAAAACAAATTTTTCATTCCTTCACATAAACCTTAACAGTGTAGTTTAAGTTCAAATGCATATTATAGACAGACAGACTAACGAACTAAAGTAGCTTTGCTACTAATTCTTCATTGTTTATGGGTAACAATGTAGGAACGTCCAATATACATAAGTAAACAGCCTTGACTATTTATTGAAAGACCTTTATAAATATATTTTTGCATTGCTTAAAACAAAACAAAAACTATTCTTATTCTAGCAAAACTTTGAGTAATTGCGAAATAGCAAAGAAATTGACTTTGAAATTTTTGGCAACAAAAAGACAAGGATGAAATTGTCCACAAATGTTAAAAAGAAACAAGGATAGATATTTTACAAGGAGCGCAGCTACATAATCTTAAACTATTTAAAATAAAAAAAAGAATAGAATAAGAGGCTTTGCTGTTATATATTGTTATGCAGCACAAGCAACTCTATAACAAAGGTCTGGCAGTCGTACGTCCAAGTACGTAAAATTTAGATTTTCGATTGAATAGGACTTCATATTTTTCAAATTAAAAAGAAATTTCTTTCCTTTTTTTAAAGCATTGATATTAAAAAAGTACATTCGTCGCAGACTCGCAACGTACTTTTATCATTGGTTTTATGTGCGTTTTTTTTATACTAAGAGTAAAAATATGTATGTCATTTTATATAGAGCAGTTACATATATGATAATCGATGTATTGTTTCTTGGATGTTGCACCAGCTTTTTCATGTACTCCAATAAAGTAATACAAAATAACTATTCTCTCCATCCTACCCCTTTACCCAATCCCCTCACATCCTACTGGATGAACCAACTGACCAATAAATAAAATCCATATTATCACCTAGCAACCGAAAATGACGACAAACTTTCCCCTGTCAATTTATCCATGTATTCTATATCCATTATTACATATATGATTATATAATTATTAGAGAAATGTTTAAAGAGAAAAAACAAGAATCATTAGATCCATGAATAGCAAAACAAAAAAATATCTGTTTATATCTATGTGAGAAGGAGAAATAGAGAGTAAAGGGAGATATTATAGAGATTAAGGGAGAGAGAAATAGAGAGAGATAAAGAGGGAGAGAGAGGAGAGAGAGAGAGAGAGAGAGAGAGAGAGAGAGAGAGAGAGAGAGAGAGAGAGAGAGAGAGAGAGAGAGAAGAGGTAGAGAGAGAGGAGAGTGATATACAGAGAGGGAGAGAGAATAGAGATAAAGAGAGAGAAAATATAGGTGAGAGGATTAGATAAATAATTCGAATCTTTTTGTAAATAAGATAATAATGTAAATTGAGAACGTATCAAAGAGATAAAGATAGAAAGAAAGATAGAGAGAAAGATAGATACAGAAAGATTCATGTTAGGTACGATATAGAAAGCGTAGCAACTCTATAATCGTTTCCAGAATGTCCGTTCGTCCTTTTTAAACATGTTGTTTTTCTTACTTTTTTAATAACAATTTTTTATGTTATAAATCATCTGATTGATCTGATTTTTGGATTAATAATTCCAATTACAATAATTTACATTATTAAGAGCGAAGCATCTCTATAATAATTAAGTCTTAAAAATGTCAGTATGTTTTTAAACAGAATTCTGTATTTAAGAAATTTTGGAACAAATTTACGCATTATTTTGTCAAAACTTATACATTATTATTTTGTATATTTAGTTCATAGACTCTACAAATTCGTCTGTCATACCGTTTCTGAGCTTCGCTTTTATGATTGTTGTCATCCTTGTTTTTCCTGTTGTAACTTTATTAAGGTAACAGCCACACACTAACCCCCAAAAATGTACCTGAAATATTAGTAGAGTGTAATTATCCCATTTTGATATCACCCCCCCCCCCCCCCCCAATAAAAGGATGTTCATCAATATAAAGTAGTAATGTTTTTTTGTCTGAAACTAAAGGGTTCTTCACGGAAGCATTATAAATGTCTTGAGTTGAATTTAGGCAAACTTCTCTGCCCTACCGTAGAGACTTGGGGCGAAGTAATTAGTGAAAAAATACAATGCTAAAGTGTATATATAGAGTAGCTGCACTCATAAAAAAGCAGAACTCTGAAAAACAGACACACAAACATACTTTTTCTTTATCATACTTTTTTTGTCGCTTCATACAAAT